>NC_082345.1:60822015-61447015 GCF_027477595.1 Haemorhous mexicanus | reverse complement strand
AATGCAGCACTGGGGAAAGGACCACTTGAATTTGGAGTCATCTTGGAGACCAGAGGGTAGCAAATATGACACAATTTAAAAAATAAGAATTTTGTGTCAATCTGGAAAGCTCACTTCTGCACAAAAAAAATAGCAGGAATTATAATATAGGCCAGCATGTGGAAAGCCAGTGGAGCTTCTACAGATGGAAGCTTCTGTAGAACACATGTAGAAAAGAGTGATTACTGCTGTCTTGATGGATTTAATTGAGGCCGTTGACAACATCTGTTACTGAAGGTTTTAAGAAAATAAAGAAGTTGTGAAATAATAGGGAAGGTCCTGCCATTGAATAAAATGCAAAGGGGAGGGAAGAGAATATTTAGTTCTTGTTTTCAAGCACTCAAGCACTGAGGACTGATATGGAGTGGTATGGGAAAGTTGTGGGGTGAGGGGGGACGGGAAGAGAGTGAGCAAGAGTAAGCTGTGTTGCTGAATGCCTCTTCCAGAACAGGCACAGGTGGACATAAAGCGGAGCTTGTGGGAGCCAGGGTCAAATTAACCAGAAAGAAGTGTTTCTTCACATATGAAATGGTAAATCTGAAGAATGGCTTGTCAGATGTTTCTATTTACATAAGAGTTTGGAAGATTTTAAGAGAAACTGAACAAGTAATTTTAAGAGTCATTGTAAGGAATGTTTAATAGCAAAACCTCCCAGTCTCACAAAAATTCTCACAGCTTAAAATGGCCAGAGGTTGGGTGAAGCTGCAGCATCACATTAAATGGCAATTTTTTTCTCTGTTGGGCATCTGCTTAGAGTGATTGCTAGAGACAAAATACTGTGCTGGGTGAAGCACTGGCCTGTTTACTTATTTTTAATATTTAGAAGTTTCCCAAATAAGAGTTAATAAGTAAACTGCAGTAGATTATCGTTTTGTTGTCATACCAGCTGCAAACCCTCAAATAAATTCTTGAAGCTTGACAAAAGGATGGCAGCAGATCCCATGTTTGGGGTGCAGGAGTAAAAGAATGGGTTCTCTGGATTTATTCCTGCCTTCACTTTTACAGAGAACACTGACTCTGCTGTGGGAAGTGCCAGTATCACCATTATTAACTGACACCAGCTACATGATTTTACCACTTATGCCTGTACTCTTGCACTCAGCATGTAGCTTGTTTAAAGAGTTTACAATGCACTTGAGAAAAGATTTAATAAGGTAGCATCAGAATTTTCTTTAGATGATCTAAAAATAGAAACCTTTACAGATTTAAAGCAAAACCTGAAAAACATACATAATGTATTTGAGACTTTTGAAGGCATAAGAGACACATCCTGGTTCAGCTGAATTATCTGTATGGAATAAGTTTACAAGAAAGAGAAATCTAGATATTAAAGGCTTAGGTACTAAAGCCTAAATAATAAAAGTGAAATTCCTTGTCTGAGAACATCACTTGACAGTTTACCATGCCTGAAGCAGCTGACATTGACCTCTACCCTTGCTTATTTCCCTCTCCCTCTCACTCTGTAAAGGGAAAACAACTTGTTTATATTTCTTTCTAGAGCTGTATTCTCTCTAGAATACTACTGTTCTCAGAAGTCAGAACTGTTAGTGATCAATCTGCTATTGACTGTCCTGTCAGAGAGATTACCCGAATCCCTTATGGGTAAATTATTAGAACCTACAAGTCATGCAGACTTCAAATTTACAGCAGCAAGTGCGTACCTCCCTAAAGACAGCGTAAGGGAAAAAGGACTTCTGGTGCAGGAATGCACCCCATTCACACCATCTCTGTGATGCTTACACTCAGGAGCCAAGCAAGAGAATAGCATCTTCCTGTTTCCTCTCTCTTCTCTTAACATGACATAGGTCTGCCTAGTCTGGGTACCCCTACAGCCTCATTAGAACCAAAAGAGTTGGAATCTACTGCTTGGTAGGATCAGGCCAGTCTCACCACACTGACACTTCTTCAACAAGCTTCCACATCCATGTCATTAAAACTGAAGCTCTTGCTTGTCTTAGATCTAAGGATTTACACCTAAAGGATTTAGTGTCTGGATATTCTACTGAGGTATATGAATATAGCCAATAGCTTCTCTAAACCAGACTAAATAAACAGATAATTTCTGCTGACACAAATTTGAAATCAAAGGTCAGGGTATCTTATCACCCTTTTCTGATAAAAACATCAAATTTGCCATTGGTGTGCCCTGATGTTGCAAACTAATTCTGTGGGTGTATTTCTGTACTTATGTAAGTGATGACATTAAAGTAAATAGAAAGTTTGGAAGTACTTCAGAGAAAGGTATTTACTTGAATAATAAGGCTTCTGTATTCATACTCTGTTGAATCTGACTCAAATGAAATCTTACTATTCCCACACCACTATGCAAACATACAGCTCAAAATTAAAGAAAAAAACATATTGAAAGAAAGAAAGAAAAAGGAAAAAAATTGCAACATTACCATATTGCAGTACATCATATTTTGGATATTATTTACGGTTCACTACTAGTAATTGAAAACAAGCACTGTGTGGATTCATGTTACGTGTTTCACATACACTGATCCACATGAAAACCACTATGTACTGAATGCATGACCTACACACATCTAAGTCTTAGAGGTCCTAAATAGCAATGATTCAAAACACAGAATGTATACCTATTTTTCAGTACTTTAAAAAAAATTTTTTTATGTCCTTATGGCACAGTGGATAACTCCATAAGCAGCAAGGAAATGTCAGTTTACTGCAGACTGATGTTCCAGCTATTGGACCCTCTGTTAGGATTATATAAGACATCAGATAAATGGTCTTTTGCTTAAAAAATTGCATACCATTTTTTCAAACACTAAATCAAATGGTAGAAAAAATGATCATTGAGTAATAATTGATTATGATTATCTCTTGCATAATAGCCTAAAGGTTCCAATTCCACTAACCTTCATCACAACCACAAAGTTGTGCAAGGATGAAGTGCTGGTGTGGGCACAAAACAGAAGATAAAAAAGAGGCATCAGCTGTCATGATTACACTCTAGTTCCTGCATATACAAATATTCATGGACTTTACTCACCCTGATACTTATTGCTGCCATATATTCTTTCTCCTCAGTTACTGGTTCCTATATTTAAAAAATGCACACAACTTATTTTAATGCATTTGATGAAAACTAACCATATGATTAAAAACCAATCACTTGACACTAAAAAATTAGTTTCTCCTTAAGAAAGGATAAACCCCCAAATAGTCTGGATCTAATATTAACATCCCTTCAATCGCACAGCTTCAGTTACTCAAACTTACTTGATTACACATATCTCCAGAAGTTTATAATAAAGTCAGTAGAAAATGTGGAGACTACAGAGCACAGAACACTGCACCAATATTACTGCAGTTTTGGCTGTTATTTTTCCAGTAATATTGGGAAGAGTTATTATGACTAAATGTAGTAAAATTCCTGCCTTCAGCAGTAAAAAGAAAAAAAAAAAATCTAACACCTAAGGCCATGCTTCACAAAGAGGAGTTTGTGCATGGATTACTGAGCAGGATTGTGGTAGAGCAAAACTCTCGAGACAGCAAGAACAGAAGAAAGGGGGTATTTAAAACAACAGTTCAGTCTTTTCTTCATCCTTTCAAAAGAAGGAAATACATTCTTTTTAGTGACTGAAACACTGTGTGGTTAGATTTGCTTCACTTAAATGTTCCCACAGATCTGAATGTGGGGTGTATGTCTGCACTAACCACCAAATCACCAGAAGTTTCAGTCATCCAGGATCCTGAGAAGTGAAAGGTCAGCAGATACGCAGAACTGAAAGAGATCTGTGAACTTTCCCCTTGTTAAGAAAATGCTAGAGTAATGGAATATTGCAAATAGCTGTGGTTTGGCAAAATCTAAGAGTATGCTGTGCTACACACAAGCCAGTAAGGGAAGTATCCACTGGAGAGCATGATTTAAAAAAATAAGAAGGAATAAGCAAAACAAGTTCTTAGCCAGGGTATCTTGTATCTTTGTGCACTGAACAATCTATTTTACTGACAAAATAATCTGCAGTGAAATCAGACTTACCTACTAATCGAATGTCTCCTGTACCACACTAGGTCAGATTTTGACATTTTCCTAGCTTTATCTTGAGTTGTGCATTTAGGAAAAAAGCTAGAAGGGGTCTGTGTCCAGATCTTTGGTCCATGCTCACTGGCAAAAACATAATATACTTAAAGATTACCCCATATACTCTCTACCTAACTGTCCAGACTACTATGGGCTGAATTTTTGCAGCCGCCTAGGAAGAAATGAGAAATAGATCTTCCTTGCTTCCTTCTTGTCCTGCTGGTCTTGGCTTATGGGACTTCATAAAAGGCACCTGGATGTTTTGATAAGTGGTGTCTGATTTTTAAAAGCAAACCTCACTTGTTCTTAAATCAATTTTATCATTCATTCATCCTGAAGCTTGTCTAAACATCATCACTGCACTCTGTTCAATGAGGGGTTGTTTTATAACAGTAATGTGACTTATTTAACACAGTATTTGCTGAATTACTGTGAGGCAGGTAGCCTCACTGCCCATGTTTAGGGAAAAACCGGGCTCTTTACCACTGCTATAAACGCCTAGTATCACATTTTAAAAACACACTTTTATATACACATTCTAAACTAATGTTTTATCATATACTATCTTACACAGTTACCTTAGTACTATAGTTTCAAAGTGTAAAAGTACCAGAGTATGTAAGTACTCTGATCCTCGCCCAGCAATTTCAGTACCTTTTCCAAACAAGTGAAGCAGTAGAAATAAGTAATTAAGAAAACAGAAAAATAAAGCAGCAAGACAATTGCCTTTACTATGGCTTTCTTTGTGTGAAATTGGCCGGGTGTTACTGCAGGGGCCGTGCGACTCGGTCGGGGTTATTTTGGGCTAATAACGCTGTCAGCGCACAATACCGGTTTCCTTTCGGCCAGAGGACAGGAAATCAATTACGCGCAATGTGCAGGCGCTACCCCGGAGACGCCGAGCTGCCCGGCTCCCTCCCACGGCCGCCGGGCCGATTTCCGACCCGGGGCTGCCCGAGGCCACCGGGTCGGCGGCGCCGCCCTCTGCCGCGGCACTCCCGCACCGAGCGCACCCCCACCGCGGGCCGGCGTTACAGCCCCCCCATCCTGGGGAGGCTCGGGGAGTGCCGGGGGTGACGCGCTCCCCATCCTGCCAGGACTGGCACGGGACCCGAGCTCTCTCCGGCGCTGCCGCCCCCCGTCCCGCTCCCCCCGCGCCGCTGGCGATGCCGCGGCCGGAGGCGGAGCCTGCTCCGCAGGGCAGGCGGAAGGAAAGGGCCGGCCGCAGCCTGGGGCGAGCCGGCGCGCAGCAGGGCCGGGCTCCGCGGACCCGCCGACCGCCGGGAAATCAACGGTGCGGCCGGAGCCGAGCGCCGGGAGACCCGCCGTGAACCCGGAGCCGGCCGCCGGGAGACCGGTGCTGCTGCTGCCGCCACCGCCACCGCCGCAGCCACGCCCCGAGCGATAGCGGTTGTGGCCGGGGCGGCGGCGCTGAGCGGACGGGCCGCTGCCGGTGCCGCCCCGCGTGGCGCAGCCAATGGTGGTCGGCGGGGCGGGCTGCGCCGCGCGGGGCTGCGTTGTGCAACGCGCCGCGCTTTGAAGGCACCATCCCCCCTGGGAGGCAGCGCTCACTCGGCATCTGTCACGGCAGGGCGGCCGGCGGCGGGCCGGGCCCAGCGCCCCGATGAAGACCCGGCGGGACCGGCCTTTCCAGCGAGCATGAGCCACCCGCGCTAGGAGCGGCACGTAGCGGCGGCGAGGCGGGCAGGATGGCCCACATGCTGTATGCGGCAGCCCGGCGGGTGCAGTGGAGCAGGGCGGGCGCCGCGAAGAAGGCTGCGTGCCTGCTGGCCGCGGCGTACGGGCTCAAAATCCTCTACCCCATCATCCGCGGGCGTGTGAAGCGGGCGAGCGGCAGAGGCGGCGCGCACGATGAGACGGGCCGGGCGGCCCCGCTCCACGCCGGCAGCGGGGGCAGAGCCTCTCCGGCCGTGGACGCGGAATTCTTCAAGCAGCTGCTGGAACTCCGCAAACTGTTCTTCCCGAAGCTGGTGAGTGCCGAGCTGGGCTTGCTCTGTCTCCACTCGTTTGCTCTTGTATCCAGGACCTTCCTCTCCATCTATGTGGCCGCCCTCGATGGAAAAATTGTGAAGAGCATTGTGGAGAAAAAGCCCAGGAGTTTTGTCTTCAAGTTAATCAAGTGGCTGATGATTGCAATCCCAGCAACTTTCGTGAACAGCACCATACGGTACCTGGAGTGCAAGCTGGCCCTCGCCTTCCGCACGCGCTTGGTGGATCACGCCTATGAGACCTACTTTGCCAACCAAACTTACTACAAAGTGATCAGCATGGACGGGCGGCTGGCCAACCCTGACCAGTCCCTCACCGAGGACATTATGATGTTCTCACAGTCCGTGGCGCATCTCTACTCCAACCTCACCAAGCCCATCCTGGATGTTGTGCTCACCTCCTACACCCTCATCCGCACAGCACGGTCCCGGGGGGCCAGCCCCCTCGGGCCCACAGTCCTGGCTGGTCTCGTCGTCTATGCCACGGCCCGCGTGCTCAAAGCCTGCTCGCCCAAGTTTGGCAAACTGGTGGCTGAGGAGGCTCACAGGAAGGGCTATCTGCGCTTCATACATTCACGCATCATTGCCAACGTGGAAGAGATTGCCTTTTACCGAGGGCACAAGGTAAGGAGGAGAGAAATTGGAAGCACTAAGGTAGCTCCTGCAGTGCCGGAGTGGACCCATGCTTCCCCTGATGCCCTTCTTGAGCATTTTGGGTCCCTCTTACGTTTAAACTTGTTTACAGCTTGACACTTCCCATTTCTTAGGAAATGCCGTCTCACAAGCAGTGTCTGGGGGGAGCAGATCACAGTTCCCTTGAACTCTGACAGTGTTGTGGTTTTGCAGATGGATCTTATGCTTATCTAGAAAACTAATCTACTTTGCTGTGTTTTCCCCACCCAGTCCGTTCTGATTAACTTTTCCAGACTTTGGTATGAACCACCATATTTAATTCAGCAGAAATAGCAACCATGGCACACCAGAAAGTCTAGGGGGAAACTCTCTGATGGCCTCAGAGCACACTACAACCTTTGACACTGTTTCACATAGCCAAGCAAAGATGTAGTCACCAGTCTTAAAATAGCCTAAGTACTGTACTTCTGCAATCACAGTTACATAAACTAGTAGCTTGTTTTAAAGCCATCTTATTAAGGGACTCTTAATATTTTTATTAGAAGTAAATTTTGGCTGTAATATCTTTCAAACATGATTGGGAAAAAAGTTGTTTCATGCATGGTGAAAATGAAAGCTGGAAACCAGCCTGAAGTATTACTCTTTCAGTTCAAGCAATGATTATATAACATAAATGGTTTATTTTTGTAGACACAATCATTCTCAAAAGCTGCCTGTAATAGTGTTTTAAGTGTAGCTAAATTATACATTTTCTCAATTCCCACGTATACGGGCTTGAACTGAATACATACTGACTTGCAACTGTCTTTGACTTCTTAAACCTCCTGGGATAATTCTCTCCTTCCCCAGACTGTTTGCAAAAACAAGCAGCGTTTCAGGAATCAACTTTGCAGCTATAAGTCACTGAAGATAATTGATTCCCAAATGCTTTCCAACATAATTTTCAGTTGCTGTGAAACTCTACAGCTGCAACTTTATTAAAAGGACATGAAATCAATCTTATTTTGGTTGTTGGAATGAACTGTTGTGACTGCTGTGTTGTCCTTGTATGTAGTAGAGATCTTAAAAGAGTTGAAAACCTGCCAGTGTTCTGTCAAGGGACAGTGGTGTAAACAAGAACCAGGTCCACTGACTTCCATAAAGCTATGCACTTTTGCTGTGGGACTGCAGCACAGTGAGTGTAAAGTACCACATGGCAGATGTGATTCAGAAGTGACAACTCTGGGTACCCGATTATTTCTTCTACACATGTGAACGTATCTTGTACTACATGTCCATCTTTGTTTCCTGGTATAAATTATTTTATTATTTTAACCATAGGTAGAATTGAAACAACTGCAAAAAAGCTACAAGGATTTGACAGATCAAATGAATCTCATTTTGTCCAAGCGTTTATGGTACATCATGATAGAGCAGTTCCTGATGAAGTATGTCTGGAGTAGCTGTGGTATGATCATGGTCGCTGTGCCCATCATCACCGCAACGGGATTTGCAGATGGTGGTAATAACATCTTTTTTAACATCTAATTTCTAAATGTTTCTTTAAAGTTATGTACCCAAAAGACTGTAGTTCCCTTGAGTGCGTTCACATTGGTTTATTTTTCACAGACTTTCTTACAACATCTGTATCTTATGTATGACTTGCAAGCATAGCAAGCCAGCTGAGCAAATGATCCAACTGTGTGTGTATGATAAATAGTACGAAGTCAGAACTTAGAGGATCCTGGTATCACACAAGATTGTAATGATTATTGCAGTCTCCCTTTTCATTAGTCACTGTTGGAATGGCAAGCTGATTTTTACAGTATCTCCTTTTGCAAAATGATACTATGAACTTTAATAGAGTGCTTATCTTATCCTTCCATAAACCATAGTGTAATTACAGGTAATTATAGGTAATTTTTCTCTTATTGTTGACCTATTGGAAACTGCTGATTTACCCTGACTCCCTGGGAAAAGGGAAGGTAAAATTCAGATTCCAGGCTAGGATGGTATCATTTTTCACATCCTATCACCATTTTCCTGGAAGTGAAATGATGTTCAAATAGTGTTGTTACTGCAGATGCTATTAAATAAAAAAAAAAAAAGAAAAGAAAACAGGAGAGAGCAAAAAGAAAGGTATTAAGGAGAGCTGTTGGTGAATTTAGTTTAAAAGGCTTCCTCATGCACAATTAGAATTTTTTACAAATGTCATAGGATTCCTATAATATGAATCCTATAAAGTCTTCAGAAGGATCAGTTCTAGTTTGTGTACTTTGAGTTAGGAATGAGTGAATTATTTTCTGTGCAGTAGTTCTGTTTCTTTCATAGAAGTTATATCTCAAATCAGGACTGTCCAAGTGGAGAAGCTTGGTGTGAGCTGTAGGATGGCTTTGTGCAGTGCCCACGTGGTTTTGCTGTCTCGCTCAAAAGTTGTGCCCGTGCAGGGCTGGGTGCTCAGCTCCCTGAGCTGCTGCCCATCACGTGCCTTAGGAGGGCACTACATCAGCGCCCTGGCTGGCATCCTGGGAACAGCTTCAAAAATATCAGGATGTCTTGTTCCAAACTGAAGAGGCTGTACAAAGGCATTTCTCCTCACAGTGAAGGTTATCAGCACAACAGAAAAAGTGATAAGGGTCTTTCTGCTAAGATGGGAATGAGTACAGTCAAGAAAAGGAGCATTTAACCACATGTTGTAAATATCTCCTTGGTATTAGAGCATAGAAAAGGACTTGTACTCATGCTAAACTAAATAACATTCCTGTTACTCATGTTTGTTCTTTTGTTAAATACATTTCAAATGTGAGAGAGAACAAAGATGCAGCAGTGGCTCACGTTGTAAAGCAGAATTCTATTTGCTACCAGCAACCTAAACTACTAAAACATGGGGTTTATTATTGAGTCCTGGGGCTTACCATAATGGTGGTTCACAAACATAGTACTGGCAGCACTGTCAAGACCAGTGTGAGATATTGCAAGTATTCAAAGAATCAAGCACACCTGAAATTGCCCTTTACCTGCTTGGGAAAACAGTGCTTTTTGCAAATCACACACAAGTTTGTTCACATCTGAAGGAAGAGGTCATGGATTTTTTGTATGTACAAAACTGGAACCATGGCGAGACTTGAGACTACTGGTGTAAAGCCACAAATTTTGTACACTTCTTCAGGGAAGAGAAAGAAAAAGTAAACCAATAATTATTCAGTAAGAAGAAAAAAGAACCTTCTTTGACAGTGATATTTCTGACTGAAATTTTAAAATTGTGTTATATATTTCAGTGAAGAGTTTAGGTGGCAAAGAGAAGATTTTTTTTGATAACATTTCTCATTCTTTTTGTTTTAAACAATTCATATTCCAAATGTTGTGTCTCAGTTTATGGAGAGTGACTATTTTTTGAAGACTTTGATTTCTCTAGACACAGTGAACATTTATTTTTGTTTATAAAATAAGTGTGACTATCAATTTAATAAAGGAAAATGGAAATTTTAGGTTCTGTATGAAACAGAGACAATCTGTCTGTTAAAATTTGACACCTTCAAACACAGGAGGCCAGCCATATGAAAAATGTTATGGACAAAAAGTTCAAGAAAAATTATATTGGTGGGTTATATAATAGAAGAGCTTGTCTTTTGGGCCTTTGAAATGTTTATAAATCCTGTATAATTTCAATTTTTTAAATACCCCTAATCTGACTGATGCAGTGGCTTGTAGAGATCCTTGCTCTTGCTAGATGAGCTGGCCTGGGTGCTGGAAGCAGCCATCAGTAAATATTGCATTTACATGAAGGAGGAATGCTGCATCAAAGCAGTTAAACCATGCCTGATTCCTAGATGATTTAATTGTGGTGGTTCTGTATAGCACGGGCTCCATGTGCTATAATCCCAACAAGATCAGCAAAAATTGGTTGTGTCAGAAGTAAACAAATTTCAAATCCTCTTTTACTAATGAATTAACTGAATTCTCTCTATTCACTTCTTGGAGTGAAAATAACTTTCTGAAGTGAGAGCCACATTAGTAAGAATTTTGTAATCTCTCCTTTGCAAGAGCTTTTTATATTTTTTTTAAAAGCATGTCTCTCATTGTGTCTCAGCAAGATTGCATACAACTAGTTGACAGTGTGCTGATGTAGAACTGAAGTGAGAAAACATAATTAAGCCCAAAAATAACATAGACGTTCTGTGTGTGTGTGTGTGTGTATATATATATATATATATATACACACACATATGAAAAATTATGATGTAACAATTTTTAAAAGTTTTTCATTTATATTTCAGTGAAATAATTAATTCAATTTAATTATATTAAATAATTATTCCAGTGCACTTCTCTGTAATAATAATTAAATAATAATAAATAATTAACCTATAATTCATAATATATTAATATATAATTAAATAATTTTATGTTAAATAATTATTCCAGTGTATTTTACAGTGATGCAGTCTATTTCAGTGATCTAGTTATGTAGGAATACCTTTATGGATGTGTATATGAAAACAGAATAACATTTAGAATTAACTAATAAAGACAGAAAGATACATCTGGCTTTGGTACTGACTGTAGATTAGAGACACCAGCTTTCTAGAATCTGATTTGTCAGGGAAGTGCGAGTAATAAGATGCTGTTTGCTCTACTCTTGCATTTCTTGACTTAGCCCATGAAATTTATGGTTGCATTACACCTGCAAGGAATTTCTCCTAGATTTTCTTGATCATGAGCACTGTGGAAACATGGATAGCAATTGCTAGTACAGGAGTTGCCACAGTGGATCCGCCTATTACCCTGCCTAGCACAATTCCTAGCATCAGCTTAGTTTCAAACAGAAGCTTAAAAAAAACTTTACAAACTTTAGGAAAAAAAGAATATCTTGATCCCATTCTGCATAAGATTTAAGCAATTTATGGAGATGCATATATAGTTAGGTGATGCAGAAAACCCTTTAGATCTTTTATTGTAAATCTTTTATGTGGGAAATTTTTAAAAGTGGTTTGCTATACCACTGGTTTACTACACCAGTGATTTGTAGTTGCAGTTTTAAACACTGAAACAACATTTAGCCTCAGAATAGTCAGGCACTTTTTTAAAAATCTTGTTTCCTTCAGGAAACGAACCTTGCAACTTGAATCTATGGGACCCATGGTAGCAAAATGGTATATGTAGATATGTTAAATATACTTAGTTTTCATGTATCTTCTATAAATTCTGCTGCTGTTTTCTCCTTGCCTAATGCTGCTGACATCCTTATGAGACAAGTCCTTTCTTCGGAGCACAAATATTCTTGTTAACAGGATGCAGTGTCATAAATAAAGCCTCACAACTTTGTTCTGAGGTCAGATGAAGAGGGAAGCTTCATTGTGAGGGAGAATTATCCTATTGAAACCATGCCTTTGATACCAAGAGAGTTTATTGCTTTCTTACAGAAATATAATAGTGTTGCCAGATGTACACAAATGTGAATGGTTGCTTCTACATGAAGTCAGTAAATAAGTAAGGTTGAAAATTAATAATCACAAAAATGTTAAAAATTAAGTTCAAAATCTGTTTCAGATCATTGCTCAGGTTTCACTTGTTTCATATTTTGAAAAATTTATGTTGTAGGATGATATATTAAAAGGAAATGATCCATATAGATAAATAGATAAAATTACAGGATGTTTTGTCTAACAAGATGAATTCCATATGCTCTCACTTATTCTTTTTGACCAAGCTATGGTAATTACATTCACTAATTCTTTTTGAAAGGTTGTCTTCATAGAGTTAACTTTTTCTTAAAAAAAGAAAAAGCCTGCTCTATAATAGCTCACATTGCAATAATAATTTAGTTTGTAGAGATAATTATCAGCAGACTATTTTAACAAAATTTTTTTTTTACATTCAGAATTGGAAGATGGGCAGAAACAGGCAATGGTTAGTGAAAGAACAGAAGCTTTTACTACATCACGAAACTTGCTGATCTCTGGAGCAGATGCTATTGAAAGGATTATGTCTTCATACAAAGAGGTACTGAACATCCTGCATGCATGAAACAGAAGAGGGAAAAAAGAAAAAAATTTACATTTAATATAAAATATTAAAAAAAAAAAGGAGTGCAGTTTTTAAAGGCAAATTCTGTTGCAACTAAATCCATGGAGATATTTGAACTGGTAGTTTGATCTTCAGGGTTCAGTTGACATAGAGTCTAAAGTGCACAGTTGCCTGTATGGTGCAACATGTAGATGTCATTTTTAATGCTTGTGTTCAGGTGTCATCATAGAAGTTCCTGGAATGTCAGTGATAAAGGTTCAAATTTCTCTTCTGTTTGGAGCACAGACCTGAATTTGGGCTGTCTGCCTTCAGTGTACTGGGACTCTTCTGTTGGAACTGTCACAAAAGCATAAAATAGTTTAATTGTAAGAGTCTTTAAAGGTCTTCTGGTCCAACCCCTGCCATGCCTTGAGCAGGAACATCTTTGACTATTATTGGATTGCTCAGAGTCCCATGCAGCCTGACCTTAAATATTTCCAGAGATGGGGTACCTCCACCTCATTGGGCAACCTGTTTCTGTATGAAAAACAAGGAGAATTGAATACTTATTTCTGGGCCACTTAAACTGTAAGGCTGTTTTCAGTATCTTGTGAGAGTGTTAAATTGTAAATAATTTTTCAAAATAGAGAAATTTTAGCAGGAAAAAGTTCACTTTGGGAGTACAAGTATTCTAAAAGTACTGAATGTTAATAATCTTGAAGATCAGAGATGTTTCAGGTCCTTACTCAAACTCCAGTAGAGCTATGCTTAAATCTGTTGTCTCTCCTGTGGATTTCTTTAAATGCCAGCTGTTTAGCCACAGAAGAGTGAGTCAGTGCTGTTAATCTCAACATTTCCTTCTGAATGTTTGTTCTTCATATTTGAATTGGTGTTTGCTCATCCCTTTGTTGGGAGCCCCTTTTCCCAGTGCAGTGCAAGGAGGAATGCATTAGCTAGGCAGCTAATCAAAGACTATGGATTCTGTTATTTGGAATCCAGCCATGACAACCATAGCCTTGTAAACTGTCAGAGGAGGGGTTGTTTGGCACCTTCAGATACAGATTTGACAAAGCCAGTGTCTGTGCTGTTTTCAGAAGTCCTCTAGTGGGCTGTGATTTTTAACCTATTCTCTTTTAGCTGTTCCCCTCGATCTCTGCTGTCAAGATACTGCCAGATAACCTATCATACATTGATGTAATATGTGTTTTGTTTTCAGCATTTAAGTAATTTATATAATGTACATGAGGACTTAGAAAAACTCTGGTTTTATTTTTTTGGCAAAAAAAGTACCCACAAAATAGGAGAGGAACTGAACAAGCTCACTTTGTTTATAACATGCTAAGATACTAATTGAGACAGCATAAGACCGAAGAGCAGTTCTACGAATTTCCATCTTAATTTTACATTTATGCTTCTCTTCAAGTACTTCAACCACATTGTCATTCCCATTTTGTGATTCAGGCAATTTCCAAAGCACAGTGTACTTCAACCCATGTCAAGTGGTAGTGCACTTCCAGTTCTTGCCCACCTCTTCCACCAAGGCAGCCTCTTTCAAGTCAGTGTAATTCACTGTGCAAATGAGGTGGGCTTAACTTTTCTTTGCAGTCAATAGTTTAGGTGGTGGTATTTAGTGTTTGAACAAAGTAAGTTTCTACAGTCATGGTATAGAAGCTTACTACATGTTATGGTTCTCCTGGGGCACAGCTGGTACAAGTTTCATTTATCACATGCAGGATTCTCTCCATCATCCTGGTGAAATGATAGCCATGTGGCCAGAGCTAGCACTCACTTCTGAGTCAGGCACAAATAGTGAAACTTACAGGAGAATTATGGAACTATTTCCAGTTATTTCAAATAATCTTAGAATTAGGTACACAATAGTGGGTGAACTCAGTCATGGGGTATTTAACCTCAGCAAGCCAAGGATTTTATAATCTTGACCTAATTTTCTTGTCCTCTCCTCATTTTATATAAAAATATATCCTTTATAATAAAACCATCGAATAATACATTTAAAATAAAAGGCCTTGGCTTAATTCTTTACTACCAGCAGATGGAGGCAGTTCTTTGGGAGCTCTTAAATAGCCCATGAATATGAAGTTACAAGGTCCAGATATCTGTTGTTTCTGTCTTCACCAGGTGAAAATTGTGACAAATGGACCAAAAAAAAAAAAAAAGAAGAAAGCCCTTTTAAGGAGACCTCACCATCTTAAAAATGCCCAGATCTATTCTAAGGTGTCAGATTTAGCAGGCAGTTGACAGAAGACTCATTTCTGGTTTGTACTGTATTTTAGGTTAGAGTGCCCTGATGCTGCCTCTTTTACACAGAAAAGCACACTTCTCCCACAGGAGGTTTCAGGAGTACAAGCAAGTAAACATAAGTAATTCCAGATGCCATTTTTTTTCTCACTTCTGTGGGCTTCTATTTTTGCTGGAAAATGCAGAAACTTTGTTTTTTTCTTGTGTACCAGCCTCTTTGTTTTCAGATATGTTAGTAGCTGTTCTCTGTTCATCGAAGACTACAGAAATCAGCAGTCTCTACAACCTCCTCATTTATTAGGGTTATCATAGTTTACATGGGCTTAACTCAGCTGTCCTGTGTGCTGATTGGTAGGAGCTACAGGTGGCATATGGGTTAGCACAGCATTTCAATGGGAAATCAATGGGTGATGATCAACATTGTTGTTCATGTTGATCCTTGGCCAAGCATTTAATTTGTAGAATTTGTGGAACTGTAATGAGGCGTTTGTTGTTTCTCAGGTCACTGAGCTAGCAGGCTACACTGCCCGTGTCTACAACATGTTTTCAGTCTTTGACGAGGTGAAGAGAGGCATCTACAAAAGAACTGCTGTTATTCAAGGGTCTGCAGACAACAGCAGGAGTGAAAATAAGGCAGAGGTACACACTGATGGGCCCTTAGAAATCAAAGGTAATTAATTCATATTTGTATGAATTTCCCAGGGGTGGTGGGGAAGGCATGGAGCAGTGGGACAGGAGGTGAACAGAGGTTTTTTTTCCATAACTAATCAGCCTCTCAGCCTTAATGCCCCAGAGATCATGTTGCCTTTCATTTTAACCCCCTGCTTTCTTATAACTCTGTCCTTATGGTGTGCTTTTCTAATACACAAAATGGCTCAAATGTTTTCTGTAAAAACTTTCAATGAAAAGGCATTTTAACTATACTATTATATGTGATGTTGATTGTAGTATTCTTACACTGACAGTGCCTGTTTTCCTCAGACCATTCATTTTTTTTCAGAAAGCTGAGACTAACATTTTTATCTTCAGACATCACATTATTTTGTTTGAGGTAGGAAGAAAAAAGACAGATCAGTTCTGTAGTTTTCCCCAAAAATACTATGTTTTCCATGATTAAAGATCAGCCTGGGTTCATTTTTTTCAAAATTTAGTGGGAATCTTCAACTGAAAATGATAACTTTACCCATCTCCTCACCTCCCAAATGATCATATATATTTTTTCCCTCCTGACTCTATCCTCTGTCTTTCTGGTGCCACTGTCTTTCTGTCTCCACCCTCCCTGGAGCATTTTCTGTGTACGTCCACTCCTTACTGTGCCACCTCTCTCTGCCTCTTGCATCCAGCTTCTCTCTGAGGTACTCAAAGGCAGCTTTTGCAATGGGTTTTTCCTCATTTTCCCAACATTGCATTTCTGCTGGTGCCCTCTGTGGTGTTGAAAAGCCTTTAGCTTTTGAAAAGTTAAGCCTCAGTAGAGTTATAGGCCCCAAAGGGCTCTTTGTGAAATAACTTCTTGCAGCAGTTTCAACAGTGCTGCCCTTCAGCTCATATTTCTCAAAGCTCCTCTGACGAGGTTCATTATAGCAAAGTGTGATGCAGCATGGTTGATAGGTATGGAAATAGCTGATGTCTTAATTTTATAGATCTTGGTAGTGCTTGGCTGATGTTTAAAGAAATGGCATTTTATAACTGTTGCATGTTGCCTTGTACATGAGAAAAGGTTTGTAGTTCCTGGAGCAATGAAGTAATTTGGGGGCACTTTTTAGATAGCTGTGTTTGCAGCCAAAACCAAATACAGTTCAGATATGCAAGTGTGCTCTTTGTGTTCCCTTTAGGTCTACTATATTTAATCCCACTTCTCTTTGCAACCTTTTCCCAAGATTTCATTCCCCTACAGTCACTTTTCATCCAGTCTGAATTCTTCTAAGCCATGGTGACAAGCACTTGCTCTTGTGTAGTTGTAGCTCTCAGAGGCAGCTAGCCAAGACCAAGCACTGTGCACAAGGATTTAAGAAGAATTTAGGCCAGATGAATCTAGGCCACAGGCTCCACATTTTTTATGATAAGTGCTATTGTAATGCTGGTTTTCCTCCTTTCTTTTGGTTGCAATACTTCAGAAATCCCTTAAGAGTGGATTGTTTGTGTATAGAAGTGCACGTGCTCACATACCTGTGTGTGCCCGCGTTGTTAGGGAAGAAAAATCTTAATATTCTGCTTCCCCAATGGCTCTTTGAACACATAATACCTATTTCTTTTTGAATCATCCAGTATAAGTCTTTGTAACTAAGCAGTGTCTGTTTTGTGCCTTGCATTTACTGTTGTCAGTAGGTGTGACAATATGAAAATAATAATAATATTTTACAGATAACAATATTGCCTTATAGCATATTCAATAATTCATAATTTAAAAAATTAAACAGAATTTTGTACATCTTGTTCAAATACTGTCAAATTTTATTTCTGATTACACATAAATATACTTTAAAAGCATGCTAAAGTTGCAATCAAATACTGTGAAATTAGGATTAGGAAATGAGAATTAGGTTTACTTAATTCTTATTAGCTAACTATATTTTATCATAGATTTATTTTAATTACAGTGTCTCCAGTATCAAAGTAATTTCTTTTTAACAGAAAAACATTTTTTCCCCATAATCTCATGCTGTTGTAAGTAAAATTTATCTTATGAAAAAAGAACACTTGGACTGATACATGGCATAAAAATTTCTGCCCAGGTTGTTATAGTTTGGCAAAGTTGAAATCAGTTGAACAAAGAGCCTCTAAAGGAGGAATGTAAGACTAAACTTAAGTGAAGAAAATGCTGTCAGAGCTTTCTATAATTAACTAACTAACTTGGTCTTTGTTACATTTTTCTTTGTTCAGATTAGTTTATGTTATAAATAAACAGCTTTCTAATACAAAGAGAAATGTCTTTCCTTTGCATCTTGTCCATATAGGTAATGGCTAATATTTTTCTAGGAATCCAACTGTTTGGGTTCTGTTGGATAAGACCATTAACAGGTGACTGAGAAGTTAGTTTCACTGTTTTACTCTTTCCAGGGCAGTTAATATCAAAGTCCTTGTATTACAGAGTATCTGGTTGTCCAGTAGAGATTGTATATTTAATTTGCCAGAAATCCAAATGCCAGTGTGTCTACCTGACTGAAATATTTTATGAGTTTCTGCAAATACTTACAAGACAGTGTCTGTGGCATCAAAAAGAGATGGAAACAAGCCATTGAATGTTTTCTCCTTTGCTCTCGTTGCTGGAGGAGACTGAAAGGTGCTCCAGCTTTCAGAGCTGGTAGTGATTCCTAATTAAATCCTCAAAGAAGGTTAACTGGTTTGCCTGTGGCTAAGGCTGTTCTTGAACTTTTTTACTGCTTGATATTAAACAGCTATTTAAAGCAGAATACAGAAACTGCAAGTAGAATGTAAATGAACACATCTTTATAGTGCATCACATATGTATGATGCATACTGTGCTTTGTGTTTGGGGTCAAATTTAGGCTTCATTGCACATTCTTGGCTACTGTTGACAGTGTCTTTTGGACTAGCTAAGATTTATTATCTAGATTTTTCAATAGGGGAACCTGGAGCACATAAAAGAGCTGTCTCAAACACCAGTCCTTACTTGAAAATATACTCAGTTGTGCACAGAGGCTGTCACAACTGATTACTTAATGGTGGGTTTCACAAACTCTAATTCTTGGGTTTTTTTTCTTTCTAGGGAAAGTAATTGATGTTGATCAAGGAATTATTTGTGAAAATGTTCCTATAATTACTCCGAATGGCGATGTGGTGGTTTCCAGGCTAAACTTCAAAGTAAGATGATATGCAAGAATCTTCTGATTGTTGCCATCACATTAACATAAACAGCACAGAATTCATATACCTTATGTTAAGTACTTGGAGGAGCATATGGATAAAAGGGGAAGTCCAGAAAGGTAGGCATAGTAGCTCAATAGAGGCAGACATATGGAGTTTTTCCTGCTCAGAGAAAGAAAAGGGAGGATTTCTGTTGCTGTTGCCAGGTGAAAAACTGACCTGAGATTTTCAAAGGTGCATATGACAGCATGCATCCACCTTTAGTTAAATTCAGTCAAATTGGGGTGCTTTACTCACAAAGGCTTCTTTAAAAGTCTGAGGCCACAGCAACAGTGAAAAAATCAAACCTGTAGTTTTTCCTGATCACCACAAAGAGCAGTACTGACTAATAGCTGACAGCATAGTTCACAAGTCCAGTTGGGGAGCATTTACTCAGCCAGAACTTGTATTGTTTTTAAAAACCTATTCCAGACACCTCTTGGTACCTGCTCACAATTTTAATGAGTGACCTTTACTGAATTACTCCCAGATGTATCCTGATCTGATGTTCCAGTGCAGATATTGTTCTTTTTAAAAAGAGTGGAAGTTATCAGAAATAAACTTAACAATTCCAACAGATCTTTTAATTTAGCTAAAGCAGGATTTTCCTTTTCCTCTGAATTAGGAACTAGGAGAAAATGGTCCCAGCTATGGCAAAACACATGACAACTTCAGTGTAGGAATTTCAGAATTGTGAAATTACAATCTTATGAAATCAAGCAGACATTTCTATTTATTCATTTGTCTCAAGAGACAGAAACAAAGAAAATACAGAAGTCAGTATATTTCTGTAAAACGTAGATAATAACATTGTGATTATGCTTTAATATACACTCATATATACACAGGGTAATAAGCAAATGAGTAAAAAAAAAATCACTTTTCATCACAGCCAAGTTAACATAGGCAGTTAAGTGGGAAATGGCAGCGTGAAATAAATTTTCCAAATCAGTTGATTGGCCTCCCATACCCGCAGTTAATATCACAGATAGGCACAATACTGTTTGAAACATTGTTAACACCTTTGGACCTAATCTGCATTAGAACAATTGATTCTGACTGTGATGTATTCATGCTGTAATATAATCATATTACCTATTACATTACGTGTATATCATACTATATTACTATAAATATTACCACCATATACTACTGTAAACATTAGTTATAGAGATACTCAGATATGAAGGAAATGACTTTCATTATCTTAGCCTACATATTTTATCTAATGCCACTGCTTCCAGAACAGTTGCATGAATACATGCCACTAATCAATGAAATTGGTTGATAATTTTATATAAATGCTTATGTAACCCCTCTTAGGAGTCTTAGAATCTCTTGTACCACATACACTGTGTAGTAATATCTTTGCATCCCCTTTGCAGGTCGAGGAGGGGATGAATCTTTTAATCACTGGACCCAATGGCTGTGGAAAAAGTTCTCTCTTCAGAATTTTAAGTGGTTTGTGGCCTGTGTATGGAGGAGTTCTCTACAAGCCCCCTCCACAACACATGTTTTATATACCACAAAGGTATGTGTCTTGCTGAAGGTGGTGCCTCTTACCTGGTTACATGAATTTTGACCCTTCTTCTCGCTTTTCTAATCTTTTCTAACATCCAAGTTAAAAGGTGGTAAGCACAACCTCAGGTATGTGAAGTATGTTTATAAGAAGAGATTTTTTTCTCATTGGTGATACAACATCATTAGTAATTGAAAAGGGCTCACATACACTTGTGTTGGAGCCTGTGTTCCTCAGATGGCTGTAGTTCTGGGTAATTTGGATCATGGGAACTGGAGTCTGAAAGAAATTTGAAATAGACCTAGTGTATCTCAAATCTGATTTCTTCTAAAACCAAGGATCAAAGCAAGTGAGAGTGGTTTGATTCTTGAGTGTCAAAGTAACCAAAACTTAACTTTCACACTGCAAGACCACAATCCAGTCCAACAGTAACTGCAGATTGCCTTTTTCATAATATGTGCTCATTTCACTAATGGAAGCTTGGCTTTGTTGTCCTTTCTTTGTACTCTGACCTGCTGTTGGACTCTCAGTATATACTCTTATGCAATTGGTTCTAGAATATCTCCTTAGAGACCTCTAACTATGTTGTTTTGCAAAAGCAAAGTCAAACACTGAATCTTTGCTTCCTGTAGTTCATTTCTTCCCATGGCAAAAGAAGTATTTGTGATAACAGTTTGTAGCCTTGCTTAAAAAGTACAAGAAATTAAGATGAATGGAATATGCTGAACTGATCAGTAGATTTTCCTTGCTGCAAGTGAAGCTAGCAAAGAACACTGCTCTGTGATTTCTTCAAATATCTGTATAATTTATTGCTAGCCATTATAATTTTTCTGATTCACTCAGGACTTTTATTCAGGAGTTTGAAGCAATATACTTTATTAAATGTTTTTCTAAACATTATTTCAGAATACCCATTGTGCAGAATCTTCTTAAAACTGGTTTGCTCAGAACAAAAGTTAATCTGAATTTTTTTTCTTGAAGAAAATCTTCAGCCACTTCCTTCCTCTGTGTGATCTCAGCCCCTACTCAGATCAACATCTGTGGCTGGCTTGCTTACAGCCCTTTCCCTTTACTTATGTTCCCTTTATCCTGTGAAAGCAAATAGACTCATGTTGCATTCAGGCAAATTTGCCAAGGTGCTGGTTGAGGGGATTGCATCACATCTGCTGGGTTTTCATTTCCATAAACATGGTTCTTTGTTAGCTGCTTCCCCTAACTTTGCAGTGCTGGAAGAGTTTGTCCAGCAGACATCTTTTATGAAACATTTCAAAAAGTTTTAGTCAGAATTCACCCAATGTGTTTGAAGTCCTCTGTGGCCAAAGCTGTAGGACTGGGGATATGCAGTGTAGGGATTGGCATATGCAGTCCATCCTAGTAGGATCCCCAACGGGAAGGATGCCCTTGCTGCATCCAAGGGACACTGCCTTAGCTCAGCTCTGTGGCTCTTCATGAGCTCTGTGCTTCCCTTCCCAAGGGACAGAGCAGTGTGTGGGTAAATGGGGCAACAAGGAGTGACAGAGAGAGCTCTTCTGCCAAAGTGCTGCACCTTGACTGTGGCTGAAGATTCTGAAGTCTGCTCTGGAGAACAATTCAGCTGTGTCAGAGTGCGTTTTGTACAATCAGAAGTGTGGCCTGTCAGTGTCTCGTATTTGGACAGGGACCAAGACTGAATATTGTAGGGATTTTCAGTGAATGTGGCTGAAGGGGTTGATAAAGGACAGCAGTTTGTTTGGCTGTCCTTGAGGATCTCAGATTGCTTTTTTGCCCAGTGTATTTGTTCTTTGGGCATACAGAGTCTTGGATGAATATCAGAGATACTAAGAACTTCTTAAATTGAAGTTTATTTTGGGACAAGGTTTGCAACAGATCTGCTGGAGTTTAAGTGCTTTTGTGGGGATTGCCTTACATGGTCCAGGCTTTTTTTTTTTTTTTTTTTTTTTTTTTTTTTTTTTTTTTTCTCTTCTTTCTGTAATCTACCTGTGAGTGTTTTAACAGTTCTTTTATTTGTGGCCTAAGTACATCACACATTCACTTGGGGCTTTTTGTCTGTCCCTGGCTCTAGTATACATTTAGAATTTGTGTACTGGTTTGTAAACTGTCCCCAAATTAAAGAGGTATGTTTTGTAAGGTCCTGCTGGTGCAACCATTTTATTTATTAATCCTGTGCAAATTGCTGCTTTATCAGGGTTACCTTCTGTTTGTTTATTTTTGTTAGGCACAATTCTTTAAATTCTAGACTGAAGAATAGAGTGCCCTGCCTACATTTCATCATGTTTGTATTTCATCATAACCTTAGGGAAAATTGTTCCTGTCAATCTGGAAAGTGTTCCGGAAAATGTTTCAGACTGATAGGATCTGGGAGGTGGTAGGATAGGATCAACCTGGCATCAGCCTACCTCACTGTTTTGTTTGCTGGGTAGGTGAAACTGTGGTACAGCAGAAAACTCTTCAATTGGTAGATGTCCATCAGAGTGGTAAGTTAGGATGACATCCCTTTGTTTGGCTATATACATTACATCTCTGGTCTAAGAGCTTTCCATTAGTGGATACAGTTGCCATTGAAGCATTGGCATTCCTGTGGCTGAGTTTAATTCTGCATCAGCCCTTTTTGAGTCAAGTGTGTGAAACCTCATCTGCACGCATAAATGGTGGAGAATGCAGTGATTACTGAGTAACAGAATACTCCACAGTAAATAGGAGCTCACTGAAAAGATTATTTTTTCATTTCTGTTTTTTAATGTTCCAGAAATGTGTGGGAAATCATGTGTCTTTTTCAAGTTCAAAAGCTACATACAAAACTGATTTATTAAAATATGAATTATCTTACTGTGTTCTCCAAATTTTCACACTGCAGGCATTTAATAGTTAGCATTACTTAGTGGTTTGTAAGCTTTAAAACAGAACCTTAAGAATTCCTGTCTTTTTGGGTTTTTAGATTACTTAACATAATTATAATACTGTTTTATCTTTTGCTGTGAATCATTGTGAGGGTTTTTTTTCTTCCCTTATATAGGACTAGGCCTTGCAGAATTGATCTATAATCAGTCACTGTTCTGGTGGATGCTGATGGGACAAACTGGGGGCAAGGTGAGAAAAGCCCAGGAATTTCAGGGGCTCTGCCACTGTCCCTGACAGGCCTGTCCAAGAGGAGAGTGGGCAGAAGGGAGGGCGGACAGAAGAGATGGATGCTTGAAGAGCCTTTAAGCATCATTTGGTGCCTGAAGCAGCTTGTTTCAGAGCTAGGAACTGGTCACACCTCAACAAGTTGTCAGATCTCATAGGAGACTCAGTAACGGGCAGAGTGTGTGTATTTACCCCTTCTTCTACTTCTCTCTGTCCCTCTTTTGCAAAGTAAAATTCGTTTGTGTTAACCACCTCTTTGCATTCTTCTTTGAATCTTGGCCAAGAATGTAGCATGAATGAAAAAATAAACACGTGTCACTCTAGTTGGTGAGGAACCATGGTTCAAATCAGAATCCAGAAACATCATTTTAAATAATAAATAATTAATAAAAGTATGTAGTGGGTCACATGAGTACTGATGCTGAAGACATGCCACACACAGAATCATTAGGTTGGAAGACACTTTTAAAATTGAGTCCAACCCATGCCATAACCTCAACTAAACCATGGCACCAAGTGCCACATCCAGTCTTTTTTTAAACACATCCAGGGATGGTGGCTCTACCACATCGCCGGGCAGACAATTCTAGTACTTTATCACTCTTTCCATAAAAAAACTTTTCCTAATATCCAGCCTATATTTATTTCCCTTGGCTCAGCTTAAGAATGTGTCATCTCATTCTCTCAATTGCTGCCTGGAGAAAGAGACCAACCCCCACCTGACTGCAACCACCTTTCAGGGAGTTGTAGAGAGCAACACAAGATGTACCTGAAGCACTTTGGGAATTAGCCTTTCACAACCTATTGTTCCAGACTGTGCCCTGCTTCTACTCTGTTGGTCTTATACTTGTGAGAAGACTCTTCATGGTCTTAAACTTGGGAAGAGACTCTTCACTCCATCTTCATGGAATTAGAGTGCTGTAGCAGGCAGATCCTCCTAGCATTTACTCCAGCCTTTCTTGCTCTCCAGCTAAAAGTCTCAACTTTTTCAATTCTAAGGAAACAGATTCTACATATGTTGGCTCTCATTTCCTTAGTTTGGTTTAAATGCCAGCAAAATTGCACAGCTAGATACTGGCAGGTTACATTGACAACAGCACAGGAATATTCCTCAATATCTCTGCACCATAACTTGTAGTAAAGCTCTAGTTACCACTGAGTTATTGATTCAAATTGTTAATAATTTTCTGCTTGGTGTGTCATATTGTCTTATTTGCATGGAGGAATGTCTCATGCAGTCTCTGTTAGTTCCATAACCTTTGATCATGACTCTAGAGTCTTCCTAGCACAGCACATATCTAAAATGTCCATCAGCATTTTCTCTTTCTTGAGGACTGGTTCCCATAGAGCCTGGAGTAATACATTGTACTTCTTTCTCCTCATCCATTGTCGCTGTTCTTTCTCTCCAGCTTGCTTTTACTGTAATTTGGTTATTTTTGTGAGAGGTGTGTTTCTCCAGTAGCATGCATGGTTTCTTTGTTATTCTGTGTGCCATTCTAGTAGAAGACCTACCCACTTTCTCTGCAGTCACAGCAATGTCCAATTCTTTATTCTCTCTCTCTTGCTATTGGTCATTCAAGTAGATCTCTAACATTTCTTTCTTTCAACACCAGGGTTATCAAATGCTAAAAGGGTGGCAACTGAAGATAAACTAGTATCAAATGTTGTTTGTTCTTTGTCATTTAAAATTTATATACCTATGTCTTGCTGCCTTCTTAATAATGCTAGGACAGTCTGGAATAGAACAGTTTAAAGGTTTATCTGGCTCTCCTAAGCTGTTTGGTTTTACATACGTCTGCTCTATTTCTGGTATTTTATTTGGGGTTTGTTGACAAGTCTTTTCCTGTCTGGCATTTTTCCTTCTTATTCTAAAAATATCTTTGGATACAAAACAAAATTACATCAGCCACAGAGATATTTTTCCTCTCCTTACCTCTATTGAGTAATCCAAATGTCTGATGTGATTTGCCTCAGGTAGTCCAAGGATATTCATCATGTGGATGAATGAAGCAAGAATGTTTCAGTTCTAAGTGATGTAAATAATAAAGTGATAAAATAAATTTTACATTATAATCACATGAAAATTCAAATATTATAGTGCAACTCAAATGTTGTTTTAAGCATGAAGTAGTTAGTAGTGGCCACCCATATCCTGAAACAGTTCTTGAAGTTCTTCTTCAAAACTGCTGTGTTTCACTTTCAGATACCCTACATGACATACAGAAGTTTGTGCAAATGGAGTATGTATCTATATGATTTTTCTGTATCAGACTACTTTCTTGTTAGTGGTCTGCTGGAGAATGAATGAAGTGCTGTGCAAATATACCTCTATGAGTTCTGGTGCCTCATCTTGTGTAGAGTTGCTCAGATGTTTCTGCCCTGTGTTGTATTTTGCACATCCTAATTTGCTGTCAGCAAATACTGCTCTGTCTTTAACTATGATCTTTTCAGTTGAGTCAGGTGGATTGAAGCTGTACTCTGCACATGCCAACACTGCACCAGTGATTGTCATTGCCCTTCAGCATTTTGCTGATAGTGCATCCCCACATTGACTTGTTCCTTCGATGCTTTGCCATCAGTTCATGTCATGCTGTACAGATACCTGCTCCCTGGCACACTGGATCTGTCTGTGGACTTGCCGTTATCAAGTTCATGATGGTCCTTTCCAATGTGTTTATTTCCAAAGTTCACCCCTTATCTGATAGAGGAGAAAAAGGTTTTTGATAGATAAGCATTAACAAAAACCATAACACAACAGACTTCATACTATGGGCAATAGTTTGCATACTATTTTGCTATAGTTATGGTTTAAAGATTGCCTGCTACTTTATATCTTATTTTTCTTCTTTTGAGATTAATTAGTTCCAGACAGCTTGCCTCAGTTCTGCTGTTTGTTAGAAACTGTGGCCGGGCATCTGAGAGGGCTGTCAGGCACTCTCCTTGGCAAGGGCATAGCTTCTTCCATTTCATCTTTTTGTCATTTCTGTAGAAATGCTTGCACTTATTCTTCCTGATTGATGATAGTTCCATCTTGCCTCATCTAGAACAGAAAAGTTCTTGCCTTGCTGCCCTGTAGGTTGGTGGAAGCTTTACCTGCCAGGATCTCTGTGAAACCTTTCCATTTCCATTGAAGTCTCACTCAGAGCTGCAAAGTTTGAATGTTTGTTATTAGGTCTGTGTGCTGACTGCTCGCAAGTAATGGCAGAACCTCTTGGTAGGACGCTGTACAAAATCCACCAACACTGATAGTCAGAGGCGGGAAGTGGTTTTGTGGATTAACTGCTACTCCCCCTCAAGCCATGCCAGGTGTCTTCTCTACTGCCCAGACACAGGACTCAGCTGATTAAAGCACAGCTTTCAGGTATTTTTTGTTATTAAGGAAAGTGTTGCATAAATTCCAGACTGAAGTATATAGTCAACTCGCTGCATTGGGGCTTACCTTAGGTTTAAAATGGATTTATGTAAATCCAACATTTAAGGGCTACTGCTAAACTGATGTTTGTGAAGGACTTCAGCATTCTCCAGGGTTTTGGTCCCTCAGTGCCTTCAGACTGGGGCATGTCTGGACCAAGTTGTGGCTCTGGGAGATACCAAGAAGACCAAATGTAGGTGAGGAATTGAGATGTGTTGATACATACTCAACTTCTACTCCAGTCATCTATCTATGTGCCAGACTGTTTATGACACTTCATTTAAAAGCTAGAAAAAATAAGCTTTGAACTTTTTTTAAGTACATAGTCAGGTTAAGCTTGACAAACATTTTATAATTACAAAGCCATTAATAGATTGTAAGAACTGAATACACGGCTGGTTTTTGTAGAATCTATCCTGCAAAACAATGACAGTCTGTTTAATCTGTTAGTTTCATTTTGCTGATACAAGCAACTCACAGAATCATAGCGTGCCTTGGGTTAAAAGGGGCCTTTAAGACCATCCAGTTCCAACCCCCTGCCATGGGCAGGGACACCTTCCCTTCCACTAGACCAGGTGCAAAGGCCTGTCCAGCCTGGCCTTGAACATTTAGAGGAATGGGGTATCCACAACTTCTTTTGCCTTCAAAATTTAGTTTTGGTAGCAGTGCCAGGGGAATAAATTCACCTAGAGGTTAACTGAGAACTCTGTGTAGCTTAGCAGTGGTACAGACAGTGTTGCATGTTAGGGAGTAATATGGTGGTTAGATTTACATGACCTCGTTTCTGCACTAAGCTCCCTAAATTTTGTCCAACTTGAGCAGTTACCTCCAGCTTAATGCACCTACCCTGAAACTGTGCAACAAAGGATCTGTGACAGATGAACTGAATGGCAACTGTTTGCTATTTTAATAATATTTTACCCAGGAGCATCATAAAGCACGCTTCAAATGCCTTATGCATATCAGGTAATGAGAATCAATTTGGTTACATAACAATGGGAAGCTCTGGGAAACATAAACTATGAAATCTGCTTGACATAAAAAGCTTCATATGAAAAGACTAAAAGGATGCTGGCTTTTTGTAAGGGAAGGACAGCTGAAAGCTCTAATAACAACTGGTATCAACTTCCCTGGGAATAAGTCCTTTCTTCTCCTTCCTACTGTAGTTTTCAGTCAGAAACTCCATTATGGTGCCCTATGCTTTTAAAAATCCAGGTAGTAGACATAGCCAACACCTCCTTCATGAAGTGAAGGTAGTAATTCTTCCCATGTTCCTCTAGACTTTGCCATTTGCCTACCCCTGTTTCTCAGGCTCCAGAACTCCCAGAACTGTAACCCAGCTCCAAGGTCATTCAGCTTTCTTCCAGCTTCTCCATGGTCTGCTCACTCTGACACATTTCATTGGTTCTAGTTCTGTGTTTGACTGCCTGCAGGCTAAACCTGTTTGCCCAAGACCATGTCCAGATGGCTTCTGAGTATCTCCAAGGATGGAGACTCCCCAGCCTCTGGGAAGCTTGCTTCAGTGCTTGATCGTCCTCACAGTGAAAAATTGTTTCTAGATGCTCATTTGTCATCTCCTGTTTCAGTTTGTGCCCATTAGCTCTCATTCTGTCACTTGACACCAGCAAGAAGAGCCCAGCTCTGTCCTCTTTGCATCCTCCCTTCAGGTATTTAAGTTGATAAGATCCCCTTGAGACTTCTCCCAGGTCTCTTTCCTCATAGGAGAGATGCTCCAGTCCCATCATCAGTTCTGTGGTACACGAATCCCATCAGATGCCAGGAGCCCAGCACTGTGCAGCATCAGGCAGACCTCTAGTCATAGCACAGCATGTGCTACACTTGGGCCCATCTGTGCTAAGGTTCTTTGGCACTATGGTCTTGAGCATTCTGGTAGGATTTTCCTAGAAGTAAACAATGCCATTTGTCACTTCCACTGTCAGACCAAATGATGTTACCATGAGAGCATGCTGCTTCACTTCAAGATAAAGACAAGGACAAGCCAGCAGTGTTATTGCTGGTGCCAGGGGGGAGCTGCTTGCAGGCTCCTCTGTGAAGATTAGCTGACAAAGTTTATCCTGCAGCCAGGAGTGCAGTGCAGAACAGGCCTGAAGGCCAAGCTGTATGTGCAGCACAACCCAGCACAGTGCAGCAAAGTATAGCACAGGCCCGTGGCCACTCAAGGCAACTGTTCCACAGATCACTAACTCCATAATGCACAACAGTCTTCCAGCTGGGCTCACTGCAGCTGCTTGGCCTATGTCCTAGGACCAGTTCCCTAGAGGACACCACTGACTACAGAGAGGGCCAGGGGTAACTAACTCAGGCTTACGTGAGTAACTTCTAGGTTAGATAAGTCTTTTCTGCTGACAATGCAGAATAGTCCTCACAACACTGGGTTTTCACTTTATTGTTCTTTAGTCATTAATTGTGTCATGGTCTCATGGGATAATGTAGCAGGTGGGATTTTTTTCTTCAGTTCATCATGTGTGCACCTACATAGCTTAGTTGGGATTGTGGCTTTCCCAAGAGGGAAGACTTTTCCAGGCTTGGTTATTTGCCTAATATCTTGCATTAATTATACCCTATCCATCTCAGTTTCTGCTTATTACTACAGCTCCCTTGAAGAGCCATGTCACATATCAATAATGGTTATAAAATGTCTATAGTAATGTTCCATGTATCCATATATATGGTGTGTCTCTGTTCTGTCTTGTTCTGTCCTGTGTAATGCAGTGTTTCACAGCAAGTAAGAGAAGGAAGTCAGTGCAGCGTGTGGCTTCTCACTTGTTGGCAGGTGTTTCACTGCAGGCACACTATTGCTCTGTGAATACTTGGGTATTGATATCACAATGTGTGGAAGAAGTTGTGGCATGGGCAACTAAGCACTGTAGAGACCCAGAGCAAAACTAGCCTTTGCCCTAGAGACTTTGTCTACACTTCTTCTTCCCTGTGAAAAAAAGGTGTCACTTCTCATCTACAAAACTGTGAATAATTTGGGATCATTCTAGAAGAGGGAAACTGCCTTGCTCGTTGTGTTACACTGCTGTGATAAAACTCAGCCTAAACCTCTTAGGCTGGAGTATGCCTGGTGGGACTGGCAGGCTAGAACCTTGTCCAGAACAGCTCATTGTTCTTCAGTTCATTGATCTTCATGATCATCCATCCAGATAATCCTTTTATCATCAGTACTGCCAGAGGTAGTTTAAGAAAAGGAGAGTATTTCCTCTTCACTTGATTGATTCCTTGCAGGTGGTATAATTATTTCAAAATGCATTGGCTGCTAAAATTTTGTAGAAATTGTTTATGGTTTGATTTTAATTGTATGTGTGGTTTTGTGTGTTTTCTGCCTATCACAAGATACAGACTGAACTGAATAATTATGTGAATTGCTCACGTTAAACATTTTTTGCCATCTGACCAGTTCTGGTAATATTCTGTCTATGATGTAGGTAATAGTAAAAAATCATGAGATGAGATGAGATGATACCTGAGTATGAATAGCACTTTGCTCCTACATTGTTTTCTTGTAGAAATGTGCACAGTTTTGTTGCAAAAGAAAAACAAACAAGCAAACAAACCACAGAGTGATTAATGTGATTTTTTTTTTCAGCCTTTGATACCAGATTCTAATTATATGCACTAAGAATTTAGCCTTTCATACTGTGCATTTCATCTCCTGTCAGCTATATTCCTTGGCATTATGGTCTTTAGTACTCTGGAAGGGTTTTCCAATAGGTAACTGATCTATCTGAAATATTTAGAGGATGTTTGTGGCCAGTTCTGTATGAGAGGAGAGCAAAGTTCAGGGTAGGGTAGTTTAAAGACAGATAAATTATTTATATATTTAGAACAGTTACTGAAACTTTAGCTGGCCCTAAAATCCCTTGAACTAGACACAGTGCGATAAACAAACAGCCTGTGTGGTTTTTAAATTTTGATAAGTATTATTTATTATTTTTTAACTCTTTGATGATAGCACCTTCTGTTCAAGAGCAGTGGATACAACACTACTTAAAAAGAACTTAATTCATGTTCATTCAAGACCTTTAATTTTCTCAAATTTGTAGTGGTGGTGCCATCTTTTTTTTTCTGTTTATTTTATTAATGCCATTGAAGAGTTAAGAATTCAGTTACTTTAATTAGTGGAGCCTTTTGTTTCTTGTTGATCACTCTTGATCAAGATTTGCTGTTGGTGAAACTGGAATTTTTACTATTAATCTAAACCAGGAGCATTGCAATAACTGGAGTTTTGCTGAGGTGATTCCAGACAAAGTATAGCAGCTTGTAAAATGATGATCTTGACAAGCAAGATGATAGAAAATTCAAATATGGGAGGATCGCCCAGATGTTTGAGCTTTTGGAAAATGGTCCATAATATCTGTGTAGTAGGTAAAGGGAGCCACCTAGAGTTAACCTATAGGAATCTCTGTGTATAAGTGTATGGCTGATCTTCTGCCACTTCCTGCAGCTTAAGGGGCAAACAGAGCTAAATGTTAAACCCATGAATCTCTCCTGAGAGCAGGCACCTAAATGAGATAGAACCTCTTTTAAATGTTTTTACAATGCTACTGAAGGGTTAGGATAGTTACTGGGTTTTATCTTAGAGAGCATTGGGGAAAAAAAGACTGGTACTAAAGTCTCCCTCCTTCCAGTTGAGGATTCTGACTGCTATAATATATAATTAGGCTTTTTCCAGTAACTCTCTCTTTGGACACATGATTCCTGCCTCTTAACAGTAGTTTCCTTGTAAGCTATTCTTATTTTCTGCTAGTTAGTAATTGATGGGGTTTGTTACTCCCCTGCAAGCTGGACTTTTATGTAATTTTTACAAACTAGGTGGGGAGAGGCATGCTTGGTAGTAGTGGTGTGTTTAGCTGTGAGGCCAGAAGGAAAATGCAGCTGTGCCAGGAAGCAGTGCTGGTGACTCAGTGAACAGCATGGCACCAAGTGTCCTGGCACAGTGCATGGCACCCAGTGTCCTGGCACAGTTTGTTTGAGCATCACTTTCCCTGTTTTGCCATAGGTTAAATCTCAGAGCTCCTAGTCATTACAGGATCATACTTCACAAGAGTGAGGTATTAAACCGCAGACAAATTATATGATAGGTGATTCTGTCCTCCTTGCCCCTACCTGCAGCTTCACCTAAATTACACAGCATTACCCTCTGATTTAAACCTTTCTGAGCCCAGGTGGAGTTGCTCTTCTGTCCCAGAGGTGGCAGCAGTCTGGAGCAAGTGAAGTAATTTCTACACATGCAAGAAGTCAAGCCCTTTGGGATTTTAGATGGAGAGCATTTTGGATATGTAATAGCTCATTACTTCATGAAGTTACTTAATGTTTAGAGTTGAGATTTTGCAATATCACAATTAATGTAAATGGCTCACTGCACTTGGAGCTAGTGTTCGTGCAGTGGCCCAGAGCACTACTATTGCCACAATAAGCAGAGAGTAGAACAATGAGCAAAGAGGAGCAAGCAGTGCTTGTATTTGACTTGTGGTTCTGGTTTTGCTCCATCTGGGCGCTTGCCACAACACAGAGATGACCAAATATTTGCAAAGAGTTCAGATCCCCTCCCATCCTCACCCAGTTGGTGGTGAAAGTAGTTTAACCACAGGCGGGTACAGACAGTTCACCGTGGATGTTTGCAGCACTAAAAACCAATGCAGCTGATGCCAGCTTGCATGTGAATTTTAGTTTATATGGCAGCTTTAGTTCTGTAATCCTTTATTTGTTGCACTGTGAGTTCCTTCACATTACTCTATGGTGTATTTTAGGGATTCTCAGAATAACAATGGATAGATCCATGCTTCTGCAGACACCTCCAAGGGAAGGGAAGAAATCTGCTGAGGTGTTACACATCTCTGCCAGGCAAAGCCTCTGCATGGCTGAGACCTTCCCACCATGTGGGTCCAGAGCTTTTTAGGGAAGAAAACTGACTACATTTTAACACACTGTGAAGTTGTTGAAAGCAGTTCTTGGTGGCAAGAGCAAGCTGCCTGGAAGCCTCCTCATTGCTGGCCCAGTTTTAACTGCTCTCTATCATCATCCCCTGGCACTACAGCTTTAATAAGACTAGTATTGTTTTAGCAGATGAACCCAGAGGGAGTTGTGGAACACTTGGCAGAGAAAGCAGGACAGAGTCTGGAGCCTGACTGTTCTTTGGCTCTGACTTTCCCTTTCAAACTCAAAATTCCACAGACTGTTCCTGTGGTGTTTCCAGTTTCCAAGAGCTATCAGCAGTGCCTGTGAGACAGGATGAATATTTGCCCTTCACAAGAAATCCTTAGACCAGCAAAGGAAATGGTCAAGTACATGTGTCTTAGGTTGCCTTTGCTGTCTTAACCTGAATGGCTTGATATCTTTAAGAGAGCTGTGAAACTATTCTTTCAGTTTTGTTGTTTTGAGACTAGGAGGATTTTGGGGTCCTGGGCAGTACCAGAGGCTCATGACATTGTGGCAATTGGCCATAGCCATTCCCCAGCCATGACTGGGGACCCTGGCTTCAAACTGGAGACAACTTGTTTGAGTAAGACAGATGATATTACCTGGTCTGGAAATATGGTGATTAAGAAGCTGCTTCACATACCACATAGCCTTGTACTTGGCAAAGGGAGGCTGGTGCTAGGAGGTTTAAGGTGACCAGCCCATTTACTGTGTGCTGCTTTGCAATTCAGAGGTGGTACGCTGGCTTCTAGAGCCAGCTAAGTTATGCCCAATTCAAATTCTGCACTTCAGAATAATAGAGAAAGAAGGGTTTCAGTGCAAAGGTTTTCAGTGCTCTCTTGTCTGACTTGTGTGTCTCCTGCTCTACCGTGGAATTCTTTACCAGTTAGAGCTGCAATGTTTTTGTTACAACTTGATTTTAACATGTGTGTGTTTAAATCAATTTCTAAATCTCCTAAGAGTACCAAACCTTGAATACAGGATAGCTCTGCTGATTCCAAGTGAAACCATTCCAAATGGGTTATGAAGTGGGTATTTATTCTGCCTAATTTATCATTGTGTTTCCATGCTAACACTACCCTTGTTGTTACCGTATAATCAACTGTTATGGAAACAATACATTGTCCCTAAGGTAAGTTTAGAAAAATGTTCACCCACAGTGCACCCACAGGATAAATCCAGTTTTAGCAGTGTAATGTTTAAAGCCTTATACCCTGTTCATAGAGCATCAGCCAGATGTGCTCACCTGAAGCCATCCTCAGATTACCTGTTCCCCTGTATTGTTCCTCAGGCCCTACATGTCCATTGGAACACTACGGGATCAAGTCATCTATCCAGACTCAGTGGAAGACATGCATGAGAAAGGCTACCAAGATGAAGATCTGGAGTCAATTCTGCATATGGTTCATCTGTACCACATAGTTCAAAGAGAAGGAGGTAAACTGCATATTTTTGCTAAAAACTTGACAGAATCCATTCCTTGCATGTGTGTTTTAGTGTGACTGACCTTTACTAACTGAACTGGCAAAACTGGATTCAGACCTTTGTGGTTGTGGGAGCTACACAGACACATGGTTGTCATTCCTGATGTTAACAGAGGGAGAAGAGCTGAGTGCTCCTCCCCTTCTTAGTAAATCCATGCCCAAGCTGAAGATCCTCACTGTCTTGTGATGGCCAGTCTTTTCCTGGTATTGTGGGATCACTTACCTTCCTTGAGTTTCATAAAAACTGTCTTAAAACATTGTATCTTAAAACATTGTAATGTCTCCATCAAGTTGAAAGCATGTGAATGAGAGAGTCAGATCTGCTTTCACCTCCCTAGTTTGTGGGATCAGCAGAACTATGTGCCTTGAAAAGGGGTATCTGAGACCACCCCACCAGAGTGAGCAAGTTAAAAAGCAAGTTAAAAATAACCAAGAAACGCTGGCTGGCAGTAGAATGTTGCCATCTACTGCTTGCTGTTTCAGTTGCCATGTGTTCTCAGCATTGTTTGTGCTCAGAGTTGGGGACAGTGTGTATAGATATACTGGCACTATAAATGTCAAGATGCTAAAGTCTTCTTTTGTATCTCAGGAACTGGAGCATTTCATGGCTTTTTTCTCCCCAAGCACAGCAATAATTTTTATCATTTTGTTCCTGTCAGACACTAATCTTTAATTTCAATTTCCTCCCCATCATTATGCTTTTAAAACAGACATAGGACAAAGTTGGTAACATTTAGAGAGAAGAAAAAGGATCTTCAGACCCCTTTAAGGGGGTGTGCTGAATGTACCCTGCCTTTCTCTGCCAGCTGTCAGTGCTGGTTTTGATCAGGTACTTTGCCTTGTGTGTGCTTGGTGAGTCTCAGGATTGTTCTGACAACACAGAGTAGTGCTTCAGCCACTGGGAATCCAAAGACAATGTCTAAATTCCCATTCCTGGATGGCAGCCTGTTGTTCTGTAAAGAGGCAGAAGCTGTCTTTTTTTCCTAAAGTATGTGTAGATACTTCAGAGTCTTTTCTGCACATTTTAGAGTGGGAAGCAGTAATCATTTACAACAGCAATTGCATATCTAAAGATATTTCTCCATCATGGGTTAATGCTTCTTTGTAATGTAATAAGAATAAGAATGTAATAACGACTGTTGCAATAGAAAATAAGAATCTGCCATTATTCTGATTCATGTTATTCAAATCTGATCCTATAACACAAGAAAAAGTAGGCAGAGCTAAGCGCAGTGACCAGAACAATTGTAGAGAAGGCCTCTCCTTCCTACACTGACACTACAACTATTCCTGTTAGTATTCCTGAGTCATTTACTTCACTGAGTGAGGTGCTCAGATTGCAGAACAAGCAGGAATGTTGGGATGGGCAGCTGGAATAGGAGGAGCAGTTAAACTGCCAGTGGTAAGAAGTCACTGTGGAGTGTGTGCATTTACAGTGTGCTGGTACTTGTGGTTGGACTGCCTAACACGAGGACCTTGGCCAAAGCCACCCCTCCAGCAGTCTGTGAGTGCACATGGTTGTGGTTTCTGACCCTGTAGCTGGAGTGTGTAACTGCTGATGGGGCAGTCACTGTGCCCCATGTCCAAGATGGCTACAGTCTGGCTACAGTCACTGAAACCCCAGGTTTGGATCTGCCTCGTGCTGCTTTCCATGCCTATGAAAGTATTTATTGCTGACCCTGTTCTTGCTCTTCTGCCTGTCTGACTGCACATGCACAACAGACACAATCTATTACAAAGGCTGGAGGACACTGTTAATGTTTGCTGGGGCTGTATTGATGCTCAGGATAAGGGCAGACTGTGCAGAACTTTGCACAAACAAATCTTGGGAAAAAATGTGTCTTAGAAGCTTTGTGAAATAAAGCGACAGAAGCGGGCAAAGCCAGAAAACAGGGAGAGAGATTAGCACATACCAGGAAGTTTTTAGGACCATAATATACTTACTTGTTCCCTTTTCTTCTTGGGCATTTACAGGAGACAAGTGCCAAGGTAGGAGCAGAGAGGAAATCTGTGACATATGATTTGACATGTTACATGGATTTGACATGCTTAGATATCTTTTAAAGCTGCCCTGGTCTGGGATAAAGACTTGTGTTCTGGGGTTTTTTGAACCAGCAAGACAGAAATACTTGCTGAAAGTGAGCAGTAGAAAGTTTTTGTTTATACGTAGACTAATATTTTTAACTCCAGTTTTTATTTTATTTTTTTGTTTAAAATTGTATTTTTAAACTAAAAATATTTTTATTAAAAATTGAAGATTTTTTTTCTGAAATAGTGAAAAATCTCATATAAACCTCTTGTGCTTTAACTGATCACAAATGTCATGTGTGTATAATCTGATACTTTGCAGTTTGGTGTTCTGCTCCTTGTGGGCAGTTATGAAAACACCAGATTAAGCCAGAGGTGCACAACTTTGACTCAAATTATTTGTACTTGACGTTGTGCATTATTTGTGCATGACGTTATTGTTTTTAGCTGAATTACTTCCACATTGCAACTGCACAAGGAACACCACATCCAAGGTATTGTGTCTGATGTTGTTTCTGTTGCTGCCAGAATTTCCAGAATTTCTGTTGCTGCCAGAATTTCTGTTGCTGGACAGAAATTCCTCTTTTTCTAGCATTAAGGTTTGACCCAGTGTCTTGGTTTCAACAGACAGGTGTCTGCTAAGGAAGGCAGGAGCCTCCCCTGAAATGGAAAATGTAAACCCCCTCCCTCCAAATTGCTATAAATTTTAAATTAAGGGTCTCTCAGGAAAAAAATTTGGGAGCAGGAATAGCAGTTCTTTATTAGGGAAGAAAATAAAAAGATAAAATAAACCATGCAGTAAACCAAAACAACACTGACAGAGTCAGAACTCAGCCTGACACCCTGTTGGTCAGGGTGTTGGTAGCAGTCCAATTGAAAATGTGGCTGCAGTCCTCCTGGAGTGTCAGGTGTGGTTCTGTTGGAGCAGGGATCCTGTAGAAAGAGTGTAGTCTTCCTCTGAAGATCCAGTGGAAGAGGCAGCTGTTGTTCCTCTGGGAAATCCAGTGGAGAAGCTGTGCTGGTATTCCAGAATCTCCAGATTATATCCAGGTAGGAATGCTTGGCTCCTCCCTATGGGTGGAGCATCTGCCAATGGGATGCTGTAGTTCTTATCAGGCATGCAGTGACATTCAATAGCCTGTTATCAGCAGATGTCTCCCCAGAGGGAGGAGTGATTGTGGAAGAGATAAGGAAAACTGCCCACTTGACAAAAGACAACTGCCATACAGATGGCAAATAGAATACATCTTGCCTGCAATCTGGGACATCCAGTTAGAAGGAAGTAAAATAAATAGCCCAATTTGGCATTTAGCTTCTGTGTTACCCTCATGAAACATTTTTCAGTCAGTATAAACAGAATACATCAAATCCACCGAAACAACAATCCCCCTCCCCAGCACCACTGTTCTGGATGCTCCTGAGCCCAAGCCCTCGAAGAACCCAGTGCAGTGACTGCTGGCAGTAGCCCCCCTTGCTGCTGGAGGCAGAGCTCCCTTTCCACTGAGGCCCACACTAATGTTTTTCTCACCACCTGGATATTAGACAAATGCTGTTTTGTTTCTTACCTTTTTATTATCTGTAAGGTGCCCCCATCAACACCTGTAAAGTTGTCAGCTCTACCAGAGCCATAATTTCATACGAAATGAAGGTTGTATTCAGCGTGTGTAGTGAAAAAGCATGTCCAGAAATGGGGGCTAAAAGCATGCAGATATGCAGTACATACACATAAAGTAGTTCCTTCTGACCTGCTTTGAAAATGTGTGAATATTTAACAGGTGTCAGTGGAGAGGCAGCCCTAGGCTGCTGACAGCCTGTCACACCAGAGGAGCCATGAGGCTGTGGAGCTGCGCCGTGCACGCGTGACTGGGCCTGTCCGGTTGGGGCTGATGACATTACTGAGCAAGTTCAACCTGTTCATGGTTTCTCAGCACCCCAGATTATAATTATTCCTCATTATTTTGTGCATTTGTCATATCTTTGGGTGTTGTCCAGGGAGCTTTTGTGCTAGGCCATGTATAAACAGACGGACAAGCCCATTTCCTCTCTCTGAGGCTATTTCACCTGATCTCTTTAGCCCTGGATTTTCTTTGGTTACTGGTACCAGCAGGAACTCCAGAGAGCTCTGCCAGCTTTTCCAGTGGCTCTGAAATCCAGAGACACAAATCCCTGCAGTGTCATACTGAGCTGGGGCTCATGCAGTCCATGGTCTCTTTGTTCCTTGCTCAGCTCAGGGTTGACATTGCATATCCATCCTGCACAACATTGGGCTCTCTTTACATAAACAGTGAAAAAGGCTTCCATGCCCGAAAGCTCTGCAGGGGTGGACTCTCTGGCTGTGATCTGCTGTGTTAGCCTTTCTTATGTCCTTCAGTCCATGTCTGATAAGGTGCTTTGGAATGTAGATCTGAAAAAGGAACTTTTAGGCTCATCTTTAAGCTTATCTTTTCATGGCAGCTGAATGCTCATTCTTGCATGAAAATGCAAGGATTCACAAGGATGAAGGATGCAGAGGGCTGTGGATCCCAGGAGTAACCCATTTGGGTTTTGCCAAATACAGCTTTCATTTTCCTTCAGAAAATTGAGATTAAAGGAATTATAAAAGAAGCCGTGCAAGAAAATGAAATGCTGCTATCCTGAGGCTATCACTAGTTTTTGCAGGCAGCTGTATGTATTTCTGCTGCTGTTACTGTGGCCCAGCACATTAAACATGCTCTTTGTCTTACTGGCTGCAAAAGTCATAACAAGAAGGTGGGCTAGGAATTTGGACTCTGAAAGCCAGGATTGTGATTGCACTTACTGGGATATTTGTGCTGCATTCATGGGTGAGCCATTTCATATCTTCATTTCTGAAGTCGATGTAGTTATGGGTGACCTAAGCCACTGACTTGGCTGTTATTTCCAGAATACTTAAGTACCTTCACTGACCTGTGCCATGTCAGCAGGAAGAAACAGGAGACAAGTAGGTGCACTATTGTTCACAGGCAGAGGGGAGTCAGTTCAGTGTGAGTTACAATGCCTAAGTGTTCAGATGAAATTATTTAGACATTAGAAAAGAGTTTTTTAAAGGGATAATATAAAATTGCACACTTCCTTATCTGTTGTTCGAGGCATTCCAAGTGGAAAATAGGAGAGTTCAGGGAGGGTGCTAGGCAGGAAGAGACAAGATGCACATGTCATACTCAGTTATAATGTAAATTGAAGTAACCACAGAGATGACCATTGTATCCTGGTAAATGAAGGTTAAATCTTACACCTTTAGAGTAAATAATATAATTATTTTGCTGACAAGAGGATGCTTTTTTTTGAACTTCATTCCCTTTTTGTCTTTTAATAAGCCTTTATAAACCAGCTGATCAGGAAGAAACTATATGAACACAGGCACTGCTCCCCCAGGCACATGTGCACACATGCACACCAACCCACACCCCAGTTCAGATCCAGGTCCTGTAGCTTGTCTGTATTCTCAGCTTAAAAATAACAGAACATAAGCAGCACCTTGAATATTTTTTTAGAAGCATAGTTGTTTCTATGGCTTTTGTGAAGAACCATTCCCATTCCTTGCCAGAGCCCTATGCCAAAAGGGAGTGCTCCAGGTGTTTTACAGTGCTTTTTGCAAGCTCTGGGTGTTGGTGGAAGAGCACTCCAGCTCTCTGTGAGGTCCCAGGACTACTCAGCAATTGCAGCCTGTTCCCTTTACCAGAGTAAATCCAAATGGTAATTCAGTTAATCACTGCACAGCTCCATCTTTGTTGGGAGCCTGCTGAGAGAAAGCACTTTATGTGCTCCTGGGAGGGTACCCACTGGCATCCTTAAACAAGAATGGAAGGAAAATTGGGAAAAACTATAGGATTACTAAAGGTGCTGTCTTTCTTGCATATGCCTGTTTTTTGAATCTAACTTTATAAATATTTCTTTAAAAATCATTACATTATATTTTCTAATTTTATGTAGAGCAAAATCTTGAAATTTAGTCTCTGTCATTATCAATTACTGGTTTTGTTCACGCAGCCCCCCATCAGATGTTTCACTGATGTTTTGTTCAGTCCTGCCAAGCCCTGGTATAGCACCAAGCACAGGCAGAGCAGTACCAAGCCTCCTGCACCTTCACAAGCCCCATTGTCTCATATTTGTTCAGGTATCAGAAATAAAACAGCCCGCCCTCCTTGCTTTGTCCTATTTATAGTCTTTTCTGGCAAGTACTTATTTTAAGTTTGGCAGTGGCAGAAAAGGGCTTTTGACTGTGTTTTTAACTTTTTAGTTACAGTATTTCTGGGGCTGATCTGAAAAAATGTTCTCTTCCTCTCAGCCTCACTTCAGCTGCTTGCCTCATGAATAGATGATCTGTTGAGAAAAATGTCTTATCAGATTTTTTTGCCACATCCACACTGTTCTTTTTGAAAACTCATCTATTTTGCTACTCTATCTATCTGGATTGTTTGACTGAAAACTTATTTTCAGTAAGGCAATTTGTTACTTTATTTTTTGCTGTAGGAGGAATTAATCATGCCCAAGTACTCACAGAACACTAATCTGCTGCAAGATCACAGATAAAATGCCTCATGCTTCTGTTGCACATACCTGAAAGTGATAAAGAAATAAATCAGTTAGAGACTATGCAGAATATTAATAAGGATACCCCATGTTATAGCAGTTGTGGGCAATTTTTAAATACAAGGTGTTAGGAAATTTTTATAAAAGATTCTCCTGCCTATCTTCAGTTTTGCTGCCTGTCTGTGCTCATGGATACATCCCTTTGTCTGCAGCTGTGTTTCTGTTGGGTTTGCTGACAGTTTTCTTTGCCTATAGTAGTGAGTGCAGTCTGACACTGCTCTTTATTTTTTACACTTTATTTATTTTACTTTGCGTTTAAATTTTCTCTCATACCTTTCAAGAAAAAATAGAGAATTTTTCCATGAAACAAGTATGACAGAATAAAATTACTAGTTATATACAGGTCAAAGAGTTTTTTTCAAAGAGATGGTAAGTAAAGTTTTTTGACAATATCTGTATGACCAAAAAGTCTAAATTCCACTTTCAAATTTGTCATGATATAAGGACATTTTTCCAGTTGATTGCCAGTGGATAGGCATTGAGGTATTTCAGGAGATGTGATTCAGTAGTCTGAGCTGTCTCTTCTGCAGTTGAAATGCTCTTTATGATTCTGGTTACAGATTGCAGAGGTGCTGCAAGTGAAGCTGCATTTCTTACATAAACTTATATTGTCCTGACTCATTTTGTTTGCATTTTTTTTAAAAGGCTGGGATGCTATCATGGATTGGAAAGATGTCTTATCAGGAGGAGAAAAACAAAGAATGGGCATGGCCCGGATGTTTTACCACAAGTAAGTGTTAGGATTCATTCCTTAAGAAGCATTTGAAAATGAGAAAGAGCTTTGCAGATCCTGTTGCAGTTTGAGCAGTAGTAGACTATAATCTGCATGCAATATGCAACACTGTCTAGCATAGGACCTGCATAAATCCTGTTGTTTATTCATTCAAGCTCTGTCTTTGGTTTGGATAATGCTTCTTAAGCTTTGCTTTTGGCAACATAGCATTACCCTTTTCAGATATTTCTTTCTGTAACATCTCAGACACAAGCATCTTCCCTCTTACAAGTGTTGCCGAAGTGTGATGGACTGTTGCAAGAAGCTCTTGGAGTTTGAAAGCCAAGCTCCTTCACCTTTTTTGATTTTGGAGACTGCAAGCACATAAAGGCAGCCCAGTCCTTACAAAGCAGTGGATAGTAAGCTTCAAGTTGGCTTTAGCTACTGCATAACTTGATGAGTACAAAATAAATCTAGGTCAGACTAGGACATAGAAGTTAGATCACTGTGTACTCAGATGGAACAGGAAATAAACCCAATTTTTCCTGGAAGTTGTCTTTTCACCTGAATAATGCATGGAAACTTCATGTTGTTTCTAGCCAGCTTCCAGCTGTAAATAAGAGACAGCTGTCTGGCAAAAATAGCTCTCTACTTCCTGTTGTTCTTTCAATTAACCTTGTACATGGGAGTACTGTCCAAAACCTAGAAGAGTAATGTTCTTTATCTGCTTTTAAAAGGCCGAAATACGCATTGCTGGATGAATGTACGAGTGCTGTAAGCATTGATGTCGAAGGAAAGATATTCCAAGCTGCAAAAGCTGCTGGGATATCCCTGCTTTCCATAACACACAGACCTTCTCTTTGGTAAGTATATTCAGGGCTTTATCATGGTCCTTGCTTTTAACTCTCTGACCAGCAGTGGATTGGCCTTTTTACTGAGGCAGTTGTTTAGTCAATATTTACTGCAGTTTCTAAGATAAGTTGTCTACAACAATAGTGATGTAAATTAATTTAACATGGATTTTTTTCATTTTTTGAAAGGTATTTATTCTTCCCTCTTATTTTTCTAATGTGTTTCAGTTATTAATATGCAGATGTCTAAGAGGTAATTAATTAGTCTATGCCACAGCCACAACAGGTATCACCAGATTATTCTGTAAAGCTGACTAGATCCATGAGGTGTCCTGGGGGAGTTTACCAGTGCAGGGAGAAGGTGGGAAACATGGCAAGTGGTTAAACCATTCTTCCTTCTTCCATAGGAATGCTATGTCTGGTTTTTTATCAGTTGTATCCTCTATCTGCAGCATTTAGCTTCTTGATGTTTTGGGAGTTTGGTGGTGGAAAAATAGAAGGATGGGTTAAGCATTTGATATCACAAAGGATAATATGCAAAAAGTGGTGAATATTAGTCTGGAGATGAGTCTCTTTTCAGTCCCATGTCATAAGTCATTGAGTTTATTAAAACTCTCACATTCCCTGGATGAGATTTACAGTCAGTGTTTTATGGTGCATTTTACCTTCTATAATTTATAGTGGTAAATTACACAGTCACACCGGCAGCTCTGAGGGAACTCTGTGCCCTTCCTCTGGCACCTCCTGAAAAATGTTTTGTCAGGTCCTGACAAACTCCACGTGTACACCTTTGAATATTTTCAGTGCACACACCCTGATACTCATTGAAAGATCTGTGACTCCTATACAGACTTTTTTATTTTGTCCCCTTGCAAACTGAACCATGTTTTAGGAATAAACTTACCTTTAGCCAACCTTATAAGACACAGGGGAACAAACTGAGGTGTAATTTGAACAAACTTGAGTTTTATCAGTAGGATCAGGTGCATCATGCCTGCCTCACTGTATTTGCTGCTAAGGAGATAAGACATCTATCAGAAAGGGAAGTAAATTTTAGGAACTGGGACTAGAATTCCTGAGGGAGAAATGAACCTTGTCTGATGCTGCTGTTGTAGCTCCTGGGGAAAAAGGCATCTGATAAAGTTGTAGTGAAGGCAACTGTAGCCCCAGTGTGTCTAAGAAAGAGGCAGTGGGACAGCAGGTGATGGGTGGACCTTCCATGGCCCTGCTGCCCACTCCTGCCAGCATCCCTGCAGGTGAGGGGCTCAGAGCCTGGCCCTGTGGGCTGCAGAGGCAATGATTGCCCCTGCTGGGAGCTCACACCAGTGTTGTTGCTTCCAGCTGGCACCCACTGAATTTCACTATTGGCCTGGGGCAGTCCTGGTGACAGGCTTTGAAATACCCAAATCCCTTATGAAAGAGTGTCCTGGCGTGACAAGTCATTGAAAAAAGAGTCCTGCTGAGTGATCCAGAACTGGACAGCTCAAATTCCTTAGTGGCACCTTTGAAAAGAGACCCATACATCCAAATTTGCATGCAAGAAGGAACCATCTGTTCCCTGAGCCATGACTAATGTTTCAATTTCTGCTGCAGGAAGTACCACACTCACTTGCTGCAGTTTGATGGACAAGGCGGCTGGCGTTTCGAGCAGTTGGACACCGCTATCCGTTTGTCATTGAGTGAGGAAAAACAGAGACTGGAATCCCAGCTTGCAGGAATTCCTAAAATGCAGCAGAGACTCAATGAACTGTGTAAAATCCTGGGAGAAGATTCAGTGCTTAAAACAATGGACGAAGAAGAATAAATAATTTATGGTTTATGTTTTTAAAAGTATTTTTTTAGTTAAAAGCATTACAAATTCAGCCGTTATCCTTTGCATGCATTGTGACAGAGGCTTAGAGCATAGCAAAACACAGCCAGCAGAAAATAATGCTCTGAACGCTATGTAAGACTTCAGTGTTTTAGTATTAGGGAGGAAAGTGGTTGAACTGTGAAAAGAAAATTAGCAAGTGCACAGAGTATAAGATTAGTCATTAAAGCTTATGTTAATTCCTAGTGAAAGCCCAATTCACTGCAAGAAATGACCAACACTCTTAGGCTTTATAGGTGAATTTTTGCCTGAGACTTGGCCTACAGAATGTGCTCTTGTACCAGGTCACTGTGTGCGTATGACATGCCTGCTACGCAGAGCAACCGGGCATGACACTCAGGCATGGAGCACAGCAGGGGCACTGTCTGGGTGAGCATGCAAATGCATGCAAAAATCTCATTTGGGTATAAGAAACATTCTCCCAGCCCATGTAAAACAAGATTTCTGTTCTACTGCTGAATAGTATACATGCCTTTCCATAGGAAATAATGTAGTAGGCTGACCAGAAGACAACTGTCCGAGCAACCCACTGCCCTCATGACAGAGAAGCAGGGAGAGAGCTAAACATGTAATATACTTGCGCTTTATGCCATTACACATAGCTTCAGAGGCTCTTTGCCCTTCATGATACATCAGTTCCTTCAGGGGATTATTTATGTCCCTTACTCGGTAACCTCTGGTGGTGTGGATGGAGCACTGGGCCTGGCATCAAGTGACTTAGTTTTGGCTTGACTAAATCATTCATCTTCTTTTTGGGTCCAGTCCAGCTGGCATCCATGTCTGACCCAGTTCCTCCATTGGCATAATCACAGTATAGACACTTGTTTGTTCCATGAGACACTTTGTGGTGGGAAGGACTGTAGGAGAAGGAAATGGCAGTTTCTAACAATATGCTGAATTCTCAGGCATGGCTGTCCTGCCAAATTAAATGCTCAGCACTTATAAAGGTCTGTGAAATGTTAGAGCATTTGGTAACCACTAATGAATATACCTGCCATATTTTGGTGGAGTGGCTGAACATTGTCCTCCCTGTGAGCAAATGCACTGGTTAACAGCCTTGCTTTCAGATGCACCCACTGGTTGTCCCATCAGCTTTTCAGTTCATATCCCCAGTCAGTCAGAAGGTGCTTTAACAGAACTGCCTGAGACAGTGCTGGCCTGAGTGCCTTGCTGAATGCAGAAGCTGGAGAATTAGAAATAAAGATGTGAATGTATTTTGGAGGTCTTGTTCTCTCTGACTGCAAGTGCATGGCGAAGGGGCAGCTCAGGAGTGAAGATCAGGAGGGGAAAGAACCTTTGCAGATGGGCAAATGAGCCTTAGCCAAGATGTAGCAATCCTGAAGTTTGTTGGGTTTTTTTTTAATTTTTCCCTAGAAGTGTGTGATTCCTTAGAAGATTTCTGTCTTTTGTTCTTAGTTTGAGAGAGGCAGTGCATAAACTGCTAAGAGCTGTTTGGAGAGGACAAATATTTTAGGAGCATTTGCTGAGCTGGAAATGTTTGAGCACCCTAACGCTAATATAACCTGTTTCTTTTTTTCTGATTGCTTCAAGAAAAAGAGGAAGGTGAATTACCTCCATCTCCCAAATCCCAGTCCAGTGCACTAACCATTAGCCCATATTCCTTCTCAGTGTGCTCAGCTCGCTGCTTGGTATGGCATTTGCACCAGAAAATGGAGCAAGTCTGCTCCCTCCAGTGTCCGTAGCTTGAATGTAACCCTGTAATTTACCCTGGTGACAACAGTTGGTTCCTTTCATTAGTTTTTTTCTGTAGAGCTCCCTGAGACATCTCACTGATATAGAAAGGAGTGCTCCTAGGAACCTTTGAAAGGGCTGAAAAATTAAGGTTCAAGATAATAAGATGTTGTGTCGTAAAGCGCAGATGGAGGTCACTGCTGGGGTGGCTGACATGTGTATGCATTTTAATTTGTAAATGTCTGTGCTTGTCCCTCTCCCTGAAGGTGAGCTTTCCCCTTTCTCGTCTTCAAAGCAAAATTTATAACTGCTAAGGAAAAAAAGAAGTCAGCCAAGAATCTGTTCTCAGTGAGCATAACAGAGGTGACTGATGAGTGAAAAAGCTTGCAGGTTTCTGATTGATGTTTCTCTAAGATGAGATGAATCAGTGCACACCATGCACATGCCCTTGTCTCAGCTGCAGTGCATCCTGCTAGCACAAGGCAGCCTCAAAGCCACCTTTCCACAAGCCTTTCCCAAGCCAGGACCTGAGGTAGAGGAAGGGGCATTGCTGCTCTCCACCTCTCCATTAAGCACTTTAACATGTGGCTGGGAACTAAACCAGGGTAATCCATTCCCTGAATGAATGGGATAGTGAAAGGTGCTGAAGAATTGGCCCAGTTTGGCACAGCTCCAGATATCCCACCAAAGCTCTGCCAGTGTTTGACTTGCTGGGAGCCATTAAGGGCAGCACCTGAAATCTGCTGTATGCCTTACAGAGATCAAAGCTGGATGTCCCTCATGGCACAAAGCAAATCTCTTCTGAGGAAACCATGTTTAGTAGAAGAATTTTAAAAAAAGGTTTTTTTTTAAATGAGATTATGCATAAAACATACACAATTTATATATGTTACTGAAATTTTGATGTTATGAACTTTAATGTTATGAAATTTTGATGAAAACTGAAATCAAACCCAGATCAATCTAATAGTATTTTCTTTGAAGTTCAACATTTTTTTGGATCCAATAATAGACAACCATTCCCATTCAGCTGTATGGTGTAAAATACTCTAGCATCTCACTCAGCTATTTGTGCTCCTGTAGGCATGGCAAAAACATTAGAGGCTGCTATGAGAAGAATCACTTCTCTAAACAGGAGCTTTCTGAGTGATACCTAGCTGGTTTTAGAAGGAATTTCTCTACTAGGGCCTCATTATATTTCAAGTTAGTTTTGTGGCAGGAAGGGAAGCTGCCCTGGCAGTATTTTCTGCAAACTTTCTGTGTTATTCCAAGGGCTAGTTGAGACTGGAGTCTCTGTTTCTGTTTCTGGAGAGATTTACAGGGCATAGTCCGGCTCATTTTGTGCTGCTTTGGGCCCAGCCTAGCAGAGGTGCATGCTCCCTGCTCAGGAATGGCTCATGGAGACCCTGTTCTGGAGCCAGAGCCTTGGGAGCACATGGCCCTGGCCGTGCAAGAAGGTCAGAGGGGGATAGGATCCCTTGGTGGAAGCTTTCTTGTGGTGCAATGAGAGCTGCTAATGAATGTTCATTCCCTTTTTGGTGTTGAGGAGCTGTGGCTCCCCAGGAAGCTAAGGAAGTGGCTTTATGGCCTCCTTTCTGCCTGTCATATCTATCTGGAGCTAGCCAGACCCTGTCATGGTGTCTGTGCATTAAGGGCTGGGTAGTGCCCAGTGCTGAGCACACCCAGCCCTGTGAGCACCCTCTCACTCCCCTGGGCTCAGGGCAGACTGGATTGCCTGGGTCTGTTTGCACCTAGAAGAGCACAGGTGATGAGCAAAATTCATACCTGCCTCAGGCAGGTAGTATCTGTAAAAAAATATGTGTTCTCTATGTCAGTGTGTTCAGATAATGCAGAGTGTTTTTGCAAGAATGTTCAGAATGAAAGGGCACAATTTTTGTGTGTGGGATTTCACTATTTTAACCTGGAAGGACTTTGTTTTTTACTTAGTTTTGGGGTCAGACTCATTCCTGGTTTGGACTTGGAAGTCCTCCTTCTGCGGGGACAGAAAACCCCACGTATATTTCAAAGGAATTTTTCAAAAGCAGTGGCATTTGTATTTGAGTAGGGAATGAAGGACTGGGTATTAAATGGGATATTTTAGAGAAAATTATATCTTAAAGCAAATGAACACATCTACAGTCCACTCAAACTTATGAATGGTGATAATGCATGTCAAAGTCAAATTTCTGAGCCAATCATATAAAGAAATCCCCCTACTGAGCTGTTCATGAAGCTTAGGAGAACTGAACTGTTAATCAAATGTGTCTTTGTTTTGTTTATGTTTGATATTAATGCCTTTTAAGAGCAGACAATTTATAAAGCAATAAAATATGCTTTACAGTTGTAATTTATTCCAATCTCAAATAAAACATGTTGCATTTACTTTCAGTTTACAGTGTTCCTTATGAGTCATTCACAAAGCAGTCAGGACCTGCCTGCATGTGCTCTGGGAGTCCTTTCCCAACCCTTGTTTCTGTGATGGAGCAGGAAGGCTGGGGTGGATGCTGTGCATTTTCAAGTTAAAACAAGTATTTCATTCCTAGGTCAGGCAGGCATCAAAGGCTGCTCTGAGGTTTCTCATTTTTCATGCCATCCGCTTCGGTGTGTGCCTGATTGATGACAGGAAGGTGACAAGAGCTGCCACCCCTTGCTGGGGCTTTTCCACCAAGCAGTGAGCCAGAGGACCGTGTCAGCAGTGCAGCATTGGGTGCCTCAGCAGCATCACTCCCAAAGGTTGTTAGAGTTTTTGTAAGACACAGTTATGCCAGAGCATCAGTGCCACAAATAATCAACAAGCAAGAGCTCACAATGGCCTAGCAGAGGAGTGAGTTTTTCTTAGGGAGTGTGAGGGCAATGGTTGGCTCCTTAGCAGCCTTGACACAGAGCTGGCTTGTGTCCAGCCCCTTTCCAGCTGTGTGGCAGGGGACGGTGAGGACCTGGATTATGCAGTTGGAGAGCCAGTGGAGATGGTGGTCATTTGAGAACCAGATTCTTATAGATGACTGGAGTCCAGTCCCCTGTGCCTCCCTTGCAGCCACTGCACCCACTCAGAGGGAGAGCACTGGCCGAGAGTGAAGTCCAGGACATGAGCAATGAGAAATCCATATCTGGGGGTCTCTGGGCAGGCTGTAGGACCAGGCTGGGGCTGGTGCATCACACTAGGCGCCATGGTAGTGGAGAAGGTGAGCTGAAAGCTGAGGTTGCACTTCAGTTTCACCTTTTTTGACAAGAAATGCTTTGGTGTCCACTCCTTGGAGAGCATTCCTGCTTTCTGATCAGGAGCCCTGGTGTCATGTGTTTAATGTGAAGTGTCAAAGTCCTGAGCCTCTCAAGGGTTAGGTATCCCCAGAAGAGAGGGAACAGCAAGACTTGCATCATAGGAGCTAAAAGGACTCAGGAAATATTCAGAGCAAAGATGTTCAAAGAGTTCCCACAGGTGAAATTTTCTATTAGGTGGGAAAAATCTGGAAGAACATCTTAACACTGTCTCTGTATGGCTTATTTATGATTATAGCTCATTCTGCTGCACCTGCTTTGTATTTTTTAAATTAGTGTCTTTAACCTAATGTGATATCATCTCTGAGAGCATAACATTGACTTTTCAAAAATATTGCACTGACTCAGGGCAAGTCTGATGTGTCTGAACAATCTGGTTTTAAACAGGTAATTAAAAAAAGGAGAAAGAGACTGTGATGGTGGCTGATGCAGGGCTGAGGAGCCAGCTGGGTCCTGGGGCTGGGCTCCCAGTAAACACAGGCTGGGATGAGCTCTGGGGAAAAAAAACAGTCCAGGAGAGTCCATGGGAGGAGCCAGATGTTAGAAAAGGAGAATAATGAAACCTGTCTTGGAAATAAAGTAATTGTGCAATAGTACATTACTTTTCTTTTGTTGTCATCAAAAATGCAAAGACAAGATGTCTCTTGACACAGCATTTCTTGGATAACACAAGCAAAAACTCAAACCCACTCATTTATTGATCAACTCTAGCATGAAAAAAAAAAATTATCATAAAAGTCATTCAGATTGAAATGTCTTTGAAAGAGAGTTCATATTTGTTGGATTTTAGAGTTTCATTTCAAATAGATCAGATTCATAATTTCATAAAGACCTGAGTCTTTGGGAATTATAAATTATTCTTATCTTTAATAATATCACATTGAAATATTCAGAGCAATCTATTTAATTTTTAATTTAACCAATCTATTTAATATCTAAAGCAACCAAAAAAAATGCATTCAGTAATTCCAACATTCTTGTTCTCAGTTAAAATGTTCTCTTCTATTGTAGCCACAGTGTGCTATAAACACATCAAGTTTATGAGATCCTCCTTTATCAGTTGGTGTTTGCTGTGCTGGTGTGTTTGGAGATCTCTATCTTTATTATATGCACTGAGTCTTCCTTCCCACTCTTTTGTCCCATTTTCTGTCCCTGCTGGGATGGATGCAGCACTGAGACATCCGGGGGCAGCGCCTTTGATGGCAAGTGCTGGAAGAGAGGGAGTGAGGTGATGGGTCCTGTCTAATACATCTGCTTTTCTTATAGATCCAAACACTTTGAGGAAAAGACTCAGGGAGTAATGTCTGCACAACTAAAATGCAGCAGCTGGCAAGGTACTAAAGCAAGGTACTAAGGTGCAGCAGCTGGTAGTGGTAAAGCTGGGTTCTGCTAGATGTACACTCACAGTAAGAGGACACTCCCGCACTGAGCAAACACTTCCCAGCATCACTTTATGCCTGCAAAGCCAGGTTGATTTAAAACTTACACAGCTCATACTTGTGAAAAACAAATAATACTCTTTTAATCCTAGCCCTCAGTTTTCAGAAGAAACACACAATTGCCTTTTATAGTGTCCTTTGGAGTATTTCTAGGTAACCCATAAATAGAATCTGTTCTTAAATAACAACATGCCTTGTTTGAGCTCTGCTCTTCAACCAAAATCCCTTTATAAGCAATATGAAATGGCAGCCACAGAAGGAAAATTCTGAAAATTGCCATATCTTTTCTAGTGCAAAATGAGCATACAAGGAGGTGCTGTTGCAGTCTCTTGCTGGCCTATTTTTGTGCTGTAATCATGTTACAGAGAATTCAACTCCTGTCTAATTGCCAATGTTCCCTTATGTATGTGCCATGTGGCTCATTGCTGAGCATCAGAGGATAAGGACTCTGTTTATTAGACTCTTGCTTAAATTATTATGGGTGAAAAAAAGAGTGAATAATGTATTTCACACCAAGATGAAAGTGGAGGCAAGGTAATCCAGCCTGGGAGAATGATTGCACTTCCTTTGCAAGGACTTCTTTCCAGGGACTTCTGAAGGGAGGTTCAATTCCTCTTTCAAGTCACGGGCTGAAAACTGCTTCTGTCTGGCAGAGGATTTAATTAACAGCCAGGAAAAAAAAAACACCAACAAAAAACCAACCAGTGCCAACATCAGTTTTAAAGGTATTAAAAAGTATCTGTTTCTAAAAAATGAGCCTGATAGGTGTTCCCATAATTGATCTGATGCGGTACTGTCAATTTCCTGAGATCCTCTCCCCTGCTCTGACACTGGGCAAGGATGGAGCTGTTTTGGTGAGAGCTGGGGCACCACCAAGGTGCTCCTCTGCCCCTCTGAGTGCAGAGGGGAAAACAGAGCTTACTGCACTGGCATGGGCCCCAAACTTTCCTATCCCTTCCCCTCCAAAAAGAGATCACTTCCTAAAAATCTCACTCTCTTGACTTTCACTCCTATTTTGTCTGTCCAAATTTCCAGGGGAGTTTGGAGCTCTCAAGGGCATCCTAGAGATGAACCAGATGGGCCCAAATCATGTTCTTACCTAGGACATAGCTTAAGGCTGTATCACTTAATACCTGCCTAGTCTGCTGTGAGTGCAAGGCCATGTTCAAAGCGTTTTGGTTCAGTTTGTTTAAAGCTGTGCTTCAAGATGTGTGTTTACTTTGCTAATTCAGAGCCTCATGCTGCTGCAAGGGACATAAATGAGATGCAGAAGCTGGAAGTAGACACATTCAGACTCTGATGAAGCCAGGACAGGTTTTACTTCGATGGGTGCTGGGGTGCTCCAGCAGAAGGTGCCTGTTTGGCACAGGGTGTTGTTTGATGGCATCTATGGCTTGTGTTAAGTGGTGCCAAACCGGTCCCTCCTGGCCAGCAGGAAAGTGGGAACTGCCCTGCTGCTGGAGTCAGGAGGATGCAGCAATCTGGGCTTTCATGGACAACACAGCCACCCTGCTGAGCTCTGCTGCTCAGAGAGCTGCTGTGAGCTTGGGAGGAAAGGACTGAAGACCTGGAGCCATGAAGGACAAGTCTCTCCTGCTCTTTTCCAGCATTTGCTGGGAGCAAGTACAGACAGACCTGAGCTGCCCCTCCCCAGCACCCATGAAAGCACATTTTAGTCAGCATTGCCCACCCTGAAAGGCACTCACTTCTTCCCTCTGGAGCTGCCCTGCCTTACCCAGTGCCAGGCAGAACACCATGCTGGGCTGCATGAAATGCAGTGCTGGGCTGCATGAAATGCAGTGCTGGGCTGCCTCCAGAGCAGAGCAGGCTCCTGCCACACCAGCCCAGAGCATGGCCAGCATGCTGTCTGCACCCACCGGCCCAAACAGGTCTTAGACTGGCTACAATCTATCTGGGCTTGTGCTTTAATCCTACCTGATTGCCACAATCTATTCAAGGGCTTTTTTTTTTTGATTTCTTGTGGGTAGAGGCAGAAGAGGCACGGCTACACACTCTCCTGAAGAACCAGCCGTGCATGAGCAGAAACTATTTACTTTGTTGTACTTGAAGATGAGTCCTCACCCACAGTGGCTCAGGTAAGAACTCTGCTGCGAGCCATGGGGAGCTTTCAGGCTGTGTTTCACCAGAAATGCACTCCAGGAGCATTCAAGAATACTCCAGACCTGGGACTATTCATCTTCTTCATCTTCTGTCTTGCTTCTTTAGCTCAACCAGATGGTGCTGCTGCTGACTGAGCACCAGATTCAGGCACAAATACCCAAGCTTTTGTGTATTGTCTCTTTTTCAGGTTTCCTGTTCCACATGTAATGCTAAGCCTCAGGAATGCTGTTTGGAAAGTGCTGCTAGAGCTCCAGTCTCGTGGGCTGCTTTCAGGAATGAAACATGATGCTGAGTTGAGCACCGTGTTGAGCAGTGGAGCCAAATTTGTTGCTGGTGAAACACAGAGCATGTCAGGGAAACTAAACAAAGCAAATGTTTGAACCATGAAGCTCAGAGTCACCAGTCAGCAGTCACTCAGCTGTTCTGAAAAGCTTTCCTTAATGACACTGATTAGATTATTAGAGAGGAACTTGAAAGAGGCCACGTTACTGCTGAGTTTGCAGACTCCTATCAGCATAGCACTGCCAAGGTTTGCTCCCAATCTAGGCTTGCTTCCGTTGCAGTAATTTCCTGAAAAGATTATTGATAGTGAGTGAGTTCCAGTGATGACATGTGCAGCTCCTTTTGCCATTAGTGGTCTAAGAAATTGTCATTACTTTCAGGCATAACACTTAAAATAGTGACTGTATTCATGGCCCCTAACACTGTGAAGGCACTTAACAGTTTTGTTTTATATTAATATAATTTTCAGGTGCTTAGTTGGTCTTGGGAGTGACTGACTATGCAATACACTGCATATTTAATTGGTGAGATTTGAAGTCAAAATTATTCACAAATCCTAAATTCCTTCCTAATTCTTTTCCCCACTGTTTGCACACTACATTAATTGGAGCAGCATGCTATGGACAAGGCTCAGTAATCATGGCATTTCCCAAGAGTTTCATGACTTCATCTCTTCCAGGCTGACATCTTCCTAGCTGGATACTCATCTGCCACACTTAGGAAGCCTGCAGTGAGGATGATGTAAGATTTGCAGGTGCAAATCAAAGATGAATTGAATTTGGCCTTTAGTTACTCTGTGTTTAGTAGGGCAGACATGACTGATAAGCTGAGGGGGGAAAAAACTGGGAAAAAAACAAAATACATTGAAGTTTCCTTCCAGTCAATTCCAGCACTCAAACTGGTGCTGTCTGCCTGTACAGAAACCACCTGCAGTAGGCTGGGAAGAACTCTCATGTTGCCTAGGGCATAGCTTTGATCAAACAACCTCAGCTTGTCTCTCACAAAGCTTTCCTAATGCACCTGATATGGGATCCTGCCTGAGATAATGAATCATGGTGCATTTAAAGAAAGTAAAGGATTAATGTCAAACTCTGCCTCTAATCCAAACCAGCACCTTGATCATTCCTCCAGTCTGCAGAGTGGTAGGACAGCAACAGTCCTGGGCTGAGCACCCATGAATGTAGATCACTGCCATCTGAGAGGCAGAATCAATACTTCAGGGTACATTGCTCCCTCTAGCTTATAAATTTAATGGAAGAGGTAGGAGAACTAAAATTAATTTTTAAACAGCCTGACTGGAGGGCAAAATCATCTTAATTAAATCTCATACACTCTTCCTCTGATCCAGCAGGCAGATGGTGGGTCCCTCCTGCACTTAGAGGAGGTTAGCCCAGAAAAGCTTCCAGGGAGAGCAGATCTGAGACTGTCAGAGCTCCCTTTCAGACAGGTTTCCACTGCAGAAGTCACTGGCTCTGTCTGTTGACAGACCACAGAGTTTGAAGACAAGAGACAGAGGGACATGCTCCCAACTCTGTCCTTCCAAGGTGAAATAAGGGGAGGTCATGTATTTTGGAAATTGGAAATTTTGGAATTTTAGGTTTTTTCCTCTTGTGCTTCTGTTTATTCATGGAGTTTTGAGCACAACTGTTTACACCCTGGTATGTCTTTCTCAAGAGGAGGTGCTGGTGAAGGTCCCAGAACAGGGAGCTGCGACACAGCACAGGCAGTACCTACCGAGCACACTCACCCACAGCACTGCTTTGCATTCGGCCTTACCTCTGGTTCATATTTTCAGGCTTTATTCTCTGGCTGTGAAACTAAAATTAAGTTCCTATTTTTTTTTTTAAATAAATTAAAATTGTTTCTATTTTTCTTTTGTTTACCTCCACAGAACTGGAATTCCCAGGGCAGGGTGAAGCCCAGCTCTTAGGAGATTTGTGATAAAAAGGGTGAGAATTGGCTTTGTTGAGAAAACAGATTAGTTCCTCTCATCTGTTCCAGCTTAAGCATTTGTGCTTTTCTGGAAGCAGAGGGGCCAGCCTGGCTTCCCCAAACACCATGTCCTTCTGGCCCCAGAGCAGGAGTGGGGCTGAGGCCAGCAGCAATCCCAGGGTGTCCTGCAGGGCTCCTGGACGAGGGCACCTTCCAGTGCACCCTGCTGCTCTGCCCAGGCCCTGTGCCTGGGGAAGGAGGAATCATTGCCCCTGTCTCACACTGATGGGGTGAGGTTAAGGGCTCGGAGGCTGCAAGGGCAGCTGCTCTTCAGTGGAGCAAAAAGCCAGCAGTGTGGTGGAGGAAAGGGAAAGCTGGGCAAGAGGGAAGCCAGGGAATGCTCCCCTCTGGGGCAGTAGAGCTTTCTTTTGAAGACTGGAAGCAGCACATCTTTGAAGTCTGTTTCAAACTGCGTACATAAGAGCTCCGAGGGTGTTCACATAACAGAGATGCCTGGCAGTGGTTCCAGGGATTGTGCAAGGGCTGCCATGAAGTCAACCAAGAATGAGATGAAGGAGCCGCTCCCCAGCCAGAGCAGTGGGGTGGGACTGCCAGCCAGGGACCCATCCCTCACCAGCTGACAGGGTTAGGTGGAGCAGCTGGAAAACCACTCTCCACAGCAGAGAGCCCTCATTCCCACTCCAGAAAAGCCTGCCCACAGCTAGGGGAGCTGCTGCCCACCTTTAGTGAATTATTAGAGCCAGGCTCCCTTCAACCTCTTCAGCCAGTATTGTATGGGCCAAAGAAAATTTTAATGCTTCTTTTTTAGCCCATTGGTAGAACTTCTTTGAACACCTGGTCCTTATGGAACCCCCAGCTGCCTTTGGGAACCTCTGGCCACATCCAGCCATGACCACGGCAATGCCTTTCTGGCATGCTATGCTTTCTCTGTCTGAGCACCAGCATGCCCAGCACCCTCCTGTTGTGCTGGAAGACACTTGTCCCAGGCCACCCACTGGGTTCAGTGATAAACATGAAGAGTGTGTGGGGCACAGGGACAGACTGCAAGGGCCACCTAGTGCTTTGTGTGTGGCATGAGCTGACACGAATACCCACAGCAGCCAGCTCCTCATCGCCCAGAGGAGGGGACTCCAGAGTAGGAGAACAGCTGAACTGGCGACTGTTGTGTGGGTAGGACAGAAAGCAGTGCATGAAGGCTGTTGGTGGATTGCCAGCCAGCCCACATGGATGTGAAACTACTCTTTATTTCCACTGTAATCAAGATTTATGAGAGCTTTATGTTGATGCGCCTTGTGCGGATGCAGCACCACTCCACGTTGCCAGCACAGATTACACCCATGCATATCTTTAGGTGTGTTTCCTGGTGATTATCAATTGTGTCCTGAACACGATGGCAAGATTGGAATGTTTCTAACCTGCTGCTCACTGCAGCCTGGGAAATATGTGGGCAAAGTTCTATGGTGCTTTTGTCTTTTCTGCATAGTTCTTCCTCTGCATCCAGCAGATGCTGCCTTGATATGACTCTCATGGCATGCCACATGGATTGTGTAAATGCCTGTGGGAAAAAGGTTTCCTTACGAGTGCTGCTGCACGTGCCACAAACAGCTGGACCTGTGAGTTACAGAACACGATGAAATGTTTCCCTGCCTGTTCTTACCTAGAGATATTTCAGTACCATTTCCCTGCTGATTCCAAACCTGTTTCTTCATGCTTCAAAACTAGGTTCTACGTGCTGGGGAGGGCTTGCACAATCTGTTTCCAATGCAGAGTTCAAACACTTCTGATACTTTCATGAAGAAAAAATGGAGCAAGGTTTCATGTTTGCTAATGCCACACCTCGAGCAGTTTTTCTTAATAATAGTGATATTTTTAGAAAACAGCAAATATTGGATTGCTGTTATCTTAATATTTCTAACCTGCAAGCCTTCAATATGAAGCTGACCTGAGTTTTCATATTTTCTTTGTGAATATGAGTGCTGGATACTTTCCTATTAATCTGGAAAGATTTTACTCTTGCATAACTATGAGTGTGCAGGAGTTTGGCCTGTACAAAAAACATTACATCTTTGAAACTCTTAATGACAAGAAAACATGACAAGATATAGCCCAACTACAAAATTTAAAAAACAACTTTGTCTTTATGCCATATAACAAAACAAGATTATTTTATTTTTTATTTTATGTGTATACCTTTAAACTGAGTAGAGCCAGGAAAATTTCCGTCTTCCCAGAAAAGATTTCGTAAGATTTTATGTGTAACTAAATAGAGGGTTGTATTATAGTACATAAATCATGGTATTTTCTACACAAAAACTTGTTGGGTAATAGAATATCAGCAGGTGGCTGATGACAGTAAGAGTTTAAAGTTCAGATTCATTTCAAAGAACATGACCCATAGGTTAAAAAGAAATGCTGTAAGTAGTAGTTGAATTAGAAAATATACAGGAAAGCCTTTATAATTAAGAATGTTTTATTGAGCATTCTGGAGAAATACATGCAGTTATGCTGAAGACTGAATGGCAAATTAGATAGTGATGAATATTGAGTTGCATTATTATGTAGAAGGATTCTGGGCTTACAGGCCTTAAGGACAACTCATTGATTAGTCTTGCTGCCTCCTAACTTAGGGTTTAGAGGAAAAAGGCAGCACAAAGGCGTTAGGGACAAATTCTGCCTTTCTAATGACATGGCTGCACACATCGCTGCCTAGACAAGGGGAGGCAGGAATTGTCTCTTAAAAGTAGCATTACATCAGTTCCTTTGGTTTTAACTCAAATTCTGACCAAGCTTTCTGTGGGTCTTGAGAAGGTGAATGAGCTGCCACATGTCTGAGTGGTTTAGCTTAATTTGAAAGCTTAATTTGGAAGCTGTGTGAACGTGTACTCATAGTGGACAATTATATAAAAATTTGCCCATAGGGATAGCTTACTGTAAGCCCAGTTATTCACAATGTGGCTTGGACTTTGCTACGTGAAGAGGTTATTTATTGGTTATTATTATTGGCAATCACATGGCAAAGGACAGGCTACCAGCACCACTCATCTGCTGCACAACCAAGGAGCACCTCACCAAGGACACAGGAAAACTTTGGTCTCCTGTGAGCGTCACTGGGGGTCTTGGACTGAGGGTATCTTGTGACAGGGATGTCATGTACACATTTCACAGGCCTGCATTTACATCATGCACTTCATGCTTGAGCAAAAAGAAGTGAGGTAGAACTTTGTCCCACAGTTTGTCAAGCAGCAAAATGTGTTTCACCAGGTAAATAGAGAAATACACAAAGACTGTCTTTGGGTCTTTAGTCTAAGAACCTTAACTCTGTGAAAGGGACTAGTGTGGAAAAACTCTGTAATACTGACAAACTCTGTAATAAGGCTTCTTTGTGTCCTGTCCCCATCTAGCACCTGAGCTGACCACCACTCAGGTAGCAGCTTGGGTTTATTGCATTTTACATTGTCAGTGAGGAGCATGGAAGGTATCCATAACAAGTTCCCAGAAAAAAATTCTGAATTGCTGCTGTATCAACCTAACTGAGGAATTAGACTGAGCAGATCTACACAGAAAAAAAGTAAGCAGGAAGATGAATATCAACAAATATTTCCTATGTATTTGTCCTGTGCCTATAATGATAATCAGTTACCTCTTCTTTTGACTGGAGCAGCAGCACTGATGTTCAGGCAGGTGAGCTCCTTCTATCTGTGTGCTTGTCTGACAAGGATTTGCTCTTATCTTTAGTTTCTGATAGTTTTTAAAATCACCTTGCATGTTGAAGCCTTCAGGATGCCTTCATGAAAGGCTTCTGTAACAGACTGAGTAACAGGGGAATCAAGTTAAGGCTGTAACAAGAGGTATCAAGAAGGACTTCAGAGCAGGGAGACTGAGGGGCTCTGGGGAGCAGTTATTTTTTCATCAATTCTCCTGGTCAAAGGGAAGGGGTTTGAAAGGGCCAGTTGAACCTGGTGACTCAACCAATAGTCACAGAACTGGGCCCACAGCCAGGGGTTGGCTGCTTGTGCCATGGGTGCCACTCTGAGAAACCTGGACTACTGATGGTGTCCGTCTGCCAGAGAAAGGGAAGAGCATCTTTGGTCAAGGGCTTGCCCAGCTGGTGAAGAAAGCTTTAAAGTAAAGGTGCCAGGGGAGGGAAAGCTCTGGTGAGGACTGGTCCCTTCCAGTCCTACCAATTTGATGCCAGGGAAAGCAAGAGATGCCCAGACACTGAAGTGGAATCACAGGTCAGCAGGAGAGCACCTGAAGGGCAGCACAAAGGAATTCCTGACACTCCAGCCAGAGCTGGTTTCACTGGGCCCAGCTTCACTGCCCCTGTGCAAGCACACACAGCACAGGGGATCAGCAGGAGGAGGCAGAGAGGGGCACACACCTGCAGGGCTGTGATCTCCTGTCCTGGCATGGCTGCTGGGCCTGGAGTGCTGCCATGGAAGGACAGAGCTCTTTAGGAAGGACAGGCAGGAGAGATTGGGGGTGTTGCCCTCATGGCAGTGACCAGCTGGAGGGCATGGAGCAAAGTCTGGGGGAAAGAGGAGCCAGCTGGGAGCCTGTGGGTCAGGATTAAAGGGATGACAGGGGACATTGTAGGGGGGTCTGCTCCTGCTGCCAGCCCAGGAAGCACATGAGGTCCTCTGTGGGTGCTCTCACATTCAGAACTCCTGGTGTTCATGGGGAACTTCATCCACCCCAATATCTGCTGGAAGGACAACAGAGCAGAGCACAAGCAATCCAGGAGATGCCTGGAATGCATTGATGGTAACTCCTCCAAGGACAGGGCAGCCAACAAGGAGAGGTTCTGTGCTGGACTTTGTTCTCACCAATAAGTAGGATCTGGTGGGGAATGTGAATCTCCAGGGCAGCCTGGGCTGCAGTGACCATGAAGTGGTGGAGTTTGAGATCTTCAGGGTGGTGCTCAGGGTGCACTGCAAGCTCAGTACCCTGGACTTCAGAGCAGATTTTGGCCTATTCAGGGTTCTGCTTGATAGAGTGCCATGGGAGAAAATCCTGGAGGGAAGAGAAGCCTGAGAAAGGTGGCTCATATTCAAAGGTCACTTCCTCCAAACTTAGGAGTGATGCAAAGAGGAAGTCAGCAGGACTGGGAGAATGAAGAACTGCCCACTGATGGAGAAGATCAGCTTTCAGACCATCTAAGGAACCTGAAGGTGCATAAGGTCATGGAACCTGATGAGAGTCATCTGTGAGTCCTGAGGTGGAGGGAGTGGGTAATCCAATATACATCATATTTGAGAAGTTGTGGTGGTCCAGTGAAGTTACCACTGACTAAAAAGGGGAAACATAACCCTCATTTTTAGAAAAGGAAGAAAGAAAGATGTTAGGAACTACAGATTAGTCAGTCTCATCTTGGTGCCCTGGATGTGTTCAAGGCCAGGTTGGATGGGGCCCTGAGAAACCTGATCTAGTGGAAAGTGTCCCTGCCCACAGCAGGAGGGTTGGAATGAGATGATCTATAAAGTCCCTTCAAAACCAAACCATTCTATGGATAATCTTAGGACTAAACTGAAATACGGTGATGAAATCTGCAAGATGTTTAGTTTACCCTGCCCAAACATATAAAGAAGGATTTATTCGACATCTGCTAAAAATGATTGACAGTCAGTATCTGTATCTGCTTTAACATAATTTTAGTCTGTGATCTTTAATGTTTCTATGTTTGCTATAAGGAGAGGCTATGGTTAGTTAATCCAAGAGCTACAGATTGCCCTGACATTGCAGGAGGTATGATATGTCACTTTTTAAAGCCTTAAAACAAAACAGTTTTCAGCAGAAGCCTCCCAGACCGTGGGTTTGCAAGCTGTGCTTGGGAAACAACACCTCTCAAGCCATTGCTCAAGCCAATGAGAACCTGCTTGTTCAAGGTGTGCCTTATACACACCCTGTTCTGCTATATAATTCATGGTAATTATATGCTCGCTGAAAACACAGAACAAAACCAGAACTGGGAACAAATAGACAGTCTGGGAAAAAAAAAAAATCTTTGGTCTGTAACAATTTTTAAATAGATGCCACTAGTTTGCTCCTGCAAAGGCTATCATCACAGCAGAGTGGTGGGACTGTGGCTTCTTGCTTGCAACTAGCCTCACCCCTGCCAAACTTTCCTGACAGTGGGCATGCTGTGTGAGAAAAGAAAGCAGTCTCTAGGGAATAACTAACTCTCCCAAGTTGGCATTAACACAGGTATACTTTTTTCCTTCCCTAGACCCTGGGGAACAAACAGGGGAAGGAGGCTTGAACAGCTCCCAGGCACAGAGGAGCAGGGCTTGCCCTCTCCCTGCACTGGTGTAAAGGGAGTCCAGCACCACTCAGTTTGAAGGGTAGGATTGGTGACCTCTGCCTCCTCTACAAGAAAAAGCCAAGGTGCCAGACTGGGGAGGGCAGAGCAGCAGGCCCTTGGTGACAGCAGGGATCTTAACTGCTACTGCCCATCGTTAATGTGGGGCTGCACACTCGCCTTGCATGGGGCCAAAAACCTCAACTTATGCAGTTGCCAGAGTCTCTTATTGCTCTTGCTTCACTCATAGCAATGTATAATTTTGCTTTGGTTTCATTTCTCAGGAGTTTGTTAGTTTCCTGAGGAGAAAAAGTATGAATTCATAACTCTCCTAGTTAGAAGTGCACAGGCTATTTAATTCACTGTAGCTGTATTTTTATCAATTAGTCCCTGCTAATTAGTTAATTACTGTGCCAGTTGTATAGCCATGAATAGATGTTCTGTTGCTGAGTGTGGTGACAGACTTAAACCCACGTGCAATGAGATACTCCCCACAGACTCTCCCATGCTCCCCACAGTTTTTACTATAGAAAAGATGCAAAATCCCAACCCTTTCCAAAGTATTATTTATATATGTATACACACACACACACATACTCACACAGACAAATTCTGCCATTTTCTCTTGGTAAAGGACAAAACCATGTAAGAACAAACCAAAATCCTATAAACTACAAAAAAACCCACAAAACAACAAAACATTCCTATAAATAAAAACATCCAAATTAATCACCTGGTATTTTAGAAATTAAAAGAAGAAATGATCATTAGTAGGTGGCAATATTTGCAACAGTGAGACTATAGACACAATATGGCAGAAAGAGCTCTGGGTGTCACAGAGCATTTCTTTTCTGGTGAAGACTGCACTTGGTGAAGTTTGCCAGATAGGATAAAAATGTAGGACTATAAAGGACAGAAATAAAAAGCTCTGTGGGCTAAACTATGCTTTGCAAATCAGAAGATGTGGAAGGAGTTTGAATAGCTGAGTTTCATCATCTTCCTGTTAAAACAGTAGTGAATGCTCAGTAATTTCAAGGAAAGAAATAACTTCATTATTAGAGAACTTTAATCTGGCCATAACTGTCAGTGAAGATCACAAATTTTAATGGAATAAGACATTTAAATTGCATTTTACTATGGACACCTATATATAAATTAACTCATATAACCAATGCTACATGTATCTTCAAGTCTGGAGCTATTTAAATAATACATAATGATAGCTGATGCAGAATCATTCTAAGTTGATTTACCTGCTTTTGGTCTTCTTTTGAAATTTTAATTACATTATGACAGAAAATTCAATGCTCTGATACAAAGTAGAAGGCTTTGAAGACCAAAAATAACAACACTAACATAATGTGGATTGATAATCAGCAGGAAACAAACAATTACCAGTCTTAATTATAAATGCTTAAAAAGTTGCATATGATCTATCATTATGATAATGAAAGCAACTTTCATGTAAAACAATGGTTTTTCTCAAGATCTGGATATTTTAAAAACAAACAACCCCCAATCAAACAGGAAAAAACACAACAGTCAAACAAACAAACAATAGTCCAACTTTCACATAACCAAGAAAAGCTAGAAAATTTGATGAGAGTGTAAGATCAGACTGTAAATGCAATGAATCCTTGTCTTTATAAGTGCAAGCATTAGAAGATTGGTCTTCTGCTATCTGAAGCCTGTCCCATAAGTGTTGACTAATTTTCACTAGAGTGAAAGCAGAGAGACTTATCTGTGGAGCACAAAACTCCATTGGGTGAGTAAGGGCAATAGAATCCAGCCCGAATGAATCAGACAAATAACCACAATTAGGTTAACTAGGTGCCTAGGGCATTACCTTAGTGTGCACAAAACTCTGAGAGATGTTGAGCTCTTGATGAACCAGCTGCTCTTATCAACAGCCTGGATACTCCTCGATGCCAAGGATTACATCTTCTCTGGATGGGTAAACTGCAGGAAAACACCAAAATCAAGACATCCAGAAGATAAGAGTGCACGGAGACACCTCAGCATCAAGAAACAGCACTTAGCACTAGGTGGTGCTCTTTTCTCTGCTATATGACTATTCAATATTTGTGAGGAACTTTTTTTCATTACACTGCCACACTTGTTAAAGTAGGACTTCATTCAAAGAACAGAAAACAGAAAGAAGAAAAAGCATAAAGCAAACCAGAATTCTTTCTTGTGTTGATTAGCCATTGTCCATGGGCCTAGAGATACAAATAAGGTCACAGTAATTTCTGAATGGACACTGCTGCTGCTCTTGGTCCTTTTCTGCCAGTGGCATTTACAGTGTCCCAGCAGTGATGCATTTCTTACTTTCCCAAAGAGATTTTCTTGGATATGTACATAGATGACTGTAATGAACTTCATTCCTGAGATCCTCCTTCTGTATTCTCAATCACAGTCTGCTCCTCTGTAAGTCTTCTTTGCTCATTCCCTCCAGGTATTTCTGTTCTTTGGTTATGTGCTCCATGGCTATTGTGTAACCAGGGATATACACACACACACACAGAGCTAATTTAAGTATTTTCCCTTGTACCAGTCTATCGCATATTACAGGTCTTCCTCATTCCTCACATTTTTCTAAAACAGCCCTAATTTCTTCAATGTTTTGATTATCTGAGCCTCAGAAGAATATTTGCTAAGATCTACATTTTCCATGGAAAGCCAGACAATGAGATAATAACTTCAATAGTTATGAAAATATCTAGAATAATCTCCTAAACCAGAATGACTCAGTGATAAAAAGTGGTAAATGAAATTCAGAGCACAAAGACAGAAGAGAAAATGGTCTTTCATTTTACAGGGAAAACAAAACAAAAAAAGATTTCCCTATTACCATAGAGGAAGAAGATATTAGATGGTGAATAACAAATGCCAGCTCAGTGCTGGTCAATCAGACAAACACAGCCTCAGGACTTGCAAACAAAATAAGAAAAACAGAGAACCTCCTTGTGCTAGGGTAAGAATCCATGGTGCAGCCTAACATGGAGAGTAGTTTCAGTATACTGCCCTGATTTCAGGCAGGAGGTAACAGAATTGGAAGAATCCAGAAAAGGGCAGTAGAAGTACTCAGAAATGGTATGAGCAGAATAAACTAGACTTAGAGCATTCTGCTGGAAAAAAGAGACAGCTGAAAAGTCATGTCTAGTTTGATTTCACTCTTCCTTTTAGTGGGTCCCTTGAAATAAAGGAATACTTGTTTTTATTCACTTTTTGGAGAGTGAATTCCTTTGGTGCTATCCCAAACAATTATCAAACTTGTAGTGTATTAACAGAATTTTATGTCTCCCTCCATCTGTATTTTCCTGATCCCCAGTGAATGATTTGTTAAAGCCAGTTCCTTTTTGTTCTTTATAACTCCTTTTCAACTCCACCACGCTGGTTTCTGGCCCTCTTTGAGAGCAGCACCACTTAGGGCTTAACCCATCAGAGCATTAAGAAATGTTCTGCGGGTGCTGTTGCTGCCCAGTGCCTGTGATGGCCCTGGGGTAGCTGCATGGGTGCTGGCCATCTGCCCTGGTGAGCCACAGGTTTTGAAGGCCCCAGCAGAGCCTGGAGAGTGCCCCACACTCCCAGCACAACATTAACAGAGATGGCCAAGGCAGATCCAGATTGCATAGCCTCAGATCATAGGAGATGCTTTTCAGGGAGAGCATGTGTACCTGGCCTCTTCCTCTGGTCCAGTCTCCTAAGCCCACGGACATTGGAACTGCCTGTTCCTTTTATTATCTGTTAATAGAGGCATTGTTCACAAATCTTTTCTAATCCCTTTTTATGCCTGCTAATAGCCTGCTTTCCCAACCTCCTGTGGCAATGAATTCCAGAAGTTCATTACCCACTGTGCAAAGAAGTGCTCCTTCATTTCAGGAGCAACTACATCTATGCTCCCAATCCACAAATATAAATTTAAATAAAGTTCAGTCTGTCACTGTTGTATCATCTTTTGGCCTAAGTGTTTCCAAGCGACATACACACAGTGAGTGGTATGAAAATAAATGAAAATAAATATTAAGGCAAACAAGGCTCAGTTTCTTGCATTTTCCAGGGAAAGGTGAGGAGTTGTTGTTTAACCCAACACTACCTGGATAAGTGCATGCCTCTCCTCCACCCAAGTGTAAGCCCAGCCCTGAGAGGGAAGCACGGCCTTCCTCATGGGAAGGGGAGGCAAGGTTTGGTGCTGCAGCTGCCATGGTACAGCACGTGGTCCTTCTGCCAACCTGGTTTGGGAACTTCTGCTTCTCACATCTCCCAGCTTGTTATATCACCATTTCAACTAGCTTTTTTCTGTGTGACAGTGCCAAGCCAGGCTGCACAGAGAGAGAGAGTAAAGCAACTTGTGCCATGCTTAATCTACAGCTGTCATCCCTTAATTTATAAATTCCATGATGCTATCAAAATAAAAACTCTCAGTTTTGTCTTGCAATATCTATTCTTTACCTGCCCAACCCTCTGTTGTTCAGGTAACTCTCCACCCACTTGCTCTTCCCCAAGCTCCTATGTTGCCTGTGGCTTGTGGTCCAAGTATTGTTTAAGTAATTAGTCATGTCTTCACCCACCTTCCATCCTTCTTTTTTTGTTATTACTATTTATTGGTTTTATTGTGGTAATGCCTAAGGATGCTAACTAGGAAATGGGATTTTGTAAAAAATTGTACAAGTTCTAAGCCGAAGAACTCATCATCCAGGTCTTAGGCACTCCATCAATTGTGAACAGAGAAGTGGGAGGGAGTCTGGAACACAGTACAGCAGGATAAGATGTTTACACAGTGTAATAATAGAACTGGCCAGCAAGTAACCTCTGCTAGTAGTCATCAGCAGGTTCTGAAGGGAAACAGAAAATTTCCCAGTCTCATTGGAACTACTTTCACCTGGATATTTTACCAGAGATGGGTAACTTAACATTGATTCCATCCATGTGCTAGGGTTTGATGCCTGTCATTTAAATATGTAATTTTTTTTTTCCCTATTTTATCCAGGGCAGATTGGCAAGGCTGCACAGAGGATGCTGCCCAGCCTGGGACTGCTAATGCTGTGCTCACCATACAAACACAGGACTCCCATCATTCTGCACCTTCTAGAAAGCTGAACCAAAAATTGATATCATGGTGATGAAGAGGGAAATTGGAAGGACAGAGGAAGGATGAGGATACTGTTAGGAAGGACATCATGAAAAATCCATCATGTTGGGTAACTGTGTCCTTAAGGCAAAACTTACGTTGTGCAACTGTGACACATTCAAGTCTGAACAACTGGTTTTGGTGAGAGGCAGCAGAAATTAATTTCCCGTGCAGCTTTTTTATTAATAATTCATCTTGTTAAGGTGTGGTCTAATAGTGTTTGCACAGGCAAATCAGCTGTAATATTGTTTTTGACAACCATCTCTTCTACAGGCATCTGCAATTCACGTGTCCTTCTTGCCTCAGTTTCTGTCTAGGAGAAGGAAAGAGCTGTACAGGATTTGGTTAAGATCTATAAAGTAGCTGGCTACTTTACTACTTTACACTGTTACTGCTCTACACTGTTCCCACTCTGTAGTCTTTTGCAGCGACATGAAGGCAGCATAGCATTCAGCTATCCTGATCATGTTGGGCTTATCTCAAAGCATTGGTGAGCCAGGCCCAAGGACCAGGTTTAGAAGCACAAGATTCTGACCCACAGGATTAAGTCCCTTGCAAAAAACTGCAGGACCTGGCTAACCTTGGGAGATATTTAACAACCCAAAGACCCAGTAAAGTCTTGTCCTGCTAACACTTATTTTATTCTTCATACTGTGCTAGATTTTAATAGTATTATCATAAATGATTGAACTAAATTACATTATCATAAAGACTACTTTCTGGTATTTTTTTTCACTCATCTCCAGTATTTAGATTCTTCCTTTAATACCTGAAGTTATTAATACCTTAATAACATCCAGTTGCCAGGGTGAACTTGCAAGATTTTACTACAGAACAGGTGATCCCGACCTTCAGTTAACCAACAAATCCTCAAAACACAGTGACATAAAAGGCATATTCATTCTTAGTGATATCCACTGATTTGAATCATGAATCTGTTTAAGATCACACAGTGGAGGTTTGCTACAGAGACATGTTTTAGCTCTGTTTTTTTTTTCATGTGTTTTCTTCTAGTCTGGCAGTACTGGTTCAATGGGGATCTAATGTGGTTTTGTGCTACATGGGATATAATACAATACACATGTTTATATCAAAATATATATGATCCTTATATGACCATCTTAGTATAGACAGCAATTATAGTATTATATATTACAGCATTCCTTAGGCCCAGAAGAAAGATAAATAAGTCAAAACCACATTTTTGTTATATAAGACAACCACTCTGGCCTGCCAGGGGCCAAGGAAATGATAACTACATTGTTGTTAACAAAGCAGTAACACAATAAAATTTTTATGAGTAAAAAGAATAAGTACACAATGAAATACTTTCTTTCATCATCAAGTGTAGTGGTTCTATTCCCACTGAATCCTCTGCTCAGCTCCAGATATGATCCTTTATCATATGTTTCTTTTCATTGTATTTTCTCCTGTAGAGTTCATTCATTTTCTGGAGGGTGGATGGAAAACACCAACCTCCTTTCTTCTCACTTCAGAGGTGCCTCATGCTGCTTTTCCTCTTATGCTGATCAGCTCCAGAAATAACCCTGCAGAGCCATTGCTTGGCTTTGATTCCAGAAATCCCTCTTCCTTCTCCACCCTGTCCTTTCTGGTTTCTCTACCTTCTTCTCTCCACAGACATCTGTACCAAACCAGTCTGTTTCCTTTCCTTATCTGCTGTTATTCTGATTACATAAACATCACCTTGCACTCCTTTTTTCCTTCTCAACTTTGATATTACTTCCCCCCATCCTGTCACAAGCCAAGTTTGCAGCTTGCTTTCTTCTCCACAGTTATTGGAAGCAAAGGCTCCCCTGTTGCATATTTTAGCCTGCCAGTTAAGAGCGGCTTAACACTTTTCTTTACTCATTGTTATTTAACCAAAAGTCTTAGTGAGTGATGGGAAGAAAATGGAAGGTATTTTAAATGTCTTTTATAGACTTGACTGCTTTCCAAGACCTGCAGTTTAAAATGAAAAGCCAGTCAGAGAAGAAAAGACTACTTTCAGAAAGTCCTTAAAAATTAAATTGTAACAGTTTTTAGAAGTTTAGTTTTGTTCGTAGTGGAGATCTCTCAAAAGATTACTAAGGGAAAGCCTAAGATTCATGTAAGCCCAAGGCATCAAGCAGAAAATACATACAGAAGTTTCACTTTGCCAAGTAGAAAGCTGGAAGCACTGTATACATTAATGTTGAAGAGTTTAGTGTTTATGAGAGAAAATGGAGTGATTATTGCTGATGCGTGAATGTTGCTGACATAATTTCCATCAGCAACAGCTCATGAAACACAGTTGCATAGGAGTTCAGTTACCTTTCCTGCTTCAAAAGATACTGGAATACAAGGAATTATTGGGTCACCCAGTTCATAGACAGACATGGACAAGCAAAAAGCTGAGACAAAATCTGTGGACGCTTATATGAGCCCAAATATTCCCATTTTTCAAATGATTGTATGAATGAATATAATATAAATTTTGCTCATTTTAATTTATACATTATATTCTATTTGCCTAATGTTTAGGTTTCATGGTTTGTTAAAAACCATGGAATAAATTGTGGCTTGTATGTGGCAAAGAAGAGTTTATTTAGTATATACATTCAAGAAAACAATAGTCACTAATGAGATGATATATAGCTGATTATTTTGTGTGTGTGAGTTTAATAAAGCAGCACAAAGTATGCAGATGATGAGATGTAACGTCCTTCAATATTGTTCTTTTATAGCACTTGAATATTTCGTGTTCCACTCTCTGTATCTGAAAGAATCTCTGCCTTCCATAGTGGTGGGGAAATGCCCAGGTCAGGTGCTTAACTTGACAAAACCTAATATTTGACTTGACAAAACCTAAGGATTTTTCTTGAAGCCTTCTACCAGTCATGGTGCAATTAATCTATCTGACACAGATTAATCAGAAATCAGTGATTTATATATTATTGCCTGTCTCAATGAAACCAAGTCACTTCCACTGCTTAACAGAACCTCCTCTTCAAATTGAATGAAACGTTCAACAGGTCAAATAAATAAGCAATTAACAAGCCAAATCTTTGATTAAATTGGCTTATTTAGCACCAGTAAGTTAGCAGTTTAAAAAATGGAAGCGGTCTATTTCAATTAGATAATTTCAAACCCAGCTGGTGCAGCACAGGCACAGCTGATACAACTTGTCTGCAAACATACCCAGGTCAAAGCACAGGGCTCTGACCCCTAAGCGGGGTCTGCTTGGCTCATTCAAGTTGTGTGCAGCTCAGTGATTTTAGGCAGCTTCCGCGGCTTACAGGACCTCTGTGGGCAGTTTGACCATCTGTGCAGGGTGTGCTGTGTGTGTGTCAGGCAGAGCACAGGTTTTTGTTTGGTTGCCCAGTGAATGAAGCTCATGGCGCTGAGTCATGTGGCAGGGGAATGGAGGCAGTGAAAGTGAGACAGCCGTCACCGGGACGGCTGCCAGGGAAGGACGAGGGGTGTTCCCAGCAGTCCTCCTCCAAGCACCGAGCAGGGACCAGAGCTGTAAACTCCCTCCCTCCTCCCCAGCCCTGAAGTTTGTCCCCCATCTGTCTGCAGCTGCTCAGGGAGTGACCAGAGGCGTTTGGTACCTGTAGTGCTGTAGCCACGAGGGGAGGGGAATTTTAGGAAAGCCTCATTCATCAGCTGTGAGATTGGACAAATCTGTAAATGCTATCATCTAGCCTATACAGCTTTATATAAACTAGACACTGGCAATTTAGCTACCTATTTAAACAATAAAAAAGGGAGATATTGTGCCCTTAATATTATTCAAGTTACTCCTTCAAGGAGATGAATAGGATGCTGGAGGGTGCAGGTCATTTGCATTATAAGAAATGAAAAGCAGATTTGATTCAGGTTTCCTGGTGCAGCGAAGTTAACAGTATAGCACTGTGATTGTTTACATTGGACAAGTTGAGAAAAAATAAAAGCCTATTTTGACAGAAGGGTTGTATGTTTTCTGGAAATAGGGAACAAATGGAAAAATTCTGCACAGAAATAGGACCTATGTCTTTTTCCTACTTTACATCTGAATGGACACAAATCAGGCAATTTGCATCAAACATGGTAAGAAGCTAAATGTCACTTGCTAGATTAATTGCAGAAGAGTCTGGAATTGGAGTGAAATATCCAAGATAGAAAATATGTGTGTAATATTGTAGGACTGAAATAACCATAACTTAGAATAAAATAATTTTACTATACCACCAAAAATTTTAATACCAATGTGGATAAAAAACTGTGTCATTAAGGTCTGAAATCTGTGGATACCAATCCATTTATATACATGACATTAAGCTCAGGAGAACTTCTGCCAGATTTTAATCTGCTAATGTCTTTTTCAGTATAGAAGATAGAGAGCTAGATAAAATCAAGCTGAAGCAAATGTCTAATAGCCACACAACAGCCAAAAAAGAAATAGTCCTGGAAAGGTCTAGAGTATAATTTTGAGTCTGAGCATCCTGCAGCTGCTACACCCTGCTCGGTTTTCAGCACAGCTCACATGGCACACCAGAGACACTGATTTAGCAGGATTTTACAGGCATGGGCAATATGACGCGGATGAGCTTTGCTGGACAGCAAACATGCTATGTGAAATAAATGCTGTGCCCAGGTATACATTTGTGTTGATTATGTTTATTACATTAACCTTGTAACTGTGCCAGCTGAAAAAAATGCATTGGATACTTCTGGATAAGATTTGGATTTGTAAATCTGGTGCACATAAATTGTCAGAACCTAATTAGGCCACAGGATTCCACTCACTGTGGGTGAGCTGCAGGTATTTTTAAAGAGCTCAGTGCAATATCCACAGATGCATGACACAGTCATGAGTGTTCAGTCCCATCTAGATGGAAACGCCCTGAACTATGAAACTCCTATCACTTTCATTTTGAAGCTGTTTGGTATGAATGCCAACACAATTCACCTGTAGGAGCTTTTTCTTTATCTGCTATCTTGCCCATCCCATAAAATATCATGGCAAAAGGAGAAACAAGGCATCTGACCTACGGCATCAAATACAGAATAATGAGCTGAGAAACCCAGGGAAATCTAGTCTTTGTTCTGCCTGTACCAGATTACCTCAATGATTTCATACTGAACTATCTGTGTCTCCATTTTTCTGCCTTTTGGATAAATATTATCTCAGTTTACCTCAGCAATATGGTATGTAGCTTAAGTTCCCCCTATTTTCAAATGCTCTTGGGGATTTGAATGCTGGTGCTGTGTAATTCAGAAGAAAGGAGACCATCATTGTGTATAGCAACTTCCAGGTGGGTTATTTTCTAGAAACAATCTAATTTCAGTGTAAGTAAAGAAAAATAGAAAAGTTAGAGAAAATAACTATGAGAAACATGCAGAGCAACAATAACACAGTGGATTCCTGCTGAGAAGGAGACTTTTGAATGATTCAGAGCTGTGGCTACAGGCCCCAGCCAGCTGGGAGACCTCACCTGCACATCTTTGACAAAGGCTGGGGCCTGGGCGTGATCAACCTTCACTATCAGAAGCAAAACAACTAGAACTGCAAGGTTTTTAGCATATCATTAAGAATTCAAACCCGGGCCTATTCTGATGGAAAATCTTCCTTAGGAATGTGAATTGTTTTGGGCAAAATAATCAGGCTTCTTTCCTGGCAGGGATACGATTTGCATCAAAAATTAGTGTCATCCACCCACTCAGTTTCCAGCTCAAAGCCAGGCATTTCATTAGCGAAGTGAGAACAGAGATGCCTGGCTGGAGCAGCTTCGGCAAACAAACCTGCCAGTACCCCAGAGAGGTGGGACAACTGTGTGCTCCCGCCGGCACGAGGGTCGCGAGGACCACACAGGGTCAGAAGAGGAATGAGGACATCTCATTCCTGCCTGCGAAAGGGAAAAACGTGCAAGGGCAAACGACCGAGCCCAGACAGCGGGATGAGCCCCTCTTTCCCGGGAGGGAGGCCTCGGAAGCTGCGTGCCCTTGTGCATTGCGTGTGCAAGAGCCGAGCGTGTTGTTAGCGTGAGTGCAGAGGTGCGTGGGGACGAGCTGTGCGTGCCAGCGCTGCAGCAGGCGGGCAGCGCCACGCGTGTGCCCCTGCGAGCCAGGGCCAGAGGCACGAGTGGCCGGGCACCTCCACGGCGCCGTGAGCGCCCACAGCTGCCAGCGCTCGGCGCACGGGCAGGGCGAGTGTGCCGAGCCTTCACGGGCGAGCTGTGCGAGCACCGGGTGTGTGCTGTGGAAAGGCAAAGGCGAGGAGCGTGTACTCACATACGAACAGGTGTGCGTGGAGACACGGCGCGTCAGGGGGTGCGGGTGCGTGTGAAGGGGGCATGCGGAGAAGGCGGTGTCTGTGTCTGCGGGCCTGTGTGTGTGTCTGGGTGTGTGTGTCGGGAGCGCGGTGCCCGCACAGCCGCCGTCTGCCCGCGCTGGCGGCTGCCCGGGGCGGGGCCGCTGACGCACTGCGGCTGCCGCGGGCGGAGGCGCCGGACCCGGCGGGGCGGGGGCCGGTGACCGGGGCCGTGGCTCGGTCCGCCGGTGGCTGACTGACAGCGCTCCCTGCCCAGGCGCTGGAGGGGCCGGGCCGGAGCGGGGCGGGCAGGCGGTGGGGGGAGGAGGAGGAGGAGGAGGAGCGGTGCGAACCGCCCTGCACTGCCGCGGCTCCTACCTATTCATTCAGTCACCTAAAATGGCTGGAGAGAGGAGGTGGCGGAGCAGGAGGAGGAGGTGAGGGGGGAGCCGCAGCAGTGCCCCCACCTCCTCCGCGGCCCGGCGGAGCTCCCGGCCCGGCTGCGGCCGCCCCTCGCCCTTGGCACCATGTCGGCCGGCCCGGACGAGAGCTCGGTGCGGGTGGCGGTCAGGTAAGCGGCGCTGCTGCGGGCCCGGGGCCGCGGCGCGCTCCCAGCGCCCACCCGGCCGGGGACGGCAGCCCGGCACATCTTCCCTGCAGAGAGGGGGTCGCCTCCCCTCGGCCCCTGCGGAGCCTCTTTTTCCGCACAGCAGTAGGAAATAGCCAAAGGAGAGGGGAAAGCCCCCACCGTTCTGAGGTCTTTCTCAGTCATTTCTCTCTAATTTTGAGCAGTGACCCTAAAAATACTCCAACTAATTATAGCCCGGTGCTGCTAGTGCTTACTCATGGAAGCAGAGCAGCCCTTGGACTGTGGCGATGCTGTTTGCATCACGGAGCTTTAGGAGAGTGGATCCCGGCACGCTGGTATTTATAGAAGGATAAAGGCTTTTATCCCGCGGTGTCTAACCTCACATAGCAGAGGGATGGACTCCCATGGGGCTGCTCGCATACATAGGAATTAGGTGTATGTAGAAGTCATGATGGGAGGGGAGCTTAAATAATTTTATAACATCAGTTAATTCAAATTGCTCTTTAATCAGAGATAAAAATCTGCTATTCATCATTGAGCTCTTGGCTCTTCTCGGTTTTCTACGTGAAAATACTATTTTATTGTTTGAAGAGCTTCCAGTTTAGCCCGTGGATGCTTCAGTTTTCAAGATGTCTTTACATGATTGAAGCATGAGGAGAAATACATGTATATGTGCATATATCTATGTCTGTTTATGATACGTCAGTGTTTGGGGTTTAATTGTGATACTGTCGATTTATTTCTTTACTTTTAAGAAGTTTCTTTATGCTGGCACACTTGGAGTATTACAACACGAGAAATCAGACCTTATGGGAAGGTCTGTTTGTCTCAGTGGGTCCTTGGACCATCTTGCATTAGAGAATTCAAGGGTTGTTCAGGAAGACGTAGAGGGTGATTTCTTAGGTTTGTTTTGTTTTCTCTGAAGGATGCAGAAGTAAGCAATGTTACTGCGTGCCTTTGTTGAGACATGGAGTAGGGGGAACGGTGCAATAACATTTTCAGTAAACAGAGAAGCACCACCCCTGCCTGATAACGTGGTGTGTATGCTGCAGTTGTTCATTAAAGTCTGATTGCAGCAGCATTTTCTGTTGGAAGAGATGCTTTTGTGAGTGCTATCTGTTGAAGCATTTTTCACATAGTGTTCAGGGAGGTACTAGTCTAAAGCGTAATTAGGCTGTATTTTTAAAAAGGAAAATATGAGATAGGTGTGATCCTAAAAACAGGGTGTGTTACAGGTTTACAGACTGCTCTCTCATTTGAAGAAAATATTAAATATGTTCTGAGCCAAAAGAAATAGTGATGTAGAAGTTCATTTACAAATGCAGACGTTTGTTGCAGCTTGGAATTAAATAAAAAACCTACTGGTGAAGATCCATTTATAATTGTAGGTGTATGGTAAGTAGATTAGGAATAATATTTGGTAAAGAATTTGTAGAAGTAAATTAAAGTCACCCAAATGTAGTTTTTGACAACAAATCCCTAATGTTCTAAGGTATATTTCTGCAGTGTAGTTGTCTAACTAACATTTTGTGCCTGAGTGCAGTTCACTAATAATGAAGGATTGCATTTTTCCTCTTGTCTGCCTTCTTCGTTTTGGCAAATTAACTATTCATGTACGAGATTTTCCACTCTGTGTTTGGTATTCATGAACAAAAGCATGCACAATAATTGGTTTTGCACCAGTAGCTCTTTGTAGATGGTTTTCTTTTATTTCTGATCGTGTATTTTGTGCAGTCCTATAATTCAACCGATTTTGCATCTCAGTGTGTATTGGTGCCATGCTGTACCGTGCATTATGAGCATTACATTCTGTTTCCTTGTTGGTTTTGCTCTTCAGCTCTTTTTGGCAACTTGAGCACAGTTCAGTAATGATCTCCACAGTTGTGATGAATTACTCGTTGTGTTTTGTATGTATGTTTCTGAGCAAGGCTCTCTCTACAGCTGGACTGGCTTTTAGTTTGCAGCCCCCGTGGTTGCAAGATACACTGCAAAGGCATGAATTTGCTTAGACTTTAAACATAGGTTACAGAGTAGACATCACTGAAATTGTTAAGCAAATTGTTTTTCCAGAACCTGGTTGTCTCACCTAATTGTATCCAACAGGAATGAAAAATACTTCATTCTCTCCAATTAGCACCAGCTTTAAGCTATCATCTTGTATGCTAATTGCTCCCCATTTTCTTCAGTGTAATCATGGGTTTGTGACTGATGAGCTCCGGTTTAGTGAAGCTTTCATGCTTCACTAAACCGGAGCTCAAATAGTTTGGCAGATAATCCAGTAACTACTGTGAAGTTCCCCAATTAAGAAAAGATTTTTCTCTAGTCACCCACCACTGAAAGACTTGTGGACTTGGTGGATGATGGTGTGCAACTTTGGCAAAGAGCTTTGCTCTCTGTGTGGCTGTGTGTAGTGTCTGCTTTCACATAAGGTCAGAGAGCCCCCGTGATAGAAGACAGTCATCTGAGTAGAGAACTTTCTTTTAAATGTGAAAAACTATCATTTTTGTAGGTCTAAAATTTGTCTTGCTTTTTTAAGTGTCTTTTCAGCATATGAAGACTAACTTTTGATTAGAAGGCTGTGAAATGTTATCAACATCATAGGCAACTGTTTCAAGTTCACAAAAGGATGTAGATAATAGTTTCTATGTCTTGTCACTTGCCACTTCAGTGGTGTCCACCAGCAAAATACAGTGTGTAGGCTTGTGGTGTGTTGGGTAGATGAAGTTTTCACCTTGGATCCTGAACAGCCAGTGGTCTAGGTCTGTTGTGTGACCCGTGCAAGGGGCTGAATGGGGTCACCCAAGAAGTGTGCAGTTACTTTTACCCTGTTACCAACCAGACCTGAGCTGGGTCACAGGCATTGAAATGGCTCCAACAGTTAGTGCCTGTCCTTGCTCCATGTGGCTTGGGGCCATTTTAGGATGTTCTAGCAGTGGTGGTCTAAGAAATCAAAGTTGCATTTCAGTCCTTTGCATTTTTGGATACATGTGAAACAAAAGAACTTTGGAGAACAATAATGTTTGGATAGGTCTAACCAGAAGTCTTGTATGGAGGACTGTACCTAATAAAGCATGGAAGGGTGTCTGTTATGTCTTCTCCATAACAGGATCCAAATAACAATGCAGAGCATTGAATGAAATGTCTTTCTTCTAGCCCTTCAAAGGTGAAAGATGGCCTTGATCCACTGGCAGTCAGTGGAGGCCCTAGATGTATAGATGATAAGCTTCAGTGTTGATTTGTTAGAGGTGCTGTATTAAAACAGAAGAAGAAAATAAGTACAGTGTTAAAAGATGAATTGCTGTACAAGCTGACCAGTAGTCAAGAAAAGATGGTCACCCTGACATGTTTGGGTGACACCTCAGGGGAGTGGACAGTAAAAGAACATGAAGTACCAGTTGGTGAAGCTGAAGAGCTTTGGCATTGGGCATTTTCTCGTGAAAGATGGAGCCCAGTTGAAACTGTGTTAATGGGCAGAACACAAAGAAGTTTCAGGGGATGGTGTTTTATAATCAGGCATGTTTAATATCTGTAAAGAACAGAGTACTTAGAGTTTCCACTTCTCATCGTCCTAGATGTGCCTGTGTGTATCTCCCTTCTTCCCTGCTTTGGTAAAACTGCCTCACTGGTGCTGCTTCATCTGCTGTGATTGACAATCTGCTTTGTTTCATCCCTCAAGTGAAGAATATGAGTCTTGCTGCATTCCTCCTAATGTGTGTAGAGGGGCTCTGGGATTTGGGCACCCACTTCTGCCTTGAGATGTCTAAAAAATTTCTTTTTCAAACCTACCCTGGGTGTCTGCAACAGGTTGTGACACTGCTTCACAAAAGTGAAATGTTGATTTGTTTGCCAAGTATGGAAACTGTGTGCAAAATGTAATGGATCTACAGATAAATGTTTTTAGTAACAGTAGAAGTAATAAGTGCAGCTGATGAATTAAAACCACATGGCTTCTGGTTCTGGCTTTCCAAAAGGGAGATGAAGTATGCTGGAAAAGCACATTGGTTATTAATTCAGTTTAGTGGAGATTAGAGATTTTTACAACTAAAGCTTACTGTGGCATGGCATTAGGATACAGTGTTGACTTTTGATTACACAAGTAGAATATGTTCATCCATTGCAAAGCTTTGGTATGGGATTCTTTTCATACCCCCCCGTTGTTGAACTGTGTGATCAGCTGGTTGTCCTGTGCAGGGTTTTTTTCCTACTTCACTAGTTTGTGTGGGCTTTTTTCCTCCCCATATGGAATCTGCTGTTTGTTGCCATACCTCCCTCTACCTTTTCACATTTTTGCATTCTTCTTTTAAAGCAATTTCTTTTTAAGCTTTTATAGTGAGGCTGTTTTCCTCTGTGCTAGGTCCAGCTATTGTTAGATACACTAGGAAAGAAGGAACAGAGTGAAAGGAACCTGTCCTTTTTAGACAAGTGTATTTTGAAGCACTTTGATGGCAGCTGAGATTGATTTTCTTTCTTGGGCTGCTGTTGTGCAAGCAGTTACAGTTATGTTTAAGCTTCTCACCATGAATAGATCCTCAGATGTTAGATGAATGGACATGTATGCTGTGGTATATATTATAAGCTCTGGAGATACTAATTTCATGCTTCCCATACAGTGCTAAGCATTCTCATAAATCATTCTGTAACTAGATAAGCAACAGCAATAGACTACAGTACTATCCATTGGTTCCTTGGAAAGGACCAAACTTTTTATTTTAATAGACAGTAATTATTTCCCATCTGTAATCAGCTGTTAAGGTTTTTTTGGGGGGAAAATATGATCTTGATGAAGTTCAGCAGTCTATAAGTATAGAAGAATGCCCCATATGATAAAAGAGAAATTATCAGCAGCATTAAATAGCAAGCTGTTGGGAAATAACTCTTCTACATGGAATCTGTTAATGGAAAGCTCCTGTTTCATATCTTTTTGTTAGTTTTGATGTTTTTCTTTGCTCTCTGACTTACACAAACATCCCCTTGTCCTTCTCTGAAACTTTACCCCGTTGGTATGTTTTGCATTTTAGCTGAAGAAAAGACACGGCACCATCTGCTGCTGAATTAATTCTGATTTCATAATATCTGACTCGATCACCCGTTACTGATATTGCTTGGGGCAGTCTTAATTCTGTGATCTTGCTTTCTAGGAAATAAACTTCCCTTTTCACCACTTGTCTTGTAAACACAGACTCATTCTTGGATGGAGGGGAAAGAAATCCTTCTTGGACCTTTCCCTTAATGCCATGTATTCCTTGCCAAAAGATGGGTATCTTGAGTTTAGGAAGAAGAAATAGCAGTGGTTGGTGTACCTCAGCAGTCTGCTCATGCTTTTGGATGAATTATATTTTTAACTTGTCACTTCCCAAAGTTTGTAGAAGACTTAGGAGTTTACTTTGTTTTTAAGAACCATCAAGTTAGCCACTAATTTCCATTTAATGGTGTTTTCTTTACTACTTATGATCTGTTGGCCTAGACATTCCTTTATTACTGAACTCCGGGCTTCACATTTTCAGGTTTACTGTGTGACATCTGTAAATTCTTCTGTAGTACTTGAATGACCCTTGTGCATGGGATCAAGAGAGTCCTGCTCCCTCCCTCTGCTTTCCCTTGATTTGCTTTAAGCCTTTTATAGATTGCCCTTGCTGCCCACTCAGAGGTGGCTGTTGGAATTCCTGCTTTCATGTTAGGTTGCCTGACTGCTGCTGCTGAAATCAAGCAACTTTAGGTGCTTTTTTTATTTTACAGGAAAATACAGCAGAATACTAAATATCTGTGGTGGCTAGAGAATTTTTTGTTGTGCTAATATTATTTCCATGTAAAACACTTTCAAGAAGTGTCATTTGAACTGTGAACAAGAAAGTTTAATTAGAAATCAAACCAAATCTGAACAAGTCTAGCAAGAGTAACTACGTGAGCTGTGCTTTTTTATTATGCTCTCTTTCTTTTCTCTTGAATAGTTTTAAATTCTTTTTCATTTTCATTTTTTTCCTATTCTTCCTTGTTTGTTTTTTTTTTTTTTAGTTCTGTGTTAATTTCCACTTTTCTCTTATGAAATATATCTGCTTCAGTGTAAGGGGAGAAACACTTATTTTTCAAAAATGGTCTTGTTTGATGTGTTTTATAGCAACAAGATACAAATGGAGAATATTGAAAAGAAAAGGTTAATGTCACAGTGAGTTTGTTGCATAGAGAAACAAAACATTCAAAATGTGTTCTAAAATGTGAAAACCTGCTGATTCAGATCTTATGGTTGATTAGCATGAAATATTTCCTGAATAGAATCTGAATGGAAATAAAGAGTGAGGAGCAAGTACCATCTGTTCCTTTAGTCTAGTAGTATCCTCAGCAGGTTTGATGGAGTTGGCCACTGCTGGAATAATTATTTTTCTGTGTAAATAATTTTTTTTTCTTTAAATCAGCTGTCAAATTCTGGTTGGGACAGTGCCCCCTTTAAGCATCTTTACATCTTTAAGTCTGCCTTACAAAAATGCATGACTTATCCCTTGAGCCTGTTTGCTCTGGAGTTTCAACACAGAAAGCTGAGGGCAACAAGACCTTAGTAAAAGGTTGTGGTTGGTCTACTATACACAGCAATTTATATGCATTCAAATTGAACAGTGTGCTTCCATTGTTGAGTTTAAAAATGGACTAAAGGATTTGTTGTCTAGGTAATTTAGTGTTTCACTGTTGGCTCTTGCATTTATGCTGCTGTAGGAACTCTGCATAGTTCAGTTGGTTAGCAAATAACTGTGTCTTTGCAGGACATTTTAGATTTAATGTAATCTTTCCATAGTAGCTCTGGAGTACTCCAGGTTTCTTGAAATGCTTCCTCTTGGATACTGTAGCTGTGAAGGATACTTATTTTCCTTTATGTTCAGCATAACTGATCCTGTAAAAGCATGAGTAAAGCAGTATTTTCAAGGTGAGTGAGAGTTGAAGGACTGCAGCATGCTGTAGCATTACCAGTTCAACTACCAGAGCTGAACACATGGAATGTTATTGATAGCAGGACTAGAGAGAAAATGTCCTTTTGTGAGACATCTCAAAGTCTGACACTTTATCTTTTCTGCAGTGTTCTCTTTTGATAGTGGAAGAGTTTGATCAAACATGTTTCTCTGTTTTCTGGGTATAAACTCATCTGGGGCCTTGAAAAAAGGTATTCCACATCTTGAGTCAGTTCTCCAACCTCTTGGTTATGATCTTTAAGCTGTGCATTTTTAATGAGCTGCTTTTTTTCTTTCCATTAGTAACTATGTTAGTTATCCTTTGTTTAATACTGCTAAAACAAATTTAAGGTGATATATTAAGCTGGGAAGCGGCAAAGCTGTGAAGTACTAATGTCAGTCAAGAAACTATATTAAATACAGGATTGGTTAGCAATGGTGTCTAAGAAGTTGTGCAAATCATCGATAACAGGAGAAAGTACAAAAGAAGAGTTTATCCTCTAGAAATACATTGCAAATGGTGAAATACAGTCTTGTATAATTTTGGGGCCACTAGCAGGTTTGCTAGGAAATTTCTCATGCACAGTAAAACATCTAATATTGCATAAAATGTAGAAAGTGGCATATCTGAGTTCCTTTAAGTATTTGGTACCATGTTGTGTGTGAGACTTCTTGGAATAAAGTGATAGAAAGGTAAACTTCACTTCAGATGTGTGTGTGTATATTTTATTCAAAATACTTCCCTAATTAACTTGGTCAGTAATCCTTAGCATTCATTTTGTTGGACATTTTTTTCCTTAAGCATGGGACTAATTGAGAGATGAGTCCAGAGACCTTTTGTGTCATTCTGAGTAGCTCATTATCCCAAGGTCCTAGAGTTGCTAATCACTCTCTGTGGTATTGATTTACCAACTGCAGCAGTGCCTCTGTCTTATTTTGTGCTTGATTCTGTCATAGGACACCATCCCTGTGTTCCCATCTCCACCTGTACGAGAATATAAGAGGGGTATGAGTGTAGGTAGTAATATCTGTCTTTTTTAAAATGTTCTTTTCCTGCTTTCCTTTCCCCATGCTCCCTTGGCACTTTGTTTATTGTCATCTTAGAATTATGTCATAAGATCCTCAGGCCAAAGACGTAGCTTCAAAGTAAGCACTTAGGATATAAATAATACATGATGTAATATCGTGAGAAAACCAACTCTGCTGAAACACCTGAGTTTGTCATTACCTTCTATGAAAAGTCTTACTGTTAAAAATTCTATATATGGCTTTGTTTCTCCCTCTCCTCTTTGCTCATTTCTGTGAAGAGAAAAAAAAAAAATTATGCCTGTGCCAGACACTTTGATCTGGAGGAAGTAGCTGACTACTCTTTTTTTTTTTTTTTTACCTCCTAAGTAAAAAATATATTGCTTTAGTTGTCACTCTGCATAAGTTGCCCAGGTAAGGTTTATTTCACTCCCTACTCTCAAATGCATTCTTTTTGAAGTCTAATCTTTAAGTTCATGTGAAATAATTTTTAGACTCTCTCTGTAATGTAAAGCCTTTGAATTTTTCCTTAAAATTATTATCCATACATATTACTTTGTAGGCTACAGATGTTGATACCATCTAAATATCTGTATTTTTTAAGTTAAAATTATATCATGCATGTGAATTACTGGTATATTTGGGAATGACTGATGTGTTTAGGAGCAAGCTATTTGAAATGCATTAAAGACCAGAAAAATATTTTTGTGTTGGGCTAAGGATGGCTAAGTATGTAAGTGCATATTTTCTAGAGGTGATTGAAATGAGAAGGATTCTACTTGTAAGTGTTTGAAGAGGCTGAAGATCAGAGAGAAGGCCACCTGTTCAATCTGTATCACTTAGAGTGCAGCTTATGCTTCTGTCTAATCTGATCAGTCAGCCCATCACTCAGGAACAATAAAATTGCCATTCTGATCTTTACAAGCAGAACTCTGAGTTCAGCAGAAGTGGATTGGTGTTCAGTAAGCTCTAAAAATGAGATGAGAGGGCTGAATTGGTATTTGCAAGTAAACTATTTGACAGTTAAACATTAGTATAATTAATGTTCTTTTTTTCTTTTTTGTACTCCCAAAAGGGTTTTGTTTGAATTGGGGCTGAATTGAATTTGCTCTTGGGCGGTGTGTCTGTGAGGTTTTTTAATATTTGTTTGATTCACTGTTTCATTTTTTTTTGTTTTGTGCATGCCTTGTTTTTTTTTTTTTTGTTGGCTCTCTTTCTTTCTTTGTCTTCCTCACACAGTCTTCAAAGTGATCTACATTGGCCAGTCAACCCGCTGTCTTGGCTCTGCATTTTAAAATGTTGCTGTAGATCTATTTCGTTGTTGTTGTTTGCGAAGCTTGTAGGAGCAGATGGACTTCTCATTGTTCTCTAAATATCAACAAGTGTAGCCCTGGTAGGCCCTGAAGAGGAGTCATAGGCTTGTCAAGGTTGGAAGGAACCTCCCAGAAACATTGTGCAGCTGAGATTTTGAAATGAAAGTGCTTTGTTGTGTGCTTGTGCCCCCCGAGAACGGGGCTGGCCCATGCTCCTGTGGATTTCCAGCTCTCACCGTGCGGAGTGGAAGAGGGAACTTGCACAGAATGTTGTTGACCTACATCTTGGGAGATACTTGATTTAAAACAAAGGGCTGATGCACTCTCTGCTGCTGCTCTAGGCAAATGTTTGAGGAATGTGCACATTATTCATGAGCATGGAACAGCAGTGTTGCAGTGTAGCAAAAGAAGAAACTCAGTGTATGTAGAACCTGGAGTCTTTATGAAGGTGCAAAGAAATCCATTTTTTGTTCAATGCTGCTGGTGTCTAGTGGTAGGTTCTGGATCCTGCTGCTCACAAAAAATGTGGACTGGCTAAGAGGAATTGAAAAGAGGCAGGAAAGGGCTCTTTGTCTAGAAAACATGTCTGGTTCCATGTGGGATGCGAGGAGTGAAGATTTGTAAGGGTCATGTCCTAAAATACCAAGAGTCAAGTATGGAATGGAAGGGAATAAAATGTTCTTTATGCTCAAGGTGAAGTCGATAAAATGTAGTAGATTTAAATTTCAGTAAGAAAAGTAAAAGAGAGGAGAAGATACTTGTCCATTGTAAGGATGAATATTGTGGACTGAACAGGGAGGGAAATAAACCTGTGCTTTGTCTATGGAGATGTGAAATTGTCCCTACAGGAAACTCTTCAAAACAGTTCAGACTGGTAACTGCCAGGAAGATTTTGGATTAATTGGTTAATATTTAAATTAAATATTTAATTAAATGTTGAATTAATTAATTGGTTAATTAATTAATACTTTGGCCCAGAAAGGCTGAGTGGGTGAATGAACTCTGACATTCCCAGGGTTTTTTCCACCCCAATTGCCTGTAATTCTGTGAAGCTGCATGTGGGGTGCCAGGACCTGAATTCAGTACAATTGAATGATCCCATTCAAATGTCAGAATGTGTTCACAGAGGTGTGACAATGTCCACATGAACAGTAAAGCCTTACTGATTTGGAAGGGTAAGCCTAGATTAGTCCAAGTTTGAAGGGACCTCAGGAGGTCATCTGATCTAGCCTGCCCCTCAAAGCAGTGTCAAAACTAAATTCAGGTGAGGTTTTGCAAGGCTCTGTCAAAAGTTAGGTCTAGGAAAAACCTCTGAGATCAATTCACCAGTGTCTCTGGGCAATCAGTACTTGACTGTTCCAATTTTTGATGGCCAGAGTTCTTCCTAATGCTGAGCTGGGAAATCTCTTGCTTTGTTTTGTGACCAGTGCCTCTTGTCTTCCCAATGTGAACCTCAGAAAGGAGCTTGGGCCTTTTGTCTCTGTAATCCTCTCCTCTGCACTGACAGAGAGGAGACAAGGCCTGGAAGCCAAGAAGATCCTGAAGAGCTCTGTGCCTATGATCTGTTGGAAAGGTGACATGTGGAGGACACCTTCAGCAAAGGGGGTCCAGCCTCTTCTCCAGATGAGTTCTGAATATGGTAGATCGGATCTGGGGGACTGACAGTCATTCACTGGTCCTGGTGACAGGGCTGCTATTAGGAGATAATGTACTGTAAGCATACACAGGGTGAAGTACTGGAGGCTTTTGTTGTTTGCAGGGTTGCTGTACTCTTTCTGTGTAAAGTCTATTAATTCTCCTCATATGACCTACCCCTACCTGTTTTGAAGACTGTTTCATGGTAAATGTGATATTGCAGCTGTGAAGGCATTTGGAGTGTGATTCAGGTTGGGCTAACAGTCTTTTTTTCCCAGCAGGAATGTGTGGTGCTCACCTGTCTGCCTTTTCTCTGCCACAGTTTAAGCTTACTCATTTTTTTGACTGAGCTGACTGATGGGAATAATTACCCTCCATCGTTGTTTAATGTTTCTTGGCTTTTCAGATATGCTCTTCTCAGCCATCTTATAGAATAATCTCTTTCCCTGTCCTGAGACAGTTCATGTTTCATTCTTTCAGTTCTTCTGGCTTGTTCAGACAGTATCTTCTGTATGGCAGAAAGAAATGTGTACAATAGTCAGTGATTTATCCCATGAAGCATGTGATATTGTTGTGAATACAACCCAAAGCATTGACTACCTTGAAGTGGTTTCTTATGACTCTTTGGAAATTATTTTTAATTTGTGCATTATCAGTTTTTGTCTTGCAAATGTAGAACAGATTTTTTCACTTGATTTATTTATTTAGATTTGTATATTCATAAAATGCATGTGGAGTGCTGGGCAAAGTTCACTTCAGCTTGGTTTGTATTGCTGGATATCTGCCTAGTATGTGTAAGAGCTGTCTGGTTGAAGTTCAATCTGTTTAAAACAGGAATGTATTGGTAGACTGAATAAAATGCTTCAAAGCTCATACCTGTGTCTCTTGAATTTATATGCTTTTGATTTCTCAGACTGTAGCTAGGAAATGCTACTGACTTCCAAATTTCACCAGATATGATGAAACTGCTCCTTTAATATGTGAATTCTTTAATTTATACATTCAGTTTTCACCTTAAGACTTCCTTTATTCAGGACTGCATGTCTGTCCAGGGAATATCCAGTGGGACAGAATGCTTGTGTGCTGCACTGCTGTAATGGTAGTTGCTGTCCTCTTGCCATCTCCTTGATGTAGAGGAGGGTGGTCACTCCAGCACAGCAAATGTGTATGAGGTCCTCTCCTTTGCTCACAAGTAACTTGAATTGGCATCATGTTACTTTTCTGTTCTGATAATAAAGAAATAAAATGTAGGAGATACTTTTGTGTTCAAGGGGTCTGTCTCTGCTGCAGCTGTTACCAGTACTGGGAATCCTCTGGATACACTCCTGTGTGTCAGGATGGGTGCTGCCGTAGCCCTTTTCTGGGTCCTTGCTTCTGTGTGCCAGGCTGAGCTAATCTGGCCTCTTCACTTCCAAGACTGGAAATAATTAAATCATCTGTGTGACTTGTTTTAGGTATTTTTCTTCAGTACTGGGTTAAGATACAAAGTTGGAGGTCCACTGCTGTTTATAGGGCCAGCTGTGGTGTTGGAGTTACATTGAGCCTGTCTTCTGTGTTCATTCAGTGCTGAGGAGACTCCTATTGCTTACTGATCTAGGTATGATTGGAGCACAGGGGTATGGTATGTGTTCAGTTACTTTGGAAATAGCTGAGAAGTTTTGTTTCCAAAAGAAATGGACATTCAAAGCTCTCCCTTTAGTCCTCCACAGCTAGATAAGGATGCCAAGATAGTGTAGAGCCATGGACTTTCCAGTTTCATTGTGAAGTCTGAAAGGTTCAAAGACAGCCAGAAATTGTTTCATCAAATGCATAAGTCTTTCTGGATATCCTTGTTATGTGCTATTGTATACTTGACTTGCTCAGTTCAGGGTCCTTGTGACTGATACAAAAATTAGAGGAGAGCTACAGATTACACAAGGGGCTCTCTTGTGGGGTGTAGGGCTTTTCATTTTCAAAAGGAAAAGCTATTTTGTGCCCATTTTTTCGCACTTGAGTCTTGGTCTAGTTAGTTTAAATTGATAGCTAAGGTAGGTAACAAAGGACTGCATGTATCAGATTTCATTGTGGTGGGAATTTTTTTTTTTTTTTTTTTTTAAAGCCCCTGCAAGAATTGCTAGAGGTACGGAAGTAGTTTCTGCTTTGTCAGCAAGTTTGAGGTGGAGTGTCACTGTTGGGCTATTTTTCAGCTGCTGAGTCTTTGTGTTGCTCCATTTTTGCTGCTGTTGCAAGACCCCTCTGCCAGCACTCTGCCAGCACTGTGGATGCAGATCAGGGATAAACAACTTAGTGCATTGGAATGGCTGCCAGGGAACAGAGGGCTGCAGTCTTGTTTCTCTGAACTGAAAACTCTGTGATACCTTCAGATGAGGATAGCAGTATAGGAAAGATAGAAAAGATTGTATAAATTTTTTGTCCATTCTGACACTTAATGACATATTGTGTAACCCTGGTCAACTGGATTTGATTGAGAATCTAATTTTGTGTTCTGTTAAAAACAAGATTGTATTTGAAGTAAAACCAGTCATGACCTCAAATGCCAAGTCAAAGAAATCCTCTCCTTTCATTTGTGATAGGTAATCCTGCTTCCTGTCCTGAATCTTTCTCACAGTTTCACTTTATCTTGTTCCTATTCTTCAGCCACTGATCCTTGGTTCAGTGGTCTAGAAATGGTTAACTCTAATGGTAAGTAGAGTTGGGAAATAAGCTATTTGTAGTTTTCTATGCCTTGCTAATTATTCATGTGATTGAGCTTACGTAAGGGCTGCATTACAGTTGCACTTCATTTGATGACAGAGTTCTGTATTTCTGTGTAAACAAAAGTCAAGTGATAAGGCATGGGCAGTCAAAGTCTATAGTTGAAACCAGGGAGAAAACAAACTTTCCTAGGAGGATCTTAAGGTCATGCTATCTGCTTAGCTGTCATGTTTCTAAAAAAAAAATCTTCACAAACAATAGCAAAAAACTTCATAAAAACCCAGTCCTGACAGTATTTTATTTAAAAAACTTTTTAAAAGCTGTAAGAGCCTTCTTTGCTATCTTTCTTCCCTTAGCCTTTCTTCAGATTCGGTGGTGAAATCCCTTAAAACATACAATTAGCAGTTTGGAGAGCATGATGTAGCAAAATATTAAAATTTTAGACAGCATGGAGTTTTCTCTCTTTGACACAAATTTTAAAAGTAGACTGTCTTAGAAAAAAATTTAAGTACCTGTTTTGGAGAAACCTGTACATTCCAGGGGAAAAAGTATTGATCTGTTGACCCCCCCCCCCCCACCTTAGACTTTTTTAATACTTGCTGACAATGTCTGTAAAACACCAGTTACCTTAACAAGATTTGTCTAAGTATTCCATTTTTCTTTCTAAATATCTGGTACCATAGCATATGCTGGAGTAAATGGCCTTTTACCTCTTTTCTCCATCCTTCCAATGTTGTCAGTAGTACTAAGAAAAAAATTTTTAAGTGGAAACAAGGTTGCCCAAAACACTAGAGCTTTGTTACTGTGGAATGATTTTTTCCCTTTTCCCTCTTTCCCTTTTTGCTGTAAAAGCAGGAGTGGTAAGTGGTTGAAGCTGAGTGCAGCCATGGAGTGGAAGTCAGAGGTGTGGGAGGCTGCTGCCTGATTCACAGCAGTTGGCAATGCAGAGTTTGCAGCTTGTGCTAATATCCAGTCTTCTGGCTTCATGGTGCTGGTGAGGAAAACTACCTGAAACAGCTGTAAAGTTATGGATTATTATAGAGATATATCTGTCTGTAGCTTTTAATAAATGTGTGACCCCTTGTGAAAGCTTTCTATAAGCCTCAGTGTAATACCCTCCCTGGCCTTGAGGCACTCCCAGTATGCCATTTCCACACCATTTTGTATGAACTCAGTTTTCCATTTCTTGGTGAAGTTCCTTCTTAGCTCCTGGAAAGCCTTGTGAGCACTCCCTTTGTGCACTGTCCTCTTGGGTCTCGTTTAAGCCAAAGAAGCTCCTCTGTTGTCTGATGTTAAGGGCTTGGAGGAATGAGATGCTTGGTCACAAATTTTGTGGCAGGTCTGTAACCATCTCAGTTGCTTTACAGATCAGGACTACAGCGAGACAGTTACCATAAACTTGAATTTCTAAGGCAATTTGAAACAGTTAATATATGAGTACTTAATTTGAAAGCATCTGTGCTACCTCCACTGTGTGAGGGACTCTGAACTCTGATGCAGACAAACCACAAGTGATTTGCATTGATGATTTCTGAGAGCAGCTGGGAAATGCCTGATTTAGAAGTATTAGTTGCCAAGAAGAGCTGATTTAATTGAGTCAAGGCAAAAGAAATGGGCTTTGACCTTGAAGCAGCTTGTCAGGGCAGACTTTACCTTATGTCCCCAAGGAGCTGTGGCCAAGCATTCAGCAGACAGGAATGATCCCAGGATCAGGTGTTGCTGCTTTGTGTGCATTGAAGCTGAGGGAGACTGGCAGGGCAGTGCCCAGGCCAGCAGCTGCACACAGCAGAGAACTGTTCCAGAAATGGAGTCAGAGCCTCCCTGGCCCGTGATGTAAAATGGAGATAGTTGCTTTCAATTTGTGTGAGCTACCCTGCTGCATGATTTTTTTTTAGTGGTTGTTGGTTTTGTTTGTTTTGTGAAGTGACTTTGCATTAAGAGTTTTGGATTTGTGGTTGGATTTGTAATCTTATCAGTGAACCTGAGCTGTAATGAAAAATTAAGCCTACAGCTAGGACATGAAGCAGAAAGTGCTTAGCCTTGCTGTTAGGCCAGCTTAGATAATGGTTGTCTAAAGCAGCTATAAGAAGCAAGGAAGTAATTTGTTCTTTATAAACTTTATTCAGAGTGTATGCCATGAGTCTCCTGCAGTTTACATTGTGCTGCGTGACCAGGGTGCACTTGTTTCCTGGATGTGCTCTGTCCTGGAGCTATTATTTTGGTGAAATGTACCAGTATTAATACCAGTGGTAGTTCCAAACTGTAAGCTTGCTAATGCAGCAAGGTCTGCGTGCCAGTAGCAATTAAACCAGGAGAATGGCTGTATTTCCACAGTGATTTCCACACTGAACTTGTTTAGCCTAGGCAACAAGGAGCTCCTACCTGCCCTAGTGTGGAAGCTAAACAGTTACAAAATCACACAGGCTTTTCTGTCTATTATCCAAAGTGAAGAATATGAAACCAGGCCATGCTTTTCTGATGAGGTAGCAAAGCATTCTCTTTCCCTTTCTCTTAGCTTAAAATCTCCAGTGATATATTGGATATTGTAGTCACTATTTATATAGTGTCCTGTAAGCCCTTCTGAGCTCAATGAAAGGCTGAGCATGTGAAATGGCAGCAGCCCAGCCCTAAGCACAAGTGTTGTTGCAGAGGAGACCCTTCTTTCTTCTAGCTTTGGGATGGGAATTTTTGTGTGAAACTAGCTTTACTGTGAGGCTCCAGATTCCAGTGGATTTCTTGCACAGAGGATGTTGAATGAGGCCCTGATAGAGCAGTACCAACTCCTAACTTACTTCACCAGTCAACTGTGATAAATCCCATTCTTTTGACTTCTTTTGTTACTTAAGCTCCAGTTATTTCAGCCTTCCACCAGTATTCCATATAAATGTGAAATACTCTCTTGCTAAAATTTTTTCCCTGTCCCCTCTCCACCACATCTGAAAGTCAGCCTGCATTTAGCTGAACAAAGGATTATGGCCTGTAGATAACCCAAGTTTTGCACCTGGGTGAAACTTCATGGAGAGTGTTGTTTAGAATGAGTACCAAGAGACTTGCAGACTTCCCAGCTTTGGTGGGGATTGAGGAAGGGTGGGGGAGAGTTTGGGGATTGACAGTTTCTATTTATGAAATGCTTCATAATGCGTCAGTTTGTGCCTGGAATGCTCTCAGAAAGAGAGCATCCAGCTTTGTACTGAGCAATCTGCTTGAAGCATGGCTCAGTGTAGGGAAAATGCTGCCTACTGGACTTTTAGCATAGTTTCCTGTGTTGTCCTGATTTTAACCAAATGTTTCAAGCCAAGAAAGAGCATCAAGGTAGTCAAATTTAGAATGCAGCTTAATACAGTGTCATTGCATAGGACGAGAAGGATGGAAAAATCTCTGTTTGATGCTATTGCTGCTGATTTGAATGATTTTGCAGCCTTGAAAAATAGAATGAATAGATAAAAAGAAAATAATTAAATTTAAGCATTGACATTCGGACATAAAACCACATGTAGCTGAAGCAGCTTGACTGGAGAAGGTGGATAACATTGTTTCTTTCTGTTTTGCAAGTTTGAAAACAGACAGCACTAAATAAAGCGAGTTATTTTTCCTTACTCCTGAGTTAGGATTTACCAGCTCAGAGCTTTCAGTCACTGCTTGAACAGTCTACCTTCTGTTTTGGAACAGAGCAACTTCTGTTCATTAGAAACAGTCAACAAATATGAAGAAATTTTCTGCAGTTTGCTTTGGAACTTGGTGTATCGGGTGTTATGGATACAACATGGTTTTTTGTGTTGATTTTTTTTTTTTTTTTTTTTTGGAAGGCGTGGCAGAAAAGTCATACAGTGGTTTTTGTTCCAGGAATGTTGCTTTGAAAGTTAACAGTGTGAAGGCACTATTCAGCACAGATTATTACAGCTCTGTTTTTAGCTGTCTTGTCCCATTGTGAAGTCTCTGGTTTATTTTATTAGTGTTAGCTAAGCAGTCATTTCTGTAATGATTAATGACAACTTGTAATTTTTTTTTTAAACTGACCTGACCCTCCTGTTCTTTAGTTTTATTATTTAACTGTAATTTCTTGTGAAGTGGCTTGTAGCTTTACCTATAGGTATGTTGGTAACTCTGTGTTTGTTTTGAGTTGGTGAAATGTAATTATTGGACTTGTGGCTCAGAGGTGTGAAGCAACCAACTGCCCTAAACTTGAGGGTATACAACTGGGAAGGCAGTGTTTCTGTATGGAGGGGAAAAGATGAAAACAATTTTCAGAGCTACAGTAATCTTGCCATGAAGATGTTGTGATTCGTGTGCTGTAGCTGTAAGAGCATAAGTGAATATGTGTGGGTGTTTAAAAAGGAGAGGGAAATCTGGGTAAGGGAGGCAATTAAGAGTTCTTTGCTCAGACAGAGCAAACCTTATAACTTTGTTTAAAAATAACAGAGTACCTATTTTTAAAAACTAGGCTGCTTGGAAGAAGTAGTGAACTTCTAGAACAAACATACATTTTACTGAAGAGCAAGAAATTGAAGGAAGCCTAGTTTTGGCATGATTGACAATTTTCTGGTCTTATGGATAGCTTTGCATTACATCAGTTCTTTGCTCTATTCAAAAAAATTATTTTTCTATTGTGAATAAACACTTTTTTTCCCCTTGCTTATTTCTGAATATGTTTGTGGTACTTATCAATGCTTTTAAGAAATCAAGGGTTAGTTGTAATGTGAGGAGGTTCCTGAATGCATGTTCTTATTCTTAAAATATTTCACTTAATTGCATTAAATAATTGAATTTTTAAGTTCTTTATTTGACTTTGCAGATAAATCTTTTTTGTATATGAGGGTGTGCAAAAATAATGTTACTGCCCTGCAAGATGGAATTTTCAACTTATGAACCAGAAATCCACTGTCATTTCTGTGCCTTTATGTGGGCATTTTTGGGTCATTTGCTGATGTCATGATGCTGCTGGCAATGTTTTTGAAACCAGCTGTCTCACAAAATTGTGCTTTTAGTAAAGTTTGACTCTGGTAGTTAAACATCAGTTACAAGTGTGCTTTCTAAAAAGAGTTGACACCAACCACATTTTTGTTGACTGATGTACTTTTTAGAGGTTTAGTGTATTTGTATATGTTGGGCTGATTGGTTCCTGGCATACAAGAGGTATCTAAATTATCTCAAAATCCCTGAGTTATAAATGTGACTGAATTTAGGTTTGGATTTACTCAAGACATCCAAAGACAGTGGTTTAGTGGGTTTTGTGGTTTAGTCTTGTTGGATGATGTTGTGGATGTTTGTTGTTGGATTTTTTTGGCTTTGTTTAGGTTTTTGTTTTGTTTCATTTTTAATTCTTTCCCCCTTTTCCGGTTAGAGCTAAATAAACATTATTCTGTAGCTTGGTAAGGCAGCAGTGACTACAGTGGTTTGGGTGGTTGGGTACCCTATATTCACCACCTTACTTTTGACAGTACATTACTTTGTCAGCTGAATTCTGACACTAACATCTCTGGAAGCAAAGTGTCTCTAAGGTCCTGGCAGCACTTGTTATCCTGGCTCAGGAATACCAGGCTGCTGGGCTATGGATTCTTCAGAAAGGCTTCTTTAATTTTTTTTTTTTTAATTTTTTTTCCATCTGAATTTACTTATAATGGTATTTGTTTTGCACATGTAAGCTCTGTTAAGCATTCAGTCATGCTGCACAAAGTTGCTACAGGAAGTGTATTCCTTTTCCTGCTGCTGCTGCCCTTGTTACATAATTAGTACCAGGCTCTGGTGAGCTTTACCCAGGCAGTGACAGCCACTCCTCACAGCTGTGAGCCCCAGAGCAGGGATGGTGAGGCTGCTGAGTTTCATGCTAAAGCTATATTTTGGAGGGAAAAAACCTCCATAATTTGCAAAAGCAATATAGGGTGTCATTCTCTTTCTTTTGTCTGTAGTTGCTTTCTTCATGAATCCTTACCCTCAGAAGGATATACTTGCTGGCTTAATTGGACTCCTGTATCCATGAGGGTCATAGTTGTAGACACTGATCTGGGGACACACCAAAAAACCTTTATTTTCCCTTTTCTCTTGAATTTGTGACCTCTGTGTTTTTAAATGTTGTAATCATCAGGTACTATTACCATCAAATTTTCATAATAGTAATCTGTACTAGTCTTCATTATTGTAAGTGCTAGTGATGGATATGTAATTGATTGATTTCACCACCAGTGAAATGAAGATGGTGTTTCATACTTCTGTGCATGATGTTTATAGTCATAAAAGCTAAAATGTATTTTTTAATAGAAACCTTTAATTTACAAGAATCAAGTGCAGTCATTGTAAGAGGGACAGATTTAATATGCAATTTAAAGGCAGTATTGTCCTTAATTTGCTTTGTGGATATTAGACCTGATATATAAATGCATGTGGAGCACAGCCATCCAATTGCAGACTGGTTGAACCCTCTGGTAAACTACAGTTTTAGTGATTAGGAGCAGCCATCCACATCCACAGCCACAGATGGCTCTGCTTCCCTGAGTAAATGTTTTGGTGGCAGTTTCATTTGATTGTGTATTTCTTTTGTTGGTTCAGAAGATATTTCTTTGATTTCTGATCTACCTTTTGGAAATGTTAGGTTCCCAGACCACCTGGGGTAACCTGTTGTTCGTGTCTGAACCAAGTATTTGGGATGTCTCTGCCAACTGTGGGAGATGTCCACAAGTGCAGTGTAAACAGACAAAAAGCTGAAAGTGTATACAGGGCTTTCTAAGACTGAAAGCTGCCTCTCAAATAAAAACTGAAATGACTTATTGCCTTCTGGAGTTCCTTTTTCCCCTCTTATTTAAAGGTGATAAGGATTCTCAGGGATTATATTTTCAGAGTTAATCCTTAGAGGAGAGGTAACTAGTGAGTGACCTGTTTATTTCAGTGTATGTCCACATGTTCCACACAGCATGGTGACCAGAGCTGGAGCTAATGCCAGTCACACTGGAGTGCAGCTGGGTGCTGTGTTTCCTTGTGCAGCAGAAATACCTACTTTTGCTTCTTACTCTGGAGAAGGACTTGTTCATGCTCCCTGATGGGGAAGGGCAGTTGCTTGGGGCTAATCAGCTCCGTGGAGATCAGGTGATTGTGGTCCCTTTCAGCTCCAGAGTGCATTTGACCCTTTCAGCACCAAAGCACGTTTGACCCCTGGTTGCTGTGCCCGAGGTCTCTATTCTGCCACTTCTTTGCATGATACAGGCATGTCTGCATTCCAGTATGGTATGAAATTAATTTAGAGTTTCACTTTTAGGAAGGTCTAACTCCTCCTTTCATTTCTTGCTCATAAACCATAAATACTTCAAGTCTTAGTTCATAAGTTATACTTTGCTGCATTTGCTTAGCTCTCATTTTATCTACAATATTGTGTTGTTATCTCTCTCCTACCTTCTCCTACTCCTATATGTGTCACTTCTGAGAGGGTGACACATATAACAATAGATCTTAAGAAAACTGAGGCAAGTAGCACAATAGAACAATTAAAACAAACCTGTTTGCCTTTGGAAAAGGCACTTCTGTTTGGCTTTACTCAAACTGCATTTGGATCTGGAGGTGTGCCAGTCCTGGGCTTGGCAGGCATATGGAAGCTTATGGTAGTGCAACTTTTTCATCAGAGATGACCTTGTCTTGAACTAGAAATAACCCAGGCCAGTACAAACCCTGCAATACAGTTCTCCCTTCTCTCTCTTAAAAGCCAAATGTTTCTTAAAAGTTGTGGATTTCTTTGCTCGCTAGAGAGTAAATTAGTTCACGATAAAACTGCACAAAGAAGGTTTGTGTGAATGCGTGCATTCATGTTATCAAGAAAGATGCTGGAGGTCTTCTGGAGGATCTGCTAGCCCTCCTGTGGGGGTGGTGTGAGGAAGGGAGCATGCAGAGCAGTAGGAATTGCGTGAGAGCAAGCCTGGGTGCTTCCTCTCTGCATTTTCTTTTCCTAGCAAAAGTGGGGGGCTGTGCCTGCCAGTCTGGGGATGCCATCTGTGTTGCACAGCCTGCTTGGCTGTTACAGAATTGCACAAGAATTAATCTGAAATCACACTGCTGAGCTGTGTCCTGGCTGTGGTGGCTGCCTGGAGATACAGCTGTTGTATGGCTCTTCAGGCACCAAGGCAAGCAGCAGCCTGGGGAACTGCCTCAGCCTGGCACTGCCAATGTCATCCCCAGCTAATGGGTATGGGAGCTGACCAGACCCAAGCTACTGAAAAGGGTAATTGTTTCATGAAATTTAATTTGTGTGTAAAAATAAAAAAATATTATTGAGGAGGTAGAGTTTGAGCATATGAGAGAACTGGACAAATCTAATTATGGCAGTGGTATATTTCCTTAATTTAATTTCATTCTGGTTTTCCATGTATTGCTTTCTCATTAAATGCAAACTGGAAGTGACAGTTTGCAGCACTGGAACAAAATATTTTCTGCAGATGTTTTTGAATAGAATTTTTTTTGGCTTGCATTACAGTTAGCTGTTGAAAATGTCATACCTCAGAGCCCATTTGGTAATTTTGTTGCTGAGTGTTTTAAGTTTAGGCTTAATCATCATATTTAATGGCTACACGTGGTTTGAAGGGATGTTAATACCTTTTTATCAGTATCTTAATAGGACTTTGGAGTAAAATCTGGACCATGTAGGTCCTGCTTAAGCTTTTGTCACAGTCCTTACTGCATTTTTTTAAAATATCCTAGACTGTTTCAGGAGGTTTTATTTCTGGTATTGTCAGTTGTACAGTTGCCATTGTTTCGAAATGCCTTTAGACACCAAGAAGTTTTCAGGGACATCAAGCAGGTAAGTGTTAGTGCATGTGCAAAACATCAGCCTCACTTGTGCTTGCCAGGAGGTGTAAGTTTGGGCTGAGAACACCGGGGCACACAGCTGCTGGCAGCCCTGGGCTCATTCTGGACGGCGGCAGCTTTAGAGGAGCAGGGATGGGAGCAGTGCCCAAATGTTAGGTAAGAGCGATGGAGCTGCAGTCACGGCGGGGCAGTGCTGCTCACCCTGGCTGGGTGGCTGCTGTGTGCCTGGGCCCCTGGCACAGGGTGAAGCAGCTTCCTGGGGTGGGAGCTGACCCATGGCAGGGGGAAGGACTTAGCCATGGGCTGGGTGACTCAGCTGCTGAGCCATGTCTCATGTGGTCACTGTAATCTGTAATTGCATGTCCATTTTTCCATCTTGGTACCAGTACATGTAATACCAGTGATTGATACCATTACTAGGGAGTTATACCATTAGTGAAGCCACTATTCAGAAACTCTCTGTAGGTGACAGTTGCTGGTACAAGCCTAAATATTTGTTCCTGCACCCTTTTTGCTGTGTTAACAGGAGATAAACCTGGAGTTTCTCATATGCCAGATCTTTTTGTATCCCTAAAGCTCTTTGAGAGGTGTAGTTGAGATGAGTGCATTCATTGTGGTCTCATTTGAAAGTGTTGCTAATCAGAGCAAGATTCCAGTGTGTGCAAGCGAAAATACAGAAAAGTTTATGCAAGCCTAAGTATCAGGTGTCTTTGAGATGAAACCTGCTTAGCTTTCTTTGCTCCCTGCTTGCTCTGAAGTGAATTTAATGGGAGTGATTTGGTGAGTGTAAATTTAAGGGAGTAGGAAGGTGAGGGAATTCTGATGCTGAAGTAAGAGTTGGAAGCTGTTTTCTTCTGGTTTTGGGCAGTTTTGTCTGTTTCCTAGTTTGTATTGCCTGGTACGCTTCACTAAGTATTTCATTAGCTGTTTCTGGATTTAATGTTTCATATACCCATATGTGAAAATTAATTGTGTAAAATTTAATAGGCTTAGTGTAGTAAGAGAAGTATTGGAGAGCCTTGGGTTTACAGGCTGACTTGTTTCCTGCTCAGCATAGCACGTGGTTTGAATTTATGCTTTTCTGAGCAAGGTGAAAACAGCCCTTGCCCCACAGAGCCTTTTTATTGAAAAAGAGCTTTACATGGGGCTTCAGAGTAATCTTTTCTTTTCAACACACAGCTTCTGGATAGTCATTGCAGTCTGAAAGATTAACCTATGATTATTTTTTTCTGCTTTGCTTTCTGTAAAACAAGAATAATTTGATTCTTTGCCCTTTTTAGATCAGTCATAGAAGTTCTTGTGTGTTTACTGCTGTTAGAGGTGCTGAGAAGGCATATGGTAAACACTTTGGTTATTACCCTTTGTTAGAGCTTACAGTTCTTCTCATGGAGATGCAAATTTAAAAAATCTCTGGTCTTGTTTAGTATATGAAATAAGATTAAGGGGTGACGTGATCATAGATGGTTAGAGATTGCTTGGGTAAAATTAAATAATGGAGAGGTTTTTAAATAAAGAGGCAGAGAGGTTAAAGTATTTAGAAGTGAAAAGGGATGTGTGTGTGTGTATATATATATATACTTCCTTAAAAATGCATGTGGTTATTTATGTAATTAATATGTATTTATATTTAGATCACTAGGACAATTTTTCATCCCTAGAAGTAAATTTAGGATGCTTTTCAAAGAGATATTATGATACTATCTAATTTAAACAGGAATCAATTCTGTCAAGTCTGATGTCTTGCATAACACAGGGTATTGGTCTGATGGTGACTGTAGTCCCTGAACTGTATTATCTGAGCCTGTTCTAGCTGGCAATACTTTTAGCAGAGGCATTGTGCCCCTGCTCTTTTCTGAGGGATTAGTTCCAGTACAATGCAGTGCATTACTGTGCAACCACTGGCTGGTTTAGCACTCCCTAATTTGACAGCTTGTCCCAGTGTGCTGAGGCAGGAGAGATTTAGGGGATTAAGTTTCATGTGTGTGGCCTGGAGGTGCTGCAAAGTACACGTAAACAAGAATTGGGTGTGTTCATGCTTTGGAGAGGAGCAGAGGGAAGGATGGAGAGCAAAATGTTGTTTGGGAAGTTGCCACATCTAAGGAGATGTGATTGGAAATTGGTAGAAAACGCCCAATTGTCTGCAATTAAGAGAGCAGCCTGAAAAACAGGTGGGGTAGGGCCATGTAGAAGACAAAATGGGTGAAGTCAAATTGGCCCTGGAGAAACAATCTCAGTGGCAGACTGCCAGACCACAGGCTGGGCAAGGAGAGATGACCAGAATGAACTCTTCCACATTTTTAAAGTGTGGGCGCTGCCCGCTTTGCTGCCAGAAGTGACCACATTAGGATGTGAGAGTGGAAAATGTTTGACTGTAAGCAGAAAGGAAAAATCACCTTCTCAATTCATGTGTGGGATGGAGAAGAAGGAGATTTTCCTATAGGCGGTGCTGGAACTGAATCTGACTTGTATGAGGACTTCTGTTTGCTGGACCACACATTCAGTGCAAATAGTAAGACTGAGAGTCTTGAGGTTTGGGTGATGCACTCACATTGTTTGTAAGTGGCCAGAAATCAGGTGGAAGGGGAGCAATCTCTTGCTTATTCATTGAGGACATCACATTAGCTTAATGGCAAGCTTAGCAAGAGAGCTGTGTAGACTTCAGAGCATGAAGTATCCCTTGAGGAGACCTCAGGCTGGGTGATGAAGGTTTCTTGTCTGCACATCTCTTCTGGGTCTCTTCTGGGGGGAAGATGTCATTCAAACCTGATGCAGTCATGATCTGTCTCTGCTACCTCTCAACTCCATAGCAGAGTGGGACATTGTGTAAGACCAGTGACAGAATGAGAAGGGAATCTGTTTTTGGCATGAAGCTTCCCTGCTGTGGCGAGACTTGCTTTGTTTTTCCTTTGTGTTGCCTAAGTGCTGGTGAAATGCTGCTTTTTCTCCTAGCACTGCCTTCAGATTTAGTGGTGAGTTAGGGAGGAAGGACACCATCATCACTGCTGGATCTCTGGGTGATGTGTTACAACCAGGGGAAGTGGCTGAGCTGGTAAGGAGCTGCTAGCAGTGACACAGATGCCCCTCAGCTCAGCTGTGGGCTGGTTGTGCTGGGCTGATGTGAACAGCTTGCTGTGGAGCAGCAGAGCTCTGGGAGGAGCTGCCTGGCTGCAGGCAGGACCTGGCCAGGAGGATTCTCGTGGGAAGTCTCTGCTGGGCGACATCGAAACTGCTCGCTTTACAGTCCTGTCATCACTGTAACAATAACTATCATGCAAATCATTGATATTTTAGGCATGCTGTTCCTTTTCATGGTCAGTCGGCCTTTACTTAGTAGTAGAAAGGAGAAATTTATTCGGCACCTGTCATAATTGTGTCAGTTCATCAGTGTAGAAAATTAATTTTCTTTCAAGTGTAGAATAAAAACATATGAAGAAAAAACATCTTAAAAAAACTTGTCAGCTTCATTCTGCAAGTTGTTGCTAAAAGCCTTTTTGGAACTGGGGACAAGTTATGTTTTTGGGATCCACTAAAGCTTGCTTGATGATGAAAATGTGTTTTCCATCTAGATTTCTAGAAGGGATCTTCCCAGGGTTTTTTGCTCTGGAAGGCAATGAGACATGCCTCTGGACCTCTAGGAGCCCTCAGAGATCATTCTTGTAAGGACAATTAATGGCCTCTGTACTGGTGCACTGGATTAGTGAAAGAATAAGAGTGCTTAGTCTGAAAAAGGAGCTTGCCCTCTGACTGACTTCACGGCAGTAGGAGAAGGCAGCAGAATAACCTACTGAGTAGGCATTGTCTAACTATTGTTTTAGACAGCAAGCTGAAGTGTTTTATTTGCTCGACCTTCCAGTTGGGTAGAATGCTTTTAGAAAAGGCATATGATTAATTTTTCTTTGAAGACTTTGAAGACTTTCTCTACCTAGAAATAAAAGCTATTTTATTACCAAAATTTCCTTAATTTAGAAGGAAGTAAACGTGTTACAAGCTTCTGTTCATATTTATCAGAGTCTGTGTTCAGTCAGCACACGTACAAGTGAATCAAGTTGGTTGTTATTGAAGGAGTTATGTAAATCCTGTATTACTTTTAGCATTCTTGTTTCATTTGAGAAAAAAAAAAACTCCTTATGATGTTGTTAGAGAGAAAATTTGACCTATATTATACACTTTGTGTCCTTAAATGCAAATACTAGTTGTAGAATATTTATGCCTATTTTGCACAACTTATAATCTTTTCTTTAATGATATTTTTCAAAGGTTTACTTAATTTTCACTTGACACTAGAGGGTAAGCTGACAAGGGTGGTACCTCCTGATCATTAATGAAGTTTCTGTACTGGAATTAATGTGCACAAACCTTACAGATAGATAAATTAAGGTTAATCTCCAGTGTCATGTGGGATATAATGAAACCCTCAGAATGAAAAATCTGAAAAATTCTCTTGACAGCAGTGCACATCCCTCAATGAAAAATTCAGAATCTGCAATAAAGAGGAGATACATCATGCTCTGTGAGATTTTTTTTTAATCTTTTTTTTTCAAGCAGGATATTTCAAACTTCATCTAACATGTGCATAATTAGTCTCTAGCAGTCCACTCAGTTGTTAGAGGCAAGCTCTCTCTGTATCAGCAGGTGTTGGCACAGTCCCAGTTGATCAGCAGGTATCTTTGGGCCCTTATGCTCCCATTAGAATTTGGAACAAGTTTTGTGTGTTTGGAGTCGAGCTTTTGGCTTAGTTTCCTCTGAAGGGGGTGTAAATTGTGCACGCCGAAACTGCTCTGTGATCCGAACCAACATGTGAGACCTGAAAAGGTTGGGGAATTTGCTTCAAGGCAGCACAGCTACTCTAAACAGAGCTTTAATGTGGCCCTTACAACCTGGAATATGAGATGAATGTGTGCCTTTAAGTATGCTCTGTGCCTGCAGATCTTTGACACTGTGTAACTGAAGGTAGCCACACTGGATCTTTATATAAGTGGAAGATCTGTATAAAATATTCCATGTTTGTGCTTGTGTGTTGCTGTACTGCACCTTTTTATCATTCCTATTAGCCTTCTTTGTCACATCTTTTAAGCTGTACACTGCACGTGTTTTGGTGTGGGTTTTGTGTGTTTGGGTTTGGTTTGGGTTGGTTTTTTGGTGCTGCTTTGGGAACTTGGAAATTGCTTTTTAAAAAGGTAGCTTTGTAAGCAAATTATTAGTTACTTACAGCTAGAACGGTGTGTTAAGTGGGCCAGAGTTTTTCTTCTTGATAGTTAATCATTAAACCCATGGAATCACAAGCTTCTGCAGTCATTATTAGCTGTGAGGCCAGTACATGAATTCTATTTTGATGAGGCTGCGAGAGTGTTAAGAATGCAGAGGAATCAATAAAATGATAGAATATAAGAAGTTCAAGCTATATTCTACAAGTTATTTTTTAAAACAAGAAACTGAACAAACTGAAATAAAAGCTGAAATTTGCCTTAGAGGGGAATAATGAGGAATGAGACACTCTTACCTTTAGAACTTGTTAAATATTGTTCTTTTTCTGTTGTCTGAAGGTATACTTCACTGAAACCAAACATTTCACAGAAGTGTCTGGCTGTACAAGTTCCTTTTCTGATAAAAGGAAAGAAGCAATTTAGCCTTTTCCTTGCTGTCTTTGCTCTTGCAGCAAGGAGGCTTTCATTTAAGATGATATCACAGAATATTCTGTTAGTAAGGACCCATAAGGACATTGAAGTCCAACTCTGGAGTGAATGGCCCATACAGGAACTGAACCCACAATCTTGGCATCACTAGCACCAGGCTCTAACCAGCTGAGCTAGGTGTTGGTGGGACCTTGCTCCCAAATTGCTATTTAAACTCTCCTATATTTTTTTTCACATTTAACTTGCTTGTAAAAAAAGTAAAATTACTATTTTTACAATGAAAGCATCAAGCAGAAGTTTGATAAAACTGGAAAGCTTGATTTCCAAGTCTGAAACAACATAGACAAGTGACTCTTCAGTAATGCATAATAAACATACAGAAACATTCGGAGTTCCAGGCAGGTCATCAGCCTGAAGTAGGTGAACCTTCAGAAAAGATGGTGTCATTAGCATAAGCACTTTTAAGGCTGGGGTTCTGATACAGTCAGTACTGTGGCTCAGACAACCAAAAACCTTCTGGTTTGGTGAAGAAAAATTCTCACTTCTCAGTCATTAAGGAATTCTCAGATCCCTTATTTATATTGTGTACTCCTCTTTTTGATGATGAGAATTTCTAATAGTTCTTTTTATCTCTTCCTAAACAGAATTAGACCCCAGTTAGCCAAAGAGAAGATTGAAGGATGCCATATTTGTACATCTGTCACTCCTGGTGAACCTCAAGTGTTCTTGGGAAAAGATAAGGCCTTCACTTTTGATTATGTTTTTAACATTGACTCACAGCAAGAAGAGATCTATGTACAGTGCATAGAAAAGCTGATTGAAGGTTGCTTTGAAGGCTATAATGCCACTGTCTTTGCTTATGGCCAGGTAAGCTTCACAATTTTATTTTAAAGTGTTTATTTTGGAATAAACAGTGTTTTGAAACTGATTTTGTCTTAAATTTCTGAATGAATCTGGTTTTAGCATCTTGGGTTTATTTTCTAGGAGAGTGTTGAGTTTACATAAATTCTGTTTAGACTGGCAGTTGAAACACAGAATATATATGGGCCACAGATCTGAATTTAATAGTAATACTGAAAATAGTATCAGTCCATATAATTCCTGAATTCACATCAATGCAGCAATACAAATCATTGACCTACTCACTTGAACTATAGAGATAGGTTGTACTGAGATTCTTTTCTGAGCAACTTTTCAACCCACTGCATTTTTAGAGACTTTTGGGAAGAGGAGCTTTTTAAAAATAGATGCTGGAGAACTTCAGGCCACATTGTTTGCTTGTGGGCAAAATGTAGAGATCAGATTCCAAAGTCAGAACTTTTCATCAGGAACACACCCTCTTAGTAGACTGGGCACACTCGAAGCTGAGCACAATGTAGACAGTGTGTTGCTGTCTTCTGAATATTCCTTTGCAAATTGATTGCATAAAATGTGGTCTTGGATGCTGAGTTTCACCTCTGTTAGGTGCTGCATCTCAAGTTAGCCAGGTGAAGTCTATTCCTAGTCAAACAAAGCAGTTTGCAGATCCAGTTTAGCAGATTATGTTCAGCTGTGTGATCCTATCTTTGTCTTAGACTTGACCCACTAATTAAGTGAAAACACTACACTACCTTGACTTCTATTGGACTTCACATTTAATTAGATTATCTTCCTAGTGAAGATAGAGCTTGTATTCTTTAGTATAAAGTGAGAACAATGGGAATATAATACCTGACATATTCAGACATCTTCATTAAGGGAGTCATTTGATCTACTTCAGTAAAGACTTGCAAATGCTGCTTTTACCTTCAAAATACATGTTTCAATTAACAGCCTTGGTTGGAAACATTAACTCATCTTTTGACCTAGAGGAGGTAGCTCAAGGCTGATGTGAACTGGGTAGGGAAAGTTTCTAGGGGAAGGGTTATGAAAGATTGAGCTGCTCTTTGCCTTCTTGTATGTGTGATCTCTGGATAGACAGAGTTTGTCCAAATTCTGCTGTTAATCCATTTTTCCAAGTGACCTGTAGTTGTGTGTGTTAATATTGTAAAGATGGCAGGTTGATGTGAACATCAGTGTGCACAAACTGTATTTCTGTGATGATTTGGTACTATTAACATGTTCTAGTGACTACTCCTTTTTCAAATTAGACAGGTGCTGGCAAAACATACACCATGGGCACTGGATTTGATGTCAACATAACAGAAGAGGAGCAAGGCATTATATCACGTGCTGTTAAGCACCTTTTCAGATGTATTGAAGAAAAAAAACAAGGTGCTATTAAGCAAGGACTTCCACCCCCAGATTTTAAAGTGAATGCACAGTTCTTAGAGGTAAATATGGTCCACATCTGTGGATGTAACTTTATGTGAATTTTTTGGTAGTTTTTTGGTTGGTTGGTTTTGGTTTTGTGGTTTGTTTTTTTTTTGTTTTTTTTTTTTTAGAAAACCAATTAAATTTTTTTTTTCTGGTTGCTTCTTTTAAATTTTCTTTTCTCCCAAGATGTTTTGAATTAATATACAAGATTTCAAAAGGAAAATTTATGGGATTTGCTTCAGCTCTTCAACTTATGAAAAAGTCTTTTTTTTTTTCTTACTCCAATTATTTTACTACTTCCCTTCACAGTATTATTTTGAAGTATAGAAATATTTGTTTGTCATCATTTATCCCTGTCTGATTGTAGGGCCTGTTGCTTTTGCCTGTTGGTAATTCTTGACAAAACTTTAAAACAAGAAATTATGTAAGCTCCCCTAATTGTATTTTGTAGCTTTGAGTAGTGACCATGCTTTGCCTGCTTTTGTCACTTTGCCATAGATTTCTTTAGCTTTCAAAATCTGTTCAGAAGACTTTCTCTCACCAATGAAGAAACCTAGCACGAAAATACTTCTTTCTGCAATTCCCACTGGTTTAGGATTGGGCTTCAGTGTCACTGTTCCCTTCTTTCTTAGACTCAGAGGAAAGAAAAAAAAACCCTGGTCAGTACTGTGGCAAAACTGCTCCCCTTGTACTTTCTTGTAGACACAGTTACTGGTAAGGGGCCATAACATCTGTGATCTTTCTGACCTGCAGCAGCTGTTGCTTTATGCCTTGTAGGGTTCATGCTGTGTCTCCTGGCTGTGGAACTGTTCTTTAAGTTGATTGATTTGGGTGTAACGTATTTACATTTACTGCCAACCTGCAAAAATCCAATACTTCAGGCGCACAGAGAGGCAGAATCTCTTTTAGGAAGAGCAGGTGTAAATTTGCTTTGCTTACTTCAGTATGTACAACTTTATCTACTTGGGGGCAGAAACCCCCGCTTCAATATTACCCATGAGAAAAGCTGTTCTTTTACTTCAGGAGCAATAAACCCAAGTCCTTTAGTCATTAACAAGCTGGCATTAGTTTTGTATCAGTCCAGGTTGTTACCCTTATGCAGAACCTTTTGTTGCTCTGGCTAATATTTGCCTAGAGAGTTGGCTTGAGCATGTGCTGTGGGAATGCTCTGCTCTGTGCACCAGGGAGCTGCAGCCTTGCTTAGGCAGCTGCAACATGAGTAGCATAAGGAGCAGTAACCAGTGTGGTTTCTGGATTTATTGTGTTTTTTGACATAACATTACAAATGTGACTGAGTCCCAAAATACAGGGCAGTGATTAAATATTACAGTGAGAATGGTATAAAGAATTGCAGCCATTGCAATGTATTTCAGCTGAACTGTACATACTGAAACCTGTCTTGTTTATGTATTTAGAGAACAGTTGAATGATGTATATAATAATTTCTCCCTTAAAAAAAAAAAGTCATTTTAGTTGGTAGATTTTTTTTCTTTTACTAAGGCTTTCCCAGAAGGAACTTTTTCTGATTAGTTTGATATTATACACTATTCTTGTGTCAAAAAGTATCCTCTTCCTCCCATCCTGTCTACCATTAGAGCTGGACTTCATAAACAATAATTTAGTCGTTGAGCAAGTTGAAGCAAGATTGTATTTTTGGAACAACTTTGAAGTCTTACAGCTGGATAACTGTTGGGAACAGTGACTTCTGTTTGCTACTTTCTTGCCTTTCTTTAGTTGGCTGCAGTCTGCCTCCCTTAACTCCTTGCTTTCCTGCTGTTTCAAAAGACAGACAAATGCAGCACCATCCAATTGTAGGTGTGTTATCAGGATCTGCCAAATTGTGGCATCAGTTTGTTTGAATTTATGAAGGTAAAACATTAGTAAGAAGATTCCTACATAGACTATCTATGCCTAGTAATTAAATATAATTCCTTTTTTACTATTTAAATGATTAAAAGCATCACATTCATAAACACTGAGTTTTTCTTCTCAGGGATGACTTTTTGCTGTTGAGAGGAGAAAGTCACTTACTTTCAGTTCTATGAGAAAGTACCTTGTGTGAATACAGATCTGTTGTGCTAGTTCTTTGACTGTTGCCTAGGGATTTTGATCAGGAATTGAATTAGTCCTGGCTGAGCTTTGCTGACATGAATTAGTATAACTAAATTAGAGACACTTGATATGTTCCAGGGTACACAGGCAGAGACTTCAGCCATGCAATTCAGTGGGATAGTATTTTTTCTGGGTGGGTTGCCTGGTTTTTCCCCCCTGATATCTTCAGTTCAATCTAAACACCTCATAAAGTTGAGGATATTCTTATGAAGTACAAAAGCCCTGCTCAAGAAGCCATGACATAGTATTTTTGGACTGATGCTTGGTGTCTTTAAGAGGCAGCTTACACAAAAACTATTATTCTATGTCAAATTCATTCCTGCCCAGGAAGAATTTATCTAAATGAGAGCCATAGAAATATGAAGGTGTGAGAGAGGAGATGAGGAAAGGTGCAATGGCAGGGGGAGCAAGTGGGGTGAGTTGGAAGTGTTTGGAGCAGGGTGCAGCCAGCTGAATCCACAAAAGAAAAGCCCAAGGTTAAATCTGAAGACAGCAGGTACCTGCAACAGAAACTGCTCTTGTTCTGCTGGCACCAAATTCCTCCTCCTCCTTGGTCCCACCAAAGAATTTTATCTCAGATCTGGCAATGTGAAGGAATTTACCTCATCTTTGGGTGGCATCATAGGAAGTTGTGCAGGTCACTTAATTTGCAGCTGCTCTGTCACCTATTATCCTTGTAAATTTGGATGTTTCACATCTTTTGGGAGCTGAGACATTTGGATTTTTACAACTTTTGGTATGTGCAATGCACAGATTTGTCATTGGAGGAATTCCTTCTGAAAATGATATGTTTTTTGTCTTTTTCTTCTCCTCAGCTTTACAATGAAGAAATTCTTGATCTGTTTGATACCACACGTGATATTGATGCAAAGAATAAAAAGTCAAATATTAAAATACATGAAGATTCAGCAGGAGGAATTTATACAGTGGGCGTTACAACCCGAACTGTGAATGGAGAATCTGAGGTGATAACTAGAAATAAATTACACTGTGACATGCCAAGTAGATTCTAAAAATGTCTGTATGCTTTGATGACTGTTTAAAAATAGAGGTCATGCTAGCTTATATCTGTCTCCTGGGCAATTTAAGTGTAACAGCTAACTAAAATTTTCATTTTCTTAATTCTTTTTAGCCTTAAATCTGACATATTTGATACTAAGTTAATATCACTTTCATGTAAAGCTAGGAACAGGTTTTTGTTCATAGTATAGTTCTGCTGGGAGAATTTCGGCGTGTGTGTAAATCTGATCTCCCAAATCTTTATTATATACATTGAGAGGAAAGCTTTGCATTTGGGTGATGTGAAATAAACTGCTGTTCAGGAACACTGCAAATCTGAATACAAATGTTATTGTACTTTTTTTTTGTACAGGTGAATGAAGGTAGGTATGTTACTACTGGGGTACAGTAAAGAGAGGAATATGGAGATTTAAGTATTTTACAGAAATCACAAAAAGTAGTTTTAGTTTGCTTATTTAGGGATCTTTGTCCTTTTTTTTGCATATAGGAACTGAATGCATAGCAAAGAGAAATTTTAGACATAAAACATTTTTCCTTTAACCAGCAAGGGATGCAGTGTACTTGTTGCCTGTTTTCTAGATGATGCAGTGCTTGAAGCTGGGAGCTTTGTCTCGAACCACTGCCAGCACTCAGATGAACGTTCAGAGCTCGCGGTCGCACGCTATCTTCACCATACACTTGTGTCAGACCAGAGTCTGTCCCGCCTTTAACGCCGTACGTACCTTTGCTGTTGGCAAACTTCTCTTTGGTAGCCGTTTTTCAAAATGGGGATAGTTTTGGCAGCCACTGCTATTTGAATTGGACTTAGTAAGGATGCTGTAGTCATCATAATGCTTGATGAATTTGCTAAGCATTGTAATAATTTGATTTAATCTGTGCACATGTAACTATCCTCTAGCCAGAGGCAGCCATAAATTGCAGACTCTTACAGGAACCTACCTATTCTCCCCTAGTGTTTTCTTCTGTATTTTGTTGCGACATACACAAGTGAGAAAGTTAAAATATAATTTGTCTTTAATTGGTAAAGCACATTTAAGTATCTTAGAAGTTAGTGGGTTTAAACTTGCAGTCAGCTAACTGAAACTGCTTGGATATTTCAGATTAATTCTTGATATCCGATAAGATGCAAGTAGAAAAGCATTAAATTCTGCAGCTCAGTGTATATATTTTAAATAGCTGTATATTCGGGGTGCAGGTATTTTGTTAAATCTATGCAACTGAAGTTCAGACTATGAATGAACATGGGATTGTTCTGTAAAATGTTCTGTGTGTGACTGTTCAGCTGTTAGCTGCTGTTAGGTGTATCTTTTGAAGGGGAGAGTTCTCCCCTTCCACGTTAATGAAATAAACATTACCGAAAACTACAGTACCTTCACGGGGATTTAATTTGAATATTCTAAAAGTCTTTTGCATATAATTTTTAAATATTGCATACTATCTGGCTAGCATCCCACCCATAATTATCACATTTTTAAGTGTGTGGAACAGTGAATTGGATTTTCAGTGCTTTTTGGGAGGTTGCTTTTATTTTTTAATGCTCCAAATAATCATTTACAGGCAAGATGAGTGCTCTTTCCTGGTCCTTTGTGGTATGTAGACCCACTTTATACACCTGCTAAAAACACTTCTTTCTGCTTTCCGTGCTGAAGCTGTGGATTTGGTGGTGTGGTCAGCTGTCTTCACTTGGGAGGGATTGGCATCACACTGCAAGCCCACACAGGGCACTTCAGTCACTGTGTGGTGACACTGTCTGCTTGGAAATTTTTGTTGCAAACTGTCTGCTGGAGAGTGAGAAGTCCTCTGGGGGCCTGTTTCCTGCAGGCTGTTGTCACAGCAGTCCCCCTATGCTGGTGCACTTGCAGCCTTCCCTGCCAGCTGAGCTGCCCCAGGGGACTGTTGGCTGGCTCTGCCTGTGTTTTTACAGAGGCTTATGTCAGAGGAAGAGGTAGCCATCTTCTGTCTTATGTCAAACTGTTTTGTTTCAGCTTTTCTCGGGAGATATGCACAAGATAATCTGACTGTGGAGCTGGGCATTTCTAAATCCTTAATTTTTTAAGACCACACCCTCTTCTTTCCCTGTATTGTTTAGGAGAGTAGAGGATAGACCTGACACTGTCCTCTGAACGCTCCTGGAATCTAAATTAATACAAGCTATTATTGGGTGGCCAGGAGAGATGTAGCTCAGGTTTCTGTAGACAACAGTTTTGGGAGCCCTTTGTTACTAGGGCAACGCAGTTTGTCCTTCTTGGGTGACAGCCGTGGCCGTGCCCCCTGTGTGCGCGGTGGCCCGTGCCCAGGGCTGGCAGGCAGCCAGGGCTGCAGTGCTCAGACAGGCTCCTGGGGCTCTCTGCACACCAGCCGTGCTTCTGGGAAGTTTCTGGATGTGCATTTCCCTTGCTAAATGAGGGAGAGTGAAGGGATGCATTAATCATGACTGAGGGCTGGGAAGAAGAGTGTGGCCCCCAGAGTGTAAACATCAAAATAACAGAAATAATGATTCCTGGTCTTGTGGAAGTGGCACAGTTCCCATTCTCTTCTGTTACTGCTACAAAAGGATGCATGAAATATTTAACTACCATCAGGAGGGTTTGGTCTGCAGAGACCTGCATTACCCCTTGTGGTAGCAAAGGGAGCCTTAGGCTGGCTGGCCAAGGACATAAAGGTCACCACAGAATACCTGAGGGTCTGTGTTTGGCTTTTTCATTAGGTTTGGGTTTGTTGGTTTGGGTTTTTTTTGTTTTTTAAGGTTTTTCTGGGTTTTCCCTGCTTAATGTGATTAGAAATTCCTCATAAAGCTTGTAGTTTGGGCTGTGAGAGTTTGTTATGAATCCAGTATACACTTGATATATGCTTATTATCTGACACCGTGCCAAATTAGTATAATTGCCCTGCAAAGGGTGTCTTACCAGTAAGGTCAAGAAGTGAGTGATTTCAAGACTTTTCTAATTGTGTTACTACACTTGTAGTAAAATAAAAGTCTACCGTGAATGGTAGAACGAAACTAATTGACAGAAAAAAAGTTTGGGATTGTCTAATGAAAAAGGATAATTTTCCTGCTGTGATTTGGGATGTGAAGAGGAAAGAGGCTGAAGCTGTGGTACCTGCCCCAGGGCAGTGTGTTCCTGGGCAGACTCTCTGCACTGATAGAGGCTTGCAGCAAGTGCCAGTCATTACCTGAGGGAGGAAGGTGGAAGGGAGGAAGGAACCTCTTAATTTTCCCTTGTTCCCTCTGCTGTTCTTATTTTCTGGGGAAGTCAGAAGGGCTAGTGGAATACTGACTGCTAGGAGAAATGGTTTCCAACAATAATTCCTAATGTAAGTTGAAGAATCATCCCACAGGGAGACTGGTGATGGGGTTTAGAGAGGTATAAAATCAAAATATCTTTCAGCTATTTGGCAGGTTTATAAACTAGCTGGTTCTGGTGATTTTGTGGGGTAATAATGAAATTAAAGTTGTTTTGTTTTTTTTTTTAATCAGTTTCCTTTGACAGTTGGTTCAAGAGTGCATTTTACGAGAGATAGAAATTTGTTGCTGACCTTGCTGGAGACTTGTATATTTTAATAGATGTTTCCTCTTACTTCTTCATCAAGAAGCAATGGTAGCTTGTACTTATAGTAATTTGTAATCACATGCATCTAGAACTAGGTCTTCAAGAGTGATGTGTTAGTACATATGATTAAAATGGAGATATTATGTTTCAAAATACTGTTATAAAATAAAGAATAAGGAGATGGTCATAGTAAAGAGGTAGTTTTGTAAATAATTGTTATAAATAATTGAACCTTGCAAATGTTAATGTGAAAGATCTCACCAAGCCTTGTGGGTTCTTCTTTGCTTCAGGATAATGCCACTGATAACAGGATAATATCTGAGTCTTCTGAGATGAATGAATATGAAACTCTTACTGCCAAGTTTCATTTTGTTGATCTGGCGGGATCTGAAAGGTTAAAGCGAACAGGAGCTACAGGAGAAAGGGCAAAGGAAGGCATTTCCATCAACTGTGGACTAGTAAGACTATACAACTCTACAATATAATGTAAAACAAACCCAGGCAAAACACTTAGAAATGAAATTTATAGCTTATAGCTTAAGTTTTTTTGTCTGTGTGCTGGCTATTTTTTAATTAACTGTATTAAATTAAGTCATTTTTAAATTGATTGTATTAAATTATTTTGTTAATGCTGAACTGCACTGAAAAGTAGAGCTGGTGATTATCAGTGGAGATTGTAGTTTCATGTCTTTGTTTTGTGTACCATGGCTATGTGGAGGCTCTGTGCAACTCTTTTAAAAAAGACACAAAAGTACATGTTTGTTCTATATGTGAAAAATATCTCGTTTTTTCTGGGCTATTGTGCAGTACCAGTTTTCTGGGGTATTGTTCAATTAGAATTTTCTCAATGATTCTCTTGCCATCATGACATTGGTTATTTTCTGTAGCTCTTCTGGTTATATTATATGGAAGAGAGAGAATATTCATTTCAATTTCATCATTGACATAAGCACAAAGCCAGCAGGATTGGGGGGATCTAGATGACATAGTTGTGTCCTAACAAAGAGCACATAAAGTGCATGAAGCTGAAAATCAGTGTGATGTAACTAATATAAGATCACAAAGCTTTTATTTACAGTGAAGTCCAGCCCTCAGTTTTGTAGAACAGATTGAAAGTGCTTTAAATCCTTCAAAGCAAGAAGGGTGTGTGCAGTTCTTCATCTGCTGCTGGCAGCTGCAGCATTTCCAAAGCAAGAACTTGCAGTACAGGGCGCCACCTAAAGCAGAATCCTTCAGTTTGACTGAAGTGTGTGTGGTTCCAAAAAAAATAATTTCACAGCCAAATGTTTGGTTGTTTATAAACATGCATTAGATCCTTTTAGTAATGGAACAGGATAGCCATGGACTACAAGCCTTTAATTTCAAGTCTTAAATGCCTAAATAATTTTCAGATATTTCTTGCTTTTTAAGTGTAGAGATACTAAATTCTGGGTTTTTTCCTTTATATAAATGCCCCATATTTTATTCTAAATGTAGCATAAAACAGATGAAATTAATTTTAAAGAAATTATAGCTACTGTTAAAGGTAGAGATCAATTTTGTCATCCAAAGCAAATATTTGTTAGATTAAGTAGTACTAACTTTAGTTTGTGACTGACATGAGATACTAATAGTGCATATGAATTGCGCTAAGCACTTTGGCACTTCCAGGTACCAGACTGTTAAGTCATCCAATGCACTGTTGATAACACAAAACTTTCTAAATGTAAAATACAGAAATCTTTGGAAAGACTTTTATGCTAACTGTCATGAGTATACTAGTTTTCTCACAATATGCTGACTCCAGTTTATAGGTGTTTTAATATAAAACTACACAGAAGCTGATTCTGACTTGTGTATTACGTGATTTGGTGTTTTATAGCTGGCACTTGGCAATGTAATTAGTGCATTGGGAGATAAAAGCAAGAAGGCAACTCATGTACCATACAGAGATTCAAAGCTCACAAGGCTACTTCAAGACTCTCTTGGGGGAAACAGGTATGAAAATTGGAACATTTTATGTATTTCATTGTGAATGAGCATGAATGAGAACATAATCTGCAGAAAGTAAAATGAACATTAAATGACAATAAAAGTCTTGTTGGAGGAAGATTCTGGAAATAAGTTGACATGCAAATAATTGTCATCAATGGAAGGGAAACATTTTAAAGAGGATTTTTGTGTTGCTTTTTTCAGTGCTATTGTTATTTTACTAGATTTGAAGCTTCAGGTTACTAAGAAGTTACCATTTTCAGGCAAATTCTTCCCATGAAAATATCTGTAGATTGTAGGTAGTACAAATGGTAGATTTTGTTTACAGCATATTTTAAAGCTGTGATGAGTTTCTCCCTTAGAAGTTTTTTTTTGTTGTTGTTGTTGCTTTGTTTTTTAAATGTCAGTGAATTGTTTGCTCTGACTGCCATGCACAGGAGCTTGGCGTCAGTTTACCACCCACAGTCGCTTCCATCTTTTTAGAGATTATATATCTCAGCCTATGATGCATCTGTTCAGTTACCTGGTGCTGGATTGCAGCCTAATAAAAACAAAGTGGCCTTTCACCAGGGTTCGTATGAATCCATTTGTATGCATTCTGAACATACAGTGAAGGGAAGCTTTGACCTCTGGAAGCTTTATATAAGAAAACATTAACAAATTTATTAAAATACAGATTTTGTATTTTTAATGCTAACATGTACAAATATAAGAGGAACCAAAGCTGAGTATATTTTAGTAAGGTAGTACTCTTCTTCTTTGTGATCCAATATGCCTGGCTCCTGTGTCTGGGAGAGTGGGAAGTTTTTACCCAAAGGAGTAGGGAGAAGTGGAAGAAAATTCTCAAACTGTTGTGATCCCCTTCCGAGAGAGACCTTTAGTAACAAGTTGAAGCACTGCAGTGTGAGGGAAAGGAGAGCCAGAAAAAACAAGTGATGTAAGGGCTAGAAACTTTCGAAAGTGCAAAAGGGAGAAAGGAACTCAAGAATTACAGACAAATCATCAGAAATCTAACAGCATAGCTGTGCTAAGCTCTTTCTGTAAATGAATGCAAAAAGCACTTCGTTAAATTTTTTATCAAATACACCAGCTACTGAGCATGGTTTTTTGTTTTTAAAAAAAAAAATTCTAAAATTGGCCTTGTGTAGAAATACTTTGTCTCTAAAATATCTTGGCGTCTGACAGCTCCACGGCTCCCCCCGGGTTCTTCAGGAGCAATCCCAGAGTTTATTTAGTGTGTGATGGCAGCCGAGCCCCGCACAGACCCTCCCTCCCTGCCCCCGGGAGAGAATCACAGGGGAGAGAAGTCAGGGTTTGACATAAGGACACTTGGTTAGCTAAAGCAAAAGTCGCATGTGCAAGCAAAGCAAAGGAAATCATTCATTTCCCATGGGCTGGCAGGTGTTCAGCCATTCCCAGGAAAGCACGGCTCCATCACGCCTTAGGGTGACTTGGGAAGACAAATGCTGTCACTGAATATCCCCCCTTTCATCTATTGCCCCAAATTCGTATGCTGAGCACGGTTCCCTATGGGATGGAGTATCCCTTGGGTCAAGTGGGCTCAGCTGTCCTGGCTGTGTCCCCTGCCAAGCCCTTGTGCACCTGCTGGTGGGGCAGCCTGAGGAGCAGAAAAGGCCCTGGCTCTGTGTGAGCCCTGCTCAGCAGCAGCTCAAGCATAGCTGCATCACGGGTCCATAGCAGGTGTTTCCAGCACAAATCCAGAACAGCTGCTGTGAAGAAAATGAGCTATATCCCAGCCAAAACCAGCACAAATGTACAGATAGCAAATGCTGCCCGAGAATGTTTTACTGCTACTTGTATGTATTCTTTCTGGTTTTTTTCTGATTGATGAGAATTGTGTGGATGCCTTCCTTCCCCCAGTTTTTTTTATGTGACATACATGCTGAGACATCTCAAAACAGCACGTTGCTGTTAAGGAAGATGTTTTTCATATATATTTATTTATAAAATCCTCACATTTTAATGGTTTTTTGTCTGGGCTTTGGCAGTCAAAATGTGTGGTAAAGCTAAATTTTAACAAATAGTGCGGTTTTTTCTTCTGGACAATCAGATTTAGATTTCTTTATGCCTTTTCTGTAGCCCTCCAACTTCCACTCTAGGTATAACTGTCCACATTATTGTTTCTCTCTTAATAAATACTTAGAGAAATTTACTAGTAATAATTTGGATTAGGTTGTAGTAAATCCTGAGTTAACAGTGATGAAAACATATCACTGTACTATTCTCACAATAATCCTTATTTTAAGTATAATGCTGTAGCAGTTCTTAAGCAGCACTTAAATAGTAATGTTTCTTGAATTATTCAAATAAAAATATGGAGCATTGGTGTTTTAAAAGGAATGTTATCATGTATAATATGAAAAATGAAAACCTTCCTAACTTCAGGAGCAGGGGCAGCAATTTAAAGAAATGGTGACGTAAAGGAAGCAGAATAGTGTCAAACCCTAGTCCATTTTACAATTTAGATAGAAAACTGGAGTTCAAGTTGTTCAGTTTTCAAGTTGAACACAAGGCAGAACCGGTCCTCTGAGATTTAGAAAAATAAATCCATTCTCAATGTCAAAATTAAAAAAATTGTTCCTAATCTTGCATGGCCTTATTTTGAGGACTAAAGTAGTTTGGAGAGCTGACACAAAGATATGGGTGAGAACTGAGTAAGAGTTGCTGAAAGTGAATTTTTGTGTAGCCCCAGGCTAGTTACTCTTTCTAGCTTAGTTTCCCAGTGTGTATGGTGAATTGTTCACCTCACAGTGTGTTGCAGGGATTCATTTGTTTGTCTTAGTGAGAAATTAAAGAAAGTGAAGATCAGAATCCAGCCTGCCTGGTGCAGATAATGCTCCTTTGCCCCAGAGACAGTTCACTCTTCCTAACCTAACTATCCAAGTTGTGACATGCAATGGGGTAGCCAATTCCTTTAAAACTTGCAGGAGTGTACTCAATCCTTCAAATGCAGGTGTTTTGCCCTTTCTGTCGAGAGTTTAGGCAATGTATGCACCTTCAGAGTGATCTGCAGCTGGAATTCTGGTTCTCACCTTCTAGGCTGTTCTTACCTGGTGTGAAATGAGTGTGCTCCAGGGACTGAGGGAAGGAACCTGTTGAATGATGGAAGCACTTGGTTGGAGTGAAAATTGTTTTGGTTTTTTTTTTCTGCATTTGTCCTACTGATTCCTGCTGGTCTATCTGCTTTATCTTTCCTTGAGAGCTTGGAATGTGTTCTTGCCCTGCAACAATATCCCGTGATGGGATGGCTAGGGGATGTTGTAGGAAGCTGAAAGAAGCATGGTTGTTCATAGCCCTCTTGGGCCCAGAGCTCCGGTCCTGCTGCTTTTTGTTGCAGAAAGTTGCTCTAAGCAGTGGTGTTATGAAATGTGGTGCAAATACAGTTATAGACACAGAGTGCTAAGGGTAAGCCCTAGTTTTGGGCTTCTGTTGGTGAACAGGAGGTAACTTACAGTGGAGAACTCAGCCAGTTCAGAACCTGAGGTAGAGAACAGGCACATTAGACATGTATGGACAGGTAAGATGAGCATTTGGGCATCTATCAGATGAAGGAGGTAAGCAGCTCAGGAATTGCAGTTGAGTCCTGACAGCTGCATGATCCAAATCACTGTCCAGGAATTTAGGTTGACTATAAATTCTGTAATCTCAGTTTATGTATGTTTAGGTAAATGTTTGAGAAAAGTTTCTGGAAACACCCATTATTAGCTTTACAGTTTCATGTATAGAACAAGTAATGATCTAGAATCTCCTATTCTATGCTAAGGAGATATAAGACCTGCTGACCTTTGTGGTTCACGGTTTGGAGTGAGCTAGATGCAGGAATATTTTCACAAATACTGTAAAGTTGCTACTCTTGTTTCACCTTGTGCCTGAGGACCTGTTAGCTTCTCTCTGCTCTTTTTCTCCATAATGCTGACCTGTGTTTCTGGCTTCCAGTCAAACGCTCATGATAGCGTGTGTGAGCCCTTCAGATCGAGACTTCATGGAAACTTTGAACACGTTAAAGTACGCCAACCGGGCACGGAACATCAAGAACAAGGTGATGGTCAATCAGGATAGGGCCAGTCAACAAATAAATGCTTTGCGCAGTGAGATTGCACGGCTACAGATGGAACTCATGGAATACAAAACCGTAAGTTTGTCCTCTTAGGATTTCTTCTACTTTAAAATGCTTATGATTCCACAGGGGTTTTGTCCCCCCTGTTGACTATTTCCACTTCATACACTAAAAACATTGGAAAAGCAGCCCTGACATAAACAACACTTAATTCCAGTGATTACCAGGTGTTTTTGGAAAATGTCGATTGTATTGCCAAAAAAGAGATGTCTGCAAATGTCAGTGGGATTTACATGATGGCATGCTGTTTGCTTTTTGAAAGGCAATGAGAAAGTCGCTTCCAAATCAAAAATGACCAAACCACAACTTAGATTGATGCATAAGTGAATGTGTATGGTTACTGTGTATTGCTTTTGAAAACTTCCTAGATGGCTAAAACAGTTTGTTTTAAAAATCCAGTCTCAAGTATAAAAGGCAAATACTCGTGCCTGTTTCTTCCTGAATTTTATTCAGTGTTCTGAGCAATAAAGGTCATCACTGAACAGGATCACCTTTTGCTCTTCTTGACCTAGTATTCTGATTTGATAAAGAGTTATCTTCTTATTTTTTAACCTCTTCAAGAACTTGTATTTCAGCCTAAAGTGGAATTACACAAAACCCAGATGCTAAGGTGTTGGCCCAGACATCAGTCTTTTGAAAACTATCCCTTTATCGTTGTTTTAAACTCTTTGAGAGATTGTGCTGTGAGTGTGTGCTTAGAATTCTAAGTCATCTGTGGATTACATTTACTGACTTAGAATTTTTTTAAGTGTAGGTAAGCCTTGACTAGTAATAAAATATTTTTACTTTCTTGAAGGGTAAAAGGATTATAGATGAAGAAGGTGTTGAAAGCATCAATGACATGTTCCATGAGAATGCAATGCTGCAAACAGAAAACAACAACCTGCGTGTTAGAATTAAAGCAATGCAAGAGACCATTGATGCTCTTAGAGCCAGAATAACGCAGCTCATGAGTGATCAGGCCAACCAAGTGCTAGCCAGGACAGGTACGCTGTGAATGAGCATAAACTGCTTTATAAATTCATGAACTTAAATTGATTGTATGTCCTTGCCTCACTGATCCCTTGAAATAAAATGATGCCTTTTTATTAGCAATGTAGGACCTCCTTTGGCAGGGATAGGCCCCATGTGATTATTTCTTCTGTTTCTGGAGTCTTTTTTTAATAATACAAATAGTTTGGTACTCTGATTTGACCATCCACTTAGAAATGTGAACAAGAGGAAACATGAAATAATATTTTTGTATAGGAATTATTTGTATGCTTAGCCCCTGTGGTGGTTTAACAACCAGACCAAGTTAATTTGACTCCAAATTAAACTCCAGATAAGTAATTTTAATTGAAGCGTTGTTAACATGTGCTAGTATGGAAAACAAGTTGCATATGATGATCACATGAGAGAGGAACAAAAAATGTAACTCAGTTTAAGAAGGAAAGCTATTTTACAAATAAGACTGACATGTGTAGCCCATGTGACTGTTTCCCTTTGCTGGTACCTTGTGCCTAGTAGCTATATTCAGATGTTTATACTGTTACCACCCTTTCTCAGTGTTTCCCTTCCCTCATTCCCCTTTTCCCTCTGTCTTTCAAAGGGGAAGGAAATGAAGAAATTAGCAACATGATTCATAACTATATCAAGGAAATAGAAGATCTCAGGTATTTGCATTATATGTATTTGGACAATTTTAATTTAAAAAAATGATAGAAGTGTTAGCAATACTTCAGCTGTTTTCCTGTGGAGGGATTACTTTAGGAGAGTGGTCCTTCAGCTTCTAAGACCATCTGGTGTTGCTCTTGGACACAAACATGTAAAATGTTAGGGTTCAAACTGACAATAGAAATGAGAGTAAGATGTTGCCTAAATTATGGTAATAACTTAATATTGTTGCACCAAGGACAATAAAACTTAGAGCAATCCTTTTACAACTTTATAACCTTGTATAAAAATGACAGCACTGAGAAATTACTTGTTTAAAAATATTTTTTTAAAAATACTTCCTTTTAAAATTCAAGAACTCTTAAATATGTTAGATATTTTTCTTTCTCTATATCTTGGATGTATACCATGCAAAAAATTATCTAGCCTATCCTCAGTTTACATTAGAGCTTTTGTGTAGCTTTCCTATACTATCTATATTCATAAAGCATGTTCAGCTATGTATCTGTGTGTATATGTATATATTTTTGTTTATGTTCATACAGACGCATTTTCATGTATTCTGTCAAGGTTATATGTACAGTATATATAATCATTGTCTAAAATGGTATTTTAAAGAAATTTACTACATTGATGTACTAGCAATAGTTGTAATTCATGGTCTACAATTCTTCCTTGTTTTTTATTAAGAGCAAAATTATTAGAAAGTGAAGCAGTGAATGAAAATCTTCGACGCAACTTGTCAAGAGCCTCATCAAGAGCCACGTACTTTGGTGGACCATCAGCATTTTCTGCTTCTATGCTTTCCTCAGAGAAGGAGACAATGGAAATTCTAGATATAGCCAAGAAAGATCTAGAAAAGCTGAAAAAAAAAGAAAGGAAAAAGAAAAAGAGGTGGTGTATGAATTATAATGCTATTTGTTTTCTCTTTCTTAGGAAAAAGGCCTATTTTTTTTAATTACTGAAACTTAAAAAGGCTTTTTGTGTGGGTTTGAACCCTAAACTGCTGTTCCTTGAAACCCTTTTACATGCTGAAGTTACAGTTTTTCTTTTGCATCTTTTCTTCCAGTGAAGTGTGCAGTATTTGTCTCCTTTGTAATGAACTTTTCTGTGTAATTATGCACAATGATAAAAGCACAGGTGCTCCCTCTAAATCTTGTTGTTTTTAAAAATTTCTTCTAAAATGCACCTGAAATTTAACAGAAGTTTTGAAAAAAAATGTTAAATTCTTTTCAACTCTATGTCAAAACTGAAACAGCTTTCTGAAGAAAAGATACTCTGAATAGCTGGGGATTCTTTGGTAGCTGTTGAAATGGCTTATTTTGCTTTATCTTTTGCTTCTATGAATGTTTTTTAATTTGAGGTTTCCTAACTCTCTGCAGCATCATGCTTTGCTGGATTTTTTTGCTGTCCAACTTCTCATCTACTAAAATCCTCATGGAAATTGACATAAATGCCTGTTCAGATAGCATTTAGCACAGCAAGGCTTTGTGTACTCAGAGACTTTGCATCCATTAGAAGTCTCTCAGTTTTAGGTGAAATTTTCCGTGCTTCTAATCTGTTACTCTTTTTAATAATGGTCCTTCAGACTTCTGCAAGTTCAGAGTAAAGCTGTAACAGTTTAAGCTTGAAATAGTCAAAGTATAAAGTAGATGATGATCAGTCATATCTTTAATTTTAGATCCTGTATCTATAAATCTGTTCACCACACAGATGTCTGATGCTTTTAGAGAACAGTCATTTTAAGTACAACTAGATTCTTTGCATATCATCTTTCAGGAAGCTCTAAGGCTTTTATGGGGGTTGTGATAGATTTTATCTCATTTTTGTAGAAACTTGAGGGTAAGATGGAAGTATTAAATAAAATCAGTAGAATGTTCTGTCCTCTCTTCAGCCAAGCACTTCAGTATGTCCTTTTACTGTAAATGCAGGAACAAGTCAAAGATTTGATTTTGTATCTTTTAACACATTTTAAAATCAAACATGCATTTAACTACATGCTTAGATAGAGCCTCAGTTGTTAGGTTGTGTTTTTATGGTTTGTTTTTGTCTTGTTTTTTTGAAAGCCAGTCATGCTTTCTCACACCAAGATAATAATATTGTGATGGGACGGCCAAGTAGTCTGATGTGCAAATAGGGACTGTTTACCATAAATTATTTTTGAGATCAGTTTTGAATCCTAGCATTATAGAATTAGAGAGCTATAGCAAAATGAAAGTTGAAAGAGGCCTCTTGATGGCTCCATCTTAAAGTAGGCCTTGTGTTCTATAAAATGGGGTCATGCTCTTCAAAGTGCTGCTAAGGTTTGAATTTTTCTGCTGGCCTATCTGCAGACTGCTTTGTAATGAATAGAAATTTCTGGGGTGCATGTGTGGGGAGGAAAATTCCTTAGATGCTGAGAAGAGTTAGAATTGGAGGGATGATCCATTGTCATTCTTGCTATCTGCAGAGCGTTTCTATCCAGTTAGTGAAAAGTCTGTGTAAGGCTGTATCACTGTGAATTTTGTTCTATTGAAAGTCCAGGAATTGGCAGTGTGGACATTAATGCAATACACAAGACACTTTGCTATGCAGTTTGATGGGGATTCTTTGTTATAATTCTGTCTTCTGTAGGCACTTAGTTCCATTTACTCTACTATTTCTTGTTAGTGTTGCCCTTCCTTTCAAGTTGTCTAACTAGCATTTTTCTAGTAAAATGGGATTGGTAAGCCTAGCTACTAGTTCTGCCCCTCCTGCTGCCTTTCTTGGTCTTTTGTTTCCTGGGTATGGGTCAGTATGACAAAAGGTGCATAATTTTAAATACATACAACTTATTTAAATTGTTGTGAGGTAGCCTGAAGGTCTAAGAGCAAGGTTCTGAATGAGCAGCAGGTGTGTAGTGTTCAATATCTGTAGCCTTAATAAGCACCTGTCATGAAGTTTATTGGAAACAGTTTACACAGCAATAATATTTTGCCTACTGATTGGAGTATCCCACAGTGTGACTTAATGAGACTTACCCACTAGAAGCCCCTGAGGAAATCTTTCACATTCCTTTCAGTTTGTTAATCAGACTTTTACATACCTGGTAACCATTTCTGACTGTTTTCTTTTGACTGCCCTAACCTTAATTAAACTAAATTAGTGATGAAAGTTACGTGGGGTTCAGCTTGCTAGCTCCTAGCTGATACCAAAGGAAGGTGGTAGGCAGTATAAGGTGAAAAGGCAGCAAAAGCTCTTGCTTGAAACTTTGTCATAGTGGGAAATGAGGAATTTCAGTAGCTGATGAATTTTAAGCCATCTCTATGCTTACATATGTCATGCAGACTTTTTTTACTGATAAATCCACATTTATTCAAGAGGAAAAAGTGCAGGCAGAAATACTAACATTTTGTCCATCTCATTGCTTCTGGTGCATGTTTTTTGTTAATTTTTTAAAGAATAACAAGAAATTATTCACTTTCTGAATCCCAGAAAAATAAGCTGCAGTTTTCTGCATTTTATTTAAAACACACAACAAAACCCAAACAAAAACATGAATGCACTTTGAAGATTTTTTTGTATTAATTATATTCAGAATATATTATTTAGAATATTGATAAGTTAATAATTTAAAATTTTTCTTATTACAATATGTTATCAGCATATATAAAACTAATGCATTGTTTTTTTCCTTATATGTTCCTGAGAATATGTAACTTTGGGTCAGTGGGAGTATTTACAATTTTCAGTATTTTACCAGCCAGTTTTAAGTGGAGAAAGAGGAGAAAGCTTTTTCTAGATTTGAGATATTTTCTTAATCCATTATTAGAAATAATTTGCAAAGTTAAATATATTGTCTGAAATTTCTTCCTTAGTGTAACTTGAATTTACTTGTTATCAGTGGCAAATTAGTTAACCTACACATGCTTCTTTTTTGTTTTCTGTTTACTTTCCAACTGTCCAGGATGTATTGCCTTTTTACTACTTGTTGTCTCTTGATGGTATCTTTTAAAATTTCATTTTAAACTCCGCAAGCTCATATATATCATTTTTTTACCTTCTTATCACTTTTGCTTTTCACTGTCTGGTTTGTCCTTCATTGGCTTGGCCTTCCAATACTGTACTTCGTGCTTTTGAAGGCTACAGAAACTTGAGGAAAGCAGTCAAGAAGAAAGAAGGTTGGAATATTTCCCAGGTTTTTAATTACCTGTCATTTCAATTAACTGGTTGTCATACATGAAAAGAAGTTGGGCGGATTCATAGGTACTTCAGGAGTAGTTAATTTTAGGAATTCTTTCCTGGGTTTTCACTTTCAGTCAGTGTTTTAACTGGAAGAAACCTTTGTTGTGGAATTGAGGTTGACTCTGGAGTTAGAGGGTTGAGCAAGCTTTTGTGTGGAGGTGGCCTTTGGGAATTCCTGTTGAATTAATTATTTTCTTTCTTGCATGGCCTAAGAGAAATGAAAGGCAGGAGGAAGGTGCAGTAGCACATATAGTATGAAATGCCTAGCAGGCAGTATATGACAATATTAATTTTGGCATGTGAGATCAAGAGTGTCTTGGACCATCACACCTCAGTGAAGTCTGCTGCTTTGGTTTCTGAAAGCATGTGATGAAAACCTTGGTCATTCCTCCCATTCTGTTTCAGCCAAACCAGTAGATGAATAGCCCTTCACAGAGAGCAGTTAAGCTGAGTGCTCTAAAAAGAGAACTATATTATGATTAAAAGTGAAACTAAAGGAGTTTTTATTTTTCTGCTGTCTACTTTGATCCAAAAAACCTACCCACTGAATTGATGCAGATGATGTGAATCCACAGACCATACACATTAAGCAGTATAGTTCTACCTCAGAGAGCTGCTGGCTCTCCTCCTTCCTGTCTCTCCCCTTTGTTAGGCAGAACAAATTCTCTGTAGTGGTTAGTTCTGTACTGAGTGAAAAGGAAACTGGGGGTTTGCCTCAATTTGCACAAGGATTGGAGCTAAGATCCATTATCTTTTAGGCTTAATTACCAACATAGAATATGTTCTAGTTTGAGGGAGATGAGAATCTGTGGAAATGAGATTGTGTGACACAGTGTTCCCTGTTAGGCATTTTTTTGTGTACAAATCTGGTTAGATTTTAAAATTACAGCATCCCCAGCTGCTGCATGGATTGAGATGATCCAAGCAAAACCTTTCTGCTTTGTGCTTGGTCAGCTCATAACTGGTAATGAGTGGGGCAGAAGGGAATCAGTTAGCATTGAACAGATTAAAAAGATATCATAATACAACAGAAAATCACATGTACACAGCACTGTGCTACTCAACAGGCACTTTTTAGATTCGAGCTCTGTTTTAAAAGTGTCACTTACCAAATCATAGTGTCTCAAATCTACTGTATATTTCTTGTCCCTGCACTGAGTATTGGATTTGCCCAAGAGTTTGATCTTGAATCTGAGCTCCTCTTGGTATCAGTGGAGGAAGATGTGCATTTCTAGTTTCTGTGCCTGATCAGTGACAGCAGAACTTGTCAAACTTTTATGCAGCAGATGTTAGTTGAGGTGGATTCCACACTTTGCTGTCCTAACCACATTTTTTCATTAGTACCCCTATGGTGTCTAGCTCTATTCTGTCACAACTTCCAATTCATTGGAATTTTGGATTTTGTATATGTAACACTAGAGATACCTGGTCTGTGACAATTTGCAGAGTGCCATTGATTTTTTGTTTTATATTTGCATGTGATGTCTTAAATGTGCACTTAAAAATGTTAAAACTTGCCCTACTGGGTAATACACCAGACATTTAGAACAAAACAAAAAAAACCCTTGCTGTAAACCCTTTTTATAGTTGTATCAGTGACTGTTTTGAGCATTCCCTTTATGTCAAAGTAGATAACTAATCAAAAGAGTGGTTATAGTACAATAAATTAGGATATTATTTAAGGTTTATACATAAACGTTAAGACTATTCTGAGTAGAGTAGGCTCTGTTACAGCTTGAAAGTGTAGGAATACCTGTGATGTACGTTGTACTTGCTCACAAGGTTCTTTTATTGTTTTGGAAAAGCTACTCTGGGTACACTGCAACTTCCATGCAAAATGAGTACTGCTGTTGTACATGGAGATGTGTATTCTGATTGTCCCAGCTGTGCAGTATGCTGGAACAATGTGCTAATCATTACTATCACCTTGCAAACCAAGATTAAGAGTAATGAGGCATTATTTTATTATCTACAGAAGTTTGGAAGTTGTGTTTTACCCATGCCCAACACCTGTACATTTTTCTAACTACACTTAGTTTTTCATCTTTATTTGGAATTACAACTTACTGTTTTGGGGGATGGGAAACAATTGCCATTTCAGTTTGTGAATAATTTGTGTCTGCCTCTTTTACTAGTGTTAAGGAGGATAACACAGACAACGAGCAGGAGAAAAGAGATGAAAAAGGCACTTCTGAGAGAGAGAATAATGAATTGGAGGGAGTAAGTATTGATAAGTGTTTGGCTTATTTGTTCATTATTGTTTAAAGATTTATAAGGTTTTAGAAAGAAAATTATGAATGAGCTAGGTGAATACTATAGCTTCAGTGACAGTCAAAAATGATTGAGGAATGGAAACTGTGGGGGTGCTTTAATCTCTGTATGTTTTGTAGGAGGAAATTCAGGAAGTCAGTGATCATGATGATGAAGAAGAGGAAGATGATGAGGATGAAGATGATATGGAAGTTGTTGAAAGCTCAGATGAATCAGATTCTGACTCTGATGAAAAAGGTGATGTCAGTGCAATATTCTGTAGAGTTTTGCAAATATCTGTCAAACCTCAGGTCTTGGTAGGCAAGAAAGTGTGCTGTCAACTGTCTGTGTGTAGTTCTCTGTGAAGAGTACGTTCTGTGAGTTATTTTTTTGGTTATGGTGCTAAAACATGTAATACACAGTTGATCTAGCATCCCTGTATGGGTTTTGAAATTGACCAGAGGCCAGGTTCATTGTGATTTGTGTGGAATCCTCCTGTGTACAATATGTATTTACAGTGACCCTAAGATTGCAAGGATTATCTTGTGTTCACGTAGTCCTTGCTTTACCTTAACAGAAATCTTTCTGTTTTAGAAAATTATCAAGCTGACTTGGCAAATATCACCTGTGAAATAGCCATTAAGCAGAAACTGATAGATGAGCTAGAAAACAGCCAGCGAAGGTTGCAAACACTGAAAAAACAGTATGAAGAGAAACTAATGATGCTACAACATAAAATTCGAGACACTCAGCTTGAAAGAGATCAGGTTCTTCAAAACTTGGGTAAGAAGTACAAAATCATTGATCTTGTATAAGCTGTTGAAGTTGAACCATTTTCTACTTCTCTCATTTTCTTTTTCAAATTTGATGAGAAATTGCAGAAGACAGAAGTATGGTTTGTACCCATAATGGCAGTGAATGATTCTTTAATCATTCTAGTTTCTATCAGAGTTGAGAGAAGAACTTTTTGAAATGTATTGCTGCTGACAGGTATTTGATTTGGTTGAATAAGCATTTTCAGCTTTCTAAGAGCTCTCATAATCCTGGAGATAGTTCCTGATTAAAAGTTTTTCCGTGTTCCTTTCTCCCCACTTTCTTTTTATTTGCATGAGAATAAGAACAAGGATCAGTGAAACACATGTTTCAGAGGTGCTTACTGACCAAACCTTTTTGAATATGTTAATAATATTGAGATGACAAACTACCTATGACTCCAGAGTCCCTAGCCACAAATAACTGCGCTTTGGGAGTGCTGTGGAATTTTGTTTGTTTTTCTTTTTTAAGCATATATATGCTTTATGGTTATACCCTGTCTAAGCTTTTGCTGTTCCCTTATTCCTTAGGCCTTCCCTGTTGATCAGTGTTGAAGAGGAATACTAGGCTTGGTGGCTTTTAGGAGTGTTGTTATACTCCTGTGCACGTATGTGTGAATGTGTGTATTTGTGCTTTCAGGTGCTCAGATTTGTTACAAAGAAGTCAGAGGAAAGTGTTAATAGTTGATCTCATCCCAGAATGCATACATGGTGGAAAGTTCAGAGCAGTGCAGGTGGCAGGAACCAGAGAGAAATTAGGTTGTTTTAAAGGTATTGCAGAGCAATGCTATAGCAGTGCTAGAGCAGAGGAGGTAGTTATCTGCTGTGGCTGGAAAACTAAAAGTACCCTGAACAAAAGCAGATTAAGAATTCCCTTTTACTCTAGGTTCTGTAGAGACCTATTCAGAAGAAAAGGCAAAAAAAATCAAGTCAGAATATGAAAAGAAGCTCCAAGCCATGAATAAAGAACTGCAGAGACTTCAAACAGCGCAAAAGGAACATGCGCGTTTGCTTAAAAATCAGTCTCAATATGAAAAGCAGCTGAAGAAACTGCAGCAGGAGGTGACAGAGATGAAGAAAACCAAGGTATATTTCAGTAAATGGAGTGTTGCACAATGAATGTTTACTGAAATCTCCTGTGCATCCATCTATCTGATAACTCTGTTCTTGCTGTTATCTGCTTGAAAGTCTGAAAATAGAAGAAATGCAAGCATCAGGCTGTTCCTGGGGGAGATGGGCAGCTTTTAGGTTTAATGAACAGAAATTAGGGTATCAGACATTCATAAGCATGCACAGCTTATTAGCTGTAATTCAGCACTGAGTGAAGACGACATTAGATGGAAGACATAAATGGCTAAAAGCATGTAATATAGTGGAAAATGGCAATTTGAAGAGAACTTTCTGTGGATGGGGGCAGGGAGCAGCACTTGAGTGTGAACAGCTTTTCTAAGTGATGACCTCTTGACAGGTTCGCTTGATGAAACAAATGAAAGAAGAGCAGGAGAAAGCTAGAATGACCGAATCCAGGAGAAATAGAGAGATTGCACAGCTTAAAAAGGAGCAGCGCAAACGAGAGGTGATTTGACAGATAAAGAACTTTCATTTGGAGTAAGCACATGTCATTATGATGGGCCTCTGCTTGCAGGCACACACTGTGCATATGCATTCACTGAGGCAGGCGTGTACCTGTATATTTTCACCATGAAAATGCACAAAATTTGGTTTGACTTCCATGCAAACACAGTTCCTAGCTTCAGGTGATAAGTCTTCTATGTCCTGTTGTGCTTATTGAGTATGTATATCAATGTTATCAGTGAATTAGTGATTAGTGAATCTTCACAAAGTTGTTGCTACCACCTTGCTTGCATGGAATTATTGGTTTTGATAGAATTGATACAGTGAAACATTTGGTTTTGTTCTGCACTAGGAAGATCAAGAAACAATCATGACTTGAGTCTTCATGTCACAGCAATTTTGCAGATTTGTATTAATGTGTAGAGGTCTCTTTTTTTGTTTATGCAATGCAGTCCTTGTGAGAAAGAAAGAATGGAAAAATATTGTGGTCTACTTCTCTTTTCTCACAGCATCAGCTCAAGCTTCTGGAAGCTCAGAAAAGAAACCAAGAAGTTATCTTACGTCGCAAAACTGAAGAGGTACTGTGGTGAAACAGCAATGCATCTTTGAAAATAGAGTGATGTTGTATTGCTGTAACTTAGAGCTCAGTTTGGGGAGAGTAACTCGTGTCTTTGCACTGTGTTTCAGGTCACAGCCCTTCGTCGGCAAGTCAGGCCTCTGTCTGATAAGGTGGCAGGAAAAGTGAGTCGAAAGCTGAGCCTGCCTGAGCATTCCATGCAGGAAGCAAGTTCTAGTCTGTCAGGAGAGCATGATGGCTCCAGAACAGCAGCACAGCAGAAGATGAGAATTCCTGTCGCAAGGGTTCAAGCATTATCTGTAACTGCAACAAATGGAACAGGGTAAGGGTTAAAACTTGTTAGGACTCTCTTACAAGAACTAAAATTTGTGTGGACTTTCTCGCAGGTGCTGTAGCAGGAGCTGTTAGTTGTCAAACTGTTATCATGTAATGCTCGTAAAATGTGCCGTTTACCATTATCAAATGCAGTTTTAGTGTTCTGGGTTTAAGACAATAATATCATAATATAAAATGGCATTAAATGGCAAGTCACATAAACTAGATTTTGAAATCTTAAGGGTTTTTAAATCTGCTCTTCAAGAGAAATTACCTTGGTGGTCCAATGCCAGCAGTCTTAAGTTCATGGAGAAACTTGTTGGAAAATGCAGCCCAGTGTATCAGGTTTATTTGTGCTTTTCCATTGTGATTTGAAGCAGATCTCCTTATTAAATAGGGAACAACACCTACGTGGCATTTGAACTCAACAGTGTGTCATGAAAGATGCTGCAGTGTTTGAAACCTGTTTTTCAACTGCAGCATCTTAGAGTGCAGTAGAGTCCAGGGCTGGGTAATGGCAGCTGTTTGGTGCTTTGGAAACCTAAAACAACTTCTGCATGACATTTTTAAGTTGTTTGTGAAAAATATTCCAGCCTGATCATTTCCACATGCGAATTTGTCACTGGACTACTCCAGACTTAGCTGTGTATTTCTCTTGAACGTGTCACAGAAGGAAGTACCAGCGGAAAGCAGTGACGAGCAGGGTTTACTCCTCGAAGGCAGCCAGGATGAAGTGGCAGCTGCTGGAACGCAGAGTGACTGATATTATTATGCAGAGGATGACTATTTCCAACATGGAGGCAGATATGAACAGGCTGCTTACGGTGGGTGATCTGCTGTGCACTGTTGGCTGTATCATTGTATTAAATGGGGAGCACTGCAAGTGTGTTTGCTGTCAATTAATTGCTGTTACGGCAGCATTGGCAAAGTGGGTGGAACCTACTGTAGTCAGTGAAGACACTTTTGGCTCCAGTAAACGTTTGAACAATGGGATTGCTGTGCTTAGTAAGAACTAAGAAGCACATTTATGGCATCATGTGCAAATAGATTACTGTATTCCCCTGTGTAACTTTTTCCCATAGAAATCGTGATGTTAGTTAAACTATGGCAAACAAAGGAAAACAAAAAGGCACTTCAGTGTTCTAAGGGCTTACTAATTCCTTTTTCTGTAATATTATGTCTTTGTGGAAAATAGCAACGTGAAGAACTCACAAAAAGAAGAGATAAGCTTTCAAAGAAAAGGGAGAAGCTCATCAAAGGTGGGGGTGGCAGTGAAGCAGATAGAAATGTCCAAAACATAAATGAGGAGATGGAATCAGTAACTGCAAATATAGACTACATCAACGACAGCATTTCTGACTGCCAAGCAAACATCATGCAAATGGAAGAAGCAAAGGTAGGTCAAATATTATTGCAAAAATGGTAGAATGAGGACAAGAAAACACAACTGTGTTAGCACTGAAAATGTTCTCATTAAGAAATTAGTTTTGGTTTGTCTGTGTAATTATTGAGCCAGGAAGTGAAAATTGGTGAAAACTTTTATGTGAAATTTGAGATGAAGACTTCTACAATAGATACCTGAATTTTAGTGTCAACAGTGTAATGCAAGTTAAGATTGCACTGCATTTAAATGTCAAAGCTGATGCTTTCTATTTTGCTGGTAATAACTTATTATAATTCTTGGGACTTCACAATCTGACCGGGCTTATTCTTGTACACATAGGAAGAAGGAGAGACCTTGGATGTAACAGCAGTGATTAATGCTTGCACTTTGACAGAAGCTCGATATTTGCTTGATCACTTCCTTATGATGGGTATCAATAAGGTAATGTGTTAAGTGAAGTATGTGTGTGCCAGGACTGTGGCATGTGCCAGGGGCAGATTTGTTGTGCTGACATAAAGACATGACTTATGGGTGTTAAACAAAGCAAAGCTGGTCAACATTACTGAGTCATGCTGATTCTCAGTGTCAAGGCCCTTGAGATCTGTTGTCCTCTTCAACTTACTGCCTGTCTCTCAACCCCCAGTAGAGCCTTCTTCACTGTATTAATTAGCTGATGTTGTTCTTACAAGAGCACTACCTGTTTGTAATCAAATAAATCTCTGTGTTTTTCAACAAACTCCTAAAGAGAGCTTGAGAACTTTTTCTTTAAAAGACTGGCTCAGCCACCTTTGTACAAATATGAACCTCAAAAAGTTTAGGTATGTGTTGATGCATGACATACTTCAGTCTGAGTAGAGCCACAGGGATTCTTCTGAAGGTGTTGGGGAAATATTTTTACTCTGATATTTTCAAAATAAGTATTTGGCAGCTTATAACCCTGTGCACATATGTATCATGTGCTCTTGTTGCTGCTTTTCTTTCTGTCTCATTGTGTCCAGTGGAAGATTTCAATGATACTGAAACTGTCTTTGGGTAAGCCTCCTGACCAGTTCTCTGGAGTTTCTTTTGCATTTTTGATTTGTCACTATGCAGTTAATCCAAAAAGTTTGTGGGGAAAAAAAAAAGTAAAGAAAATTCCCACAATCACATTGGCTTCTGGAAATTTCAATCTTCTAATATTTTTTCAGCCCTTGGATGTGTTTGAATGGATCTTGCAACAGAGGTAATGTGAGAAAAGTGCCTCTGATTCGCGTTGTTAACAATTTCTCTTTATTATGATAAAAAGCTCCATTATGTAAAGGATTATATCATCTTTTTGTTTAGTAATTATCACATAGAAAAGCTGAAGAGATTTTTTTTTTGCAAAATTGGTCATGCTTCTGTCTCTTCTGTTGTTTGTTTTCACCTGCAGAATGTGTCTGTTGATATGTAACTTTAGTTCAATCTAAATGTAGTGTGTAAATTCATAGGGTTGCACTTGTTACTCCAGCACTAGCACTCAAAGTCTGCTGTTGCCCTGCAAGCCTTTGAGAAGATGTGTTGTACCTTCATTTTTCCATACTGTTTCTTTTGGAATTTGGAAATCTATTTGGAAACCGTTCCATAAATTTCTTTGGCTGTATTTTCTCCAACTAAAAAATTCCCACAAATCCATGGATCTAGGGAAGTTAGGCCATAAGATCTTTCATTAGGAGCTGAAAATTCACTGAGCGATTGGGTAGGAAAGATTACAGTTCTGTGTCCCACCTTGTCCCACTTTCACCTCCCCCTGTTCCTTGTCGTAGAGTGCCATAAGTAATAATTTTTTAAAAAGTAGTTATTTGGGAAAAGTGGAGGTGTTGATCTTTCAGATGCTTGCTACTCTTAAAAAAATGCAAAGACTCTGATTTGCACTTGGGAGTCATGTCCCATTTAGCCACTAGATGCATATTTGCAAGGCAGTCTGAGGAATGCAAGTTAAAGGAATGCTTAATGAGTCTCTTTAAAAGGTGAAGGAAAGAAAAAGACCCTTTGTTGACACCAGATCTTCAGGATGTGAGAAGGCAGCTTCAATGTACACATTGTTTGTGTTTGTAGTTTTAAAAAAATTTTGACAATTTTCATTTTGTAAAACAAAGGTTGTGATAAAGCATTTGTCATCTTTCTTTCTCTTAGGGTCTCCAAGCAGCTCAGAAAGAAGCTCAGATCAAAGTTCTTGAGGGACGCCTTAAGCAGACAGAAATTACTAGTGCTACTCAAAACCAACTGCTCTTTCATATGCTAAAAGAAAAAGCCGAATTAAATCCTGAACTTGATGCTTTTCTGGGTCATGCTTTGCAAGGTAGTTTTTTCATCTTGTTTTCTGAATAGTCAGCTGCATGTCATGTTTGCCTTTTTTGCATGCTGTACTGGGCATTCTAGACTATTTCTTTTCTGAATAGATGCTGTATTGTAACATCTTATACTTCACAATTGACATGCATGTACGACATTTTTAAGTAGACCCTCTCAGCAGTGAAATGTATGAAACAAAGTTTTCTTATTATTGAGATTTTTTAAAATTCAAATAATCTGCTTGTTATTTTTACAATCTGGAATTGTTTTAACTTCTGAATGGGAAGCTCAAAAATTCAATCCTGTTCAGTCATCATATGCTAGGGATTTTGGATTGGCATTTTATGTCGTTACGGCATCTATTCTACTTCTCATGAGATGATACTAAGAAAAATTTAGAATACATTTGGGTACTTTTGTTTTATTTCTTTTTATAAATGGATATGTTTTGATTGGAATGTTGCTTTTTTTTCCTTGTTGCTGTATTTACACAGACCTAGATAGCATACCACTGGGTAAGTATGTTTAGCTTTCTGTGTACTGTACAGCTGCATGAGTTACTAATTCATTCATGTTCACTAACTGATGCATCTTAGAATTTGTGAGTGTGTGAAATTTGCATGAACTATTCTGTACATGTACTCATTATCACGAGCTTAAAGAGCATTTCTTCCTTTCTGAAGCCACCCCTAGCTCTCGTGGTAATAGACCTTGTGGTAGTTAAAAGTGAAGACAGTAAGCAGAGCTGTATTTCAAATTTATAACTTGGTGCTTGCGAGCCCAAAGTATGTTCAGACTACATAGAACTATTTTGGGATATACTACTGTTGTGAGAAATTCTGCTTATCATTTTAGGTTTGAAAAAAAAAAGGCAATTCTTAATTTGCAGGTCATTTTTAACCTTTTGCAAATAGCTCATTTTGTAATGTAAGTATTGTACAGAATGCAGGATTATATCCCACTTTTTCACGTGGGTTTAAGTTACTGACTTCACTGATTTTGAGATAAATCTCTGTTGCTGTTGCTTTAGAGTTATTCCCAAATGAATTAAGCTTATTTTTTTTCCCTCCAAAGAATTGGCTATATTTGGAACTTGAGAAAAATAATCCTGTTACCAGTGATAATTCCTTTTGTGTTGTCTTGTGCTACTTTTAATCACATTTTGCTGTCTTGTGCTAGTTTGCACAGCACTTCAAAGCACAAAACTATGTGGAAGTGCATAGATCATAATGTAGAGATGGTGAGAACTTGGCCAGCTTCCTGTCAGGTGACACCTGAAGATCTGTGTCTGGGGATCTAGCTGCATGCAGCCAGTTATTTATTCAGGAACCTCAGTGGTTTGTAGCATCATAGTGTGTCTAGAACAGGCCTTTAATGTGTGTGCATGTTCACTCCTGTTGGAGCATTGTTTCTCCTGACAGCATTGCATTTTCTTTAGTTCTGGACAGGCTTTTACTTATTAACAACATCTCAAGCAAAAAAAAAAAAAAAAGCTACTTGCTAAATGTATTGAAACAGTAGCTCTGTAATCAAATTTTTCATAGAGTGTTATCTCATTAAAGAAGCTTTTTAACACTTTGCAAGCATGACCTGAGGCTTTTAGAGTACCTAAGCCACTCAGGACTCTGCTAACACTTTAAAGGAAGGAAATGCAGCTGAATATGCTGCACTAACTGAGGTCCAAGACTGTTGGCAGTCTGTGTTTTGTGGAGGACTAGTGACCAAACCTTTTAGCTGCAGGGAGTTCAGACACCACTGTAGTGAGGCTTTGCTGCTGGGATTGCTGGCTGGTTGGCAGGGACGCTGTTGGTGCAGGGCCTGACACAGCTCCTGCAGGAAGAAGTGTGGGTGGCAGCAGACCCTGAGATCAGTCTCACCAGGATGCCTGACATCTCGGTGGTAGAGCACAGAGAGCCCAAGCAAAGGGATTGCACTTCCATAGTCTTTGTGATTTGCCTTCTTGATGCCTGCTTTCAGATCCACCATCTTCAGAAGTTCTTAGCTATTTGAATACACTTGGCTCAGAAAAGCTTGAACATTCCCCAGTGTAGTTATGCACTTGTATTCAGCTGTAGACAAGAAGTTTCAGTCTCCAGAAAAGTACATCACAGGCTCAGGATTTGACTTGAATGGACTTTCAGTGCACATCCACCTTGGTGGATGAACCAGCTGCCATTCACTGTCCCCTCTGCTCTTGTGAAGAGTTAAAATGACCATGAAATTGAGTTTTGAATGTTGCTTCTCTCTGAGGAGTTGTGGAAGCTGCTTTTACTTTCCACCTGTGATGTATGGACATTCATGTTTGGGAGTCACAACCATCTATGTGCAGGTGGTAAAATGTCATTTCCTCTGGGTGAACTGTGCTCTGGTGTATGGCTGTGTTCTGGTGCCATCCAGCTGCCACTGCATGAGGATGAAGATGAATAATCAGAAAATTCTCCACCTGTTCTACAAGCAGTGGTTTGCTAGCAGCTATCCCTGCAAACATTACTGTCTTTACTAACTTCATTTCTCCTTTCATCTCTTCTCACTCTCGCAGAATCTTGCTCTTTCTACCTATTTGTTGATTCTGTGCACTGGTTTCTATCCTGGGGCTTTGGGCAGTCTCCTGTGTTGAATTGCAAGCAAACTGAAGAAACTCATCAGGTCACATGAGAGTGAGCCTACAAATAAAATACCACCTTTTGTGGTCATTCCACACTTTCTACTTAGTTATCTGTAAAAAAGATCACAATTTCTTTATGAGTAGTGGATGAAGTAGCATAATTCTAATAGGAATCCTATATTTTTTTAAAATGCATTTATTTTAGGGGTGCTGCTTTTGTCTTACTGAAAGGAGCAGTACTCTAAATCCCCACTTTTGCAGAAAGCATATCATAATAATAGCAATAATAACAACCCTAATGACAATAATAAAAATAAGTATTGAAATATGTTAATCTGGCCTCAAATCCATGATGGAACAAAAAGAAACCTGAAAATTCAGAGTGCTGTTCCTGTGACCCTGCTTTTTTTAGAATATTGTTGTATTTCTGATAATTAAGATTACATCATTAAAATTAATTAAGCAGTTAGGTAACTCTAAAGTGCATTGTTGGTGTTGGTTCTAGGTTGATGGTTTTAACTTTTTCAGGGAACATGTTTAGATGCAGCATACACAAAAGGCAGTATTTTCCTTCTCTTTTTTCCATTCCTTCTCAAAATTCAGCTGAAAGCTGCATATCCTTCCTCCCTTTCTCCAAAGCATGAACTTAAAGACATATACATGGACAAACCTGTCTTAATATGGGTTACAAATATACTTATTCTATGCATTGCAAATGATATCTGCTTTTTGACAGAAATTAAATAAAGACACTCTGTCTCTTCTAGTAGAGAGGAGGTGTAATGGAATGTCATTACAAGGTTATTTAATCCTTAATATTTCATGAGTATGTTCAAAAAAAAGGGACTTTGCTTGCAAAAATGTCTTACCTATGTCCTTGGTCTGTGCCTAAAATGTATTATTAGAATAACACAATTCAGGGGATTTGCTTTCCCAGCAGTTTGGAACTGATTGTACACGTGCCCTTGAGTCATTGTGTCAGCTTCATGTTTTGCACCATTTGCATGCAGATGTGTTAATTGGATGTCTGACAGTGTTAGCGTGTGGCATGCATGCTGGTTTTGTCTTCTGTGGACAGGTTTGTGTACCCATTTTTGCTTCAGGAACATTTCTACTGAGCAGTTTCCTTTAGAAATTAATGTCTATTTAGGAAGCCATTCTAAAGTACTAAGTGGTAGCATCATCCTCTTTTATTAGTATATAAGGATTCCTTTTAAAGTGCTTGCTTCTTGTCAGCTCAAATGCTTGGTGGCATTCTGTATCAGAGGAGGCTGAGCCTCAGCTCACTAGCTACTTAAAAACATAATTTTCTTTTTCATTATAGCCAGGCTGATTGGGTCTTGGAGCAAGAAGATGAAAAAAAAAAGGAGAAAGAGACATTCTTATCGTCCATTGATTTACATCCCATATCTTCCATGTCTTGCAGATTTTCTTTGCTTTATCTGCTCTCTTGCAGATTCCCTTCTGGAATTTCTGTTTTTCTATCATCTCTGTTGCTCTGCTACAGTAGGCAGAGGAGCATGTTAGGCACACTGTGCCTAGATATGATGTATTTAGATTGTATGAAAAGAATTACTTTAGGTGTCAGGAAAATTCAGTGGGCGCTGCATAGAAAATGGTCATGTTTTGAAAATCCCTATCTTTTGTACTCTGTTCATCTACATTCAACATTGTCTGAGTTGCTTTGTACAGCACTTAAAGCCTTCACATCCTGTTATAGAGGGACAGACTAATGTTATTCTTCTGGAAATTTTCTAGAAAATGTGGAAGATAGTACTGATGAGGATGCCCCATTGCATAGTCCTGGAACAGAAGGAAGGTGAGGAAATCTTTGTTACTACTGATTCTAGTAAAATTACTGTAATTTCCTCCTTTTGTAATGCAGAATCATGTATCCTTTAGAAAGTATCTCTAACATTGTTTCATTACACTTTGCCCACAATTTCAATAGAAAGAAGAATAAAATAAAAATACACACCTGCAAATCTGCAAAAAGTATGACTTTCTAACTGTGATGCAATTTTTCTTTTAGTTCATTATCTTCAGATCTCTTGAAGCTTTGTGGTGAAGTGAAGCCCAAAAGCAAGGTAGGATGTACAATGATGATGATGATAATTCTTCTATGTTTTTTAAGTGATTCTATGATAATTCATAATTTAAAGATACCTTCTGGAGAATGCTCTTGCTTTGCCCAAGAGACTTCAATGAATGAAGACGTGCAAAAGGTGAACGGATGTACTTTACATATGATTTGTGTGCAATATGATTTTGTGTTCACACTTCACTCTAAGAAGCAATGATTAAAAGAACTTCTTCAGTATTTTGGGGTTAAGTTATTAGAATTCCAGAAAGAGATGTATTCTTCCAGTTACTTGCACTCCAAGCTGGTGTAGTTTTGCAGATAAGTATTAGTAGGCTACAGTTCAATGCTATTGCCAGTGGCAACTGTGAACTTGCTTATTGTTTGCAATTTGTCATAGAAATCTTGAAGTTTATGACACAAAGGTTTGACCTCCAAGATCATAATTACAGTTGACAATGGAGGACTGTATCTAGGCTGACTACAGTTTAATATTAATGGCAATGGGAACTGGAAAGGTACAAAAAAGTTTGCCAAGTAAAGAGAAGCTTAGCCTCCACTTTTCCAACTGCAGTTGGCTTTGGAAGACACCATCTGTGTTGGCTGTTGAATTATTTGGTAACATTCCTTGGTGTGCAGCTTTTTGGGCTGTTTAACTGAGTTTGGTCTGAAAACGCAATGAAGTAAGCATATAATTTTTATAATGGCTCTTTTCAGACTGGATCATTATCTTCCCTATTAGTCTTTTTTCCCCTGAGGAATAGATCTTAATTTCACTGTAAAATGACACCTAACATGTATGATCCATTTTTTACAAATTACTGTGTTGCACAAAGCTTAGCTCCTTTGAGAGTTTTTCTGTTGTTTTCAAATTTTTGAAATGCTGAATGAATTTTAATGTGGACTTCTGAGGTGACTTAAACTAAGGAAGAAGCAGAGTTTGTATATGAGAAGAAGCCTTGATGTTAGAAGTCACACCAGTATAATTGTAGGTATTTAAATTGACACTTTGCTTTATTCCTCTCTGCTTTATAACATTTCGTTTGGATAAACTGTAGGTGAGTAATATTGTACTGATGTAGTATTGGTAGGCAGCTGGTTGAAAGGATATCCTTGGAATCCAGTTGTCAAATCAGTATTTCATGCCATTGAATTTGAATTGCCTCCGCTAAAATCATTGCCCAAAAGCAGAGACGAGCTTCTTGATTCAGTTTCCGAAGGCAGTTGCCAAGTGTTTGAGGGGGATGCTAATTGCCAGCTAGTGCTGAGTTGAGTGTGGGACTCTTGGCACACACCTTTGCAGGCTGAAGTGGCAGTTTGGTTGTTGTCTGTCTGCAGGCCCGCCGCAGGACCACCACGCAGATGGAGCTGCTGTACGCAGCCAGCAGCGACCCGGGCTCCGAGAGCAGCGCCGCCGACTCTGCCCCCGGCGCCTCTGCCGCGCCGGCCGCAGAGACCCAAGGAAGTGGGGCGGCTGCTGACACACACGATGCTTCTGCTAGGGACAGAGAGTTTATACCCCCACCTTCTAAGATAGGCAGCATGTAAGTTTGGCCATGCTGTACTAATTATCCTTTGCTTTTAAAAAATGCATGTTGCCAATTTCTTGTAATCCGTTATTTTAACTTTACAAATGAGGTTGATATACTTGAAGCTTACTAAATAATACTGACAAAGCTCTTTCCTTTCTACCATCACCACTCTAGAAAGTATAAATGCAGTCTTGTAGGTTCTGTGGTTCTTATTGAAGATGTAAAATTCTGTTAAGCTGCTTTGTTATTGTAACTGTGTTCTATGTAGAGGGGAACACCCTTCTAATACCTTGTATAGTTTGCTGTATTAGTGCTATGGGAAATGCACATTCTAGGGAGGTAGTGACAATCTGATTAGAACAGCAGAGAGATTTAAAAAAAACAAACAACAAAACAACAAAACACAACCCAAAAATTTTGTCATGGTATTTGTATATGGTCCTTATTATTAGGAAAAATCTTTCTGTGTGTTGTCGTGTATGGACCACGCATAAAATGAAGAAGTCTGTGCAGCAAAATAGAGTATTCAAGTAAAAAGTTGAAAGGAAAATGTTAGATATTATGAATCCTCAAAAATCCTTTCTGTTTGTAGGTTGCACTTACCTGCAGAACAGTTTTACTAACTGAAAGTATCTCTTGATTCTAAACAGAACTAAAAATATTTTTGTCTTTTTACTTTGGGACCAGCAGATGTCTCTCACACACACTCTTTTTTTATTTTCACTTGCTCTTTCAATTCATTTTATATCTGCCAATATCACTGCTGGTTATTGGCCATTCACTGCTAGAGACCCTTTTCTTGGCTTTTTAGGTGCTAGCTCCTGTGTTGCATAAGCTCATGTGTAAATTCGATGCACTTCCCACATTCAGTGATGTGGAAATCAGTGTCCCGTAGCTATCTTCACATTACAGGTTCTAGAGTTAAGCATCTTTTAATATTCATCTGTCCTATTTGCATAATATTTTTACAGCAGTCTCTACCTAATGTACATTTGCAATTTGTATTTTTTACTATATATTTCTGGCATGTGCTTGAAGTGGCAATTGTGAACAGTAAAACACTGCTGACAGCAATTATTAACCCATGCTGATGGCTTCAGTGCAAATAGAATCTGCTCGGAAAGAATGCTCTTGAGGGTGAGCATAGGTGGAGAAAACCCACTTGTTTCAGCAGTTAGCGTGAGATGAGTAGAGACTTTTGAAGCTTCAAGATCTAAAACATCAAGTGTTATGACCTGACATCCAAGACTCAGGTAATACCAACTTTTGCCTCACTCCATCTTCTAGAATGTATCCGTTTATGAAAGTGAGCCAGCAAAAAGGCAAACAAGGATTTTCCCAAAACTGTGTTCTGCAAGACTTTGAGAGTTAGATACTGTCAAAAAGTCAATTCAGTCAGCAGTAGGCCTCACGTATTGAATTGTTATTGATCATGTTTCAGTAGATAAGTGATCAAAAATTCCCACAATCAATCTACAGTGACCTTCTCACTGCAAGTGTGTATGTTTTTTCAAAATAGAACTCTTGCTGGTTTTTCTGGTCATAGTTGAAGAAAGCTTGTCTTTGTGACCCATCTGGCCTTCCCTTATGGGCCTCTGGTGCCAGCATACCTTTTGTAAAAAAATATATTATTCAGGAGGAGATTTTGACTTTACCTGCAATAAATGTTTTCTCCCTTGTGCCACTTACTTAAGCAACATTCAGGAATGTAGAGGCCAGTAATCCAAACTATAGATTCTCAAAGAGACAGAAATTAATTATATGTTTGGGTGCAAATTCAGGTATCTGCATATGCACAAACTGCTCCACTCTGGAACCTCCTCAGTTTTCTAAGGTTTCTGGTGATTCCATGGTCCTTGGAGAGGGATTTGTTACAAGGGCAAGTGTTGGTAGGTTAACGGGTAATGGCTTCAAACTGAAAGATTGTAGGTGTACATGAGATATTGGAAGAAATCCATTTCTGTGTGAGTCAAACACTGGAACAGGTTACCTAGAGGAGCTGTGGATGCTCCATTCCTGGAAGTGTTCAAGGCCAGGTTGGGTGGAGCTTAGAGCAGCCTGGTCTAGTGGGATGTGTTCCCGCCTAAGAGAAGGGGTTTTGAACTAGGTGATCTATGAAGTCCCTTGCAATCCAGACCATTGTGTGATTCTGTTACTTAGGGAGGCACCTAAATACATATGGCCAACAGCTAATTTAACTGGAGTTCTGTTTACAAAGTTGGTTAGTGCTGCTGTCCTTTGATATACTCAACTCATCTACAGCAGCTTTTTCAGAACATAGTTGTCTTCTGTAGGACTTGTCAGCTCTTTTCAGATGTCTGGCAAATGTAAATGGGCTCTGGAGACCTGGAAGTAGGTATCTGTCCTGTTCCTTTTCTGTTAGGTCATTGCCATCATGCACCTGGTTTTTACCCCTGGGCTTAGGAAGTTCATTCCAGAAAGATAGCTGTATTTTTATAATACCTGCATTCCCAGGCTTTCAAAAAGAATTCAGAAAATTATGATGCTATTTACACTCTCTGCTGAGGATGTTTCTCTGTGGAGTCAAAGATGGAAGACTCAAAGGGCAGGTAGAGAAGAGAGCAAGTGAAAGTTGCCTCTGTCTCTGAGTATGCAAGGATGCCAGTGTGAGGCAGAGGAGCTTGGGTTCCAGTTTCTGGTTTGGTTTATTTAATGGAGCAGCTTCTCAGTAAACATGTAAGCAACCCTGGCAGCAGGCACTACAGCCTATTTGTAATCCTTGCTTGAAGACCTGTCAGCCTGATTCATAGAATTTGCCTTGTGACCTCAGGATTTTTGCATTCCTAAATGCATACTGGTCCAGCATAAAGAGAGGGAAGGGAGTGTGTCCTGTTCCACCTTTTTTGGTGTCCTTTGCACAGTATGCCTAGAGGTAAGGGAGCCCTACATAGAAATGAGTGCTCTGGCCTTGAGGGAACTGGACACACTTTCTCCCCTTTTTTTATGACTTAGTTGCTAGGCTTCTGTGCAAAACCAGGCAGGTTATCACTTGTCCTCCTGATCCTGTCTCTTGAAGACCCCGGGGAGCTCTAGGGTTGACATGCAGCTCTTGGCACTTGGTCCTACAGGTCCCTCACATTCCAGTTAGGGTTTGTGATCACCTGAGACTGTCTCATCTACTTGAATCAAGTAGCTGTTTGTGGTTGTGCTGTCCATGTGAAATCATGTTATTCTGCATTCCAGTCTCCAGGTGGATTTTATGTAGCACAGACTTCCTCTTAAGGGAAACATGTAGAGCTGTGCATGTTCAGAACCTGTAGGGCTCTGAGATTGATGGTCATAACCATGTCAGGCAGGTGGCCTGCCAAATGAGATTTACCTGATTAATGGAGTTGCGTGGAGCAAAAACACTTTCAGAATCTCTGCTTTCTTGCTTTTAATGAGCGTTTCATATTCATAGAAAAAAATCCTTCTAAATGCAAAGAAATAGAAAAAAACCAAAACAAATACTGCTTTTTCTCAACTAGTGAGAAATGGAATTTCAGATGAATGGAGGCCACTCAGATTCCTTTCTTTTTTCTTTTGTCTGACTGTGGTGAAATGAAAACATTTGGGTGTCAGCTTTAATACTGTCCTCTTGATATTCTTGCTAATTTTAATGGAGAATAAAAGGTTGGGAGAAAGACCACAGTGACTGTAAATTGGAATTGTTTCAGAGCAAGAACTGGAGAGACAAATGAGGGATGAAGAGCAAGGGGGAAGGAAAGTGGGGGACAAAGAGAAACCATGTTATAATAGATTGCCAATGGGAAGTACCTCTTTTCACTTCCTAATTAAAATGAATATGTTACTGCAAAGTTTCATTTGTGTATAAGAATCATTGTGATTTCTCTATTCTTCATGTCTGTAAATGGCTGACTGTAGATGCAAATGTGGAATTTGAAATTTAAGAACTTCCATGATCTTAATTTGGATGCATACTCCACTTTATTTCTTTTAGTGAGTCTCTTTTATTATTGAATTAGTAAATCTCCTTTAACTATTCAGTATCTGACACTGTATGTTAATCATCTTTGAACATTATTGACTTGGTATATTTTTATATTCAAGTGTGAGAACAAGTTTATAATCCTTAAATTCAAGAGAGACAATAATAGATTAAGTATGTTCTAAAGTGTGAAACCACACTGAGAGAACAGGTAATATTCTGTGAAGGGCCTTAGAGTGAGATAATGATTGCTCTTGTTTTAGTTCGAGGCAACCATCTCTTCCAGAGAAGAAGATACCTGAGCCTTCACCTTTAGCAAAGAGAAAAACCTACGAGAAAACAATGGAAAAGACAAAGACAAAAGAACAAAAACTGTAAGACTATTTTAAATTTATTTCCTCTGATGTAATTTGAAATTTCTTGAAAAATAAATCTGTGTTTTTCTATTTCTTTTCTTCCAGGACAGTTTGTATTGTTGACAGTGTTGATATTCATTGCTCAGCTTATGCCTGGTTGTTTGGGGTTTTTTCCAGGTTGTTTTTCTGTACAAAATAACTCAGGGGCAGAGCCCTGAGAAAATGTCCTTTGGAGCATTTGCAAATTACTTTTTTTTTTTTAAATCAAAGTCATCAATGTCTCTAAGAGCCTTCAATTTATAAGGATTTCTTTGTTTTACATGTGTGTTTTCTTGCCTGTAGCTTCCACTTTTACCACTTAATCTTTGAACGTTGTGCCATCTTGCACTCTGCAGCCTTAAGCTTTTTGCCTTCTCTGAGAAATATCTGTATTACAATCTTAATTATTTGCTAAAGAGCATCTAACGTTTGAGGCATGTTGCATTTAACTTTTCTAACCATTCATAACCTGTTAAAGAAGATGTTCTTTTTTTTTTGTAGCTCAGATTCTGGAGCCCCAGAGGCTAGTCTGTCACCTCCTACTTCCCCACCAAGCCGGCCCCGTAATGAAATGAATGTTTTTAGTCGTCTTACTGTTTCTCAGGGAAACACATCAGTTCAGCAGGATAAGTAAGTCACAAAGGGAAGCCTCAGCCCCCAACCAGGGAAATGCAGAGTGTGCCCAAGTTTTCAGTGTAGTGTCTGGTAGAAATTTTGCCCTTCTGCAAAACAGGAGGAGATATTTCTCATGTTTTTGTGTAGTTTTCAAAGGAAATATTTTAAACTACCATGGAACCACTGTAAAAATTTGAGAAGAGAAATTTCCTGCTGAACCTTGTTTCCTGTTTTCTAGGATATGTCTGGTATTTGTAGTCTTAAACCCAAAATAGAAAATGGTAGAATTCTTAGATGTTTGTGTATTTGTGTGTGTGTTTACACTCAAAAATAGATTTTAGGTGATAATTTAGGAAATAGTGCTTTTGGCAGTTACTCAGTTGCTCCAGTGTTGCTCAGAGTGCTCTCACAACGGCACCTCAGAGGATGGGACACAGAAATGGCTAGAACACAGTTGTTAGAGATTATCCAAATTATTGAACAGACTGACTTTAGGAGGTGATCTGCAGGAGTGGATGATATTCATGTCTTGTTTAGAAGAAGTAGAACAGATGTTTCTCACCTTAGGCATCTGTTTAGAAACCTTACACCAAATGGCAGTGGACTTTACTTGACTAAAATCTCTATTACAGGTTTCAGTACTGATACAGATACCATGCAGTGCTTATGAACTACAATTCAGATTTAAAATGTAGCTTTATTTGTAGCTCTAGCGAGATAAGAAATTGCTTTTGTCTGCTTACACTATTTTTTTGAATAAAATGGGGTTTTTTCAGAGGTCTACAGCCACCACATACCACGCAGTGGCTTGCAAGGCTTTCAGTAACTGTGCTTGTGACTTCTTTATCTTAGCTTACCTTTCTTATTGCTAACTCCCACCAAACCCTTTTCATTTTCTCTGAGCTGACTTTGAAGTCAAATAGAAACTGCTGAATCTGTTTGAGTTGAAAATGAAGGACATCTTAAGATGTACTGAAAATCATCATATTTTGGGGAAATATTGTCTTGTATGTGGTCCTGGTTTTTATTTTTAAACATTTTTCCAAATGAGAGGGGAAGGATTTTGAACTTAGCATGGCTTGCAAATCACTGTATTTATTTGAGTGAGTTATCATATTTAACATTTATATCTCTATGACTAATATTTTGCATGTATCTTCTACACTTAGCAGGCATTGATGTTCAGAGTATTTTTTTCTTTTGATATTCTCAACAAGCACTATCCTGTGGAGGTTAACTTGTGCATCTATCTTCTCCTTTTAATTTTTTGCCTTTACTTCTCTAAGAAAATGTTGGGGAAATAAGAAATGGCTCAGCTGCTGTTACTCATCTTCTGGAGCTGAAACAGTCTACTGTAACTTTCTGCTGAGAATGATATTTAAAGATAATTACTCTTTCCCCCCTAACCCCCACATCATCATGAGTTTGAGGTATACCTTGAGCAATGCTGCATAATATTTGTGGATTTGCATTGCTTTTCTGAGTTGGCCATGCTGTTGTGTGTTCTACTCATATGGAGGCTTTCCTTTGCTGATACCTATATTCTTTCTCCTCACAATTCCACCACTGTTGATTGTAGGTCTGATGAAAGTGATTCCTCTCTCTCGGAGGTACAAAGGTACTCTCTCTTTCTCTTTTCTGTTTTCTTGACATCTCTCATCAAAGTTATTCCAGTTCTTAAGGCATTTCATTTTGCTGCATGATTTTTCCTGATACCTGTGCATTGTTTCTCTTGCTTTTGCTAGAACATGAAATATCTGAGATTTGGGTCAAGCATGTCTCCCCCTCTCCTTTTTTAGGGTATTCTTTTATCATTGTTGAGCATGTCAGATATTTTAATTATAACTGAAGTATGGTGTAAACATTTCCTTAGATACATTGTTTCTCTCTTTGTTTTCTTAAAAAAAAAATAGGAGTAGACATTTTCTTAAGTTTTATTTACTTCTCTCCTTATTTTTGTTTTTCTTTTTCCATTGTATGCTTTGATCACTAAAAATGAAATCCTAGTGTAAATAAAAATGAGTGGTTTTTTATTACTTCTTTCTCAGAGAATGCTCAGTGGCTTAAGAGATGAGAGAAATGTTGCCACTTGTGTCCCTGTGGGTTAGGATTTTGGTACTCAATGAAAAATTAGTTTATCTAGAGAAGGGCAATCAGATAATTGCTAACAATATAATGGGGCTTTGCCTGGTCATTGTAGCAGTTGTAGTGGTTTTTTTGTCTGTAGATTTTAGAACACTGCATTTAGGTGATAAATAGCTCCAGGACGTGTATTTTACAGGAATTGTCATGGAAGTTAATGGGTGAGAACAGCAGGAGGAATAACTCAGTTCGGAGGCAGCATGATCCACTAGGGAATACTACAGAGAAAATCATGTTAGTTTAGTATGATGCTAGAAAACAATAGCATAGAGACCTAAATTAATTAAAAATAAAATTGTTCCTGTTTTCTTGAAAACATAAAATAGTGCAGATGAAAGGTGAAAGCCTTTCCAAAATTAAGAAGATAATCTTACACAATTTAAGACACTATTAATACTAGTAAAATCTAAAGAAGGTAGTAATGAATTATATGAGTGAAGATGTCCTGAACTGTAAAAAATGTTTAAAATCATAATTTTAATGTACTAGATAAAGTAACCAGTTGTCACAAAGCTAGCTTGTATCATAAAGGACTTTTTCCTTTTTATAGCAAACTTCTGGACAATATTACGATTTTTTTACATTTTCCTGGTGCATCTGATACCTTCTGTTTTGGTTTTCTGTTTTGGTTTTCTGTTTTGGTTTTCTGTTTTGGTTTTCTGTTTTGGTTTTCTGTTTTGGTTTTCTGTTTTGGTTTTCTGTTTTGGTTTTCTGTTTTGGTTTTCTGTTTTGGTTTTCTGTTTTGGTTTTCTGTTTTGGTTTTCTGTTTTGGTTTTCTGTTTTGGTTTGTTGAGATAGGGCTATGATTAGTTCCTTTTCATCACAGTTATGTGTGTGATTCCCAAAAGAGCATGACAGTGAGTCTTAACTGCAAGCTGGCCAGGTCACAGCTGTGTTGCATGTTTTGGGCATTACCTTGGGGATTTTCTACACTTCACAGAAATAAAGGGGTCTGTGTGTGTGCAATTGTATGCATGGGATTTTAGACTGCTAGTGATTTTTGTTTGGTAAAGAGTTGTGAGGTGTTTATTTCAGGCAAGTTAGTCTTTTGGCATTACCACAGAATTAGCTGAAAGTGCCCAGGAAGATTGCTCTGGGGTGTCAGCATTCCAGTCATCCTCCCTTTTGGCCATTTGAGCATGAGCATGTTGTTGGGTACAGGGTGCACTGAGAACCTTCTTCAGGCACAGGAGTTACCAGCAGTTCTCTGGGTCTGCCCATAGGAATCAGATGATGTGAAATGCATGCTGAGTTTGGAATTGGCAGTGCACATTACATTTGCTCCATTTTTCAGATTGTGCTGTTTAGATGGTTGATCTTGGGCATACAGAAGCTTGTGTGTCGTGGTTTGTTCAGCATTGTGAAGACTTTGCCATGTACCCAGCATTTAGCATCTCGTTGTCTTTTCATTTGTTTGGTTTTGTATGTGATTTCCTTTAACTGCTAGGCCAGACTTGGTGGGTGTTGAGGCTAAACAGTAAAAGTCCTGACATAGTTTATGAAAGGCATTCAGCTGTTCTGCCCTCACATCTAAGAACACTAGGATTTTTTTTCCCTACATGCAAGTAAATTAGCTTTATCTGTGTCTATTACTATGCCCAACTCACATTCCTTTTTTTTCTTTAGGGGGATAATTAACCCATTTCCTGCTTCCAAAGGCATCCGATCCTCCCCGCTTCAGTGTATCTATACAGCTGAGGGGCATACCAAGGCTGTGCTCTGTGTTGATGCAACTGATGATCTTCTCTTCACTGGATCTAAAGGTTGGGCAAGCTCTTTGCACCTCTGCTGCCTACAGAGGTTCCTTTGACAACTTGGGGTTGTGAAATTCTCAATTTGTGCTTAGTGTTGTAAATACAGTGGAAAATTCTAAGGGTCCATTTTTCAACATAAGCTGAAGAGGGATTTACAGTAATTATCTATGGGTTTCTAACTCCAGTGTGTAGTATTTGGCTGCTTGTTTGTAGTGGAAAACCACAAAAAGCAGTAACATTAACATTTGTTGAATGATATGATGGAAGCAGTCATGGTAGCAGGTACACACATGACATGCAGTGCAAATAGCTTCAGGGTAAGGGTGGAGATGGGAACTGCACATGCTTGGACCTACTGCACAGAGTTTGAATACCCTTCATGCCATAGTTGGTTCTTTGAAGTATCTTCTTCATCTGAGGGTGTCTTCTGCTTCCTCTGTGCATCTCGTTGCCTGTCCTTTGTTGTTATAAGAACTGTATGGCAGTTGTGGGAGGGCCTGGAATTTCAGTAGCCTCTAAGTTCCTTACTGGGTAGTGCAGTCACTCTATAAACTTCTCAAACTGATAGAAGCAGTATTTGGAAGAAAATATTTTCCTCCTGTCTTTACTGAATTTCCAGTATCATTGCTCAGTTTGGCTTAAAGATACCACCAGAGGCCACCAGAGCTCAATGGTTTCCTTTCACAAACACCTAGTTTAATGTAAAGGACTTGTTATATTCTTGTGCAGCTGAAGCTATGGCAGACTCTTTTTTTCTGAAAGTATCAAAGCTAAGAGGAATTAGAATGGCTGGGAAGAAATTAACACCTGTTGAGGGGGAGACTCCTTTTCACTAGTTCATGTAATGAATAAACCTTGAAATTTCAGGACATCCCTTTTATCCCAGTTATTAGCATAGTTGACAACCCCATCAGATGCAGGTCTTCCACTGCTATTATTCAGTTATGGTTTCTGTGGCTATTCTACTAGCTGGCTGTTAAAAATACCAAATCACACACTTTGAGTGTGCAAACTTTTGATCTTGCAGGTTTTAAGCCTACATTTCAACATTTGTACAAGCATATACAGTTGCAAAAAAGGACATTGATTTAGATTTTGTAAATAATACTTAGTTTGTTTCTGTTGAGATTTTGAATTTTGTGGCTGTGTGAAGGAAAAAAGGGCATGTTTTAAAATTTTATTTTACATCTAGATTTATATTCTAAAGGTTTGGTAGTTTGTTTGTTTTTTTAATGGATGTTTGCAGATGTTGCAAATATTTACCTTTTGGAAGTCATATCCTAGCTTCTTAAGTATTCTTTTACTCAAGGGTGTAGACAGTTGCTTAATTAAATAAAATTAAATCTTTTGGAAATTGTTGCTGAAGCAGAAAGCCTCGGCTCACTGACATCAGATAATACTTGCAGACAAATTCAGAAATGCCAGTAAGCTCTCATGTGCATAGTAGATCTGTGATCTTGGTGGTTGGTGTTTTAAAGTGGCAGACAGGTCTTGCTATATTTACCTTCACGCTATCATAACCAGAGTGTGTACATGAAGCTTTCTCTTCATCCTCCCCATATACTTATTTCAGTATAAATGTATGTCTAAAATACCTGGAGGGATACAGACATGCTGCAGCAAGGAGAGTTTCCTGTTCTTGCCAACAGTGTTGCAGATATCTTGAAAACTTCCATGCATTTGGGATTTTAACGCATAAAAGGTTGCAGTATTTAAACTCCTTTGCTATGGAATCAAAACAGTGACTAAAGCACTCTTTGCTGGGATTTTCAGAGGCTCCCAAAACACTGAAGAGTTTGGGTCCATTTGTAGTTGTGTTGTGGCAGTCAGAACTCGGCCGTGCTAAGTCTCAAAACTCATCCTGAACTATGTTTTTGATAATGAATTTTTGAATTAAAAATTGGATTATTCTCTTTATCTATCATCATCCACACTTTACAGCCCCTAAACTGTCTGCATTTTCACTTCCCTTGAGATTTTGATCCTTTTAAAATGCTTCTGGGGCTAATATGCAGATCTTGAAAGCACATTTAATAATTAACCTTGCTTAGTTTTGATAATGATAGATGGATGCCTGTGTGTATTTTTTAAGAACTACTTAATTTTGCTGGTTTTTTGTGGTGTCTACAGAAATGGAGGAAAATGTATACGTGCAAATAAATGTGTGTACTTTTTTTTTAATTAATGGAGTTCAGGAAAAGCATGAGAATTTGTAGGGTTTCTTTTATTTTGTTAATATTTTTCCCATTTCTGTTTATCTTTATTTAGATCGTACCTGTAAAGTCTGGAATCTGGTAACTGGACAAGAGATTATGTCTTTAGGGGGTCACCCAAATAATGTGGTTTCTATTAAATATTGCAACTACACAAGCCTGGTCTTCACAGTTTCAACCTCCTATATCAAGGTGTGGGACATCAGAGATTCTGCCAAGTGCATTCGGACGTTGACGTGAGTATGCTGAACCTCAGATGCCAAGCATACAAATGAGTCTTAGTTCTAGATACATTTTATTAAATGTAGTTCAGTATTGCAGTACAGTGAAATATAAGTACACTGTTGGGGATGTTTCTTTACATGTTCAGGCTAAGTTAGTATGGGGCACCAGTAATGGGAACACACAACGATTTGAGTTTTATCAGGTGTTCAGAATTCATAATTGGCTTATAGCCTTTTTTGCTCAGTGAAATAGGTTTGTTTATAGAGAGTATGCAAAGTATGGCAAACTAACTGTAGAATTTGGGGGTTTTCTTTTTTTTTTTTTCCTTTTTCTCCTCTGTACTCAGGTCTTCAGGCCAAGCTATGCCTGCTGATGTGTGTTCAGGAAGTACTAACAGAACAGTTGCTATCCCAGCTGGAGAGAACCAGATCAATCAAATTGCACTAAATCCAACTGGCACATTCCTCTATGCAGCTGCTGGAAACTCAGTGAGGATGTGGGACCTGAAAAGGTACTGAACACCAGCCAAAGAGAATGTTCTTTAGGTGGTTGCATGTGCATAGGCAGCAAAGTTGTGCATATGAAACAGGCAGTGTAGTGTTTCTTCTCTATGGTAGTGTCCACACCTGGGCAAAATATGGTATCAGTTACAGATCAGCTAGCCATCTGTGGTGGTTACTGAGATAATGATTTTCTCATGTGTAAAGGTTGTGGTGAATCATTTCAGTAAAAATGACTGGAAAAACACAAGGTTTTGTTTGACAGGCACTACAAAACGCACTTTTGTAAGGTGAGGATGGGAATCCTGACTAGTAATTGTTGATGAGATGATGGAAGCCAGTGGAAGTAATGAAATATAATATGGGGTTATGATAGCTACACTATAATTACACTTTTCCAAACAGAACCTGCTCCTAAAGAGTGCATTCAAAATACAGAAAATACTTACGAGAGGACTGATTCATCTTTACTTTAAAATGTTTTAATTCCTATTTTTCATAAGTAGAGGGGTTTTGTTGTATTTAATGTAAATTTAATATTTATCCATGGATATGAACAATAGAGTATAGGTAAACAAGAGGATAGTACTGAAGACATAGGGAAAATGAAACAATCCATTCTGTAAGAAGCTGTGCTATGGACTGTATTGGATATATGAAAAATTAACAAATCCTCATTCCTTCTCTTATCCTTAAAGATTTCAGTCTACAGGAAAGCTAACTGGTCACCAGGGTCCTGTTATGTGCCTTACTGTTGATCAGATCTCCAATGGACAAGACCTTATTATCACTGGTTCAAAGGATCATTATATAAAGGTAAACCACTAGTATTTGCCTATTTTAACTTGGAACATCAGCATGGGATGCAGGCTTCAGCAGAAGTGGCTTACATCTGCACATTCAGAATATGATAGCCAAGATGAAAATTATTTCACCAGTCATGGGTTGTGAATAATATTCAGTCATAATACTTACCACTTCAGTGCCTTTTTTGTTTCACCAAGGAAGATGGATGCATGGTTGTCTCCAGTTTAGGGTTTTTTTAATCCCCATTAAATTGGGTATCAGGTGTACAAAGTCTTGGAGAAATATTCATAACACCTACTTTTAGCTAACATTTAGCTCTTTATCTTAAGTCAGTGCCTCTGTTTTGGAGTGCAGACCTAATTGTTTAGCAGAGACACCCTGTGTGTTCCTCACATAAGGGAGTCCACAATTTAGCCCAGGCTCTTTGTGAAGTGCTGCCTGTGTTCTGAAGTGGGGAAGACAGCCAGGTCAGCACTTCTCAGCCAAGGTGGACAATATACTTTTCTGTTTCTTGGAATTGTGATTAATTCACTCAAGGATATGGAATCTGTTTTTTGGGAGGAGGGGGTTATTTTTTTGTCTTTTGTTTTTTTGTTGCTCACCTCAGCCAGTGCCTGTTTGAACCCACAAGCTCCTGTTTCTCAGTGCTACACCCAAATCACCAGACTTAATGAATTGTATATCATCTGGAAAGGGGACCCTCACACTGCAAAGAATGTGTGATGCATGAGGCCAAAGAGAATGGGCAAAAAGCCCTAGCTTGTTATGAGGGGATACCCTTTGTTCTGTTCTTCTCACACACTGGAAAAAGTGTATGAACACAGCTGGGGGTGGGGCAGGATCCAGAATCTGCGTGAGCTTTCTCACTGAGCTAGGCTTTCCTTTTTCATATTATTCTGCAATTCTTGGACACTTGGCTGTGCACTGTGCCAAATGCAGAAAACTGCCTGAGAGGTTGGTGCATAGTTGGGCAGTTTGGGCAGTGGATTTGAATCCTGTCAGCAGTGTCCCTTTGGTTAGAGGCCAGGGGATTCTTAGGCAATGGAGAGACAGAGGCAGACACTCTGAGAATTACTTCTCTGCACAGTTCAGAATATTGGTGTAGTTATGAGCTGCCATCCTGGCACAGTAATGAGGGAAGGACCTCAGTGGGAACAACAGGGTGGCATCATGTAATGCACGTTTGTCATGCTATGAGCTGGAGGTGGGAGGGCTTTTGGAAAACAAAGCTGTCAACAGGCAGAGAAGTTTATCTGTCCTTCTTGTGCTTCCTTTCTGTGACCAGGCTACATAAATCCTCCTAAGTCTGCCTGGCTCTTGACTTACACCACTACAATGTCCAGGGGATATTTCAGCCATTTCTGAGTGCTTCAGAGTAGTGTGTGTTCTCCAAAGTGAATGCCTCCAGAATTGTCAGGCCACTTTGGCTAGTATAAATGATCTGTATGTGCAGCTGTCTGCAAATTCTCAATGCTTCCATTCAGCTCGGAAAAGAGAGGGTTATGTGGGGACCTCATAACTTTCCAGTATCAGAAGGGGGCTTACAGGGAAGCCAGAGAAGGATTCCTCATCAGGAACTATACTGACAGAACAAGGAGTAATGGGCACAGATGGAAAAAGGGGAAATACAGGTTATGATATTAACATGAAATTCTTCACTGTGAAGGTGGTGAGATACTGAAACAGGTTGCCCAATGAGGTTGTGGATGCCCCAGTGCTGGCTCTATTCAAAGCCAGGCTGGATAAGGCCTTGAGCAGCCTGGTATAGGGGGAGGTGTCCCTACTACCAAAGAGGGGTTGGGACTACATGATCTTTAAGGTCCATTTTAACCCCTTAACAATCTGTGGTTCTCTGCATGGGTAGGTCTGTTGGGCTACTAGGCTTGGTGACAGATACTGTCATGTCACAGGAAACTACTGTCTTGTCTACTGAGTCAGTAATATTAGTCATCTCTAGGTACCTGATTTTTCTGGTTTATCACTGAATTTTTTGTTACAATTGGAACTGATGCATGTTAATTGAATGCGGTAAGTTATTTTAAAATACCTTTAGCTCACAAGGTATTATTTTATACTACCAAGCTCTCCTTTTTCTACTGTCAAGCTTATTCATTCTAAAAGGCCAATAAAGAGCAAATAATAGAGGATAAAGTTTGACATTTGCTTGTGAAACAGAGCTGGTGGTTTAAAAAGTTACAGCTCATCTGTTCTTTCAGCTCAGTCTCACTGGGTGAGTTCTGGTTCCCTACAATGCAAAATGAATCAGAATTGCTTACACTGCAGCTCTGGAAACAAAGACCTGATGGGATTGATTATGGCTTAAATTGTTAAAGCAACCTTTCATAAAGAGTTTGTTTTAACACCCCATTCTTGGAGCACAGACAAGGAGAGAGGTGTGTCTTAATACATGAAAAGTATCAGCGTGTAATAGTATGTAACCCTAACCAAAACAACTTGTCCAGAAAAACATATTAATGCCTCTTTCTGAAGCTACTTACCTTGCAATTCTCCCAGAGTGAGTTATGTTTCCCAAACTCACTCATGAGCTTTGTTTCTCTAGCCCACCACACAGGGTATATATGGGCCCTTCCTGTGAAGCTGCTGTGTATATGATATTCAAGTAGTAGTATTCTTCCCAGATAAGTCTTCTCTGAAGTCAGTCAAGAGGTGGAAGAGGAGAAAGGAGTGGTTCTGGTAGATAAATTCTGTCAAATATACATCCTGATACTGTGGCCTGTAATAAGACTGTAATAAATTTTTTCCCTAAAGTTATTTGCTGCATGACTTTCAAGCAGGTTAGATGGCAGAAAATTTCATATAACATTTTATTATTTATTTTAGATGTTTGATGTGACTGAAGGGGCTCTTGGAAGCGTGAGTCCTACACACAATTTTGAACCTCCTCATTATGATGGCATTGAAGCACTTGCTATTATGGGAGATAACCTTTTTAGTGGCTCAAGAGATAATGGAATTAAGAAATGGGATTTGTCTCAAAAAGACCTTCTTCAGGTAATGCAAAAAATCATGCAGCTGCTGTGACAGTCACGCTGTAGAACTGTTTTCAGGCTGTATAAATGTTTTCAGGCTCATACAATGACTATTCACATAGACACTTGTGCTTTTAATAGGGAAGGCATAGAGCACTGACTAAGAAAGAAATCAATAATGTACTTGATCTTTACATGCAGTTGCTTTTCTCTTCTGTGCATGTAGCATCAGGAAATTCTGATGAAGTGGTTATCCTGTTTTAGCTCTGAGTACGTGGGGGTTGTTTTAATGCTTCAGAATAAAAGCAGCAGTTGCCTCATCTGTGACTGGAATCATTGGATACTTGTCTTTGACAAGTTGGTAAATTTTGGATTGGGAACTCATTAATGAGAAACAGTACTTTAGATCAGGCTACGGAATATTTTCTTGTGAAGAGGTTTTACAGCCTATCTCACTCCACCCAGTCTTGGACCTTAGATCATCTCCTTATACAGTGCAGGTGTTATGTTGTGTATACAGCACACTCATAATAACACTTGCTGTCAGAACACATTTGCTGTATGTTTTTCCTTATGTAAAAAGGAAAAAAAGGGAGTGGGTGTAAAAGGACCTCAAATCCAGGGAAACTGCAATTTTTTTTGGCATGAAGAATTTTGCTTTTTGCCTACCTGCTATAAGATGATCTGTTCTTCTAGGTCTTATGAGAGGTTCTTGAGGTATAGTTGTGATTATTTAACTTGAGACTGAGCGAGAACTGGAAGGCAGAAAAACAAATACCAGAAAAAGGCAGAAAAACAGAAGAGAGTGCTGTTTTTGCAGGAATTTTTAGGGAAAGGAAGAGCATGCATTTAATATGCAGACTGATAGCAAGGAAACAAATAAAATTTTAAAGTATTGGGACATGAGAAAATAATGGACTGGCTACTTTAAAAAGAAAATTTCTATGTGGGCATACTTAGTATTCTGTAAATATATAAACTTTCTTGACCTTCATTCAAAATCATCCAGTTCAGTGCCAGTTCCTTTTCGGAATACTACGAAGACTTCCCAGTTAAAAGAAGGATTCATAAATTTAGCATCTTACAGAAAATCTTCACTTGCCCATATTGGTACGTCTGCCCTCACATCTGTCTGTCCAGAAAAATGTGCTAAGTAGCTTGTACCAAAATCACAGGCACTGGAAAGATTTTGTATTCTCAGAGTGACTCCATTAAAGTTTTAAGGAGTGTCTTCACTCTTGCATTTGAGGCTCATTTAAATATTATGCATTTTGCTACTGCAATTAATTTAACATCAGAAAGAGTACAGGATGAGGGGTGAATAAGATTGTAAATTGCACTAGTTATATCACTTTCCTCGCTTTACTTTTGTTATGTGGTCATAATTTCTCTACTTTGCCTTCCCCTGTTTGTTGGTTTGAAAATTAGAACTTGATAGGAATCATCTCACACTTCCTTCTTTCTTTTTATTTCTATAAAATGCTGTAAGTTTTTCAAGGAGGTGAGACTGAAGCATTTGACAGAATAGAAATAATCTTTATTTATTGTCTTTTACAGGGAATGAGAAATACTGTTGCTTTGCTAATCGTGTGATAATTCAGAGTGGAAGGGCCCACTCAAGGTCACACAATGTAAAGTTGTCCCGCTGGTCCAAGCAAGGCCAACTTTGTAGTTAGGTCTCGTTTCTCAAGGCCTTGCCCAGCTGAGTTTTCAAAACCTCCAAGGTTGCAGACTGAACAGCTGCTCTTATTAATCTACCCAGCAACCAAAACCTGAAACAGAGCCAAGCTGCTTCACAGCAGAAATGCTAATGTTGCATGAGAGGTTCTGGTTTGGCATACACATGTTGACCAGGTTTGATCCTCTGTAATTGCTGAAAATCCCTTAACAAGCATGCTATTCAAAAGAATTTGGAGATCATCTACTTCACTTGGTGTTGCACATCCCAAGTCACAAAATTGGGATTTATAAGAACCACGACCACCCCACCCTCCTGCCACTCCCAGTTTCATGAACTGCTGCAGAATCAAACTACCAGTGCTGTGGTAGCTGTGTATGTTATAAATGAAACACCAAGGTGATCCTAGAAATCTGAATGTACTCCATTATGAGCAAAGCAGCAAGGCAATTCTTACCAAGCTGACCTAGAGAAAAGCCACATTCAAAAGACAGCAAATTTTGGCTATTATTTCCCCATATTATTATTTTTCCCTGTGTATTTGTTTGTGAGAACAATAATATGTTCAAATAAATATGAGAACAACAAAAGGATGTGGTTGTCAGCTGGTCTGTGCAGCATTCTGCTTTCTGAATGAGAACTAAAATGCTAGTGCCCTTCCTCAAGAAAGAATTAAAGTGTTTTTGTGAAGTGCAACATGACAAAATCAATTTATAACGTGTAGTGGGAAAAGAGGAAAGAAAGAAGGTAAACACAGCTTCTGTCTTCCTGGTGTATTTTTGTGCAGTATTTTGGATTTTCTTTTGATGTGTTTTATAGCAGTTATAGAGACTTGAAACATATACAGAGACCATATGTTCAAAAATGCATTCAAATATGCATTAGAAAGCATGTAGACTTTGTATTATCCTAAACTGATTTCTGTTCCACGTTAGGTCAATTGTGCATATTAGATTTTCTTCTTGCTTTGCAGTATTATTTCACAAAAAGAAACACTCTTGGAAGTTAGCACTCTCCTTGCTCTAAAGGTACAGAAGCCACCCAGAGCCACATAGCAAAACTGCTGCAGGACAAGGAATCAGGCTTACAGCTTGGGATTTTTCCACTTCGGTGCTTGTTCCTCTGGAGTTTTTTGCAGCCCTGTGAGACTTGTTTGCCTTCTCTCTTTCAGCAAGTTCCTAATGCTCATAAGGACTGGGTTTGTGCCCTTGGCCTGGTGCCCGGGGTGCCGGTTCTGCTCAGCGGCTGCAGGGGCGGCACCCTCAAGCTCTGGAACGTGGATACCTTTGCACCCATTGGGGAGATGAAGGGACATGACAGCCCTATAAATGCCATCTGCACCAACTCCAGCCAGATTTTTACAGCAGCAGAGTGAGTTCTTCTCCATGAATCTTTCTTTTCTGTGTCCCCTGCTAGAATTCTGTCCATGCACATGTGTTTAGGACAGGTGTAACTCACTTCATAGAAAGCATCAGGAGACCTTGTCCAGTCCATGCCCCTCAGTGCTAATATCTATCACAGCCATCCCTAAAGTGGGGTGCTTGCACCCCAGAGGATGCACAACATGACCCAGTGGGGTGCTGGAATAAATGAGTAGAACTCAGTGGTATGTGTATATAATTAATAAATATACACAGCAGTGTGGGCTTAAAAAAAAATTTAGTGGTAGGGGTGCATGATCAAAACAAGTTTGGAGACCACTGATCTACAGGATGGCAGGGATAATTTGGAAGTACTTGAGAACTTCATAAGCTTGTCTCTAAAGCTGGACTATTTCCTAGTAAGGCTCATTCCTTACGTGTGCAGATTCTCCTAAAAGCCATGGCACATGGCTGTTGGTTTGTGCTTGGTTTGTTTTTAAGTGCTGGCATACAGCAGAAGCTTTGCAAGCAATCCTACTGTCCTGTAAACACCTTGATTTGAATATTTGTTTGCTCAGTAAAAGTGAGCAAATTGAGGACCTGAAACCTCAGGGGAATTGACCAAGAAAAGTACCTTATTATGGAGAATATGCAGGAGATGGCAACAGAGCTCCTTTGTGGTGTAGTCTGAGCTCAGGAGCTGTGAAAGCTGATGTGTTACGTTCTTGTGCCAATTGTGGAAGCTTCTGGCCTTCAGGATTACAAGCAGGTCTTTCTGACTCATAGCAGGATTTCAAAGTTGCCAGGTTTTCATATTTGGTGGTCAAGTTTTATATTTAAGCACTTATAGGTAGGGGTAGAGAAGCCAAAGCTTCTGTCTCTCTTTGCCTAAAAATTATTAATCCATTTAGAACATACATGCATCTGAAATTAATTCTTTTTTTTGTCATAAAAAAAAAAATTTGGTCTTTTGGTATTTCTAGCAGTGGGCTTAAGGTCTGAAAAATTTATATGGTCTCTAACAATTTACAGTGAAATGAAGGCACAAGTCAGAAAATACTTTTAACTGTCATAAAGTCTGCTCTGCCTGCTGGTTTCTTTTGAGGGGTTTGTGAGGAATATATGAACCAGTGTTGGCTAGTCACTCAAGCTAATGTTTATGAGAAATTCATAATTTCCCTTTCATGGAATAAATTGCTATTTAACAAGACTAACTCTTTTATTTTACTGCTAAATTATAACAGAGTTTTGTAACACATTTTATATGATATTTTATTTACATATACTTTAAAATTGTGTAAATAGTGATTTTTTTTTTTTTTTTCCAAAAGTACATAACTACAGTCTGGGCTTCTAAGCACCAGCTCACTGGTATGTGCTATCTAGCACCTTGCAAATGGGTTTGGGTTTGTTGGGTATTTTTGTTGGAGAGTTAGGACTTCATATTGTCTTGTGGTTTTGTGCTTTATTTTACTTTTTCTTATGATAGACTGACACCTCTTTCCTTAGGCATAAAGTCTTTATACATTCTTGGATGGCTAAAGGTCATAGCCAGTGCTGTGATAAGGTTAGGGAATCTTCAGTGTTGTACATGTTAAATTACAAAGTCTCCTGGAGATGGAATAACCCTTGCATGTCCATTAAAGAGCTGGTATTTTGCCAACAATACCTTTCTGAATAAGACACTCAAGCTTTTAAGGAAGTGTCCCCAGCCCCCCCTTGGCCCTCTCTCCCTCCCCAGTGTAATCACAGTGCTCTAATGCTGCTTTGTTTTGGTTTTCAGTGACCGCACTGTGAGGATCTGGAAAGCTCGAAATGTAATTGATGGACAGATCTCAGATACAGGAGATGCAAATGAAGATCTTGCCAGTAATTGAAATTACAGGGGATAAAGGAATAAGTTGATCAGTTTGAGGTGCACTCTATGCAGTTTGCTGTATGTCTAGTAGTTAAACACTGATGACTGGAATGGACTGAAAATGTGTGAACTCTTCCACTAGACCTGCTGTCCTTAAAATATGTACTGTATTTAATAACCTCTTGGTAACATGCTTGAGTCTCAACAGTCACATGTATCTCTATATATTATGGCTGAATTTGTGTGCATATGTAATACTTGCAGTTTAAATTAACTGGAATTCAGTCTTCTCTAATGACCATCTCAAAATTATAACCTGAAATATATAACAAAAGTGCTCTGCTGTATTTCACTCACAAGTATGATCAGCTGTTTTGCATTTTAGGGTAAGAGGGGAAGGAATGTGTTCCAGGAATAAGCCTTTGATTATGAGAGGCAGTTTGAAGATTTTAAAGGTCACTTACACTGTTGTTAGGAAAGTGGAGTGAATAATAGATGGGAAGAAGCTGTTAACGATACATCTACCTGACATGGCTGTATCCTGCTAACAGCAAATGCCATATGATTTGTGTGTTGATAGCATATAATCTGTGTTGACCAAAGTTGTGCAGCTGTGTATACTCTGTGCTCAGGACTAGAACTCAAATGCCCACAAATGGCTATGTTTTATTTGTGTTTTGCCTGTGTTCTGCAATGACTAGATGTTCATAATGTCATGATAAATATATCTTAATCTATTTTTCTTACGGATTTGTTTCTATCATCTCACATTTTCTTTTTTTTTTAAGCAAATTGTCTTTCCTTTTTATCTAATTTTATATGCTGCTAAATGTATTTTAAATACACTGTTTTGCAAACCTTGGCAGTTACTTTGAGAACTGAACCACGTTTATTGGGAAAAGCTATGTAAATAGATGGTTGTATAAAGAAAATATCTTAACTTGTGCCTGTATGACTTTTAAAGCTCTTGGAACCTGGATATTGAGGGAGGATGTATAATTTACCCAACTGCTCTGAATATTAATTTGTAAATTCTGCAAATTAAAAAATTTTATGTAGACTCAGACAAAGTGTTTGGATATTGAGGTTTTTTTGGTTGTTTTGTTTTTATTTTTCAGAAAATATCAGTCTGTAAATTATAGCTTGTGTAGTAACAAATAAAGATGTGAATGTGAACTGCTTTTTTGCCTTGTCCATCATACTTCCTTATAAAAAATTCACTTCCTTTGCAAAGGTGTTGAGTTTAAACCCACAGTTTTATACAGTTCAGTAGAGTAGCTTGGTGAGCACCTTAGCCCATATATCCCATTGTTATAAGTAATAAATAATAAAGCCAAATCAATAATCAGTAAAAAAGGTTTTTATTTTGCAACCAAGATTTGGTCTCCAATAGCCACAAAGGGACAGCGTCGAGCCTGGGATCGGCACTGCATGAACCCTGATCCGAACTCTACCGCTTCGGATCCCCTCTCTTCACCAATGCTGTCTCTGCTGGACTGGTTTTATATGATTTTTCCCCCTGGGGCAGAGTTTCTCCTATTCTTCTTGTCACTTCACATATTCATGTAGTTTCCTTTTCTCTGTGCTGGGCTGGACAAAACCGTTTCTGGGAAGTGATGAATACTGATTGTCGAGTTACGGGAACCTGGCATTGGGATGCACACCCTTGACAACTCCGACAATCTTGATCATAGATACTTATCGGGTATTCATCACTTGAGTGTCTCTGGACTGTCCCAGGAAAGGGCCCATCTCCACATGGAGCCACGTCTTTTCTTTGCTGATTAGGTTTTTTTTTCTCTTTGCTGCCGTCTATGATTTCACAATTTGTGAAGCAATCTCTTTCCTGGCTGCGGCTTGTGGTTTTAAATGTTTAAGAATGTTTCGTACAAGCACAACTTATTTCATGTATATTTTACACAGGCACGAATTATTCCATAACATATATCACAATCCCTCCCCTTCTGCATAGACACATTAATTCGTGCTCTTTTCTACAATTTTTATACTTTTCAACTAATTGCAAGATTTGCTAAATCTGTATAACTACTCCAGTTTCTATAACCTATTTGTTCAGTGTTTTTAGGAGGAGAAAGGGACCCCCTTTGTCCTCTTCGGACTCCCCATTTTTATCCCATTCTCCTTGTGGTATTTCCTGGTATATTCTATAAACAATCCCATCTTCTTTTACCTGTTCCTCAAATTTAGCCATGGCTTCTGCCACCTCACTGTTTACTTCTCCTCCTAATTTCATTATTTTAGACGCTTTGGGAATTTGACTCAATTTCTGCAGACGAGTTGTTCTGCAAACTAGAACAACTAGTCTAGGCTCAGGCCCATCAGGATTCCCCTTAGGTGTACTCCTCTGCCCTTGCCTATGCCCCCTGGGTTGCTACCAGTGGCGAGGTAAACCATCTTCTCAGCAGCAAGAATATTCTTCCAGGGTTCCATACCTGGACCGAGCCGCACACCGCCTTTTAAAGGTGCCCCACCTTGATAGCTTGACCGCATTTGCTCTGCAGGGCACTTTATTCAACCTCCGGCACTCGACTGTTGGGACTTGCGCTTTTGAATCCAATTTTTCCCCTATCCCGTTTTTAAACAACTGATACCACTCTGGGGAATCCAACTCTGTTGTGCCCAAATCAGTAGCGGGTTCTAAGATATGGCTAGTCAGATACTGTTCATCCTCTATACACCTTGGTCACAAGCCCTTAGGCCTATATCCTCTCTTACAGTCTGTGACCCAAATCTCATTACAATATTCGCACTTAAAATAGAGGAATGGATAGCATTCACAACCAGTCACTATACAACTTACCCGATCCCTCTTGGTCATTTACTGGGCCAGTCCAATTTATCTTTAAGTCTCCAGGGGAAGAGGTAACTTTCCACTCAGGTGTCTCTTCCCAGTGTTTGACCTTTTTCACCCGAGGTGCATGTGTCCAGCCTTTCTCCGCTGTTCGAGTTGCTGTGTCTGTGGTTAAAAGGACAAGAAAAGGACCTTCCCAGTGAGGGGTGAGGGGGACTTCCCTCCAGGCTTTTATAAGTACTTTATCTCCTGGTTGTATTTTATGTATGGCAAACCCCAAGGAAGTGCTCTGTGTTACTATCCCGTGCTTTTGCAATTCCTGTAGATTTTTATCTATTGCTATTAGATAGGGTTGTATTTGTTCATCTTCTATCCTAGGGTGTCCTACTGGCATCCCATGTTCATAAGGCATTCTGTAAAACATCTCAAAAGGTGATACCCCTGTCTTAGAGTGAGGCATGGTCCTGATGTTTAGTAAAGCTAAGGAGAGACATTTTAACCAGGACATCTTAGTTTCTAGTATTAGTTTTGATAATTGGGCCTTTAATGTCTGATTCATTCTTTCAACCTGTCCTGAGCTTTGAGGATGCCACGGGGTATGGTATTCCCACTGGACTCCCAAAGCCTCTTCTAGTTGTTTAATGATTTTTGAGGTGAAATGTGTCCCTTGATCCGAATCTATGTAATTTATTATTCCATTTTGGGGCACAATTTCTTCTAGTAGTACTTTTGACACTGTCTGAGCTGTAGCCCTAGAGCTTGGAAAGTCCTCTACCCAAATGAGTTAATTTATCGACTATTACCAATATAAATTTATACCTCCCTACTTTGGGCAATTCAGTAAAATCTACCTGGATCCTTTCAAAAGGATGGTATGCTACTGGACGGCTTCCCAATACAGCCTGTCGTGCCCTGGCCCAACTGATCTTCCGGCAGATCATGCATCCTTGCACCTCCTGCTTGGCCGATTCATAAATCCCCTTACACCTGAAGAATCTCAGAAATCCTTCTGCAAGGGCCTGGGCCCCACAGTGAGTCTGCTGATGTAATCTCCTCAAAATTTTTCTGGTACGGTCCTTAGATAGTAGTTCTCTCCCGTCTGGCAATCTCCACTTACCTTCCTCTAACCTTCCCCCTGTTTTCTCATATCCTTCAATTTCCTTTTGGGAAGGATACGGGGGATATTCCCAGGTCTCACTCTCCTTGACTTCGGAATACTTACCTTCAATAAAGCTGCACTTTTAGCTTCCTTGTCTGCCAAATTATTTCCTCGAGTTTGAAACTGTATTCCTGCTTGGTGTCCTTTCATGGGTATGATCAAAATCGCCTCTGGCTCCCTGATAGTTTCTAAGATTTGTTTTATTATTTCCCCATGAACCAAACCTCGTCCTCAGGTATTAATTAGTCCTCTTTCCTCCCAAATTTTTCCGAAAGTATGGACTACCCCAAATGTATATTTTGAATCTGTAAAAATTGTTCCTTTCTTTCCTTTAATTCTCTTAAGGCTCTTAATACTGCATACAATTCACACGCCCGAGGTGACCAACTAGCACTCAGAGGTCCTGACTCTACTACTTCTCCCATCTTGCCGTTCACAATCGCATAACCTGACTTTCTTTTCCCCTCTATAACTCTCACTGACCCCATCCACAAACCATTTTTCTCCTTCTTCTAATTCTTCCTCCTCCAAATCCGGCCTTATTTTTGTCTGCAGTTCCAGCACCTCGGCACAATCATAAGTAGGCTTCCCTAAGGCTTCCCCAAACAGAAATTGAGCTGGATTTTGTGCAGTAGTTGTCCATAATTCCAAATCATGTGAGTGGATCAATATAGCCTCCTACTTCAAGAGTCTAGCATCTGTGAGCCATTTGTCTGCTTGCTGTTGTGATGTACTTCTTATGCTATGAGGAGTATGAACTACCAACGGAGCCCCAAAAGTTACTTTCTTAGCTTCTTCTACTAACAGTGCTACTGCCACAATTGCTTGTAAACAAATGGGCCCCCCCCTGCTCACAGGGTCCAAAAGTTTTGACACACACCCCACTGGTTTCTTGGTTCCTTCCCAATCCTATGTTAATATTCCATGGGCAGTATGACTACTAACATCCACAAAGAGCTGAAATGGCCTTTTTACATTGGGAAGGCTCAATACTGGAGCTGCCATAAGTGTTTCTTTAATGCTTTGAATCCCTCCTCATCTTGTTCTGTCCATTTTAACCCATCAGTAGTGAGTTTCTCATACAGGAATTTTACCTTTTCACTGTAGCCCTCAATCCATTGTCTGCAATACCCTAGAAGTCCCAATAGCTGTCTAATTTCTCTTTTTGTCCGTGGGGAGGGTAAAGCAACAATTCCTGCTACTCTTTCAGGGTCTAACTTCTTTTTTCCTTTTGACAACCAATGTCCCAGATATTTAACTTCGGGCTCAGTAAACTGTAGTTTTGACTCTGAAACCTTTAATCCTTTATCTCCTAAGAAATTTAGTAATGCTATGGTACTTGCTCTTACATCTTCCTCTTTTGGACCAGCTACCAATAGGTCATCCACATATTGTAATAATTTAGTCCTTTCTATTGGCACAAATTGACTTAATAATTGTTCAAGAGCCTGACTAAACAGATTTGGTGAATCTACAAACCCCTGAGGCAAAGATGTCCACCTGAATTGCTGCTTTCTGTTTATCTCTGGGTCTTCCCACTGAAAAGCAAAATAGTCCCGGCTATTTTCAGCTAAGGGACAAGTCCAAAAAGCATCTTTCAAGTCTATTGCACTATACCAGGTATCTTCAGGAGAGATAATATTCAATAAGGTGTAAGGATTTGACTGTAGGAAATAGAGTTTTAGTCCTCTTATTCACAGCCCTAAGATCTTGTACTAACCTATAACTACCATCAGTCTTTTGTACTGCCAAGATAGGAGTGTTATGCCTAGACATGCAAGGTTCCAAAGTCCCCCTTTTTACCAGCTCATCTATCACCGGTTTCAATCCTCTCCTTCCTTCCATAGGAATGGGGTATTGCTTGATTCTAATTGGATTTTCTGGTCTTTCAATTTCAATACGGATTGGCTCAATTTCTAGCCTTCCAGCTTCCCCTTGGGTTATGCCAGACTTTAGGATCTATTTTATCCTCATCCTCTGTGGTTAATCTATATAAATTTACCACATATTGGGATTCTTGAACAATCAGACTTATTTCCAGAGCTACCATCAAGTCTCTCCCTAGCAGATTATAATCTGCTTCTTCGACCAGTAGTATATTCCCTAAGCAAAACCTAGCTTCTGATTCTATTTCTACATCTTTAACAACAGGAGCTTTGAAGGGTTCCCCTTTTGCCCCGATTACCACCATGGTATCTTTGCTTTCAGTGCACCCTGGTGGCAATGGCTGAACAGTACTCAGCTCAGCTCCCCAATCTACTGAGAATATCAGTTCCTGTTTTTGGGGTCCTATCTTCAGCTTTATCAAGGGCTCTCTGGATGTCCTGAACCCTAAATTAAAAAGCCCCTGACACCTCTAATCTTCCTGGAAGATTTTTTTCATCTTTCATCCTCTTTTTGCACTCTCTCTTAAAATGCCCTTTCTTCTTGCAATAAAAGCACTCCAGGATATCTTTCTGACTGAGTTCTTCTTCTGGGAGAGGTTCTGTCTCCTCTAAGATTGGTGGTTCTGTGTTGGTTTTACAGGGTCTTGGGCACGGTCCTATTTCTGTGCTTCCCTAACCGCTGCTACTAACACTTCTGTTTGTGCCTTCTGCTTTTCTTCATCCCTCCTCATATAAATCTTCTGTGCCTCTCTAAGTAATTCCTGCAATCCTTTCTCCTGCCAGTTTTCTATTTTCTCAAGTTTCCTCTGTATATCTTCCTACAACTTCACAACAAAACAGGGTCTCCCTGACTGGGGAATTAGGGTCTGTCCCTGAATATATCTGGAGACTTCTTCTCAGCCTTTCTAACCATTCGGTGGGCATTTCATCCCTCCCCTGGAATTCCCTGAATACTTTGCTAATGTTCTGCCCCCTTGGTACCACCTCCCATACACTCTGTATTACCATATTCCTTAGTTCTATCATTTTCCATCTACCTTCCTCTGTCTGAGCACCCCACCCCGGTCTCTGGCTGGGCCATTTCTGTTCTCCTCGCACTCCCTGGGGGTTTCTACATTCCCAGTCCGTATCCTGGCTTGCCTTATCATTTCTCATTCCTTGTTCCTAGAAATTCATCCAGTCTATCTGCTACCCCCAACGGATCATCCATCAGCCTTCCCATTTCTTTCTTAAAGGCTCTTACGTCCCCAGTATTAATCGGTATGTTTACATATCCAATAATTCCCGGAGCGGTTGGCACCTCTCTTAAAGAGAGGAGATTGTGCTTATCTTCCTCATTCTCACTATCATCAGTATTTACCTTCTTTATTTTAGGCCGTCTCCTACTGGCTGGGGGAGAACTGGTTTCCCTGGTGGAAAGGGTTTGCTTTTTTTTTTCTGGCGGCGGACGTGGGGGTGGGGCCTGGGAATAATCCTGTGGATACTGCAACACAGAAGCCTGCCCTTGTAAGGGTGGGACTTCTGGGGGCTGTAAGAAAAACAGGGGTACCTGGGCTTGTGTGGGTTGGTACCTGTTCCTGTGGGTACGGGCAAAGGGGCCTGAGCTTGCATGGACTGAAGTGAGATATGGGGGCGGGAGGTTATCTAAAAGTTCCCATGCTTTGCTCTGGGTCATGGCACCTTTGTGAGTTTTCACTGGGAATAACCCTGTCCTAGCATATTCCCATACTCTGGCATAGTCTCTTTCCTCTTTATCCTGCGAATTCTTGCCGTCCACATAATTATTTAAAGCTTGGCAAGTCCATCTTTCAGAGGTGCCAAACACAGGCCAGATTAGATGTTTTTTAATTTCCTTATCTCCCCATATTTCTACACAATAACGAATTATTTTCTCCTTAGATCTCCTTCTCCTTCCGGGACAATCCTCCCAATGTTCTAACATCCACCCCAACAGGCTGTCTCTCGGAATCTCGGGTAAACCGTTTTCTCGTTCCTTCATAGGTTTCTTCTGGGTTTTTCCCTGAGCTTTACTTTTTCTCTGTCCCATCTTTTTTAGAAATACAACAAACTATTTTGCTAGTGTCTCCTTACTGTAACTCTGCACTGAGTTCCAAAAAGGAATCCTAAATTTTAACCGGAAACATATTTATGCCTAATCTTTGTTCAGTATTACCAGACTAGCAGCCTCACAGCGAACCAATCTGTGGGTTTTTTGGCTGGTAATCAGCTCTCTATAACTTCTCCTATTCTTCCCTTCCTGGATTTACCAAATCCTGGATCAAAAAGGTTTACCTGTTCCCAAACACCAGAGAATGGACCTTCTCTTTTGATCTTCCTTGTGGTCGACCTCCGAACTTCCCGAGTTTCGGGCTTTACGCGTGAAATGAGTTTTACCGCATTATGTCCGCTTCCCCCTTGACCAACCACTTCCCTCACGGGAGAGTGGAACTGCAATCTTGGGGTCCACACTCGCCTCGTGATAAGATCACATCTCACACACGCACTTGACCACTCTCCACTCAACCATGTGATACTCACGGTTCCTTTTCCCACATGGGCTCTTTGTGCACGTAGAATTTTATGATGAAAAAAAGCGGCACCGCGGCTCCGAAGACCCTTCCCCTTGGTCTGTCTGAGTTCCCTGAGAGCTCTGGGCCAGTTTTTACCCCCTCTTTGATTGTGGCTCTGGCTTAAATTTAGTTTGAGATCCGATTGGTTCCATGGGGCTTCCCAACCCCGTCAGGCCGTTGAAATCAGCGGGGCGCCTCCTAAAAGGAGAAGGGGGTCCTTGGACCACTAAATCGGATCACGTCGGGGTCACCAAGATTGTTATAATTAATAAATAATAAAGCCAAATCAATAATCAATAAAAAAGGTTTTTATTTTGCGACCAAGATTCGGTCTCCGATAGCCACAAAGGGACAGCGTCGAGCCTGGGATCGGCACTGCATGAACCCTGATCCGAACTCTACCGCTTCGGATCCCCTCTCTTCACCAATGCTCTCTCTGCCGGACTGGTTTTATATGATTTTTCCCCCTGGGGCAGAGTTTCTCCTATTCTTCTTGTCACTTCACATATTCATGTAGTTTCCTTTTCTCTGTGCTGGGCTGGACAAAACCGTTTCTGGGAAGTGATGAATGCTGATTGTCGAGTTACGAGTTACGGGAACCTGGCATTGGGATGCACACCCTTGACAACTCTGACAATCTTGATCATAGATACTTATCGGGTATTCATCACTTGAGTGTCTCTGGACTGTCCCAGGAAAGGGCCCATCTCCACATGGAGCCACGTCTTTTCTTTGCTGATTAGGTTTTTTTCTCTTCACTGCTGTCTGTGATTTCACAATTTGTGAAGCAATCTCTTTCTCCGGCTGCAGCTCATGGTTTTAAATCTTTAAGAATTTTTTGTACAAGCACAACTTATTTCTTGTATATTTTACACAGGCACGAATTATTCCATAACATATATCACACCATCGTATCCCATATCTGTGTTCTCCTTGGCCATTATTTGTGTTTTTATAGTAGTTAGGAACCCTAGGGGGATTCCCTCACACTTAGTACAGTGCAGACATAAAATGAAGCAGGTGACTCTTGCTCCTACAAGATGACACCTTCCTTACCTTATTGCATATGGCCTGTCAAACAAGGAAAAATGCTGATGCCTCTTACTCATCTTGGAGGAATGACTTGCTTCACTGCTCAGCTTGAAAGGAGATGAAAATACTGCTGGAAATTTGAGGTTACCAATGTATTCCAAGTTTTGATAGAGATGGGTGATGAATGATATATATTGTTAAAAAGCAATGTATATATCAGTTAAAATAAGCAGCAGCACTACCACTTAGTGTTTGTCTATTATGCTTTTTAGCTACTCAAAGGGTAGCTAAAAAGCATGATAGACAAACACTATGGTACACAAATGGTTTGGGACTATGTGACAACCTTGAGCAAATTCCAGTGGAGAGTGGATTTACATACATGAGACTCACATGAGAGGCTTTTTGTGCCTGGTGGAGGGTCCCCATTCCTCTTGGCCCAGTAGGTGTTGTGCCAAGCTACACAAATGATACAAACAGCTTGGTGACCCCTGGTTTTGGGGCTGGACACTCATGGCTGTGTGTGCAAGTTCATGTGAATATTGTGTTTTGCAACTGCAGGACAAAAGCCCTTGCAGCCCTGGGAAAAGCCTGCCTCTGTCCAGCTGCTCGACTCTGACGCACACATGGGGCTGTGTGGCCCTGACCTGCAGATGCAGCTGCAGATGTTCCTCTCCACTGATGCCTGGCAGTGCACGTATTTTGTCTGGCTTATCTCCTGATAGGCACTAATGTTACTTAATGTATTCATAAAAAATATTTAGGTTTTTTTTTTATTCCAGAAAGACCTAAACCAGGTCTTACCATAGAAAAAAGCTTTCACACTTTTGCTCTGAAAGTTCTTGCCATCAAGTAATTGGAAGAAAAGTGTCATTTTGTAAAGGTCACAGTATCACTGTCTTGTTTTAATGGAGAATTCTTTGACCATTTGTTTTTTCTCCAAACTTCATCTGTGCTGTAAAGCCATATATGTGACAAAAGATAATATGAAATAAGAAAAAGGTAAGCAGTGGACTCCCACTGTCTGAACATGTTTGTGTCAAAAAAAAACCAAAGGTGGTCTCTGAAAAATTAATTTTCTAAGAAGTCATAGAAAAATCACATTTTCCTCTCAAAGATGGAATTCAGAAGTTTGGAACAAAGTGTGCGGAAAAATTAGACTGTATCTCACCTTATCTGCTTAGATACAGTCAAGGTCATGTGTAACAAATAATCTCATTAAAGATATGAATTCTAAGAACATATTTGCAATGTTTCTGATTGTGTATCAGAACAAGTGCTTATCGTGCCCCTGCCTTGTATAAAAGGCTTCAGACTGCCTGCAGAAGTCCTCCTTCAACCATGGCAAGGATGAGGAGCTTGTGTTTCTTGGCTGTTGTGCTTGCAGGTAAATACACCACATTTGTATTTTGTCCTAGGCTTCATAAGCAAAATATAAATGTCCCAACGATAGAAGAGCTGTTAAGAGAAATTACTGTTTTCCATGGAAAAGGAGAGAACAGGCATGGCACTGACTGCACCTGAGCTGACTGTGGGAGGACAGCAGAGCTGACTTGTTTAGAAATATGCCCCAGTCCTACAGTGTACTCAGCACTTGGGCACCAGCATAGTCAAAAGTGGGATCATTCAGCTCCTGAAAGTTACATATTGCTTTGTTAGTTTTTTTTTCTGTGATTTTTACTCCAGCATACCAGAGGTTAATTTGGTCCAGAACATAGTAAAGGGAGAATACATATTATTTTGTTGCTGGAGGATGGAACCTCTGCAGAAAATGCCTTTGAAATGTACAGATGAACCTAAAATGTAAATACTACTGCTACCAAATGAAAAACCGTGTGGTAATACTTCAATTCCTTCCTTATGCGTTAATTTTAATCTAATTTTTCAAAATTACAGTGAAGGTTTTTAAAAATCAATGAGGATTATTTTTCACCTATATGCTTCCAACTGCCTTGCTTTAGCTTCTGTTCCCATGGAAATTATCATGGAAAAGCAGCCAGTAGCCATAGCTATTGCTATATATTCAACTGCTTGTTTGGATTTCGTCTTCTTTGTATGTTTACAGACATGGGCTGTAAATACAGTGAAAATTATGGGTTTTAAATTATTTTTAAAAGTAGGGAAGAAAAATTGTATCTTCCCACTTGCTGCTATCACATTTGTACTACAATAGAAGTAAATCCAGGAGCAAGGGATGAACAAGGTTGCAGCTTAATTCAGCTGCTCACACCTGCAAGTCTTTGCTTTTAAAATTTGCTGGAAAATGTAAGCTTTGCATTAATGGGAGAAAAAATGGAAGAAAATTCTTGGCTCCTGCTGCGGGAATGTTTTTTCCCTTTGAACTAGCTTATTCATTCGCAATCTCATTCATAAGAAGTATTTTGAAAGTATTTTACAATACAAATCAGTTCACAAAAGTCTCCCACAAACCTATCCTGTGTAAAATGACACCACATTAATAATCTGCTGTAGTCTGTTCAGTCGTACTCTTCTTGATTTAAGCAATGAAAACACCAATGTTGCATTTGACTCTCACTAGAAAAGACACCCCAGATCAAAATGAAATGTGATGGCTTTTGTTTATTTTGTGCTCCAATAAGAAATAATTGCAGGATTGCAGAAGGATGCTCATATTCCTATTATGCTTTGGATGAAAAAGAGGGTAAGAATTTATAGCTTTTCTGTGTGATGCATCATGAGAGGTAAATGTTGGACAGAGAGCAGTCAGCCTGTGGGACCTGACTCTCTGCCCTAGAAAACAGAGGTGGAAACCAATCCTGCCTGGCCAGCAGCTGGTGAAGGTTAACAGCCAGATAATTCCTGTTAATTCCAGTCTCTAGAAGATGATAATGAGGCACTGTGGCAGCAAGCAACGAGCTCTGTTGAGCAGCCTGGGAGCATCAGACCTGAGTGTCAGATGTTCCTGTCTAAAAGGGGCACAAGAGTTTTCTCAAAAAAAATGTAGGTGGCACTCCTGCTTTTCTGTGTTCATATCCCCCACTTGAAAATCAACTCTGGCATTGCAGCATGATGGCATTCTCTAGCAAAAATCTACTATTTCATTCTGTGAATTTTCCTAGTGTACATAATTACTGCTTGTGCACATCTGCTTGCAGAATTCTTTCTGTGGAGAAACCCCAACTGCATCAGCAATCATGTTTTAGGCTTTCAAGTACACAACAGTCCACATGGAAAAAAAAAAACCACCCAAAAGCAGAGGTATTAGTCATTTTGTAGAAAAGGGCAATTACCGTTCAAGTAGATTTAATCTTGGAATATTGCTGTAATGACTAAAATGACATAAATTAACTTCAGAATAAGTATGCTGCCTGTGATATGCCTGCTCTCTCTGAGAATATTTACCAACACCAGTTTGTCAGCACAGCAGGGAGCTGGTCTTGTGGTCCCCCTGCTCTTCGGAGGCTCTGAACCAGAGGGATTCACTTGCAGCTGTAAAAAAGGGAAAATTTGAAAATTTAACACCTTACTAACAGTTTTTTTTTCATGATGATTCTGTGAATGACTAATATATGCCTTTTCTTTTACTGCTGGCATCTTCCCTTTACTCATAACCATACCTGTATTAACATGAACTACTAATACTATGTAGATACATGTATTCATATGATACAGAAAAGAAACCAAATGTGAACATATACTCACTATTTTTCTATTTATATAATATAAGTGCATGCTGCTTGTCACATATTTGCATCTCTATAGATAGAAAACATCTGTGGATAACATAATTATAAAGAAAACGTAACATTTCAATATTGGTAGCAGTCCTAATTGAAGACTCCCTCCTGTACTGCCAGCCCGTAGTGTTGCTCTCACGCCTCACCAGCAGCTTCATTACCCTGCTATTTAACTTTCTATGAGTATTTCAAGCAAGTCGTGCTTCAGCTGAGCACAGGCAGCTCTGAGTGCAGAATAATGCAGAGCCACTGCCTCGCCTTGTAAAAGAAAGTGGTTGCTGCTCTTGCTCCGTTATGAGCAGACAGCTGCTCGGCTGTCAGTCCAAGGGATAATGGGTACTAGCCCTAATATGGGGAGAAAGCACATCCAAAACAAAGAATGACTGAAGTTTGCGGTGCTGTGGGGTTTTTAACGCGGTTCTCTGCGGCTCTGACGGCTTTTCCCTCGCAGCCCTAGGCGGGTGCCTGGGCTCGGAGCAGGACGCGCAGTGCTCCGGCGCCATCGCGGTGCAAAAGCGCATTGACTGCCACCCGCAGCCCGGCGCTTCCCGGGAGGCCTGCGAGGCGCGGGGCTGCACCTGGTGCTCCAGCGATGTGCCCAACGCTCCCTGGTGCTTCTTCCCTGAGAACAGTCCCTACGGCTACTCCCGCAGGGGGAACGCCGAGCAGACCGGCACGGGCTGGAGGTGAGTGCGTGTCGCTCCTCGGGCGCTGCAGGCCGGCACTGCCCCACGGCCACCGCTGCCGCCCCGGGCACGCTCGCCGAAAACATTCCCCCAGCTGCTCCAATACCCATGTGACAAGGAGGGAAAGGGACACCTTTCCCTGTGCATGTGCCATAGAATTGGGCCTTGTGCTCTCACCACATCTCAAGTGAGGAAACCATGTGCAGGTGCAGACACAGAGTGGTCCCTCCCACCCTGGGAGCTGTGCCCCAGGAAACCACGAGGTCTCCTTTCTTTGGTGGCCTCTGTTTTATCCATTAACATCAAGGAGGGCCTAAACTGACCTCAGGGATTATTTCTCTCACTAAGTCAATGATTTATTTTTAAAGAGCTGACACAGAGTAGCCGGGTGGTTCCCCTGGCCTGCCCGAGGGTGATCTCAGCCAGTGATCTCTCGTGGTGGGCACCAGCATGTGTTTCCACTGCAGAGTCACGCTGACCAAGCGCCAGGCCTTGTCCCTCTTTGGAAGTGACATTTCCCCGATCGTCTTGGAAGTGGAGTTCCAGACCAAGGACAGGCTTCGGTTCAGGGTGAGTATTTGGGGGGTTGGAATCATTTAACCAAAGCACTGCATGCTAAGGAGTGAGCTGACCTGCCCCCTGCTCACCTCGCTTTAGCTCTACGACCCCAACGCACAGCGGTTTGAAGTCCCGCTCAAGATCAGTGGCCCCGGGGTTACTGCTGAAGAAGCCAACTATGAGGTGGAGTTCTCTGATGATTCCACACACTTCACGATCAAGAGGAAAAGCACTGGCACCGTGCTGTGAGTACTACACATGATTCATATTGCTTAATAAGTTAGGTGTGATGGGGTGAGCACTCTTTCCTTGCACCCTCTTACTTGGGTCTGTGGGACAAGGGGTCAGAAGATGTGGTGTAAATGCAGATTTATGCCTTGTCCCTGAAGGACTTTCATTATTAATAGGGGTATGTGCCTGTATAACAGACAATTATCTATGTGCATGTATAAAAGTTTATTCAGTAAGTCAAAAACTTCTGAGGCTACAATTTCATGGCTTGGGATGCTGGTAAACTCAACTCATCAAAGCACTGAGCTAGGATTTCTGAAACTGGAGGTGTCAGGAACTAAGTGCCTGATCTCCTGACACTCTCCAGCAGGCAGGTCTAGGAAGCTCAAAGCAATGGAGGCTGTAAGCCTCTAATTTCCACTGTTGTCAGTGAATGGCACTGATTCTAGTTTGTCCCTCTGCAAAAATACCATTTGTTTTCTCAAGCTCGTACTGTAAGTTTAACTTCAGCAAAAGCTTCTCTGACTAACAAATGTCACCAGGTATCATAAATTCACTTTTCCTTGGCTTCCATCAACACATCTCTAGTGCATAATGCTACTTAGAAAGAGAGTCCCAATCAAGGTGCATTACTGCCAGCTGCTTTTGGGAATGCAGAAGTGAGCAATTTAAGGATGGCTTAACTTGAGTGATGCAAATAAGACAATACAGCCTCTAGAATGGTCTGCAGATGGAACCATGATGCTGGGTTTTTAATGAGCTGACCATCCTTTTGAACTACAGTCTCCTGGCATCTCTTTATACATGTGACAGTCAATTCTGTAAAGTTTTATTTATGCAGGCCATTTTAAATGAATGTATTATGTATTACTCTGATAACAAAAATAATTTAATTTCTCATTAGACTTAACAGCTCTGTGTAAACAGTGGGCTTTTGTTAAAGGTCCAGTTTTCTTCTTCTTCCTGTAAAGGCTTTTTAATTAGAATGCTGATGGAAGGGGTGAATGCATAACAAGTGCTTAGCTCATGGCACATTCTCATTCAGCCCTTCTCACCTTCACCCAGACCCCAAGGCTTTAGCCTGGGTTGATCAAGCTGGAGATGTCCCAGCAAAGGGGAGGGGCCTGCCATGGAGCAGGGTCTGCCAAAGGCACAGCTCTGGTGACAGGCAGAGGAACACAAATCGGTCCCCACTGAGCAGGCTGCCAGGAGGGCACATTCAGTGGGCCTGGGGAAGCCTCCTGCATTGCCCAGCAGCGGCAGAGGTGTGGGTGCAGCCGTGCTGTGCTGCAGAGCCCAGGGAGGCAGAGGGCAGCCTTGGTTTGCAGCACTGGCACAGCAGCAGCAGTGATGCTCTGCTCTCCAGCATCCCTGTGGGAAATTGTGCACTGCCTCCAGGCAGGTAAAGGAATGCTCCTGAAACCCAGCTAAGCACAAAAAGAGGAAATTGTGGGTGAATATAATGCACAAATAATGGACTTCTATTCTGCAAGCAGTGGCAAGGCTGCTCCCAAAATATTGTCACCAGCAGAGACACAGGATTTTATGTACAAAAAAGGGAAATTGTATATTCCTGGGAATTTTTGTTTCATGAGAAATGGCAGAGCCAGTACTGTAGTCTAAAGGATCCTGTCAGGGAGCCATTTCTCTCACAGCTGAATGATGTTTAGTTTAGTTGTATTCCTTGTGAGAGGAGCAAAAATGCTTCCCCTTCATTTGTTTGCCTGTCCATCCTGTCAGAGTGAGGAAATGCAGGTGCTCAGAGATAGCTCCACAGCCTGTCTAAGAGGGATTTGCAATCTCCTTAGCTACCAAAAGAGCTGTGCAGATGGAATCTTTCAAAACAGGAAAGCAGTTTATATATCCTGGCCTAAAATCTATGGTTGGCTGCATTTACTTTACTGGGAAGGATGAGCTCTCAGCAATCAACATTATAGGAGCATTCCCATCAGTGGCTGCACTTGACTGTCTGGGTCCAGGGGTGCACTGGTGGCATCTGGCAGGTTAAGTAGATTTTCATGTTAGTTCAACCTGCCCAAAGGCAGGTTTGAATACTAAAAACCAAATCTTTTCCTTTGGGTTCCCTCCAGAAGTGGGAGCAGCTGCTCCATGGCACCCAGGCACCAAGCTGCACAGGTGGTGGTGTTTGGGCCAGGTTAGGGCAGGCTGTGTGGGAGAGTGTCCCTGAGAAACAGGCAAGTGCCTGACACCTGGAGGGACTTTACCCTCCTATGTTAAGATGTGAACAGCCATGGCCTTACTGCCTCAATGAACTGCTGAGTCAATTGTTGATTTCCATATGTACACAAACACTGCTCAGAACAGCCGATGTGGGCAAGTAAAACCTCTTCAACAGGTGCTGCAGTTGCACTCCCCAGGTGGGTGTGGATAATTACTTGTGTCTGCAACAAACCATGTCAGTGTTCTCTCCTGGACCTTTTAAATATCTCTGAGGAAAACTTTCCCATAGTAAAGCAATTCCAGATCCTCAGAAATCTGCTTTTCCTTATGCTTCTTATCCCTTGCTAGCAGAGCCACGCTTCTGGATGACCTACCCCACAAGAAAGCCTAAATTCCCTCATGATGCCCAGCATGCTCCGGCACAGCTGACAGTCCACCTGGGAAGGAAGCAGCCTGTCCCAAGCAGAAACATAGTGTAGGTTTGGGTTGCTGTTTCAAAGCCCACACCTGTATTTCCCTACCCTCCTTTCCAGGCTGCAGTCTGTCCTGCCATCCGTGTCGTTGCGCTGGGAAGCAGTGGGATGTCAGGCTCCTGTCCGTCTGCTTGATAGAAAACCCCATCCCCACTCTGGCACTCCTGTGCACAAAGCCCCCTCCTTGTGAGGAATGATTTCATTCCACATTAGAAATGCTGCAGGGGAGAGGCAGAGGAGGCTTTGAGTGTGCTTTAAGGGCATTTCTCACACTCGCTGCATGCAGGGAGACGTAGCTGAGCTACCCAAGGAGGGCAGGACAAACTCAGGGCTCCATGTAATCACAATAACAGGGGAAAGGAATAAACTGTGTGAGGGGAGAGACATTAACAGCTGATTGCAAACCTCAAGCAGAGCCAGGAGCAAGAATAAAAGGCCAAGTCCTGCTACATTTTCAGCTTGCTCCAAGCTAATCAGTTGACAGCTGCTGCGTTGCCTGCATGGGGTGAAAATTAGACAGAGTCATGTAGGGAGATGATCCAGACACTGCTGGGGGCTGCTGGGACCAGGAGCTCTTGGGCTGCCTCCCTTTGTCCTCGCAGCAATGCCTCTTGGCTTACTCCCTCTTACTTTTCTCCTTCTCATCCACTGCTGTCCTGTTCTCTGTCCCATCCCATCCTGCCTCCTTCTGCTCTGCTTTTCTCCCTCTCCAATGCTCCTGCTGTTTTGCCACTAGCCAGGGAAGGTCCTTTTCTGTGCCAGTAGCTATCCAAAGCCATGGGGGTAAAGAGATGCCATGTCCACACATTCCCTAGGGAGATGCCAAGAGGATCAGATGAGACACAGCAAAGCTTCTGCTCCTATCCAGAAGTCAGGTGCTTTCTGTTTTCCACAAGAAAAACCTGCATCAGATTTAAGGCTGGAAGTCACAGTTTTGAACCACGAGGGACAGGGGCTAGTGCATGAATCTCCTGTCCCAGAGGAGAAGCTCCCAAGCTACCGTCATTGTTGAACAGTGGAGACTGCAGTGGAGACTTCTTTTTACTCCCATCATGATTGGAAAACACTTGTTTTGGCAAAATTGGTGTGGTCCGTGGAAAAATGTTATCAAGAGATTGGCTTTAGTGTAGTAAATCTTTGCTTAGGATATCCTGGTTGATCTTGCAGCTCTTATGGGAAACTGTCCTATCGTGTGCCAGGACCCTACATTAGTAAAAGCAGGAGAAAAAATACTGTGTTGTAATAAGGCAGGTGAGCAAGCTAAACAGCCTGTGAGTAGTTGTGTGGCACATACACTCAGGTAAGGGCTCTTCTCCTTGCTGCTCCTGCCCCACTAACAGCAGCAAGCACTGGAGGAGGTAGTATCAACTGAGAGCATGAAGGCTCCAAGAAAGTGTAGATTTTCTCAAGAACAGAGAGTAAAAGGCTGGGAACTGTGTGCTTTAAGACAGTGATAAATAACAAACACATGCTTGTTTTGCAGTGTGTGATTACTCTGTGGGACTCATTGCCCCAGGGCAGCACTGGCACAGGAGGCCTAGCAGGATGCACATTCAGGCATAATAAAAAAATCATCTGTAGGAAAATAAAACCCCCAAATACTTCTGTCTCCATGCTTCACAACATCAGTTAATTCTATGAAAACAGCCAGAAACTTCCCCCATAAGCAGATTATTGCAAGACTGGCTCTGAGTGACATCTTATGCCTTCCTTTGTGATATCTGGCCTAGGCCATTGCTGGAGACAGGCTGCAGAGGGATGGACTAGTGATTTGATTCTCCACTTTAATACCTGACTTTTCCTTCATGATGTCACACAAATAATGGAAGGCAGAACATTTTTTTTGCAAGCCAGATAGGGACTACTTTCTATTAAGCATTTGGAATACCTTGTTTGCTATTGCACTTGGGAATATACTGCACAAAAACCCAAAACCTAATCAAGATTTTCCCTATTTTCCAAAAGGCTGCTGTAGAGTTCAGCTGCCTTCTTTTATTTTTAGCACAGACACCACTTACCACGAAGGTGTTTTACATAGGCAAGGCTATTAGAATGATTTATAATGCTATTGTCATAACTGCAGTTTTGCTGAAAGCAAGGGGAGGAAATTGTATGCATCATGGATAGAATGGGTTTGTTCCTAATTTGTAAGAGCCATTATTTTAGTCTTCTAATCATTAAGATTTATGTTACCTAGGCAAGAAATATTGTAGGTATATCACATACCAAGTGTTTTTCAGAGCAAAAAATTAGGCATTGTATATCCAGTGAATTATAGGACATTTCGTGATATCACAACAATACAGTAAAAGTAAAGCAGAAATGTGTCAATAACTGTAAATATAATCTACACTTCTTTTTTTAATGAATGTAATGTTTGTGGAAAATCTGTTGATTACTGTTGCTGATTTTCTCCACCTACTTGACAAATCACCTTTAAAGTAAGATAAACATATAAAAATTCAGTCTTGGACCTTCTGCACTCCAGTGGTATCCCAAGACTTACAGCTAATGAGGAATACAGCTGTTGTGAAACAGTGTTATGGTTTAACCCCAGCCAGCTGCCAAGCACCACACAGATGCTTCCACACTCCTGACTGAAAGACAGAGAGAATCAGAAAGGTAAAAGTGAGAAAACTCACGGGTTGAGACAAGAACAGTTTAATAACAGAAAAAAAAAAATAGGAGTAGTAGCAGCAACAACAACAACAACAACAATAATAATAATAATAATGTAATTAAAAGGAAAATAACCAAGAGAAAAATAAAACCCAAGAAAGAAAAGTGATGCAAATGACAACAATTACTCACCACCATCTGACTGACACCTTAGAGTCCCTGATTAGCAGTCTCCCAACCAACCTTCCTGCTAGGTTTAATGCTCGGCATGAAACATATAGTGTGGGATATCCCTCAAGGCCAACTATCCCAGCTGTGTCCCCTCCCTGTTACTTTTGCACTCGCAGCCTCCTTGTGGGTGGGGCCATGTAAGGAACAGCTGAACCGTGTTGTGCTCTCTTACTCAGCAGTAATTAAAACATCCCTGAATTATCAGTAGCTTCCAGTGCAATTCCAAAACATCGCCCCTACCAGCTACTATGAAGAAGGTTAACTCCAGCCAAAACCAGCAGTCAGTGGAAGTATTTTTAGCAATCTGAGATCTGGGCTCCTTAGGTGATGCTCCTCAGCAGCTCCAGTGTGTTGAGTCAATCAGTATATTTGAGGTTCATTTGAAAATAGGGTGTGTACTCCTCACTCCCTAAGCTAAAGCACTTTATGGGCAGCCTGTGCATACTATGGTAGCCCAGGCTCTCTGGAAGGGTGTGCCCAAGCTTTGCCAGGAGGCTTAGACTCCCGTTTTGGATAGCTGTGGGAAGTTACAACTAAATTTGCACACAGGTAATATATGGGGTGGTGTGGAGGCCAAGAAAAGCAGATGTTATAGAGGACGTTTTCTCCAAGTGACTGAGTGGATCAGTTGTTTACAACTTCAAATAATGAGCTCAATTCTCCAGGATTCATTGCAACAGGAAGGGGTAACAAAAGACCAAGCCTCTCCCAACTTAAAATTATTTTTGAATGTCCAGACAATGCACAATGCCTGTCCTGATGATGTATCATATCTGTGCCCCAAGTCTCCTCATTCAGGAGGTTTTGTAAGACCACCTTTAGAAGTGCCACCAGCTGGTTGCTCTCGGCAGGTGAATCAGTGCTTTGAGCCACTGCACACACTGCAGCCATTGGCCTCCAAAAAACCTCAACAAGGTAGTTGTTCAGAGAGGTAAATCATCTTGTCCAGTTCGTATTACAAAGGACTGATGACTGCACTCCTGAAAACCATCTTGTAGAGCCTTTTAGTCATCCCCCTCAAACATTGTGACAATGTTAGTCATGAACTACACCTTCAACATGAGCAGGATGTTTTATATATCTGCCTACTCACCTTCCTTTAATACTGCTTCCTTGGTCCACTCCGGTTATGTTTCATCCTGATAGCCAGTGGCTTCACTGCTGGTGTGAGACTAGTTCCCTTGCTGGCCAAAAATGTTAATTTTTACAGAGACCTTTTCAATCTGAGTAATTTTTTTTTTCTGATGAGAAGTTAAAAATTAGAGAGGTTTACTTTTTAGTGTAGTGCTCTGTGTATGGAAGAAAAGAGCAGCTTTTATCAATCAGACTCCTTGGACAGGCAACAGCTGACTGTTCAAAGACAATGGGACAGGCAGATGTGTGGGGAAGCTGGTTTGAATTTCCATAGGCAGGAGTGCTCCTACCACAGACACACTAACAGCTTAAGACATTCAGCAGTAAATGTGACTGCAGCTATTACCTCTTGTGCAAAAAGAAGGGTTCTTGTCCTCACAGACTTTGCCTTGTCTAACTTCTAGCAGGGGTTGCATTTTTGACAGTGAGCAACTGTTCAGCTGTGATTTTACATTTTTAAGACCCCTTCTGTTGTCCATCACAGTGGTTTTATGGTTCATAGGACTCTTGGAGGAGAACTACACAAATTCCTGCAAATATGATCTCATTTTATGCTCCCTCCTGTTTTGTTCCTCCTATCTACTTTAAACCAGCAGAAGGGAAGGTGGGAGAAATATGACATTTTCTTTTATTATATCCAAGGTTTTAAGGAATGGCATATTTTTTTTCCTTTAAGTGATTGCTCCTTGCCAACACTACATGAGCAAACTCATAAAGTAGCACAACAGCTACCATGGTGTGCTGGAGAGCACAAGGACTCAGGAAGCTGCTTGGAATGAAGGCAGAGAATAGTGCCAGGGGAAAACCTGTTCATGCTTTCCTTCAGATGGAGATGACATAAGGATGCCCAGAAAAAAAGAAAGTCATTACCAGCCTTTTAATGTCATGGTTAGTGCTATATTTAGTGCATAGCTATGCTGGCATGTGGAGGTCTAGGGAAAGACAAGGCGGATGGGGAGCTGTGCTGGTGGGGGTGGCAGCCTCCAGGGAGCTGAGCCATGGAGGGGTGCAGAGCAGGGCACTGTTATGGCAATGTCTTGCAGAGGTAGAGTTGCCTGAAGGAATGCATGAGTCATAAACCAGTTTCTCCACAACATGAAAAGATATGGTGGGGCAGAAGGCTTGTTCCTAGGGTTGTCATTTGCACCACCCCAGTGACCCTCCTGGTCAGGAAGGGAACTCGCTGAGCTGAAGTAATACTTTAATGAAGTAATACTTTAATGCCATGGTAACACTAAGAGTTCTCATGATAGGAAATGTCCATGCTATAATGTGGGTACCACAAATATACAAAGCCTCATGTCCTCTGAACAGACATCATGGGGAGAGCTCAATGACTTAGGACAGATATTCAAACTTTTTGAAAGCATTTCCCCTCTGGCATAGTTTGAGGTTTTCTTATCCCTCTGGTCTGCTCAGAGCAGTGACCCTTCCTGTCTTGGCACTGAGCAGAGCTGTGTGACAGTTTTCCTCTGGGCAGGAGCCCATCTCTGTTCCTGTACAGCTACTGCTTCTTGCAGAAAGGCCTTTATTTGTCAAGGACTGGATCTAATTCTCAGGGATGTTTTGCATGCATACCCCTCCTAAAAGAAAATAGTTTTATTCAGTACTGCATGTAGGTGGAGATGATGGAAAGGAGGGAGGGAGGGAGGGAGGGGTTCCTGCTGGTAAAAAAACCAAATCAAGAGTTATATACAAATTCTTACTTCTTCTGCTTGTAGGAAAGGACAAATAGACTTTAAAAAAAACACACAGACCCTTTAGTACCTGTGTGTGTCTTTGGATTTGTCTAGGAAAATTTAGGGATATTTTGTGCCTGAGTTTTGCATGGAGAGACAAGGTAGTGCCTTAAGCATCCCCAAGAGCAGCCACCCTTGCAGCCACCAGTGTGGTGGGAGCAGTGGTGCCCTCCCAGTCCTCCCAGTCCTCCCAGGAGCAGGGACTTGTCCCCAGGAAGGGGTGCTGGTGGCACAGGGGGCAGGCCACTCGCCAGAGTGCTCTTCTCATGAGGGTAGAGCTGCTCGCCACTAACACAATCCATCTCCCATTTCTGTGATTTACCAGTCAATTTGATCAGCCATTTAATTTTGTCAAAATCATTGACGGAAGAACATTGAAAGGAGAGTTATGCCACTTCTGTGCTCTATGGCTTGGGCTCATTTATTTTAATTAGCTGTAACAAATTCATGGTTAAACAAGGCTCGAGAGGGTGCTATCTAAATGAGCTACTCATGGCATACACATGACCATTAACAAAACACTTCTCCACAGCTTGACTATGTTCTCCCCCATCTAACTTGCAGCTCATTATAGCTCTAGAGATAGGAAACAGAATATAGCACCTAATTAAAATGTGAGCCTGTGTCCACAGATGATTCAATAGAAATAAATGCATTAAGCTGGTGAGAGAAGCAGGAGAGAGTCATCACAATAAAAAAAATCTTGTTCAAGCAGAGTCTGGAGAAAACGATACCTCTATTTTAGGCACCTGCATGAAGTTGGGGGTATTTGGGTCCTGATACAGCAAAACATTAAAAAAAGCTGATAAAATGTCTGTTGTTCTCATTAAGTATTCTGAACTCCACTGTGTAATAACAATTTTTAGCCTTTCACGTTGGTTGTCATAGAAATAGCATAAGCAACCACTTATTTTGATAATAGATTTATAGTCTGTCTTCTCTTTTAGTTGCTCTTTTCAAAAATTATATTGATGCATTTTTTTTGCATAAGTAGATGAGATATCTTCAGCCATTGCAAGATGAATTTAATGTGTTAGGTTAAGCACTTTAGACGCATGCATAGAATTTAATGAATTTTTAATACAGTTATTCTCCAAAAGACATAAAAAGTATAAATAGCCAGACATGAACTTAAAATAATACCTTCCAAAGAGAAACAAACTAATCATGTCTCCCTCTGTTTGTCACAGGTGGGACAGTCCCCTGGTTGATCTGTTTTTCTCCAACCAGTTCCTTCAGATCACCACCACTGTGCCATCCACTTCCGTGTATGGGTTTGGTGAACATGAGCACCCGACCTTCAAGCACAACATGAACTTCGTCACCTATGGCATGTACTCCAGGGACCAGGCACCAACGGTAATTCACTCTGAAACACTTTGTCCTAGCTCGTGTCACCAAAAGGAGGTCACAAGCATGGCATGTCACAAGCTTCGCAGGTATCATCAGTTTTAATTAAAGACTAAGCCATGGATGTTTTGAGGGAACTTTGAAACCTTTTATCAGAACCTTTCTCACAGTGCTGTTTTCAAGAAAAAATGTGCCAAGATCCTGGTTCAAGAGAGCTTTGCATTTAGTGCTTGGATCGATCTCTGTTCATCCAAACAAGCTGGACTCCAGCAGGACTCATTAGATGTTTGGCTGAACTGGAGTCAGTGGTTGATGAGTCTGTTTTAACTAGAAAAGTGATTCTTACTCATGCCATTTTGAAGGGTTTAGCAGAATATCAAAGGTTTAACTGGGAAAGACTAAAAAATTCCATTGTGATAAGGCAGAAAAAAACCCCCTCTTTTAAGTCAATTTGACTTCACCAATTTAGATGAAAAAGTCCTCCACATTTCAAAATAAGTCTCTAACTATGAATGAATTTATTTCCTTGTCTGTGCATATGTATTTACCTGACAAAAGCTATGAAAAATAGCAAAGTCAAGTCATACTTCATGTATTATGTTTCAGTCATTTGCCAACCTCTATGGAGTTCACCCTTTCTACATGTGTGTAGAACCAGACTCCAATGCCCACGGTGTTCTCCTTCTGAACTCCAATGCACAAGGTAAAAAGATATATGGATTCCCTATATGGGCTGCATGTAGAAATATGATAGATTATCAAGTATAAAATACTGTTTTACTGACTTCTTTTTCAATGTCATACAAATATGAGTGACTGTGCAGCTAACTAAGCTTCCAGGACTAATAGATTTTTCAAAGATTTTTCAAAGGTATTTCAGTAGAATTAATTTTTAACAAGGAATTTGGGCATTTTCAGGGAAAATACATTCTTAACTTTTTTATGAAAATAGATGCAAATAGAGGGAAAGAATAAGGTGGAAGAAATTTCCTCTGAGATTGGCATAACAAAATCAAATCAGTTTAGGTTAATTCTATATTCTGTCTTTGGAGAATAGTTTTGTATGTTGCCATGGTCACCTTACTGCATTAATCTAGTGGTATAATTTCAGAAAAGGGGAATCTTCACTTAGTCTATAAAATCAGTTTCCCCTGGCAGACAATGGCTTTCAACAAGATTAAAATAGCATAGAGGAACCCTAAACACAACTTGTTGATCCTTAGTATAAATATGAAACTGACACAAATGGATCTATGCAATCTACTCTGTATGGGTTTCTGTGATTTATTGCTGCACTATGCCAATCTGAAAGCAGAGATTACAGAAACACTGGGCCTGCCTACCTTCAGGTCCTGTTTGCTCATCCACAGAAGAGCCCAGGGTGTACACACCTAGGATGGGTAGGATAGAATAGAATATTTCAGTTGGAAGGAACATAAAACATACTTCTAGTACAACTGCCTGAGCACTTCAAGGCTGATGAAAAGCTAAACATGTTGTTAAGGCATTGTCCAAATGCCTCTTATACACTGACAGGCTCGGGGCATCAACAACATCTCTAGGAAGCCTGTTCTAGCATTTACCCACCCTCAGTAAAGAAATGCCTTCTGATGTTGAGTCTCAACCTCCCCTGATGCATTCTTGACTTGTTCCTATGTACAGTGCAGAGTTGGTTTGTGCTGAGGGCCTTTTTTTTCCCTTTTAGATGTTACTCTGTCTCCAAACCCATCTTTAACTTTCCGCACTATTGGAGGGATCCTCGACTTCTATCTCTTCATGGGACCAACTCCTGAGAACGTGGTTCAGCAGTACACTGAGGTCAGTAGAAAAGTGCATCTGGCACATGGAGCAGTGCCTTGTAACACAGTCCTGTCATTATCTGGTAGTATCAGTGGGTAGTGCAGACAGAGCTTTGTCCTGATCCATTTGTACAAAGCTGCAGCTTCAGATCCATGGGAAAGCTGGCGTATGCTCGAGCATCTGTCAACAGTCTGTCTGAGTGTCACAGGCAGGCTGGCTGATCAGTGCACATCTCCAGCCTCTCCTGCAATATGTCAGGATGGGATGCAGGAGTGCACTAAAGGGATGCAATGATTAGAAAGGTATCTGTCTAAGCTTACTCCTCTCTGAGCCATCACAGTTTTATACTCTTTGTTCTATGACATGACTGCATTTTGACACTGCAGGCCAAGTAAACAAACTAGGCAGAGCACAGATGGGAGTGTTTGGGAACTTTACGTATGCTGGATTTCAGAGATATTGAATGGACTTTGAAGTCTTCAAGCCTTTATTTGCCAGTGGAATTGCTTGCTGATTTTGGAGCCATCAGGCTGGTTTTTACTAATGAAAAGCCATATAATTGCATTGGAGAGCATGGATGTATAACACTGCATTTACTGCTGTCTCACAGAGTGTAACTACTTGCTATCCAATTGCCCAGTGTTTTCCAGAGAACTGAGAGTACACATGCCAATGGCTGATTTGGAAGTGTACATGCAATTCTTGTTTAGTGAGGACTGTGCAGAAAAAAGTAGCAAATAGTGTTTTTCCTGGTCACCAAATGATGCTTCAACTGAATGGATGCTTGAACTGAAAGGCAATGATGCATTTCCACAGAAAATTGCAATCTCAGATGCAAGCTGTATGTGTAAGGAAATCAGTGCCGAGCCTGAAGAGTGTGGAGCAAAGCTGGAGTAAGGATTTTACTGTGAGGAGGAGGGGGGTCACTGTGCAGACCCTGAGTATTAGGCTGCAATTATCCTTCCCTGAGGAAGACTGAGCAGGGTGGGATATCCCAGAGCCAGGCACTCAGAACTCACAGCAAGATGTGCATGTGCTCTGCCTTTCCCCATGCCACCCCTCAGAGGGGCCTGAGCTCTGATCTTCAGCAAACATTTTGTCTTTCTTGGCTTTTTAAAGCCTCCATATCCTATGCTTGCCTTCTTTTAAAGTGCCTGTATGGGAACAGCAGTACTGTGGTTTAGGGCAAGGGAAAAAGGAGGATTTAACCCAGAAGGAAAGTGTTTCTGGGTTCTGGTTTGAAGGAAGGGATAAGACTTGCTCATGCTGCTGTTTTGGGAAGGCTGGAGCTTCTCTGGGGTGGGCTCTGCTTGACCTTCCTTTTCCAAGGAGAGGTTCAGGTGCTGCCTCCCAGAGAGGTGGGAGGCTGATGGTACTCCTCCATGTCCTGGAGAAGGAGCTCTGTTGCTTGGGGATTTCCAGCTCCCTCTGCACATCATCCCCACCCGTTGTCTGCCATGGTTTAACCCCAGCTGGCAGCTCAGCCCCACACAGCCACTCGCTCACGCCCCCCCAGTGGGTTGGGGGAGAAAATCCAAAGGGTAAAAGTGAGAAAATTTGTGGGTTGAGATAAAGACAGTTTAATGGGTAAAGCAAAACTGTGCACATGAGCAAAGCAAAACAAGGCTTTCATTCACCAGTTCCCAGGAGCTGGAGGGTGTTTAGACACCCCCAGGAATCGGGGGAATGGCTGAACATGTGACTGTTACTGGGAAAGACAAATGCCATCACTCTGAATATCCAGCTCCCCCTTCCTCTCCCCCCATATTTATGTGCTGAGCATGAAGCCATTTGATATGGAATATCCCTTGGGCCAGCTGGGCTCTGCTGTCCTACCTGTGCCTCCTCCCAGCTCCTTGTCTACCCCCAGCCTCCTCACTGGTGGTGTGGACTATGGGGCAAAGAAGGCCTTGACTCTGTATAAGCACTGCTCAGCAAAAGCAAATATATCCCTGAATTATCATCACTATTTTCAGCACAAGTCCAAAACACAGCCCATTCCAGTTACTCTAAAGAAAATTAACTGTATCCCAGCCCAAACCAGCACGCACTATCTCTGATGCCAGTGCCACAGAGCAGCAAGCAAGCTGGGATTTTACACGTGGGTAATAAAACTGGGGGGGGGGGGGGCAGGGAAGAAAGGGGGAAAGAAGGGGAAAAAAGTAAAACAACTCCCCCCCAGGCTGGAGCTTTGATCCCCATTTCAAGGGAGTTAGTGCAGCAGTGCTATGGAAATTAGAGCCACGCCTGTTCCTTTTCAAAGTCTTTTGCTGGTGTTTGAAGGCAGCATTTCTGTGGCTTAGCAGGTGGTCAGCGTCTGAAAATAAAATGAGAGAGTTCTCACTCTCCAGCTGATGGGTAGTGGCAGCTCACTTTCCACCCCTGTCTCTGGAAATGGAGCTGGAGCAAAGAAAACAAGGTAAAGGAGAGCAGTGGGCGTCTCCTAATGAGACATGTCACATGCCAGGACAAAAAAATCCTGTTCTGTATTCTCTGAGCTTGTGCTCAACTCTCTAGGGAATCTTAAAGAATGCATGTTAGTAATTTCAATGTGAAATAATAACTTCTTCAGTAAACATCCTGAAATTCCAAGGTCAAAAATGTTACAATTACCATATTATTAGTCTCTAGGGTAATAATTTGGCTTTTATGTACAAGATATGTGGGAAGGTGAAGGAGACAGAAAAGACTTTATTTTTCAATTGTCTTTTCTGTCACACTGAGAGGATTTTCCCTGTGCAGTCATTGCCATGCTGTAGGGAAAGAAAAGGGGTAGAAAGGAGGATTGTGACTGATGTCTGCAAGGCAGTGCTGAGCAGCATGGCTCAGCTCTGAGCTGTTTGCATGGGTCTCCTCTGTGAATTGGTGTTTTGGGAGCTCCTGGCTGCAGGGGCCCCTGGTGGGACCAGGTTGCACTGCTGCAGAGCTTCTCAGTGAAATAGCACCTGCCTCCCTCCTGAGCAAGTCTGCCCCAGTCACTGCTTTTTGCAGGGACCACTCATTTTATCTCTCTGGGATGGCCCCACTGGTGTGGCCGGATGGCCAGGTGCCAGCGGGTGCACAGCTGGAGAGAACAAGGGAGCTGTTTCCAGAGCAAAGTGCTTTACACCTTTCTCAAATGTTTTGTGCCGTTGCCTACAGTGCCACTTCAGTATCTGATCCTCCTCTCTGCCCCTGCTAGGCTTGTTTCTGTGAGAGGTTTTGGAGCTTAGCTCTGCTCTGTGCTTTTATGTGGCTCCTTCCAAACCAGTGAGTTAGGACAGCTTTGTAACAAAGCTCTATATTTTGCCTCTGGTGTATGCAAGATTTCCCCACACACCTCTCCAGGCTGTCACCAGCACCCAGGGTGGACCACAGGCTTTTGGCCAGAGCTGCTGGGTCCAGGCTATGCCAAGAGCAGGGCTCTTGGCTCTCTGTGTGGTGATCAGGGTTTATTGCAGATGCCCTGGCAGAATCACCAGTCTCTCTGCATCCTTGGAGTGAGGACAGGTAACAGCAAAAGCTGTGGTGGCCCTGGATGCCAGCCTGGCTAAGGATAATCTGCTTTAAATGGGCTCCAAGAGTGAGGCAAGGTGTGAGAAGGGAGCAGAGGGTGAATGCTGGTACCTCTGTTCCTCTGCTGTGTGCTGCATGGAGCAGAGGTGAGCTGTAGGATGCATACTGCCAGTGGCACCTGAATGCTACAGCAGTGGCAGCAGCTATAGGGTATGTGCTGGACATGGTCCCATGGGAAGGAGCAGCCTCCAGCCCGATTCTTCTGCTCCCTCCTGTCCCTGAGCCCAGCTGTGTGACATCTAAGACATCTAAGATTGTCCTGTACAGCTCTCTCTATGTGACAGTGATCACATTTTCCTCCTACTGCAGAAGAGGTCTAGTGTGCAGAACAGTTATGTAACACAAATCTCACTTTTAACAGCAAACACCTCCATTTGCAGGAGGGTGAGAAAAAGCAGTAACAAGCTAAAGAGTTCAGGCACTGACCTGAGCCTGGCTGAGGCTCTGCAGTCACACCTAATACCAGGCCAACATTGCCAAGACCACTGATGGCCTTCCAGAACAGACCAACAGTGCACAGCAGTGTGTGAGTTGCATAACAAGATTCTCAGGAATGTTAGGGTTTAAAAAACAGATATTTAATAGCTCTTGGGTAAAGGCCATGAATTTGTTATTTTATCACAAATTATCCAATAACAAGCTGTAAGTGAGCATACTGTAAGTCTCCTGATTCTGTTTGGAGAGAAAATTGCTGATTTGCTTCCTCCTTCCAGAACTGTGGGCTAGTTACAGGTGTAAGGGACCTCAGAGGTCTCTAGTCCACTCTCCTATTGGAGGGGTAACATGGGGAACCTGCTAGTACCTAGATCTTATCACAGATGGTTCAGTGAGAGTCTTGGAGCTGAATTCCCCAAGAAGGAATAAACAGCTGGTAATTGTTTTGTGCAGCAAAAACCAAGATTTGAAGACATTGGTATTGAAAATCCTTAAATTTTTTATATTCTGAGGTTGTGAGCATCTTCTTTATGGTTCAGCAGCTGCAGGGCCTTTCTTTTTGCTCTCCTAAATCAAAGCTTCGCTTCTGTTAACAGGGTTTGAGTGAAGGTTACCCTCTAACTGCCTGGGTGCCCACAGCACTCAGCTGCTTGCCTTAGTCATAGCAGATGAGCTGGATACAGATATGTGGGCCATAGGAGCACCTGTGGAATTTAGCCATTGTGTATTTAGCTGTACAGAAACACTAAACCCAGAGCATTAGCCCACTTGGGTTTTACAGTTTCCTCCTATAACTCCTCTTTGAAGAAAGGGAGTTGAAGCAAATATCAAGCTTCAGAAATCATTTTGTGTGGCTAATTAGGGTGTAAGATTAGCAATCTGCATTGCAGGAACTCTCAGCTCCTTTGTGAGCACAGGAAAGTGTACCTCTCTCCAGCCTCTGTGATATATAGGCATAACTCTGCAGCTGTCTCTCTCATCAGTGTCTTTGGTCATAGTGTTAACAGAACGGGATCCTGATTTACTCTATAGAATTTATAACCTAATACATATCATTGATGCTCATATTAATAACATTATTTGTCCAATAATCCAACACAGGGAGAATGAATACAGATCACTCGCTCCCCAGACACAGATTTTATCTTTTAGATATACTTGTTTCCACTGAACTTTCTTACCAGAAAATGCTTCCAGGGTACCACCTCAATACATCAGCTCTCAAGTGGCTCTGAAAGAAGTGGAAAAAAAATACACATAATGCTAAGTTATGTAAACATGCAAAAACTAACAGTGAATTTATTAAACACCAGGAGTTATTTAAGAAGCAAGTGCAGGAAGAATTCTGGAAGAGAAAATAGGATCTTTTGTTTTTACTGGTTCTGCACTACCATATCTTTGCGCTTTTTTTTCCCCTTCATTTTGGATACTCCATATGTTTGCTGTTTGTATGTTTACCTCCCTCAGTTCCCCTGCCATACCCCATCTACCTTTTCTGATTCTATGGGAGTCAGTTTTGCCAAGCAGGCTTTCTCTGGCTGCTGCACTTTCTGATCATTTGTATGCAGAATGCAATCTGTATGAATTAACTAGATCCTAAATATATATCAAATCCAACTTGAGTCTTCAGGTTTGCAAAATTACATTCCTGCCTCTGCTGATCCATCTGTGAGTGGGTACCATATGTCAGTTACTTTATCAGGAAGCTTCAGGGGGATCCATTAGAGAGAGTCCACAGCATAATTAGAAAAAAGAACATTTGTTTTCCCAGCTGCCCTGTTTTCATCCTTCCTCTTCAAATGTTCTGCTGGTTTCAATTAAGCTCACCATAGATGCACCAGCCTGGTGAACCTAGAGAACTGATTGCTTTAAAAGCTTAATATCTTCCTTGCAAGGTAGATGTTTTTCTGTTGGTTCAGCTGTAATCCCAAACTCCTCAAGGGATGCTGTCACAAAAGACTGTCTCACTCTGGGGTCCAGAACGACACAGCACCATCCCATAAGGTGAGCAGGTGAACCCCAGCAAACCCCAGTGCCCTTTTTAAGGGCTCTGACTGACACACCAGTGGCCACAGCTCCATCTCCAGCCCTACTGCTCTCCACCTGCATGCTTGATAGGACATGGGGGAAGAAGCCAGTCCTCATCCAACTCTTGAAATGCATTGTGTTGGCAATGTCCCCGACTGTTCTCCTCAGGCAGGAGTGACCCGGGGTATCACAGGACCCACAGCAGAGCTGCTCAGCAATTCCCACTGGCTCTGCCCAGGCTGGTTCCCCCTTTCCCGTTTCCCAGCCTGCTTGGGAAGAGGCAGCAGATGCCATGCAGACATCCTGCCAGGGCACAGGGCTCTGCATTGAGCTGCAGGATTAATATTTATCAGCCAGTTTTCCCTATTTCTCTTGTCCAAGATGAGAAGCCTGTGCACAAAGCATTTTATTTCATTAGGGAGTTCTTTTGTTTTGGTCTGTTTTTTTAACCCTGTTTGTAGAGGTCATTCTCTGTTTCCAGTAGAGAAAGCAAGGGCAAAATATGCATCTGCTTTAGGAGCACAAAATGGTGGGTTCACAAAGCTCATCCTGCAGCCTTTTCTAGTCTAAAACAAGCTCTGCTGCTTCCTCAGATGAATTTATCCTTAACATGGTGAGTGTGGATGTGCCAGAAGAGAAGACTTCTTGCCCTGAGGTTGCCATGCTGTATTGGACACCTTGGTGCTGGCTCACAGGGTGTCTGGGAGATTGTCCTGAGCCATCACACCCCATTCAGCTCTCCACGGAAAACCCCAGCAGAGCTTGAAAGAAGGTCTGGGTGATCAGATGTGTCAAGACATCCTGGGAAAAAAACTGATGACATGTGCCAGGTGATGGGGTAGCACCAGGGTAGTTATGGCATCTCTGCCCTCCCCCTACATGGTAGGCACAACCTTTGTTCAGGGCCTGCCCTGGCGAGGGCACAGCACCGTGCAGTGGAAGCTGAGTGCCTCTGTGGCAGGAACATGCTGCTGAGAGCTGCTCTCACTTCTGAATACCCCAGCCTCCAGCTGAATTGGAGGAGAAGTAGGTGTTGAGGAGGATCAGGAAAGTTAAGTCTGGTGGGACAGGACAAGCAGCAGGTGTATGGAGCAACTGTGCTGATCAGCTGGAGCATCCCTCCTGGTGACACCCAAAGCATTAACCTCACCAGTGGTTATGGCCTACTTATGTTTCTGCTTGTGTGAAACAGCAGCATCCCAACAAGTGAAAGCACACTGTAACCAAATTTGTAATGTTTGTCTGTGTGTTCTGAGCATTTCTTGTTTGGAAGCAATTTACCCTGTGTGTTTCCCAGCTCAGGGGCATTAAAAGCATCCTCATCTTTTCTCTGCTTCTCTCCCACATGTGGTTTTCTGTCTGATGCACTTTGTACATCCGTGTACTGATGCTCTAAGATGTGATGTATTTTAGAGCAATTTCCAGCTCAGCCTTGCTTTCCCGGGTCAGACTCCTCCTAGAGAAAATCCCATAGGAAGGTGTGCCTTCATGCAATGCATCTCCAGAGAGCTTAGCAATGCAATAGATCCAGACTGCCAGAAGTGCCTTGTTTTATTTATTTGAAGTAGATGGGGTTTAGCTGCCAATATGCAAGTTTTGTTGTTTGTCACTTTTCAGCATAATTACCTAACTGTGGAGATCCACAAGGAAATAAGGGAGGAACCATTATTTAGCCAAAGGGGGACAATAGCTGCAGCTGATTAATGACTCATGGGTGCCTACGAGCTACTAGATTTTCATGTATTGCCTGCAAAGGTGTTTGAAATACAAAACAAGGGTTAATTTCATTGGATTTAACTGAAGTAAAGATTTCAGGAGATGTGCCCCAGAAAACGTTGGTGTGTACTAATGAGACAAAGCCAGATTTCAGCTTATTTGTAGAACAGACACATTGTAATTGCCCACTGCTCATCACAGGTTACCACAGCAGCTCTCACCAGGGGAAGCAGAGCAGGATGCCTTGCTTCCCTGTGCTCTCAATTGAGTTTCCTCATGCCATTTACAGATGGATTACATTCAGACAGTGGAAATCAAATATTTATAAAATCATATTTAACTCATTACCTTGTGTTTCAGTTGAGAATTTTGGGACCAAACAGTAAATCTGGCCTTGAAGAGGGTTGTCAGTGCCTGGCAACACAAGGATGTGGGGCAGCAATAACAGTAGTCAGCCATAAGTAACTAAGTTTCATCAGATTGGTGTGTAAATATGATAAAACTTCAGAGAGCTCAAATAAAGATCAGACTCTTGATAAGTTAGTTCAGCTGGATGTGGCAAGAGAAGTTTGCAAAGCCTATGTTGCTGTGTGTGGTTGGAGATTTGCCTTCTGTTGACCAAGGGGTTTGTGGACTTTTTGTGGATCGGGTGGCATGAGGCTCCACACTGGATTTCTGCTGGCATGTGCCCTGTAAGTGAGGGCAGATGCTGCTGTGCAGAGGCTGAGACCACGTTTAACATTAGCCTGGCTTTTATACACTGTGTTTTCCACCGGGGTGTCCTTAGAAATGATGCTCAGTGCTGGTGTTGTTGGAGTCTCTCTGAAGGACAAGGATCCACCAGGAGAAGTGCCAAGCATGCTGTGCCAAGAGCCACTCGGAGAAAGGAAAGGGTATTTAATGGGGGTGTGATGCCTGTGCCCTGCCCTTTGTGCTTTAAGTGATCTGTAAGCCTCTCCTGGTGTTTCAGAGTAACTTCTTTTCCTCTCACCCTTGTGTTTCTGTGTTCCTCACTCCTGCTGCAGGCCATTGGACGCCCACACATGCCAGCCTACTGGTCTCTGGGATTCCAGCTCTCCCGCTGGGGCTATAACAGCCTTGATGTTCTCAAGGAAACTGTGGATCGCATGAAGCACTATGACATCCCATATGTAAGTATGAATCTTTCACTGTGTGTGCTAACACTCTGAAGTGAATAAAATTATAATGGAGGAAAAGTAATTATCTTACAAAGAGAATTGTAGAATAAAAGGACATTCATAATCTTATGTAGTGGGTTTGCGTGTAATATCTTCATAATGCTTAAAAGAACATTTAAAGTGGGCTGTGAACATGATGTTTAAGTGCTGCTCTTGGCTGCACAGCAGGTGATTTTGGTGTGGATTTGCTGTTAGGCAGTATGAGGTGCTAGCATTTTAAAAACAAATAATGAAAACCAAACTTCTGATGCAGATCACTGCAAAATAGTTGCTAAACTAGGGCTTCTATGTTTTCTTGTAGTCTACTGCTAGGATTACAATTACAGTCTCTTAGATTTCATTACATACATTAGTTGCCTTTTAGAAATACCATTGCATGCATTCTGATTTCTGTATCAAATACTTCAGTCATAGAATCATAGAATAGTTGGAGTTGGAAGAGACCATTAAAGGCCATCTAATCCAATCTCTCTGCAATGAACAGGAGCATCCTCAGCTAAATCAGGTTGCTCAGAGTCCCATCCAACTTAATATTGAATGTTTCTAGGGATGGGGCATTCACCATCTACCTGTGCAACCACCTCATTGGTAGTAAAAAATTCCTTCCTTATATCTAGTCTGAATGTACCCTCCTTTAGTTTACGGCCATCACTCCTTGTCCTATTGCTACAGACCCTACAAAAAAGTCTGACTCCAGCTTTCCCATAAGCCCCTTCTAGGTATTTAAAGGCTTCAGTAAGTACTCCCTGGGGCCTTCCCTTCTCCAGGCTGAACAGCCTGTCCTCATAGCAGAGGTGCTCCAGCCCCTCTGATCATTTTTGTGGCCCTCTTCTAGACTTGCTCCAACAGATCCATGTCTTCCCTGTCTGAGAATTCCAGAGCTGGATGAAGTAATAATGTAATTTTTTACTTGAAAAATGTTTAGGATGTCCAACATTATGATATTGACTACATGGAGCGTCGCCTGGACTTTACCTATGATAAAGTGAATTTTGCTGGTCTGCCAGAGTTCATGAAGGAGATGAAGAAGAACGGAAAGCGCAATATTGTGATTCTGGTAAATTGATGATGTTGCTAATTATTTCTTCTTTTATAAGAACTATTCCCAGAATAGTCTTCATAGCAGTACCTAGGTGCTAACACATGTTAGATTTTCCATTTTCTCATATGTTGAGAAGAGCTGAAGAAAAAGTTCTCACAGATTTAATTTTCAGAAGTGTTGTCTTTATTCGGTGTCTCTCTTCCAGTATCATCTCTATACCAAAACATTAATTCTCTCTAACTTTTTCCCCACTCAGTTATGAGAAATTTTGCCTCTGAGTTGACATTGCTTTCATGCAATTTTTTCCCTGAAACGAACAAATTAATTTAATGCACATACCAAAATAGCTGAATAGTGGAAAAAATTTCTATTCCTAATCACTCTAGAATATACTAACTGCAATTCATGTTTTTTTGTACTTACTTTTTATCTAAACATAAGTGAATGTCAGAGATAATCACTTGTATGCAAACTTGTGGAAAATATATGTTGAACCTCTAACCAAAATTGGCATATGGACAAATGAATTTGTTTGGATACAAGTGAAAATTGGAGTTTTCTATCTTCCCCAGTAAATTTTTCCAACAAAATTTGCTGTTTCTCTCCAGCACTTCCCTGTGCGTGTCCTTGTGCCAAAATGACTCTGTTACAATAGTTAAGTGAGCACCAATGGTGGCAAGGAAACTGGAGACCAATTTAATAGAAATTTATGTGAAGATGAAAATAAGTTAGGAAATTAAATCAAATCCTTTGACAATTTCACAAGATCTTGCTCTCCAGTGTCCCCCAGCAGCTTAGCAGTAGGAGGGCTGCACTCCCCAGAGCAGCCTGCAATTTGTTCTCTATAACCACTAGGTGCAGGATAAGAGGAAAAGCATTTTAAATTGCAGCAGGACAGATTCAAGGCAAACGTTAGGGTAAAGCTGCCTGTCTGCAAGGTGAGCTGAGCAACAGACAGCTGCTGGGGCCAGGGTCCCTCCCCAGGTGGGTGCTGTGAACAGACCCAGCAGATGGATCAGGCATGGCTCAGGCATGGCTGAGCTGACCTGCGGCCACAGGGTGAGGAGGAGGAGACAATCCCACAGGGTTCCTCTCAGCACTTTTTGCTATAACTGTAGATTGTAATCTGTTTTCTACCTAAGTGGTAAGTTTATATCTTTCATCTGGATACTACTTATTTGTCTTTACCTCCAACTGCCAGTCTCTCACCCTTCTATTTTCTTTCTTGATACACTGATTCAAATAAGTGTATTCTCCCTCAGCCTTTCTCTGCTAGGTTAATCAAATACATTTACCTGCAATTATATTGATGGCTCATGCTTTTAAAGAGACTAGGATTCAGTTAATCCAACTGAATCATGATGGACAGGTCACTAATGTTTGGACTCTTAAGTGAAACCAGTCCTTTTTAAATAAGGGCCTTGATCCTCTTCTTGCTCTGGGGGGGCCTGTCAAAGGCTTGTGGAGAGAGACTGAACATCAGAGTCCTGAATTTTGATACAGTTGCTCTTTCACTTGTGCTGGTATATCTGGAGTGAAGCAAGAGCTACTGCATTTTCCTTGTCTAAAAATCATATTATCTTTTTAAATAGATAGATTAAGGCAGAAGTGCCTTCTTCCTGTCCTTATTTTTTCCTCACAGTTTGTTGTGAAGTTTAAAACAAGACTGAGGATGATGGACTAGTCAGCACCACAGATAGCTATATCAGTGTTTTCTTTTTAACTGTGAGTTTTTTGATAGTTTCTTTAAACATACCTTTTATTATTTGCCTAATCTTTCTTTGGTATACTTTAATTTCATTTACTACTAGGACTCTTAAAACCATGCAGCCCAGGCGATCAGTTTCATATTGATAATGGAAACAGCAGCATACATACAGTGATTGCTGCTTGCATACAGCAGTATATATACAGTGAATGCTGCTTGCTAGCCATTTGTCCCTAAAGACGCCTTCCCCTGAAGGTTTCATTCTAAGAAGCTCGGGGGTGCAGCAGTGAAATCAGTTTTCATCAGTGAAGGTTCAAGGCACAGTTTAAATAGTAACAGACTACTAAGTCACTTTGATGGAGAGAAACTTTAAGACAAAAATAGACCCAAATTAAATGGATACATCATTGTAAATAACTAAGCAGTAGTGAGCACATGTGCTGTCAGGACTGATTGCTCTTTCTAACTGTTAGGCACTTTAGGCTCTCTGTAACCTCAATACTGCTCTAAAAATGATCTAATTTCTTAGAGCTGTAACATTAAATACCACATGTCTATTTATTGGTTTATCTCAAAATAATTTGCAAAACAGTAATATAGGAGCAAAATACCAGGAGTTTGGGGTAGGTATTCCTATTTACTCTTGCCTTTCAGTAAATACATGGTAGTCTTTTTCATCACTGTTGGGATGTCTCCAGTCGTTTTGCACTTGCTACTGGGTATGAAGCTACAGGCAAGCAGTCATGGTTTAGTGGCTGAGCTACAGTATCTTCTTCCTTATGAGTTTAACTTCAACATTTTTAAAGCCCTTTCAGTTTCTCAGATGGCACATTCTGCAGCAGTGCAGGGAGGTGTTGCTGTATAAATTGAGCTGTTAGACAGATGCAAAGAACATAGCAACACTTAATTCATGCAATGAGCTAATGGGAATCAAGATAGGAAGCCTTTCTTTCATCCTTCCAATAACCTGTAACCAAGGCCTGGCTTCTGCTCTAGTTCTTTAGCCAAGCTTGTGAAAAAAGAACAAAAGCTGAGCCAGTCTGTCCTTCATTGTTTAAAAGTTAATGAGAAGTATAGGTTGCACTGGTACTGAAGTTTTCTATTTTCACTTTATTAGAGCTGCTGATATCTCTGTCAAAATCTGTCTGTTAGCATTCTTTAGTGATGTAAAGTATTCCCCTAAGTTGAGTTGGGAGCTGGACCACTGTGAAGGGTTTCATTCCCAAGTGACGGTGGGTGCAATCAAGGCAAGTGTAATCCAGTTCGATACTGAAAAAACAATTTTCTTTTTAGGTTCCCCTTGGGTAGTGACAGTAATGGGTATGTTCCCCAAATACAGCAGATTGTTGCCTCCCTCAATGATGATTTCAGGAAATGGGCTCTGACTGCAGCCAATTAGTGTCATGGAAAACCTGTAGTAAATGGATTTAGGGAATGGATTCCATCCATCTCATCTCAAGACCACTTTGATCTCAAGCAAAGCACAGATCCTGTCAGTACAGCCAGCAGTACTGACACTGGCAACCTGCCTGAGGATGACACCCTGAACTCAGTTGTGCCACCATCACTGTGCTTGCTGGTGCCTTACCAGCAGGAGGTCTGCTCCCCATGCTTGCACCCAGTGCTGAGAGCCCTCTGTGACTATGGTCACCTTGAGAGTAGCATGGCTCCATTGCTGGAGCCTCTAAGTGCAGCCCTTCAGCACTTCTCTCTCCTAATCTCTTTTAGAGGCTGCCTCTGTTTAGGGGAAATTGTGACTTTGCATGCCAGCACCTGGTCATTATCATTGCACTAAATAATTGTGCATGTTTCAGCTGTTTCAGAACAAATATATTCTTTAGAAACAAAGAAGTTCTAAGTAACAATGAGTACATTGAAAAATTATAAACATTTTTACTAAAGAGGATCTTCGATGAAAGACCTTGTATACTGTCTATTAAGTCACACTAAAAATAGAAACAGCTAGGAATGACATAAGTGACTAAATACTTGAAAGCCAAGAGCAACATGCTCATGATTCAGAATAATGCTCGATATCTTTAACATTTTTAAGTCCAGTTGTGTGAGCTATAGAGCCAAAAATTTCCAGAGATGAGTTTTTATGGATGTGCATCAAAATATATATTTGGGGTGGGGCCGCAGGTGGACGTGCATCAGTCTGGGTATGTGCTGGGGGCTCACAGGTCTTCAGGCAGTCAGCTGGAGTTAAGGATGCTCAGCACTTCTTCCCAAAAATGCTAAAATGATGAGTGAAGATTTAACAGGCATGAAACTCTTTCCCAAAAACAACCCTTGCAGGCACGGAGAGCTTTTGTTTTCTTTAGGGCAATACTAAACCTGCATAATGTATTAGATTTATGCTCTGGAACAACCTTTCAGCTGAAGGAAACCATAAGTTTGCATTAGGAGTAGCTAATTAAGATGACTTCTTCTAGCCTTCATGTCCCTTGAGAGACATCTTTACCACAATTATAAGATAATTATTGCAGATGGACGGTTTTTTCTTTTGCAAAGTTGGACTATTGAACAAGTTAAAAATGTAATGGGCACTTATAGTCCATATGGAGGTGACACTAGAGCTAAGTAAAGTTAAACAAAATTTCAGACATAATGTAGGGATTTAGCTGTAGCTTTTGTTGTTGAGGCATGGAAGAATATACTTTCCTCACCACGGCTGTGCTTATCAGAGGGCTCACAAGTAAATCAGGCAGTTAATTCAGGTATTTAAATGAGATTTAAAACAAGCCTTTAAAGCAATTTACCATTTGGGTTCTGATATTTTTTTCTTTTTAAGACATTTATTAGTTATACTTCTATCACATTTTGATTAAAGTTCACTGAAATTATTGCACAAGCTACAAATGAATGGAAGAATTGTTTCAATGGTGTTTTTCTCCATTGTGTTTCATAACTGAAAGGTTTTGCCTAAAGCAGAATCTGAGGAAGTAAGATTTTCTAAGGAGAAAGTAAAGAATTCCCTTCTAAAATAGCTGCAGTCTTTATGTGTTCTAAAAAACACAAAGCAGATAGTTGCTTCCAATTAGGGATGTATTGCAAAGTGCACTTACCTCCTTTTGCTTGCAGCTGAATGCTGGGCAGAGTTGCAAAATACCTCTTCATTAACTTGCATCTCAAAGTATTCCTAATTTTATTATTTCCAGCATGGTGTGTGGGCCTCTATCCTCCCCAGGAGCTGATCAGGCTCTCTTTGTATCAGCTTGGTGGCTACTGGTGGTCATCCTGAGGCAGAGAAGTTGTTGGTGTCAATATCAGGGGCAGCAGTGGGAGGTGGTGACCACCCCAAGCAGTGGGAAGAGGCGGGAAGGACAAGCTGTGGGGTGTAAAATGCTGTGCTCTTGATGCCTGGGGAGAGCAGGGGTGTAAGGCCCCACAGGCAGGTAAGAATTGGGGTCTCTGCATCAGACTGGCATAAAACATCCTTGTCCAACATTGGTTTGGAATGGAGGGCTAATGGGGCCCTTTTGAGGTTGGATGTGCCCAGCTTCAAGCCCCTTGAAAAGTTTTAGTTATTCCATCAGTGAGCTGTTGGTGCTGAGGCAGCTGGAATACTTATTGCCTTGGGGGAAACCCAGAGGTGCTCAAGTGTGGGAATGTCCAGCATAGCACACAGTCACAGCAGAGACCTTGGTGGGGGGGGAGAGTAAAAATCTAGTGCCTGTCTTAAAATAATTTGAACATAGAAAGTCTCATAAAAAAAAAATCCATGAGGGTATTTAGTAATTTCACATTGCTTTTGCCTTACACAAGAAATACTCGTGACATATTCTCTAATGACTTTTTCTAAATTATGTGCGCTCAACTCTTATTAAATTTTAATGCTGTTTTCTTCCAATATTTTTGCGATCAGCATTAAGAAAACATAATCTAAATTTTTCTAAAATATAAAATGGAAGAGATTAATTGTTACCTCTGGGATTTCAATAAAGGAAGTGATTGTTCTTTTTAGGACCCTTTCATAACCAAGGATGAGGAGCCAGGCACTTACAGACCTTATGAACTCGGCCAGGAAATGGGAGTGTGGGTGAACAACTCTGATGGTGTGACTCCTGCTGTTGGGCAGGTGGGTTTTTAAATTTTGTGATGCATTTTGTCTAGTTCTGCTTCAAAACAATAAAGCAGCAGCGTAATAGAAATGGGGAAATAACCAGGATTTACGTTTCTAACCCCTAGGCCTGGCCTCCTGGAGATTCTGTGTTTCCTGACTACACCAACCCCAGGACAGTGGAATGGTGGACCCAGTTGTGTCTGGAGTTCAAGGATGTCCTTGACTACGATGGCATCTGGATTGTATGTCTCATTATATCTGCCCTTCCTTCTTTAAAAAAAAGAAAATGAAGATTTTTCATGTGTCTTGCTCTCTTTAAAGGATATGAACGAACCATCCAATTTCATGAGAGGCCAGATACCTGGATGTGCTGACACTGAAATCAATAACCCTCCTTTCATTCCTAGTAAGTATAATAGTATAACTTCATTGCCATGAATTATTTATTAATATTATATTTTTATTTCTATATTATATTAATTATATTGATTATATTAATAATATTATATTATAATATTAATATTGTCATTTCATTGTGGGGGGTTTTGTTTGGTTTTTCTTTTTTGTTTTCTTGTTTGTTTTGTTTTAAACCTGGATAGGCTATATTTTAGGGGAGAAAAAAATTCCATTCTATGATTTTCCATATTTTCCTGCCTGTTCTTAATGTTCAATTACATATTTGTTCAAGACTCCAGTGGCTCAGCTTTCATGGAGTATCAAAAACAATCACTTTCCTCAGTCCAGGGTTCTGCCTCATAACAGGACTAGAAAAATGACCTTTCCTGCCATTCTCTGAGTAACTGGTCCATATCAGAAAAAGGGCAAGATCCCTATATACTGTAACTCAGCTACAGACTTATGAAGTAACCCTTGCCACTGCTAGTCCCAGAGGTGGGCAGTCTCTGCCTTCTCACAAACTATGACAAGGGAGATGGTGCCTTAGTTCAATATATTTCCTTTCTCTTTGGAAAGAAATTTTCACTGTGTTACTAGTAATGGGCTAAAAATAAGTTTTAAAATGTCTAAGCCTATGGGAAACTTACAGGAATGGGAAAGTCTCTTCCAGTAGCTGAGTTAATGATATGCTCATTCTTCCCCAGGAGGCCATGAGTACCTATGATTATTGCCAGTGGTGTGGCAGTTAATCCAGCCAACATTTCCCCAGGAAAGCCCAGCTGCCTGAGCAATGTTAATATGCAGTAGGAAGCTGATACATGAGGGTTGGAGTATTGGCAGTGGAGTACTGGAAATGTCCCCTTTTCCCCTTCAGGCTTTTGTACTCTCATGAGAATTCTAAATTTTCTTTATTAAATGGCAATTTTTTTTTTGTTTTTTAACTTTGAATATAAGAGAAACATAAACATAACAAAAAGATGACAAAAAATTAGAAAGAGATTGAAAACTTTTAAAAGCAGGAGCGCGTTTAATGATGATTTTGGTGTTTGCTCTCTTTGTGGGGTAACCACTGCATATTTACCCCGTGGGTCTTGACCAAAGCCCAGGAACTGATGAGAATTTCCCCCTTTGCCTTCAATTACCTTCATTTTATGTCAGCCTTCAGAGCTGCATAAGAGATGTGAGACACTGGGTAAACTGGCCAAAAGAGCAGAGCTCCTTTACATCACAAATAGAGGACAGAGATGAGCCCATACAGTGGCTTGTGAGTCGTGCAGCTGAGCTTTGTGAAGATTAGCATTGACGTCTGAGCCACTAGGAGGGACTCAGGCCTAGAGGCCTCCATGCCACGTAAGGACACAGAGATACTGAAGACAGGAGTGTTTTGAGCCCAGTTTCTCTGACCTGACTCATGCACATATGCCCCTGCTTCTGCTTGTGACTAGCAGTGTTAGAATGATATCATGGAATTGTAGATGGGTTTGTGTTAGAAGGGACCCTCAAACCCATCTTGTTCCAGCCCCCCTAGCATGGGCAGGGACACCAGGCCAGGTTTCTCAAAACCCTATCCATCCTGGCCTTGAACACTCCCAAGTATGGGGCATCCACAGCTTCTCTGGGCAGCCCGTTTCAGTGTTTCACTACTCTCACAGGAAATAATTTCTTCCTTGTGTCTAACATAAACCTATTCTCTTGAAACCATTACCCTCTGTCCTATCACTCCATGCCCTTTTAAAAAGTCCCTTCCAGGTTTCTTGTGGGTTGTGTTCAGGTACCAGAAGGCTGCTCTCTCTTCCCACAGACTTCCCTGCTATTGGTCTTCTTCTGCAGCCAGGAGACCTAGGAATTACATCCCAACATGTAGGGAACCTATTTTAAACCAGTGTTTAAGGGCTTTCTTTTCTATTTCACTTTATAGAATAGGTGCCTGTTCTTAGCTGTCCAAGCCCTTGACTTATGTAGCTATGAGAGGTGCCCTAAGCTGTTTAGTCCAGTAAGACATTAGCACCTTCCTGGGGTTAGCAGAGTTTTGGGAGCTCACTATTGTCTTAGGTGATTTCATCTGTGCAAGTCCCAGTCTCAGAGCCTCAGGCTTTCTGTCAGTGTAACCTTCAACCTCCTTATCTAAATTTTATAATCATGATTACATGGTTTGAACTTCTGGTTTAAGCCAGATGTCCTCCAAATCAATTTTCTATAAAACACTTTATACTGAAGATTAATATGCAATTGTAAAATAATCAGTATTACTGAGGCAGAATACAAAATATTCAGAATAAGAATGAAGCACAAACCTATGATTCGTGTGGTAGCATTTTCTCTCCTATCCCACCTTAAATTTATAGGGCTAATAATCAAGAACCACTGGGACATTAGGTGTGACTTTCCTCAGAAACAGTGTCTTCTTCAAAGACGTATCGGTCAAAGTTACTTGGAAATTGCCTATAAATTAAGTTTTTTCTAATGTAGATCACCAACAGTGGAGTCTTTGTGTCTAAAGATCCAAACACAAGGATTGTAGCTGTGGTGGCACAGCAGGGCTGAGAGGCTAATGGGGTTTCAGGTGCAGAGAAATCGTGATAATGAACTGCAAGCATACAGGAAGTGTGATTAGGCAGGGAGATTGTTTGTTCATGGAGAAATATTTACAATAGTGCATGCACCTAATTAAGCAGGAAAAAAAAGAATTTTTGAGAATTCCCTTTCTTTTTTATTTTCAGAGAATTTTACAATATTTGCAACTCCATCTCTAAAAATAAATATAACGTTGTCTTGGTTTGAAAGACAGGTGTCTGCTATTTAAGGCAGGAGCCTCCCTTAAGGAAAATGTAAACTCCTTCCTTTCAAATTATTATAATTTTGAAATTAAGGGGCTCTCAGGCAAAGATGTGGGAATAGGAATAACAGTTTTTTTACTAATATATATAACAAGGCCAACAAGACAACAGCAGCTGCAGCATTAATAATAAACCGAGCCAGGAACCCAGTCCCCGCCTTTCGGCCACGGCCCTTTCCCTCTGGTGCAGTTCCGGGCACGGCCAGCAGGGGCGCTGCTGGCTCCCAGCCGGCAGGGCAGGTGCGGTGATTCCCCCGCGGCTGCAGGGGGCGCTGTGGAGCGGGCTCGGGAGCACACGGTAATGGCGGCTGGGCCCAGACAGGGAGGGATGGAGGAGAGGCTTCGCTCCACAAACCCTGGGGCAGCCGGTCCCAGTGCCCCAGCAGGACTCTCGGAAGCAGCAAGCTGGACTGGCAAGATGTCTCAGCAAGCAGGGAATGAGTGCAGCAAAAACTCAGAGCAGTGCTGAAGAAGCAGTGGGGGTAGAGCAGCAGCTGCCCAGCTCCCAGCAGGGCAAGGAGAGGTGAGCTCAGGATCCTGGACAGATGGAGATAGGTCCCTCTCTTGGTGAGGTGGGTGTTAATAAGGTCCCAGTTCAGTGGCTGCTCTCAAGAGCAGACACTCACACCTTCACAGAAGCAGCAGCTCTGTGCTGGGCTCTGGCAGCAGCAGCCAATTCCCTTCCCCAAGCAGCAGCTCCAGCCGTTCTCCTCCGAAGCTGAAAGAGCGCCAGCAGCTGCCCCAGGTCCGTCCTTTACCTGACCAATTCCTGCAGTATCTCCCTCCTCAGAGAGAAACTCCCAGATAAGAGAAGTGCAACCAGATGCCCTCCACCCCTGAGCTTGGCCACTTCTTTTTTTTAGGTTTTTCTTAGGTACCCAGTCATTAGTGTTTCCTAGCAGCTTATGGGAAAAAAATTCCCTAAGTGAAAAGGAACAAAAGGAAATAAACCTAATTCCCAGCAAATGTGAACATAAACATCTGACCTGCCCAAGTCCTGCTGAACTTCATGAGGCATTTTCACAGTGGTTACCTGAAGAGTATGGAAATTTTTTTTTCCCAAATGGGCTTTGCCAACATCTCTTTGATATGGGATCAAAGACCAGGCAGCATCTGTGCAATATTTTTACTGTTAACTAACAATTGTCATTGTGTAAAATAATGTATTCTTAATTCAGCAAAACAGAAATTTTCTTTCTATTACTTACTGAATACATGACACCTGTACAGATACTTTGAATTATTGTACATAGAACTTGAAATTAATTATCAGTGTTTATTCAGTCCCCTCCCCTCTCCAAGGACATGTGCCTGTCTGCAAACAAGCATTTGTGGCTATGTGCTAACCTCAAATCAGTGCAGGCCCAGCCCTTCAGCTTTTCCTCTTCCCAAATATTTTGGTGTTTTCACCCCTAAATGTGTAGAAGTGGGAAGAGACTAGAATTGTGATGTATATGATTTTACAGTGGTTTGTATCATTCTCAGCCATCTCTGATCGTTCCCTGGCGGAAAAGACACTGTGTCCTGACTCTAAGACTTACCTTGGAGACCACTACAACACACACTCTCTCTTTGGCTGGTCCCAGACAGAACCAACTTTCAAGTAAGTTTTCTAAATATTTCTAATCAGATTCCAGGTGATTAAAATGCATTTTAAAAGTCGCTGACGTTACCTGGAAAATCTGTAATAGTATTTAATAAGAAACAGATCCATGTCTTGTTTCATTGTTTGCCTTTTAGTAAGAAGTTTCAAGAAAAAAGAACCTTGGAAAAAGGAACAGAATCCTTTCTAATTTTATGTTCCTCAGCTAAATTGGGATGTATGTGTAAGGCCTAACTTTACTGCTTTTGTATATCTAGAGGAAGATGCTCCTGTGCTCTGTTAGAGCTTCTCAGGAGCATTGGCAGCAGAAGCAGCCTTGTGTGGTGTCAGGGGTATTTATCTGTCCCTTCACTATTTGTGGTAGATGAGCTTCTGTCTCTGTCAGTGGAGAATCCAAACTCTACAGGTCCCCTGGCTGCTTCTGGAGCTGCCTGTGGTTCCTGGCAGGCAGTGTTTTGCAGATTGGCTTGGGGCTCATTTGGTTCAGGAGGTTAGAGCTGCATTGCAGCACAGTTGCTGTCAGCTACTGTAAAACTCATTTTGCAGCTGGGAAGCACTCAAAGCCAGCTTACACAGGCAGACTGTTGCCGTGGAAAGCTAGGGTGAAATGAAATGGGCTGGTCATGCCTTTTCTGGCAGGGATTGAGCTAAAACACTGGGAAATTTCATACCACAATAGAAGAGCCAAAGCAGGGGTCCACGTGTGGCCTGTTTCAGCATTTAGCACTCATCTTCAGAAGCTGGATTCTGATAGCATACAGAGGACATGGTTAAGTGAGCTTAATTCTGGTGTTGATGTATTTGTATTTTATATGCCAAGTCTAGGGCAAGGGAAGCCCTGAGAAAAAACAGAAGTAGTTTGCCAGCTCTTTCTGGGCCTGGCTGAAGCACAGTTCTGCTTTTGAGAGAAAGAACAGGAAGCCCTTGAACCCTGGACTTCTTACCATGGTTTTTGGGCCCCTATTCCCCAGTCTTCAAAGAAATCTTCCCAACAAACTTATTTTGCTCGGCCAAATGTGGAAAAGACCACAAAAAGTATATGTAGAGGTTGATTTTGCTGCAAAGCTTGGAGATTTTGCTGAAGTATTTTTTGTACATACTCATTTGGGTTTCTCAAATACATTTCCTTTTAAGGCTGGTTGCATATCCTTTCTGCATTCACTCTTCACAAAGAATATATTAAATGAAATTACTGACAGAAATATTTAGCACCCAGCATCAATTGCAAGATATTGGATGAAAATGAATGGCAATTCCATAATCGTATAAAAAAAACAATTCTAAGAATTATTGTAAGGCAGACAGGGAATAGGATATGTGTCATCTGGCCTATGTCAAATGGTTTAAATTTGAATACATAAACTAGCAGCCATCAGTTTGTGCCTAGCTTAATGCCAAGTGTTATTTGCACATGATATTCTGTAAATAATTTAAATCAACAAATGCATTTGACAGCATTAGGACCTGCTCTGCAATGGTTTGTGAAAGACTGAAATTATTCAATAAATTACTGTTACAAATTGTTTTTGCAGCTCTGGCTCATAGTTGAGTTGATCTGATATTGCCCTCATTAGCACCTGTATTTGCAAATGGAGCCCAAGACAGCCGGAGGAGAGCACTCCTGCTCAAGACATCCATGAAAAGCTCCAAAATAACATTTACACGAAGCACACAGAGTCTTGTGCGGTTATTGGCCCACCAGTGCACCTGCAAACCAGAACCAGCAGGTCCCCCACGGTTCAAGAGCTGCACCTCTTGCTGCATATGGCCCCTAAGGTTAATGCATTCAGCTTTCTTCCATGAAAGCTGCTGGGTTTTTTTTTGCTTCAGAAGCAAGTGTTGAAGCACTTTAAAGTCTCTGTCCCATTACAGACCCAAGAGCAAACACTGGGCCATGATGAATACAGGTGAAAGAACTCTTGATGAAATCTCATTAAGAGAAGGGAGAAAGAAGTAGATGGTGAATGACATGATTAATATTTCATGCTAGAATTTCCCAGAGAATCTAAATTGTGTTGCCCAAATCATATTAAAGAGGAGGTGAATTTGAGTTCCTGCAATATAAAATGCTGCAATTTACAATTATGTACAAAGAATATCCTATTCTGAGGAATTTTGTAATAGATTTGTTTGTAAGGCACATTCCCTTGATTTTTTGGTGATACAGCAAAATTATTTTCTAAATGCAAAGATAAATTCATTGTACCACTAACTCTGTAATGAAACCTCATATATCAAAAAAGACAGGAAACCAGAAAAAATACTACAAGGATGAGGTAGCATTTTGAATGATTACAGGTTTGTTTTCTATATTGATTATTTATTTTTTATAAGATGTTTAGATATACTTTTGATATTTTTGTGTGGTTTAGGCTTTTTGGTTTTGTGTTTTGTTGGGGTTTTTTATGATTTAATTCCTGGGAATTGGAACTTTATTTACCAACACAAATCTCTAAATAAATCCTGTGTTGAAAAAAGTACAAAAATATATTATTTTTTAGGAACTCATTGGACACTTAATTAAATATACTATTATAGAAAGGAAATTATTATTGGAATTTTCATTTTGAGACACTGCTTGAGAATAAATTAAATACAAATTATTATTTAGGAAGATTAAAAGTACCTGAGACAAATTGTTTTCTGAATCAGATAGGTTTTTTGTTTGTTTGTTTTGTTTTGGCCACTGTGTAAATCTTCCTTTTATTTGCAGTTTTGCAGCCACATTTTCAAGTGAGTAAGGATCACAATAATAATTGTTTCATGAACAATACCCTTTCAGATGAAATTGTGCCTGAATGCTCAGGTTGATTTGAAGATGTTTTGGTTTCCATTCCTGTTTTTGATGATCTTGTTGCATTTCTTTGCAGTGTGGTCCAGCAGGCTACTGGAAAGCGGGCGTTTGTCTTGAGTCGGTCCACGTTCGTTGGCAGTGGCAAGTACGGCGCTCACTGGCTCGGTGACAATTTCTCTCTGTGGAAGGACCTGCGCCGCTCGATCATTGGAATCCTGGAATTCAACCTCTTTGGCATTCCCTATGTAAGTCTGGCATCCTCTAGGCAGGTGCTAGAGGGCTTATACACAGTATCACTTCAAATTAACTCAAATGTTTTCTGAAACTAGCCACTTGAGATGGCCAGCAGTAACAGCCCCCACAGCCTAAGGAACTGCAGATTAAAAGGCTAAATGTCAGTCTTGGCTGCTGAAGGGAAACAAAAAGAGCACTGCAAGATTTGGACTTACTTAATGTATGCCATCCAAAACCAATCTCTTTGTATTATGTACTCTATGACTTCGTATTATGATTAGGGCTCCTTTATGTATTTCTGGGTTTGCAAGCTGGGATGGAGAATTTGTAGAATTATCGAAATACAAGTCAGATTTTCCACAGTGAGCTTAGCGCTCTAGGAGACGGTATAACCTCAGTCACAGAAAAATTTGTATCATTATAGAGCATTCTTATAAAGTAATTAGAAAATGGGATTTCTTTCCAAAAATTATTTTTATTAGCGCATTTCTGTAGTCTCTCATTTGTGGGCCTCAGTCACAATCGCAAACACAATTTAATTTTTCCGTAGATTGGTGCTGATATCTGTGGGTTTAACTACAACACTACCTACGAACTCTGCCTGCGCTGGATGCAGCTTGGCTCTTTCTATCCATTTTCCAGAAATCACAATTCAGAGGGAAACATGGTAAGTAAACAAAGTTACATAAAGGTGTAGCCTATGGTTTTGTGGACAGTGATTTGTGTTGCTTTCTCCAAAATTAACCTGCCATTCTTGGGTAAACTGGAGCAGTAGGTGAAAAGGAGTGCTGTGCTGAGAGCAGGAATTAAACAGTGAAATGTAAATTTTTCCCATCCATAATGTAAAGATAACATAGAAACACTGGTCTTCTCATGCTGTTGATAAAATTAATCTGTTTCATTTTTACCTACTGAAGCCCAGGTTTTATTTAAGAGCCAGTGAGTTTTGGGATATCTTCCTACTCCCTTGATTGCTGCAATTTTTGTGTCAATACTTCTGTGATTACAGTAGGTATTGCAGGGAGGGGAGAGAGATCATTATACACCATGCTTGCTGTTTAAAAGCAATTTACAAACATGTGAGAATTCCAAGGAAAGGCACCAGTAGTGACATCATTATCAGCCAAGTGGCAACCAAGACCAGAAAAGGCTAATGAGCCCATGAGATGAATGAAAAAGTGCAGCCTTAGTCCAGATCCACGCCCTGGTTTCAACACCATAAAAGTCCTTTAAAGACTTGTTGCAAACAGAAGGAAGTATCAGGTCATTTCTAGCTATGAATTTTGAAGGTCTTGCAGCCTTTGTAATTATTCTGTGTTTCTCTGTGGTCATGATGAAATGGTTCTGCTTGTTCAAGAAATGTTTGGGGTTTTTTCCTTCTGTAAACTTATCTGTGCAATGCTGGAGCTCAGGTTATTTGCTAACCTTCAATTTCTTGAAAGTTGCATCATCAAAATACTGCAACATTTACACTCCCAGGGAGACCTTTGTCTCTGCATGAAAGTATTATGGATGTTCAACAATTGGGCAAATGCAGGAATAATAAACCATAGTACTATCATTAAGAGGGTCAGGAATTAGCCTGTAGATCCCTGAGGTATTTCTTTTTAGGAGAAGAAATGTCTGTGAGGCATTAGCTGTGGATGTTGAGAAATATTTTCCATTTGCCTCTCCACTAAAGTTAGAAGTGTGTATATATATATATATATATATATATATATATATATATGTATATATATATTTATATGGTTGCTTGGCCCTTTGAGCATGCAAACAGAGTCTGAGAGTCTGACCTGGGTGAGTAGATATCAATCTCATATGTACAATTTAATAAACAAGAATAGAGCAATGGGTCTCTATGATGGGTGCTGCAACTGAGAGATATATTTGGTTTTATTGGATTACTTAAATCCATTTAAAATATTGTGTTTACAGAAAGAAATGAACAGGCATTTTGGGTGACTCAGCATCACCTAAGAAGTCTGACTGTTTTTTTTTGAAATTAATCAGTGTTTGTACAGTGTCAGAACACTGGTAAAAATATAGTGCAATTTTTGAAATAATAGATGGATGCTCTGGAGCTCAGAGTCAGCAGGGAGTATTCTCAGTGAGTAATTCTGATATAAACATAATAATGGTGAAATTTTACTTAAATATTGAATTTAATTAACATTAGGTTAGTGTTAAAATAAAATCTTAAATACCCACTTTGCCTAATTCATTGGGTATTTCAAACAGTTTAATTAATATTTTTCTTGTCTGAAAAGCACTAGATAATATAAAAAGCTTTGTTACTTTTGCATTTCATTATCCTTGGAATTCATCATATAGTCTTCAGCTTTAATGAGAAAATTGAGTACTCTGGAAAGATTTCATGAAGGAGAAAGGGAGCCATTGATTTGAAAGCTGGCTGTTTGGCACTGGAGAGGTTGACAGGAGGAATTAAAGGAGATGTAGCTCTTTCCCATATCAGCACTGCCCTTGGCTGTGTGCTCTGCCTGCCATCCCAGAAGAGAGTCAAGGTTGTGTTGGAGTAGGACCAAAACCAGCCAATGAATACAGACAGGCTGCTCCAACCTGCCCCCTTGATGGTGGCACCCAGTGCATGCCCTGTCTCACAGGAGAGCATTGATGGCTTGACAGGGTCACTGCTGATGTGTGGGTGTACTGCCACTCAAGGCATCCTAAAATGGGGCACACGAGAGGAGAAATACAGCTTCTTGAATGGATGAAATGTTTTCTGTACCATGCACAGTGACTTTGGTCACCTGTTGGCTTCAGCAGGGTTATGAGTTTACTCTTTTACCTAGACTTGCCTTTAAATTTGTGGCCAATGTAATTATGCTTTTGACTTTGATCTGCAGATTATCAGTCTTCCCTTTTTCATGTGTTTCATCTCCTTTGTCTGAGAGGGCTTGTATCGCCAGGATAAATTAATTTCTAGATGCCAGGTGTCTGTTGCTGAGCACAGGCATGGAGCCCAGCTTCCGTTTCCTCACAAGGTTAGGGGTGGTTGCAGAGGGCTCACATACATTGTGGTGGGGCCTGATCTTTGAGAACTCACTAGAATTTTTCAAGTTAAGAATTTTGTACAAATGTTAGTTTGGGAATAATGGATGTTGTTCTTAATATATCTTGCAGTTTGCAAATAAGTGCTCTCTCTTATTTAAACACTTGCTTCCATAGCATCAGGCCAGCCATAGCTCTCCTTATGCTGCACACAGCTTCTCTGCTGAGTTGGTTTCAATGCTCAGTAAAAATCTAAGCTTTTCCTGAACAGGAACAAGACCCAGCCGTGTTTGGAGATGATTTTGCTAAAATATCTCGTGCCACTCTTCGGATCAGATACTCTCTGCTGCCATACTTATACACCCTGTTCTACGAGTCTCACGTTCACGGAGGCACGGTGGCGCGGTCACTGATGCACGAGTGAGTTTGGAGTCTCTTTTTCATTCTCATTTGCTCACAAAGTAGTTGAGCTTTTGTGTATGTAATGGTTGATATCCTTAGGAGAATAGCCACAGTATTATTATTGCATCCTTTCTTTTAAAAGATCAGTTGAACAGTTAAATCAATCCAATTATATGCACATAGATAACTCTTAGTATATGCACCTAATTTCCATTAATATGTAACCTGTATTTGTTTCCAGTGGGGTGAAAAAGACAAACTTAAGAAAGAAGAATTCTAAAAATTTTTAGTCTTAGGCAAATATATAGTTCTTTTTTATCTCAAAAATGAGAGTCACATACCTGAATTTTCTGTTTTTGAATGAAATCAATGAAAGCTGTATTCTGATCCAGAATGCTGAAAGGCCTCTTACAGAGAGTCCAATGATCCATAGCATTTGGGATTCTTTCCCAATTTAGCACTTGGATCTGCATGCTATCTATGAAACCCACATCTGTGTCCACAAACTGCACAGAGAAAACAGAGATAGAGATGTTTGAGTGTAGAAGCAGGTGCAAAACTGAGATTAATAAATGCAGACTGAAAAGCCCCTTTGAAAATTAAACTCACATTTTTGGAACAACTAATTTTTTTTTTTTTTGGAAGAAGCAGGAATCCCACTGAGGATTCTGTCCTGATCTTCTAATCAGTTTTATACTTGCTTCTGGTTAATTTTCTACTGCAGAATGCTTTATGCAAAGACTAGAGCAAAAGGAGTGCAAACAATACATATGAAAGCCTGAAGCTCTATCACAATTTCATTTCATTGGCAGGCTATGTCTTAGACTGTATAATGTTCTTTTTTTTTTTTTCCCTTTTAGCTTAAAAACAGTCTGGTTAAAGGGTAAGGCATTTTTTGCAAATTAAACTGAGGTTACATTAAAGTGCAGACCATTCAAGTATGGAAAGGATATGCACAAAATCTGTTTTGCTTACTCAGCATAATGTTTAACTGATAAATTTTAAAAGCAGTATCCTTCCTCTTTCTACTTGGCAATGTCACTTTACTGGATAAAATAAGGGAGAATTTTATAGGTACTCATAACTTACAATCAACGATATGCTATTTAAAGTGTTTACTTTTGGTCTTTTTTAATACATGGTTTAATATAATGTTTGTGTTAATATTGGAAATGCCCAAGTTAATTCTGGCATTAATATTAGCTAATCTCTTCTAATACAGAATTGCTGTAGTGTCATTAAAGCTGCTTTTCTGATCATTACCAGCATACCTGTAGTCTATGTGGGCCATGTCCACATTGGCAAATTTCCAAATTTGCTTTGATTAGAATTGTAGAGCAGTCTCAGATGTACCAGCAGAGGCTTTTTTCAGATGAAACTGGGCTGAGAGGTTCACTACAGACACTGATGGGAGCTTAGTCAGCAGGACCAGACTTTACTGGATTACTAGGAAATAGAACCTCTCAAATGCATGTAAGTAGGGTAGGCATCAGATGTTTCCCTCCCCAGTGCCCCTGCTGGCATCCTAGCCCTACCACTTGTTAATGTTGCCATAGCTAGATCCTAAAATGGGTTAAAAGTATTTCTTACTACTACTAGTTAATTCTGGTTACTGTTATTCACTGCTATTACTTAATGTGTGTTTCTTACTATTTCTAAGTAATATTAAGTGGTTTAGTACTAGAGGTCTGCCCAAGCAGAAAAAGTGACCCAGATGCTAACAGGAGAAATGTGGGGTTTTGAGGAAGAGAACTGAAACAGAATTTTCAGTATATGGATGATGGAGGTTTACATCAACCTTGCTTCTTACTTGTGAAAAATACAAAGAAAAACTAAAAAACTACTGCATTAGTGAAGTTCTTATGAGTTCAGAGTCCTCACCATGAAAACAGCTGTACCCAGGCAGGGAGTCTCCAAGCAATAGCTGTTTCATATGGACATTTCATTCCATTTGGAACATTTAGGGGCTCGTTTCAAGTAATAAACACAAACAAAATCCCAGTAGATTCTTTTAAGTGTATTTGGTGCCTCAGAGGCTTTCACTCCATAAAGCAGAGGCATTGATACCTCAGGTGTCCAAAAAAGACTGTGAGGTGGTAATCCATTAGTGGAAGGGAAAGATATGTTTAATGGCTAACCAGGGGGAAATATGACAGAAAAGAGGCCAGCATCTAACCAGAGGAAGCAGTAGATGGAATTAAAGACCTTTCATAGATGCGTGCTTTAATGGCTTTTAGTTTCAAAATAGGAAAGTTCATTTGTTTGCTGAATTTGTGCTAGTGGTTGCTGTAATTGCAAGAGAAAATTGTGCTGAGTTAAAGGGTGAAAATCTTTTTTCCATGTACAAATACGATTGATTCTTCTTTATTCATAATTTCTTGATCAGCTTTTTGTCCTGCAATCTCCCACAACAAAATGTATTTTATTACTATTACAATTTTATTACAGTCAAATTGAAAATACAGAGGACCTATTGAGAGTGACAAGAAAAACTCATGTTTTATATTTCAAAAACTTTAGGGCAAGGTAATTTATCAAAAACCATAATCTGATTTAAACATTTAAAAGTATTATGTCACAATGCAATAATGACCAAGATTAAGGTGTCTAAAAGAGCTACTGTTCTGGACAGAAAAAGAAACTCTGAACAAATTGAGGTTTCTTTCAAGCTGAGCCAAAGGTACACCTTCAAGAACATTTTTTCTTAAGTTCCATGTACTCCCCTAAATTTTCAATATTTTAGAAACTGAGCACTCAATAGGTGTATTTTTATTGCCAAGTTATCTCTGCTTATTTGGGGAGATTTCTGTAAGCCTGGGCTGGGTGCAGTGTGTGCCTTTGCCCCGAGCAGGCAGGGTGTGGAGCAGGGCACTGACACTGAGCCACTCTGCTCCATCCAGTGTTCAACAGAGACCTGGCTTTAGACAGGGGCAGCTGCAAAGCCCATGAAACAGACACAGTAAAGGAATTTCTAAACAAGGAGTTTATATATCCTTAGAAAATAATGTGTAAATGTGCAATAGCCAGTGTGAATTTGTCAAAAATGCACAAAAACCAGAGCCATTACCATCTCTGACAAGGCAGCAAGGCTGTTGGAGGGGCAGAGGAATACAGAAGTCAGGAGGTACAAGGTACTTTGATTTTTGGAGTATTTGAGATATGGATTTTTTGTGTATGTGATGTTCTTATAAGAACTAGGATCCATTTATTATTTCCTCAGGAAGAGTATTAGAGATGATTGAAAACCTGTTTAAATTCTCAAGGATTTTATGCTGGAGGAAAGGAGGTTCCTGAGTTGGGAGGGATCTCTCTTCTTTGCCAGGTGCTATTTAATATTTTCATTAGCTGATGCACGGTGGAATAGAGATCTCTTCCCAAGAGAAGGCAAGTGACACCAGGCAAACAGGACTGTGAGCATTCTGGAGAACATGATCAGAATCCTAAACAATTTTAGAGCATTGAATAAAGTGGACTGAATTCCATAGGTTTTCCATTCATTCAGGAGAGGCAGCTAAAATATACAATATGTATGAGTATTGCTCTGTGTTTGTCATGCAAACAATTTCAAATGTAAATCTGTGAGGCCAAATCCAAGGATTTTCACAAATGCTTCAGACCCTAGAGTCCTGTGTGTACCCTCTCCTGGGCCTGGCCCCTGTCCTGCTCATTGGCTCCCACAATGAAGTCTCAGCCCACTGAACAGAAGTGAGTTGTTTTCCCACTGTTGCTGTTCTGAAAAAAATCAGCTTCATCATTTTGTGAGGATTCTGGTCTGCTCTGGGATGGTAGGTACTACTGAAAATCTGAATCTCTGTCCAGATTTTGGCATTCCCTCAATCAGGAAAAATATTTGGCTGTGTTGAAGGATGCTTTGAGGAAGCAGATTTCTTGTCACAGTGAGTAATATCAAAATATTTGGCAAAATCTAACAAATATGAATTAACATTGTGTATTTAACTTTCAAAACAGATTTACCTCTGATCAGGAGACTCATGGAATAGATACTGCCTTCCTTTGGGGATCTGCCTTTATGATTGCTCCTGTTCTTGAAGAGGCAAGTACTGTAATTAAAAATGCCATCATACTGGAATAAAAGAACCGAGTGGTGCTTAGGGCATTGGATGACATTCAGAGCATGTTTGCTCATATCCATCCCTTTCTACTCTCCTCTGTCAAAGCTTCAGAACACATTTCTGAGCAGCACAGGCAGTACAGAGCTTCTCAGTACTTGAAGTGGGAGGATGAAAGTGAGGGCACAGCCTTTCCCTTTTACTCCAAGTGAGGAAAGGATGTAAAGAGGCTGGATGCTGCCCCTCACGTGCTCCTGTTATTGTGCTGGCAGCAGTCTCCAAGGACACACACAGAGCAGTAATTGTCGAGCTAGGAGGAAACACACAGATATGAAAGCAAACTGGTTTCCATATTACCGCTCACCCACAGTGTTTTGGAACTGCAGCTCTCAGGGGCTGTGGTAGGAGTTTCCCAGCACCACAGGCAAAGGCAGTCATTATGGAAACGATAATGATAATGTAAGCTGCTAACAGGACAGGTTTTAAAAAGCAGCATTTTCCTCTGCTGTGCTGGGCACATGGCTCTCCCTGCTTGGCTGGAGCACGGGTGTGTTTCTCTCCTTGCCCACCACTGACTGCTGGCAGCGCAAGAGAGGTATGTCTGAGCAGGTCTAAGTATCTGCATGGGATGTATCCTAGTGCTGTTTGCAATCCACATGCTGCCAGAATTGCTGACGTATTTCTAGATGTTGCTGATGATCAAACGTTTAAACAGGACGCTGTTACCTTGTTTTTTAACCAACCTTTTGTCTCTGTGAGTTTAATATAAATTACATTCTAAAACCATTCTGACCCCACTGAGGCACTTCATTCATCAGTCCTTTATCTTCAAACTCCCACAGGTTTCTAATAGCTGAAGAATAGAAAGAAGATTTCACAGGGTCTCAGACCAGCAGGATGATAAAGGATGGGGAAAAAAAGTTTCCTATGAGGAGGAAGGGACAAGCCAGGGGAGGCTTCCTGCAAAGAATTGAATAAAAGGGGACATTATAAGGATATATGAAATGATAGGAGGTCTAGATAAGGAGTTCCTGATGTTTTTTGAAGAACTGCAACCCAAAAGGAAGGCTGCCTGTGCTGTGATGAGGGAAGCAGAACTTTGAAGGCAGCACATTGCAGGGACTTGCAGTGTGATAGCTGGCAGCCAGGGCTGTGCCAGTTGGCAGGGCAAGGGCAGAGGTGAGCTGTAAGCCCCTCACTGTGGCTGTGCAGGCCAGCAGTGACTGTGTCAAACTGCAGCTTGGCATCTGCTTGTGTAGAGAAGATGAGTCAGGGATGACTTACCTTCACTCCTTGAGTCCTAGGATGAGAGCAAGTGAGACATGAAAAAAAAAATTAGAATGGAGAACTGCCTTGCACACTGGTTTGTTTTTTAGGGAGTCATGAAGGTGAGGCTCACGGAATCATGGAGTCATAGAATAGTTTGGGTTGAAAGGGACCTTAAAGATCATCTGGTTCCAACCCCCCCTGCCATGGGCAGGGACACCTCCCACTAGGCCAAGTTGCTCAAAGCCCAATCCTACCTGGCTCTGAAATCATCATGACTCAGAGGATGGTTACACACTTTTCTGTGGACCAGAATATCCAGGGTTGTCATAATATTGCAGAGATGAGATGGAGAGGGGAGCATCTTGCCTTTGTAGGGTTTTTCATACACCTAAAATCCCTAAAATATGAAATGGTAACTTTGCCTTAACTCTCGTCTTCCACCTTTATTTTTCTTGCTCCACAAGATTCCTGGAGTAGTCCTTGGGGCTAATCCATAATTCTGCAAAGGGACAGACATCTACACTGATAGTAAAAATTAATCTGTTTGTGAGAATAAGCAACTTGTAACAAAAATGGAAGTATGTTTTGATCCCAACTGTTCCTGGAGTTATTAATACAAAGTGCCTTTAGCATGATTACATTCCTGCAGCGATCTGACACAACACATGCTGCAAAATGAAGTACAGTAATTGTGCAATTAGCAAAACATTTATTATTTATTATTACTTATCTGCAACTTTTAATTGTTTACAAGAAGAGAAGGATCTGCATCCTCTGTGTGCTAGAGCTCATTCTCTGCCTGTTTCTGGGGCAGAAATGGTGCAAGGAGCACTGAGCAGTGGTGCCCTCCCACTTCAGATGTGAAGCCCTGTCTTGGAAAGGCTGCCACAGCCATCACTAGGGCTGCTCAGATGTTGGAGGAGCGCACCTAGGCCAATTATATTTGCAAGACGTAGAGCTATGTACTAGAATAAAATAATCATGTAACATTGACTCATCCCAGGCTATGGCAGTAAAACCCCCCAAATAGGATGGGCTCGTCTGTTTAGTATTATAGATTAGCCAGCACTAGTCCACTGCTATGACAATAAATCAGCCATAATATTCAAAATTTGATGTTATTAGAATATTCAGCATACATCTCTCCATGCACAAATATAATAAAGCTAATGTAATATTAGAAATAAAAAAAGAAAAAAGACTAATCTCTTTATAACAATTACAGGGAGCAAGATCTGTGACTGTATACTTCCCTGAAGCACAGTGGTTCGACTACTATACCGTATGTATTTTTAAGATTAATTTTCTTACTTTTTTTTTTCTAGTAATTTAAAACAGTACAATTCCAGCAAAATTACTTTTAGCAATCTTCAATGGTATTTTTACCTCAGCATCTGTAGATAAAAATACTAGAGAAAAAAAAGTCTGCATCAGGTTAGCTGGGAGAGTAAATGACACAGATTTCAGTAACATTTTGTTTTCTTTTTTTGCCATGTAAAGCTCTAAGACACGGCAAACAGAATTTTCAAGAGAAGGCATGAAAATGCCAGGATTTTTTTCTTTGCCCCCCACTTTTAATTCTCATTCTGATACACTTCCATGCACAGAGGCAGAGGCAGAAACCTAAGCCACACTCCTGAGAGCATGACACATGCCCTCCTGTGCATGTACTTTCGCACATGCATCACTTTTGACAGAAGGCATATTTGGAGCTCAAGGTGAGGCACCCCTCTGGAAGATGCTACCAAGAGCTGCAGAACAATCTGCTCTGTGGGACATGCCAGTCCAACACCATCCCCAGGACCACATCTCCAGAAGTGCTCTGCTGCAATTTGCAGGCTAAGCCCAGCTTGGCTTCAATGGGAGCAGTTAAGCTGATGCTAAGAGCTTTCAGAAATGTGAGCCCAGGTTCATCAGGCTGTTGTTAAGTCTCCTGAGTGTCCCTGGCAGAGGAGCAGGCAGGGCAGAACTGCTCTCAGAGGAAATGCAGACTTTTTTTTAAAAACAGTTTGGTCGTTTTCAACATTCGGCTGGTGTCCTCAGATGGATGTCCATCCAATCCTTTCCTTTTACTCTTTTCATGAGACTGTGATACTACAAAGTCCAGCATTTAATTCAGCTCTCCTCATGGTGCTCTCTGAGTGCCCTTGCTGGTCTGGGCACAGGGACAGTGGCCTTTGTCCCCTGCCCTGCCTCTGTGCCTGCCCCTGACCTTGCCCACCTCCCAGTATTTGGCACTTACCTGTCATGCACATGGTGCTTATCCAAACCAAAGTTGGGTACTTTCCATAAGTCATAATTATCATTTACAGAGGGCAAGAGCAAAGCCTTCCTGTTATTTTCTCTGTACATAAGTCTTTTTTTGAGGTTTTGAAGCATTAAACCAGAAAAGGATGATGCAGAGAACTTAATGCTGGTTGTCTACACACACACAAATTTCACTCTCTGAATGCTGCAATTACTTTTTGAAAAGGGAAGAATTGTTCTTAGAAGAGAAGAAAATCTACAGTTTACATTCCCAAATGACTATGAATCATTTACCTTAAACTGAATTGTGACACTCTCCGTATGTATAAAAAGAGGAAGCAAAAGTTTTTTTTTCTTTTTGCTCAGTGTCTTGATGAGTGTAACAGCATATGGAATAATGATACCATTTTTAAAGACCATTTGCTGTCTTGCAGTCATGATGCTTCTATCTCAGGCATATGGATAACTGCAGAGGCTAGATCCTCTTTCATGTTAAAAAGGAAACTAGAATAACACTCCTGAAATCTCTATTTTAGTTTGCTTTTGCCACTGACGTAACTGAAATGAAAATTTACCCCTTGCTCTCTTTTTCAGTATGTATACTGTCTGGATTGGCATTTTTCTAACTGCATTAATTTTTGTGGTAGGGTCTTAAAGTGCCAAGTGCCTGGAAGAAGAGCTATGTTACTGTGTCTGCCCCACTGAACAAGATCCCTCTGTACATCCGTGGAGGGTACATTCTGCCACAGCAAGCACCAGCCACAACCACTACTGAGAGGTAACGTCACCTGTGTTTGTCACCAACAGCCACGGTGTGGGTCAGACCCACAGACAGTCAAAAAAGCAATCAAAAGAAAGTACAGAAGAGAGACTATCTGCAGCTCCCAGCTGCCATCCCAAGTGATAAGTACAGTATTTTTATACCAGTATTCGCTCCATTTCATTAGGAGAAATCACCTCAGAGATGACCCACGTCACTGTTAGCACAGCTGACGCCTACTTCTGGCTCTGTGATTATGCTCAGAAAAGCTTTTGCACCTCTTACTGCCACACTGACCTGCTGTCAATCGTTCAGAGTAAATGTATGCAAGGGGAAAAACAAAATTCTTCTTGGGTGAATTTATCAAATGCTGTAACCAAGGTGGAAAAGCTCAAATCTTTCTTCAGGAAAAATATTTCCCCGTGCCAATGGATAATATACTTGTCTCAAATCTGAACCATGCTCAGAAGCTAATCTGAGTAGGAAAGAGAGGGGACAGCACTGTGCAGCATCCATAGTAAGGCAGTACTGGTTACCAGTTGACTCCCAGACCATTGAGTTATTGTACATTGAGGCCACAAAAGGAGGGGGAGCTTGTCCACATGAGCACTCAAAACATGGGAAATCTATATGTCAGAAGGACAAGGCAAGGCAAAGATTTTTCCATCGCTTCTAGAGTCCTTTTGGTGAACACTGTTGTCATTCTTCTGTCATGACCTTTTTTGTAACCTTAAAATTGGAGTTGTGTTGAGAAGTTTTTGTTAAGTTGCTTGGAAGGGACAGTGCCCACAGGTTTCTACTGACACTTCTCAACATGTTTGTCAACAGCCGCCTGAACCCATTTGGACTCATTATTGCCCTGGATGAACAAGGACAAGCTTCTGGATCTCTCTTCTGGGATGATGGTGATTCCATTGGTAAGCCTGGTCCCCTACTGTGAAGCAGTACCTGCATACAGGGCTCTCCTCAGGCCACCATTCAGCAGCATAATGGCACTGGCTCCTGCTAGAAGTAGCCAGAGAACTGACCCCAGAATGAGCAGTAGAAAGGTCAATGAAAGTTGAACCTTTGTCAGCAGTGCCCTGGCAGCCAGGAGGGCCCCCTGTGTCCTGGGGGCATCAGGAACACCATCACCAGCTGGGCAAGAGAGGGGATTGAGAGAGCTCTGCTCTGCAATGGGGCGGCCTCATCTCAAGTGCTGGGGGCTGTTTTGGGCACCTCATTTTAGAAAAGGACTATTAGAGAGCATCTAAGGGAGGGCAACAATGATGGTGAAGGACCTTGAGGAGAAGCCGTATGAGGAGTGGCTGAGGTCATTTGGTCTGTCCAGTCTGGAGGAGGCTGAGGGTACACCTCAGTCCAGTTACAACTTCCTCATGAGGGTCAGAGGAGGGGCAAGCACTGATCTCTTCTCTGTAGCGACCAGTGACATGACCTGAGGGAGTGGCCTGAAGTTGTGTCAGGGGAGGTTGATTTTGGGTATCAGAAAAGATTTCTTCCCCCAGAGGGTGGTTGGGCACTGGAACAGGTTCCCCAGGAAAGCAGTCACAGGACCAACCTGACGCAGTTCTAGAAGTGTTTGGGCTATGCTTTCAGGTACTTGGTGTGACTCTTGCAGATGGTGCTGTGCAGGGCCAGGAGTTGGACTTGATCGTCCTTGAGGGTCCTTTCTAAGTCATCTTACTCTGTGATTTTGTGAAGGTGAAAAGCTGATTACTGTTGAAGTCAGTGCTTTGATATGAGAAATGTGTGACACTGGGAGCAGCTGATCTGCTAGAGAGGGCAGTCTCTCACATTGTGTTCTCCTGAGATCAGCCTAAGACTAGAGGAAGAGATTAAATAGCACACAAATCATCTTAGCCTGACCTTTGCCACTTGCTGCAGTAATGTGAACTGCTTATGGATTTTGCTGCCTGTTTTGATATCAATCCTCCTTGCTTTGTATTTTGACAGACACTATTGAAAATGAGAACTACTTCTTGGCTAAATACACATTCAGCGAAGTAAGTGGCAACATGCAAGATACCTACTTACATATACGTAGCTGTATTTTAGTGTAGCCATTGTAAGGTGCTGATCTTTATCTTCTAGCTCAGTCTATAAGCCAGGTAAGCTACCTAATGCTTTCATTTCCAGCTAGCTACAAAACAGACCAACTATGATCCTGAAGTTTTATGTCTGCTTCGTTGAGTATCATATCACATGTCATTAATGTCCCTGCTGCAATACAAATCTGAAAACCCCCACATTTTCAACTTTTTTTTTTCCCTTAGTTGCAGCTTCTGGGGACAGGGGACCTTTCTCTTGTGTTCCACCTAGAGACTTTCAGTCTGGCAGGTGGGAGAAAGCTAGATTCCTCTCTTCAGGATATTCCAGCAACCTTTTAACGTCAGATCACTTGTTGTTTTTGTTTTGTGGTGCAGAGAATTATGTAGTCTCAATTCTTTAGCTTACATTTCCTTGTCTGACATCACAAATACTGCTCCCACGGTGGGTGTCCTATGGAGAGATCCAGCATGCTTCTGGCAACCCACTGTGCTGATCAGATGCTCTGTGCAGCACAGGAACAGATTAGCTCAGGATCAGTGCACTGATGCCTTTCACACAGCGCTCAATTCTGTGCAGACATGTCCTGAGAAAGACCTACAGAAAAGCCCAACAGTCACGGCTTCAATCGAGTAAAATACTGTCAAATATGTCTACCATAAGCTCATTAAGTGTGTGGTAGTAAGTTGTGGGAGTTATTGTAAAAAAAGCTACTTCAATTACCTGTCTCTACAGTTCTTATTTCATCTGCAATTCTAGCATTTGGTAATAAATAGAATATTGTATGTAGACTATGGCATGGTTTGGTCCCCAGCCTTCTGAACATGAGCCAGCATGTGCCCAAGAGGCCAAGAAGGCCAAGGGCATCCTGGCTTGTATCAGAAATATACAGTGCTGGGGCAATGACTGTAACTCTGTACTTGTCACTGGTGAGGCCACACTTCAGATCCTGTGTTCAGAGAAGGGCACTGAAGCTGGTGGAGGGTCTGGAGTGCAAGTCATATGAGGAGCAGCTGAGGGAGCTGGGGGTGTTTGGCCTGGAGTAAAGGAGGCTCAGGGGAGACCTTGTTGCTATCCACAACTGTGAGAAAGAAGGGTGAGCCAGATGGGGGTCAGTCTCTTCTTCCAAGGAATAAGTGATAGGACCAGAGGCCTCAGGTTACACCAGGGGAGGATTAGATTCGATATTAGGAAAAGTTTCTTCACAGAAAGAATTATCAAGCCCGGGAACAGCCTGCTCAGAGAAGTGGTGAAATCACCATCCCTAGAGGTAATTAAAAGATGTGTAAATGTGGCCCTTAGGGACATGGTTTACTGGTGGACTTGGCAGTGCTGGCTTAATAGTTGAACTTGATAGCTTTAAAGGTATTTTTCAACCTAAATGATTAGGTGATTTTCATGCCATGTAATCCTAAAAGTCCCAAAATAATATAGAGAAAATAGTCAAAACAATAAAATCGTGTTAATCCCTATTGTGATATTGCCCTTAGAAGATCTGTCTTCCAGGAGCAAGAGCAATCCAGGGTAAGCCAATGAGCTTTATTATGTAGCCTAGTATGTTCATGAGATGTTTTCTTGGCACTAACACCACATGGGTAGACTTCAAATTTAATTTTAACTTGTTTTGTTCTTGATTTACTAAGAAAAAAAAAATCTTTTTTTTTTTCAGAAAAGAAGGGTATTTAAATAGCAAAAAGGAACAAAAATCACTTTGGTTTTGTGTAGTCTGTGTATAGCAATTTATTGCAGTAAGGCTACAGAAAAACAATATCCAGTTTTATATTAAATTTTGAACTGTGCAAATTAGATTGTTGCTTCTCTGGCACTTCCATTTCTCCTTTCTCATATTTGACTTCTGCCTGTAAATCCATGACTGAATTCCCTATCTACATTCCAGTAATCTTTAATGTCAAGTTCTTATTATGTGTTTATAAAGAAAACAGTCAATCTCAAATAGCAATTTGAAGTATGAGAAATGTATGAAGGTCTTAGTATTTGTTGCACATTTCTATATTCTTTAAAAATGTGGAAGAATAATTTAATCACACCTCTTTTTAGGAGAACACTCAAGTTTTGTTCCCTGAGAGATTTGCTGGTAATGTCTGACATCACAGCACTTACTCTGAACCCAGCATGGGGTGTTGCAAAAGTAACAGCTACAGGATTGGACCCTTTAATTTATATTTTCATTTAAACAACTCAAAACTGTAAAAAGGAATTCAAGACTAGGGCAGACACTTAATTCTCAGAGAATGATTCAAGCTCCTGCTCTGTGGTGCTGTCTCACTGCAGTTGGCATTTTAGTTCCCTTGACATATCCCCTCCAATATGCATAGTGACTAAGTGACCTAAGTCAAAGTGTCCCCTTACATGAAGCCCACCAGGCTAGAAAAATACTTGATCCACCTGTATAAGATCCACTCTGCTTCAGGGATGACCAGGGAGGTCCTGATCCCCAAGGGGGGCAGACAGGGCAGGTATGCTCAGCCTGTTCCAGGTGGGTCCACACTGTACTAAAGGGATGGTGATGGAAGGGTTGTCCAATAAAAAGGAAGCTTTTGAAAGGATGCATTAAGCATTAAGCCCTCAGATATTTATCTCACTCAGTGAGACTGGACAGCCTGAAAGGAAGTTTCTCCTAAAACTGGTCCACTATTCAGGATGAAAATGTAGGGGGGGAAAAAAAGTTGATAGGATCAGAGCTACATGGTAAGAAGAAAACTCATGACCCTTTTGGGTCATGAAACCCTAGCTCCTGGCATCAGATCAAGGGCTTCATGTTGCTCTGCATTTATGGGGTTTTGAGTGATATCCATGACTGCCTCAAATAGGAAGTAGGGACCTTCCTGGGCAATTGCTTTAACTGTCAGATGCCTGGGGAGGAGCGGGTCACATCCATCCAGACCATCTTATTGCCCTGTGCAGGGCAGGGAGTTGGACTCCATGATCCTGATGAGTCCTTTCCAAGTCAGTATATTCTGTGATTCTGTTTCCCCAAAACCTCCAGTTCTAGACCTTGGTCAGGGAGAATGGTGTCTGCTGAAGAGTCCTGTCTTGGGCCTCTGAGCTTGAGAGCTGAGTTCAGCATTACATTGTGCTTCCTGGGTCTGTGTGGCCACCTGAGTTGGCTGTCCTGCTTAGCCACACCTGAGACAGCAGTAAAACACCACAGGGAGGTGCTCTCTCTAAACTGAGCCTCCCTCTGTGCTGGAGCAATGCCACAGGGAGTAAGACACCACATGTAATAGGAACCCTAAAAAATTCTCTGGAGGCTTTTGCAGGCCTCTCCCCATTTGCTAAATAATAGCCAACATTTCTTATTTAGGCAGTTTAAATCAGTGTGCTGGGGCTTAGCACTTATTTTAGTGTGGATGCCTGAAATAAGCAGTCTAAGCACAGCCCTAAGTTACAAGTACTGTCATCTAGCTCCTGCTCCCCTCCTACAATGCACTACGGAAATAACATAAGCTAATTTATGCAAAAGGTTCCATCATGGGTTTCTCCTTGGCATATTTTTAAGAAGTCATGATTGCACAGGCATCCATCATTTCCTGAGCAGTGTAATTCATCTTTATTTCCTCAACAACTTTGATCACATAACAAATGCAATGATTCCTCTTCATTGCATGTATGGGAAATTACTGTCACTAGTGACCCAAATGAATTAGCTTAATGACTTTGTATGTCCTCTTGGTACACCACCAAATATGGGATATATAGTAAACAAAAAGTACATCAAACAAAGCTCTGTGGACATAAAATGTTCCTTTAGTCTCCTTAAAGCTGGAACATATATAACAGGGATTTCTAGCAGATGTGGTACATAAAATAGGGGCAAAACATCTAGCAGCTGCTAGATGTTTGTGGAAGATACTAATGTGTTAAAGCAGCTAGTTTTGGATGTTAGTTAAATCTGTCTTAAGGTCCCTAACTGAATCTCTCTATCTGGATTTTGGCTTTGCATATGCCACTGTACTCTGTAATGGGTACAAGAACAAAATGCACATTGATTAAAAGTAGAAAAGCATGTATTCTCAGACATGTTTTCCTATTCATAATCCAATTAATGCTGTAAATGTGATTTACTTTCTTAGTTTATAATCATACATGAAGCCTTTCTTATGTACAAATTAATGTGACTGTTGTTTTTTCCTTTGTGACTTCAATGTCTACATTGGAAGATATTGTGTATGTTAGAGACAAGGGTGAAACCTTCTAAAAAGCCATCGTGGTCCTAAAGTTTTCTCTGTGGATTTTTCCAGGGAAGCCTGAAGACAGAAATAGTTAAAGACGGCTACCGTGGAGCTGACACTCTGAAGTACAACAAAATTACCATTCTTGGCCTGAAACTGAGACCTCAGGCTGTGTCTCTGAATGGAAGATCCATCCGTGGAGATGCTCTGTCTTATGACATGAGTGGGGTAAGACCTGAACTGAGAGGTTAAGGAAAAACTTAGGGAGAACAGTGAAGAGAGATGAAGTCAGTGAAGGATAGGAACTGTTTCTCATCCACACCCCCTTACATTTTGAAATATAACCAGACGCCCATTCTTGATACAACAGTCTGACATTCAGGAGAGGGGAAAAAAAAGCAAAAGCAAGAGCTCTTTTAGGAAACTTTAATTTTTGCTTATGCATCTGCACTCTCTTTTACCTAATGTCTGCCACTTACACAAATTTTTAAACTGCTGAAATACTGGAAAGAAGATACAGGTCCATGAGCTGAGAACACAGTTAGCAGTTTTATGGGCATTCTTATAATTCTGACAAAATGAGAAAACTTGTCCAAGTTTTTTATCTGCTGCTGAAAAGAAGTGTTCTGGATTTTTTCTCACGATTACTTGGTGTCCAAAAATTATTCCAGTGTCATTGGCTCTAAGGAGCATCTCCCTGTCTTCCAAAGAGGTATAATTTCAGCATCTTAAAGTGCCAAGTCTCAGTGTTTCAGAACAAAATGCATGATTTGCTTGTGCAGTGCTCCTCTGGCACTAACGTGGGGACATTCCAGAGGGGATGGACTGAACACCCCTAATAAACCCTAAGCAGCAGCAGCCTCTGTGGTCCCAGTTTTCTTTTGCACAGCAGTATAGACAAAAGGACCAAAACCTTTTGCTTCCTTTCCTCTGGCCACTTGTCCCATATCTGTCACCAGCCACCAAGCTGAAGTGCTCATTCACAGTCTGTATGAGATGTGTACTCACATCTCAGCACTGGTTGCATCTAGAGAACTCCTGGTGTTAGCACTGCAAAACGCCGCTAAATCATCCTGCAGTGAAAGATAACTGAGGCAACAAGTAGTGGATGTCACACTTTATGTTACCCTACCCACTTGGCTTAGGGCTTAAGTTTCATTTGTAACCAAAGAGTGATCCCCATTTTACATACCTGGTACTACCATTTATTTTATTGAAGGAATCTGTAAAGGAACAAAATTGCTGAGAATAAATTTCTGCCTTGGAGAATTGTAAAAATCTCACTTTTAGAGACAATGTCATAAATAAACATAATCAGTATTGCCTCAAGGGAAGAAATTGTTTAACAGCCCCTAAACAAGCTGAGAACAACATAAATGTGGCAGGGTAAAGAAAACATTCCACTGAGACTGCTTGAAGGTACCAATTACAGATATCCAGAAGATAACTACAGACTAACAGCCTCACATACAAAGATGATTTTAAAAGACTAATAAGCTTGTCTCAAAAATATAATTTAAAATTTAAGAGCAAAATATCATCTTGGTGACTTAAGATCTACTTCTAATGCTGCAGGAAAAAAACCCACCAAGCTGATGTTGTAGGGATCCAAAACTACAAAAAAGTTAAATTTTCTACACCAGCTAAATATATTCCTCTCTGAGAGGAATTCTGAGAGATTTAATCAAACCTCTTCCACCATCCCTGTCCAGAAATTACAATGTCACTACCTATATTCCTCTCACATTTGACCCTCTAATAAATAAATTTTAAAAAATAGATTAAAAAAAGAGCACTAGCAGCAGCTTGGGTTTAGATCTTAAATACTTATTCATGTAATTTAAAAAATAAAATGCAAAGGGCAAATTTGCCACTTTCTTACAGGCTTAGCGAGATTACATTTTGTATAATAGTTTTACAAGCAGAGACCCCACTGTTTAAAGGGCTGCAGTAGAAAGTAACTTCTGCCATATTGGTTTTGGTTTACAGAAAGCAAATTTACCTAATAGCAGTGTTAAAGTGCTTATTGAGCCATATTTATTTGTATATAAATAGAAACAGGTTGCTTAGTAATAAGCCACTTCTTTCTCTCTGATTCATGCAGCGCTACCCGATGTGACATTTGCAATATCACAGAATCTTCCTATTATTAGGAGTCTGTTATCTGTTTTTTCCTCTTGAGTCTAATGCCTTAAGGAATTGTACAGTGACTGCAGCAGGGATGTTAGAAGGGTTCATCTGTTGGCCAGGCTTGTGCTGACAGTGGGCGTAGGGAAGGTTCTTTTTATCACACTTGCATGCTCTGCTGGGAAGTGCAGAGGCTCCCAATATCCATAGCTCCCAGTGTCCATGCAGTTTTGCAGTCTGGAGTAGCCTCTCTGGCTGCCTGGGAATTTTCAGATTGGTGTTTGGATGGGTTTGCTGTACTTTTGTCTGGATTTTTCCCTGCATTTGAAGAAAAGGCAAATTATTCAAGAAATGGATTTCCAACTCACTAAGAAGTGGTAGAGAACTGTTTGTGATGAAAGATGAAAATATTAGATACTTTGAAGAAGTGATTTAAGTAAGCACAGACTGTTAATGTTAACACAAATTTGTGGGCTGGCAAAGAGGTGTGAATGGATATTGTGCACTTTAAGACATGATTAATTCAGAAACCTAAAGTTAAAACTGGTGAAGTACTAAAAATGGAAATTATGTGAGTAGCCCAAAATACATTAAATTTAACACTGAACAGGAGAGAGCAGGACAGATATGGTATTTACAATTTAATATTTAATTCATGTCATTAATTAATTTTAAACCATTCCTGAATTTCTAAAAGGGATGTTGAATTTGATACAGCAGTAGGAAGATGCATACTGCCATCAAGTTAGTCTCACCTACCAGATACATTAAGGAAATCATGAAGGTCTAAACTCAAGTTTCACTTCTTAATCTCTGTTTTGAATTGTTTTGGGGTTTTTTTTACATTAATATAATTCATTATTTTGTGTCTCTTTTTTCCACAGAAACTGGTTTTGCAGATTTCTGCTCCACTTACTAAGGACCTCAACATTAAGTTATACCAGAATGGCGAGAACACATTGACTTAATTTAGCATCCTTCACCCTCAGATATTTATCTCACTTTGATTTTAATGTAAAAAAACAATTAGTCATTAAAACATTGCATATGAACCTGGTGACTGATGACTGATCTTTTTTTTATGTTGTACTTGTAACTTAGTATTCTTCAAATAAAATTTTTGATAGTAGTTAGTGAGTATTACCATAAACTGATGTGTGTTCAAAATAGCATAGGAGAAATCATCCTGAAAATTCTGTCTCACCACAAATGGAGATAATATTTGGAAATGTTCTCAATGGGACCATATTCTACACAGCATACACTGTTTGGGTTTTTTTCAAAGCTATGGTAGGGAAAAAAAAGGAACAACTAATTAATTTCCATAGCCCAATACATAACCTGCCATTAATATAATGTGCAATATTATATATAATCTAATAAATATTTGTATAATATTATATTAATTATTATATAATCATATCTAAAAAAAAGCCCATTGTCTCAGACTACAAGATATGTAACTATAGTGATCACTCACTTTTTCTGTCCATCCTGAAATGCAATTGCAGCCTGGGCATGTCTTTCTCAAAATGGGCTGGGTCTTGTGTCTCTGCAGAGTCTTTGCTGTTTGCAGTAAGGTCTGATGTGAGAGATGTTTGCTTTGCACAGTGCAGAGAAAGCAACTTGCACATCAGGTTTTTTGTGGGAAGAAGCTGGAGAAAATAAGATACTACGAAAAGGTGTAGCTGAAGATGGTGAGAGGGCTGAGGAAGTGCAGAATATGGGCAGTGGGATGAAGGAGGATTCAAGGTGACAGATGAACTGACCATCTTCACTGCTGTAGAATACAGCACGTGACTACAGTCCTTGATGAAATAAACACTTGAAAAATGTGCCACTCTTGAGTCCGTGGACTCTGCTAATGAAGGTCCTTGTGCATAGGAATGATGCTAGCAGGGTTTGTGAGAGCTGTGTCCTTGGGACAGAGGAAAGGAGGAGGACCTCTGTTGGAGCAGACACCAGCAGGCAGCCAGACAGGGCAGTGCTTGCTGCACAAACCTGAGGAACAGCAGAGGCCCAGAGGATGTGTCTTGCACTGTGTGCCATGGCTCTGCACTAGTGATCCCAGAGCAGGGCAACCAGCAGGGGCTCCAGAGGCACAGGAGGTGCTGGTCCGGAGGCTGCTGGCCACAGACATTGTCTTGGCCTTGGCCACACTGCCAGTCATCCTCTCGTGCTGCCTGTGAGAGCCCCGTGCCTGCTCATCCTGAGCACATTGCCAACACACAGAGAGAAAACTGCTTCATGGCTTGACAATGTGGGATGGATGGGGACCCATAAAGCAGACCAGTCTGTGCAGAATCCAGCCCCTTCTTTGTGTGTCTTTGCAGCAATGGCATCAAAGAGGTACCTGCTCTCAGTTTTCCTTCAAATATGAGGATGTTACTTCCTCACCATGGCAAAACAGCAAAGAGAGTGAGCAAGACACCACTGTATTAGAGAAAGCAAATTTGTAAACACCCTGGCCTGGACTGGGGAACAGAAATTGGTTGGTTTGTGAGCAGGGCTCTTTTTGGTTCAGTGGGTTTCTCTCTAATCTGCCTTACAGTGTGGGAAAAAGCAGGACTGGGAGAGGGGAGGGGGTGAATTTGCTGACAAATGGTGAAAAAGGAGACTGGTGTGGAAACTGGAGATGTGGCTGTAGAGCAATGGAGATGTTGGAGATGTCACTTCTGTAAAGAGTGCTTTGCTGGATAAACATGTGGAATCAGCCAGTGCTCACAAGTTCGCTATGAAATCAGTAACTAAGCTGGCACTTGCAGATATATCTTAATAAAATAAGTGCAGAAAGTGTATTTTCACTCCTACCAGCATCAATGTGCTGTTCATGCTTGTATTACAACCTGGATTTTATTCCTTTCTTGTTATTTGGTGCCTTGTAGCTGCAGTGAATGCAACAGGAAATCACTAGTCAGTAATACATCTGCCTTGGGCTCTGATTTCAAATATTTATTTCATAAATGTAAGCAAGACAGCCCTTGGTCAGCATTTGTAATAGGGACATCAAAGAAAACTGGAGTTTGTGTGGCCATGTGTGTGTATCTGGCTATTTATCCTCTCTGAGCATTGAGGTGCAGGTGTAATTTTGGATCATTTATACTTTTTTGAAGTTCTGGTTACACTGCTTGTTCCTTCCCATTCCAAAAATTTCTGTTTTCTTCTTGTAAAAAGGATAACAACTTCAACAAAAAGTAGTGATCACCTGTTAGAAGTGGTATGAGGTGAACCCAAGAATCTACAGACAAATATTTTTCTGTTTTTTAAGGTTAGATTGGATGAAAGAATGAACTTCCCCGAGTGTTGGGGTGGATTATATTTATTACAGCTTTTCAGTGGAGTGAGAACTTCTCAGGCTTGGATTTAAAAGCATTCGTAGTCAGCTGCTTTCTCCATCCTGCCTTTGTTACCCATAAAACCCACCAGCTGAGTTCCTCAGAATCTGAAGGAGTTGAAATGTAAAGGGAAAAATCTTACTTTGCATTTCAAAACCCTGGTGATTCTATGCTTCTGCCTTACAAAGCCTTAGAGAGAACACAGAAATTCTCCAGCCAAGGTACACTGACCCCTAAGAATATGTCATTAGGCTTTTCTTCTGCAGAGAAAGGAAAAATAAACATCCTCCATACTACTCCATGTACACTTTATTTTTTTTAATCTAAAATGGATGATTTGAGATTTAATCTCAAAGGATCCCCACTGTCCACTCTTGCAAAAGGCTTATGTTGATTTAACGTTTTTTTTGTGTAACATGAAAAGATGGTGGTAGCCTGAATCAGCTACACTGGCTGAAGTAGAACAAATTAAATGAAGAGGACATGCACAGAGGGCTCTGCTGTGCTCAGTAAGCCAGACATAAAAAATCTGTTCTGATATGGCCTGATGAAATACTGCATGTCTTGGAATGAAGAAGAGACAAAAGAAGATGTGACTCTGCTACAGCAAAGGAGACACAGGAGGAGAAGTGGGAGCTTGTTGGACCTGAGCATGAGCTCCCAATAAAAGATTTAATCAAAAAGGAGATAGAGCAAACTGACAAACAGAGACAAGGAAAGGCAGAGATGCTATAACTCATCTGTTTGTCATACTGGTACCATCATGTTGGAACACTCTGTCCCATTCTGGTGTCAGAGATATGTGGAATATACTGAAATAAATAAGCTTGCCACAAAGTAAAGCCACAACAATGTCCGAAAGGCTGCAAAACAAAAGCATTTTCTTGTGAATGCACTGTGGAGCTCAGCCTGTCTCCAATGGCCAGGAGAAGGCTCAGTCCCATGAGAGTCTCAGTGTACCTATGGGGGCAGAAATGCCATGGCAGAAGCTCTTGAGATTGGCAAAGGTAAGATTTGGTGTCTGCTAAAAAAAAATTAGACAAATTCAAACACTGATATTTTAATTGTTGGAATAGCTTTTCAAGAACTGTGGTGAATTCTCCTGCAGTAGAAATTTTTAAAAGAGAAGTGGATGCTTTTCTAAAAGATATGTTCTTGCTCAGTAATTCAGGAGTTTTTTGGAACTGTATCCCCAGCCAGTGTCATGCCAAGTGATCACAGCAGTCTCTCTTGGGTTCATGATTATGAATAATGAAAGGACATTTTGTAGGTTTTTTGCAAAACATATGGAGATTTCTGTGACAAGTCAATGCTTTTGGAGGTCTCCACATAGCTGCAAAGATTATAAAATATCATTGATATTATCAGATTTTTTGGTAAATACTGGTATGTAATATATTTTGAATACATTTGAATAACTTGTTATGAAGGTTTGGTAATTAATTTTTCCTGTCAGCAGGTGGAACTTGAATCTGCCTGAAAATTAAAGCAATTCATTGCCATTCTCATGTAGGGACTATTTGCCACTCATATTGGCCACAGGTCTGCAACAAAGATGAAAAATATCACTGGGTCTAGAGTGTGCATGAAGTAGACAACAGATCTCCCACAGCAGAGCTGGTGCCTGGCTCTGAGGAGCAGTGACCCTGCTCCTGACCCTCACCCCTTGCCTGGGGACAAAACCCACACATCTGCTGGTGTGACACAGCAAGGTGAGTGTGACATCAATGAATGCCAGTTTCCCCTGTGGTCTGGTGACCAGGGGTGGATACAGGAACAGTCAGACATCAGCCCCATCATGCAAGCCAGAATGTAGCCTCTCCTGGGATGCCCCCCAGGGCAGGGACCCACCAGGATCCACAGCCTGGGCTGGGAAGTGGCACCTTGGCTCCCCTGCTCCTGGATCCACGGGGCAGGTGTCTGGAGCCTCAGCAGTGACACAGAGACCTTGGCTGGAGACTTGCCACTGTGCTCACTGCAAATGCATAAAATGCAAATCCTGTGGTGGAGGATTATGAAATGAAGGTGAGATGAACCAGCTGGGCTCAGAGGGAAGGAGACTGCCAGGGCTTTCTCTTGTGGGGCACATTCCCTTCCCAAGAGGGAAATAGAGCTGCCAGAGGATGTGCCAACAAACATGGGATCTCTCTCTAGGGACTAACAAACTATAGGGATTAAAACTAGCCCAGATGCAGTGTTGCTTATATAAGCTTTAGCAATGCTCCCAGGTCATGCCCCAGATGGCAGCCACTGCCCCATGGCAACCAAGAAGTCATCCTACAAGTATCTCAAAGAAAAAGAAAAAGTGCAGTGTCTTCTCCTGTTGGTCACTCAGTGAAATGAGCAAGCCCTGTGAATTTTAGGGAGACAGCACAGTTCCACATAGCAAGGCTGGAGGTCCCCAAACACTCCTGTGCAGTGTCCTGGCTGCTCAGGGCACAGTGAAAGCCATGAAGGAGGAAGGGCAGGAAAATGCCCTTTCCTGGGAGCAGTGCAGTCAGCTGGAGAAGCCCAGAGAGTACAGAGGCAGAGGGAGGTGCATGGGTAGCAGGAGTGGAGCCCTGGAGCTATTCTGAGAAGTTCCAGGCCTGAGACAGGGGGTGAGGCTTTTCTGGGTGACCCAGAAGGGATTCTGTAGGTTTTTGCAGTTTCACCACTCAGAAGGAAAAAAATCCAAAAGTAATGAGAGTTGTGTGTCCTTTCTGTTCACTGAACTTTGCCTGCAAGGTTGTTGCAGTTGTAGCTTGTGCTCAAATATAATGGAGCTTCAGGGATGTACTAAAACCATTTTGGGGTGCTATTTGCAAAGCAAAGTTTCCTGCTAAGTTTTCTGCTCTATCCACTCCTTCTTGGTTCATGCAATTTCGCAAGCACTCGATAGCAGCCCCACCTTCTGTTTTGGTGAGACCAAAGCCCAGAGCTTGTGGGACACAGAAAAATCACTCCAGTCTCTTGCCAATAGCTCAGGACTACGCTGCTCCCTTCTGCCTTTTCCCTCCCTCTCTCCCACATAAACACACGTTTGGAGGGGAGATAATGAGGGTGTGTAGAAATTAAATGTGCTGCTGATCTCAAACTCCTGCAGACACAGGGATTATCTGGAGAACAAAGGACCGGCCTCTTAGCTGGAAAAGTGCTGTGAAATACAATCTATTTCTCACTTATCAAACAAGATTGCAAAGCAGAGCAGAGCTTGGTGCTTTGGGATACTGCTGGAACTCACATCTGGAAGGTTGCTCACATCAGGCAAGCTGCTCAAAATTTTACCCTTTCTGTTGTTGGGCCCTGATGTTTCTTCATGCTGTCCCCAGAGAGATCACTCTAAGTTGATATTTCATGGTCAGGAATGATTAGGCTACATTGTGTCTGCCAAGTGAGATGTTTACTTAACAGGACATCTGGGGTTGAATAACCATTACTAAAACTGTTGTGAGAAATACTCTCTCAGTTGCTAGTTGCCTTCTCCAGATCTTCTCTTTGTAAATAGATGATGGTAGATGATGAAGTTCTTCTCAGTTCTACCATGGCTGCCCAATTTAGGTCTGTCTGATCCTTTTTCTTTAAATCTTTGTCCCAATATTTTCTCCAAGCAGTAATAATGCCATTTTGGAGCATTTTCCCTCTGTATCAAGAGTTGAGATCATAGATTTGTAGTACTTCTTTGGTAGACCATGATGCCACAATTGCTTTTCAATCATTCATAAAAGGTCTCTAAGCTCCTAGTATTAAAAAAAAAAAAAAAAAAAAAAAAATTAGGCCCATATAAATATAGAAATTTTAATATGAATTCAGAGGAAGCAAAATGGAAAGAAACACTTTTCTCTGCTTTTTGAAAGGGTGTTGATCAGTTTTTTTCACCACCTGATTATGCTTTCTGTAGAATAAATCTGAGAAAGCTGAGATAAAAAGCACGGCAATTACACGATCTATATATATGCATATGTACATATATATATATTTATAAATAAATATATATATAAAACTTCACACAATAATTTTGAAGATACAAGCAATGTTCCTCTCTTTTTCCTTCCACGGGCAAAGTCTGATGAGAAAGCTGTTCTGAGCCAAGCTGGAAAAGACAAAAGAACAGTTTCATAACATTGATGTGTTTTTAGATCAAGCAGCTGGAAGTACTGTACTTAATGGCAGAAAAGAAACAATTCTCTTAGTAACACATAAAAGAAAATAATATAGTGCACAAACTATGCAGCATTTCATTATTTCTTAATTTGTTTCATGTGATCATAGAGGCTTTGAGACTAGAAAAGGAGAACATGTTTGAGAAACTCTAACTTAAAATGTCTGGAATCTACAGGCAGCTGGAAAGCAATGGGAGTTAAAGCAGTGCTTCCAGTGTGATGCCAAGAGTCTGTTTGCCTGTCTGACACAGACACTTCCTGCCTTTCAGCACCTAAGGGAAGTTCCAAACCATGAAGCAACAATTTGCAGATGACTGTTATGTCTTCAAGAGTTCTTTTGTACATGGATGATGTTCTTCTTCTGTGTATATTTACCAGACAATAGTATTTTTGTATGTGTTACAAGTCCTTTCTTTCTTTCTTTCTTTCTTTCTTTCTTTCTTTCTTTCTTTCTTTCTTTCTTTCTTTCTTTCTTTCTTTCTCTCTGGATCACTTGCAGATACCCATTTAAATTCTGTTTTGAAGAAGTAGCTATTTATATATTAATAAAATAGACTTGCACATTAAATGTTCATGTCAAGCTGGCAATAAATATGGAATAACAGGATGTTTTATTAAAGATTTTATAGGAGATTATGAAACTACTGTTAGATAAAATATTTGTATACATTCTTGGTTTTGATTTATATGAAGACTCAATTTCATATTTTGGGTGGTGCATAGAATTCCTACTGACTTTTCTGCAAGTAGTGGATATGACAAAGGTGCTCCTGTGACAGCATTTAAGTTCAAAGAGCAAGCCTTTGAAGTGAAGCTCCCAGCTGTCTGCCCTTACTGCACTTGGGTCTAGGGGCACATGAAGTGTCTTTTTGCACATGAGCTAAACTAGAACAGGCTCTCTAAGACAGCATGGAATGCACCCCAGCCATCAAGGAGCATTCATGCTGTATGGAAGTAAATCACCCATAAAGGGCAGGGGGTTGCTGTTGGTACTTCAGCACCTGGTCTTTGCCACTAGTTTGGTCCTATTCTTTCTAAGTTAGGTCAAATCAAGCCCAGCAGCTTGGCTAAATTGTCTGAAAACTGTTTGAAGCATTCACTAAAGATTAATAAAACTTTTGAAAGAACAGAAAGAAATGAAAAAAGAACAATTAGATAAATTTGGGCTTTTTTTTTTTTGTTTGAGCTAATCCTTACACAGCAGGGAGGATACATGCTGTGTTTTTTTCCCCTGCAAAACCCCATTCCTAACAGAAATTTGAAAAACTTTCAGTCTAAAATCTGGAAGGACAATATGAACCCAGCACAACCAGCAGAATGTTAAAATACTCCTAGTGCTCCTCTTTCTGCATTATCAGTTTAGCCTGCTACTGCTAATTTTTATGGGACAATGAATCAACTCTCTAACTCCTAATGTTACATCTATAATACTGTTGTGATATTTTGTTTTGAGGTGCAGAGGTCAGATCAGCAGCTGCTGAAATGTTGCTTTATGAAAAAAACAGTATGCTTTTAAATGTGACTCCAGTTTTTGTTTAATGATACTCACTGACTAGGCAAATAGTCTCTACTGTAAGCATTATGGTTACTTCAAATATTCTTTAATAGCCTTTTGTTCTGCAATACTCAGTTTCCAAGCAGAGTGGTTTCTCCCTCACTTTTGTCTACTTTGCTGTTATTCCTTTTACTGCTCCAGATCATCACACCCTTTAATTGTTACTCTTTTGAGGCAGGACAACTGTTGATTATTTGGCTTTGTGTTTTTAATAGAGCCATTATTAAGCTTAATAAGCATATCTTCTGCTGAACCTTAAAAAGCAATAATTATCTTATTATATGTAGATCTCACAATCCACCCCTAAACTGCAAATGTTTTCTTCATGGTTTCTTCTTTTCCACCTCTAGAAAACAGAAGACTCTAATTTAGAGAGTATGAAATTTATATTCCCTGTAGTTGCTATTATAACTGACACAATTACAATGAGTTTTATGTGTTAGTTCCTATGCAACCCATCCTTGCATATGTTTAACAAGTCAAGCCTATTACAGTTCCTTTTGTTAATACTGTTTGTTTTATAGCCATATATACGTACATAGCATTTATGACTATAAATTGCTACGGGATTATTGCTATGTGCTCTGCTTTCTTTGGACTTACTGAGCACAGGAAATAAAAGAGATGGAGTGAGATTCTTCCTGTTTGAATGTAGTATCTGCAGCCCAGACTTGGACATGAGTGGGGGTGCCCCTTGCCACCAGTGCAGACAAAGGCACCCCCAGAGGGCATCACCCCCACTGAAGCAGGTGGAGCTCCTACACCTGGCTGGGTCTAGCCCAGCCTGGATTCCACTGCTAGCATTTGCTAGCTCTCACTGATCCCAGCAGGAGCCTGAGCACCTATCCCCACATGCACACCTACTCTGTAGACTTTAATACCAGAAAAGAAGATTTCCATCCAAGGAGTTTCAACTGATTCTAAATTGCAGCTATTCAGGTCATCAGGCAGCATATTGGAACTGAATAGCAAATCTCACTGTGAATTTCTTGCCCTAGACGAGTCTGCAAAAAAGTATAGGAGGGAGGGCTCTTTCTTGAGATGGTCCTTTGTTTCCAAGGAATTGATGCCCAGAAGGCCCCAGGCAAGCCAGTCTGTACAGCAGGTGAGAAACCCACATTTTCCATAAACTGTCCTTGAGCATGAAACATATATTGTGCTGCAGACATCTAATGTTAACTGAAACACTGCAAGACCAGTCACAAGGATGAAGCAGTTTATGCTACTCACACTATAACTTGTAAAGGTTTTGTCAACAGATAGGAAGGGACACAATAATTGTGCATGTGGACTTAGGAAACATGAAAATGAGCTATGGTTTTCCTATTAGCACTGCTCAGAATAGCATAGCTGGTCACAGAAGTTTTAGAGCTTTTCCTCCTTCCCATTCAAACTGTGGTTCTTTTAGCCTGAGGGAACCTACCACACAATCCCTGAGACTAGTTTTAGAGTTGTCTCTGTTTTTTTAATTTTCTTTGAAATGGAGTTTTTAAATTTTTTCTGAAGAATAAGTGAAGAGCAAAGCTAATAGTTTAAGCATTAAATTTGGGAAATATTTACATCCAGTATGTATGACAGCAATGACCATCTAACTGGTGGCTCAGCTAAGTGATCTATAGTAGCACTGCAGGGTGCCATTAAAGTTTAGCTTGTGGGATAACTGGTTCCTTAATCTTGCTCTGACAACCAGCCAAAAATAGGCAAGTGATCAGTCTTACTGATGCTGCCTAACAAGTTTGCTCTTTTCCTGTTGTTTCAGTACTGCAGCAAATGCTACAGACAGGAAAAGTTGGATCTTCAAACTGTGTAGCTGAAGCTGTAAGAAAAACAAGGAAAGAAAACAATTCCTTACAGAGTGAGAGTCCACCAAAAAAACCCCAAGCCTCAAAACCCCACCACAATCTGAAGCATTACTTTTACAGACATGTTGTTGCTGTTTGTTCTGTTACATGCAAGTACTGGGATGCATCAACTTCTAGGCTTTATTTCTGCTCAGGTAAGCTGCTCAGGGGCCAGTGGGCCTTCCTTGGGAGTTGCAGGCTGTGGTGTAGGGCACACCCACTCTGGGTACCTGTGGAGCAGTGGGAACTACTGACTTCAACTGACAACATGTCAGGCTTTAACACATTTACATTTCATAGGTATTTTGTAATATTGACAACATTTGTCTTAAAATCTGCTAAGGTATAGGGATGGGGAAATCCTGGACAATCCTACAAATCTACAGCAAATTGCTGAAGTAGGAAGAGTTGACAAAAATAATCCCCAGGAGTGACTGAATTTATCTTTAAGAGATAGTATCTGGGGACTCATTTTCTGTGGCAATGACTTTAGCACATTCCTGCGCATCACTGACCTGCCCTAAGAGCTGGAACACCCCAAGTGAAATCATCCAGCAAAGCACGCGAGCAGCCTGCAGCGGAGAGTGCCCAGCAGCCCGCAGGCAGCAAACAGCTGGCAGAGGAGACAGCTGGCAGGGAGCACAGCTGGCAGGGAGCACAGCTGGCAGGGGCAGCTGCGAGCCAGCCCAGCGGCCAGCGGGTGCAAGCACAGTTCCAAACTTCAGCTCAGAGCACAGGGGCCTTTCTGGCTTCTCCTAACCAACACAGAGAGGTGACACGGTAACCTGATGCAGCACCACCCACTCTGTCTTTTGGGACAGCAGTTCGATTCCTGACTCGGCGGATTGTATGATGAAAAGGGAGATGATTAAAAGAGGAGCGGACGGTGGCCAGTATGTTCTGAGGAAGGGTAGTTTTTCTTGCTCTAAATTGTCTTGCAGCCAATCTCTTAAAAGTTTTTATTGTTTAAACTCATGTGTACAAAATATTGTTTGCTAATGGGGAAAATTTTTTCCTGGTTTATGTGCAATTATTTAATTCTCCTGTGACATTCAGACTCCTGTTCTGTATTTCCTAAGGCCACACCTCATCTCCTGTTCTACAGCACTATAAACTGTTTAAAGCTGCTATCCATCTTGTCGCCAATTTTGCATTCAACATGCTGCTCTCTCAAACAGGACTTTGTATATTAAGTGAATGATCCATATCTTTGCATCTTATAGGAATGTGTTTGCATTGAACTACACTGCATCATTATTCCAGGGAACCCAGTTTACCATGAAATTCCAATCACTTGATCAATCTACTTCTTTTCCTTATAATGGTCTCCATTATATTTCATCTGTGAAGTTTCCCAGAAGAGGATAAATACGCTGAATAGAACTGATCCTGATCCATCCATTATAGATGCTCTCTAGAATTACTTTCTGAATCATATTCTTTTTAGCATGTGCAGCATTCATTTTGTATAGTGCTAATTTTTAATCAACACATCATTTGGCAAGAAATTAAATCAAATCCTTTAGTAAAATCATTGCATTGCATTGTCTCCATTCACAGATTTTATCAATAGAAGTAATTATCCAGCATTATTTGTTTTCTGTGTGCTCTCTGTTACCCATCCTCTGAAGTTATCTTTAAAATCCACATGTTGAACCTTAGCCTAATTTAATCTCTTTGAGGCAGGAACAATTCCAGTGTCAAGACAGTGCAGAGCACAAAGGGAATTCAGAGAACTATTAATAACAACTGTGTGCCAGCTATTCTTCAACTCTCTGCTGTGATTTAGTTGTTTCACATTTATTGCATTACTTTGGTCAGAACAGAATTTGAAGTCCTGAGTCCAGAAGTACCAAAGTCCCTACAAGTTACATCTTGAACTGTCCAAATTATCAGATTTTAAGAATCCTTTAAGAAGAATTTCAAAGCTGATGTTAGAAGTTCGCAATTCTTAAATAGGGCATACATACTCACCAACACCTGAAAAAGAGACATAATTAGAATTTTTCTCCAGACAGTAGTAGCAGGTAGTTATTATGTGTAAATTATGTATTTGTGACCCTCACAGAACGGTGCAGTGCAGAGGGGCATTGTCACAGTGTGATAGCAGAGACACTGCAAAAGGGAGTACAGGATGCCAAGTGTGAGAGCAGAGGGTGAAAAGAGAGTGCTTGGGATGTCCCTCTGCTGGGCACCCCAGCGCTGAAAAGAAGTCACCTGTGGTTGGTAAGGAACTGCAGTTTGAGAGCTGGATGAAGCCAAAAGGGCTGGAAGAGCAAAGTTCACCATACAAAGTAAATTCGGATGTAAAATGGACTTGCAGGGAAATGAGGCAGGGGCTTGCAGGACCAGTCTTGAAAAGCTGCCCCAAGTGAAGGTTCTCATAGCAGGGAGGAAGAAACCATCAACATCATACACCTCCTTTCAGCAAAGAAGAACTCCAGCATGAGCAGCACAGCTGCCCTGGCAAAGGGCATGAGGTGCTGATGGCTTGCAGCAGCCCTCTTTTTCTCAAGCAGTGCTGATGCCATCAAACACAGGACCAAACAGGAAAGTCCACGGGAGCACCCAAGAGCAGAGCCCAAGAGCAGAGCTAGATACTAGGAAGGTTTTGTACAACAGTTTTGACTCCATTACTAATGTCATTCTGAATTGATCAGATAATTTGTACTGCAGCAGGAAGTATTACTGTGACTAGACAAATCTTAACAACTGTCTATTGTATTGTAATTGGAATTGAGATTTTCATTGGACTGATAATAAATTCTTGGCTTCCATAAAAGGTGTTCTCTTTCCTGTCCATAACGTGATTTTGAATGCAACATTGTTCTCAGAATTCACTTTTATGTAATAACACTGGTATGGAGCAGTGGCAACATAAAAAATCATTACATCATAATTTACTCCTATTAATTTTTAACTTTATTCTAAGCAAGTAGTTTTGAAAAGATAGTATTTTTTTCTGTAGTCATAGTTCCATATTTTTAGATAACTTCTACAATTTTAAAGTCTGCAACAATAATGTTGCTTATGCAATTGAAGCTGTCCCTTTTCATTGTAAGACCTTTTTTACATATCTGATTTATTCCTCAATATGGCAAACAGATTATGAAAGTATTTCTCTCTACGGGACTGTAAATAAAGTATATGCATTTCACTGACATCAAAAATGAAAGGGGACATGAGTAGTTAAAATCTGAACAATTCTGCAGCTCTAAAATGAGATACTTATGTTTCAAAGGCCTTTCTCTGCAAAGAGGAAGGGGCATTTACAAATGTTTTAAACATTAAAAAAAAAGAGAGTTAAATAAAGCTGTATATCATCTATTTTTTTGTATATCAACTATTTGTCATTTGCATTACAGATGCAATTTCTCAGAAAGAATACTGTGGGAAAAAGCCTTTGATGGAGAAGTGATATGTGTTAGTATTTGCATTTCTCACCCTATTTTTCTTCTTTACTACAAACAATATTTACTTTTATTAATTAGATTTAGATAGCAAATGTCTGTAAGAAGCTTATTTTGGAAAGCAGCTATAAAAGGAACAGCATATTTAAAGAGAGCTTTACAAACATAAACTATAATGGTAATATTAGAAATTCAGTTTCAGACAATATAAAGAGTGAGGTAAATGTAAAGTGCAAAGATTCACTGTGTAGTGAAATATATAAGTTTCGAATAGTAATGCAAAAATAGATTCTCGTGCTGTATCTGCTTTTTAGGAACACCAAAGGCTGTGGGGAGGACATGAGTCAATGGTGCAGAAGATGGTTATGGCTTGGCTTCTGCATCCTGAGAGCCTTTTACTATGTCAAGTTCACAGACTGTTTGGGAAGCTGTGCCAAGGATGATATTAAGACCTGCACTACATTCTGCCTATGATTTCTGAAAGAAACAAAAATCAATGGTTTATTTTAAAAAAACAAATTGAGCCAACTTTTGTAAACTGATGTTTATTGCTTTACCACATTATGTTATGCTGTGAAAAGCCATCATCAGACACAAAAAAAAAACCCTGATCAGGTTTGAGACAATAAGCAATAAAGATTTTATCTCATTAATTTGCTGTGCTGAGAAAGGCTCCTGTGTCAGGCCAACAATGCCAGGAGCATTGTGGGGTTCAATGCAGGATTCACTGTGGGTTCCAGGTGCCCAGGCCTGCACTTGGTGTGGGTGCCCCCAGACAGGGTTAGAGGAGGGGGTCTGAGGGGCTGGACAGCAGCTCTGCAGCAAAGCCCTGGGCAGACAACAAACTGAACATGAATGAGCAGAGATCACCCCAGGCACCACAACACTCAGGGCTGTGGTAGCAGAGCCAGCTACCAGGGATGTTTTCCCCCCAGGTCACATCTTTGAACTGCACTGGGACCACTGGTATAAAGACCTTCAACTGCAGAGACACATAAGTGCAAGATCATTAGAATGATTAGGGAGCTGATGATTAGATCATAATGAGCAAGAGGAGCAGAGAGAACTCTCCTTGTGTAGCCTGGAGGTGAGAAGGATGAGGAGAGTAACTGCTGCTGTCTGTAACCTGAGTGGAGCTCTGATGACACCTGGGAGTGCTCTGCCTTGGAGGTGCACAACAGAAAGGACAAAAGGCAACAGTCACAAGCTGCAGCAAAGAAAAACCTAACTGGATAGAGGGCGATTTTTTGTAAGTGTTTAGATGTTGGGAAGGGCCGCCTGGAGAAGCTGCAAAACCCCAGCCTTAGGGAGTTTTAAACCTCAGCTGAACAAGACCCTAAGCAACTTGTCCTTCCTTTGATAAGAGCCATGCTCAGAGCTTTGGCAATGGCCGTGCTCAGAGCAGGAGGATTAGGTGAAACTTGGAGGTCACTTTGAACTCCAATGATCCCACCATTCTTTGATAAAAACCAGCAGGTTTCCTTGCTTTGGATAATGTGAAACAGTGCTTTCCCTGCTAAGTTAGCTGCCGTGCCAAGGTGGCCTCATGATGTATTGTAAGGCACATGTAAGATTTATAGTTTGACAAATATCTACAGCAATAAGTAAAATGAAAGCTAGTGATTTTTAAAAGCTGGATAAAAATGAATCTTTAGATAATAATGAAGAATTAACTAATTTTCATAATTAGGATTTTCTACCTGGAAGGACTGTTAAGTCTAGAGATGTTAGAATCATAGAATACTAGGTAAAACATGCTTTCAGTTTGAAAATGGGTGATAAAGTAGGTTTTGAAGCATGATCCTAAGCTTTCCTTGCCATACCAAGCTTCTGCAGTGAGTGCCTTCTCAGCCAATGCCAAGCCAAAACAAAGGTTAGTCTTGCAGAGGGAAAACTCAAGATTACTGATGGAGATGCAAAAAGCAGCTGAGTTCTCACTATAGCTGAGCGTGATCCTTTTCTGACCTACAGTGCATGATGCAGCTCTTGGGATCTAAGTGGCACTTAGGAGAATGCTTAGGAGTCTGCTTCTACCAGGTACCAGTAGCAGAGGATTTTATTCTGTATTGAATTAGGACTGGTTCTTGGATTTAGGTATGCTGTAAGACTAAAACTGAACTGAGTGTTAGGATTAGTGCTACATGTAGCAATAATGTAGTGTAGTATTATGTAGATTTAGCAATTATGTGTAGGGAGTTCATCCCTGGGTTAGGAGCCCAAGTTTGTTCTTTATATAGATAAATGCCAAAAACTGCATAATATTTTCCCAAAAAGCTTTCAAAAAGTAGACACTTTTAACAGTAAAAGATTTTTTAGTGCCTTTCCCTTTCAGAAGTTTATAATACGTCTTGAGAGACACAAAAACTAGACTCAAAATATATCTTGCAATCAAACTTCTTAAAAAATTACTATATATCCCCACATAGATATGCTACTTATATGACTATGGAAAAGATACACCAAAACTGTAAATAATTAAGGACCTGAAGTTAATATTTAAAGTGTAATATTAATTTGTACTGAGGGTTAATTAGTTCATTGATCATTTCAGTTCTGCTGAGTTTCTTTAAGGATGAATTTGGCCTAAGTTGGTTAAAATACAATATGTTTAAGAATCATTCTAATCCTTCTCTTAATCATGCAAAGTAAAGGTAATTTACCATTCTAAAAGCTACTGAACTAGCTAGTTTAATTTTTGTGTGTCTATAGTTAAATTTTAAATTAAACATATAAATATGAAACAGGGAATCACTATTCAAATAAAAATATTTTTCTTATTTCAAGGAGTTTTGTGTTTATCTCTGAAGCACATTCAGAATTTAAATCCATGTGATAGTTTTAAAATTGGCCATTTAATTTTTCTTTAAATTCGTTTTAGAATTCTTTGGTGGTTTGTTTCCTTTATTTTTACCACCAGAAAAAAAATATTGAAGTGTTTATGAAGTTACTTTCTCAGCTGGGACAAATGCTGTCTGTGTTGGCAGCAAGCCAATATCTTTTTTGCAGAATAATTTGAAGACAACTGTGCTATGGTTACCTAAATAGTGGAATAATTTTCATAGAATTCTTGCGACTGTGGCTCTGGAAAGTATGCTGCTGATATCTGGCAACTGCCCCAAACTAATTAGTTCTTTATTTTTGAAGATGAATGTTTATTTCACAGTCGAATAAATAATGTGTATGAAGCCATTTTAGGAAAACAAATACTATTTTTATCAGGATGCAAAACCCTTCTGTCTTGGTTTAGGGCAAATTTGGGGAGAAGCCTCTGAATGGGGTCCCTCTAGAAAGCAAATTCAAGCACCCCCTCCCTCAAATGATTTGGGAAAAATATTTCCTTGGAGAAAAGTGGAAAAAACCTGTTTATGTAACAAGCAAAGCATTCACAAGCATAAGAAATGAATAATATTAAACAGTAAAACCCCTCGCTGTTCTGAAGAGATGGCAAGCTCAGCAAGTCCTGGCTGTGGCTGTGGCTCAGCTGGCTCAGTCTCTCCCCAGTCCCTCCTGAGCTGGAAATGCCGCAGCCCCGGCCCAGGTGAGCCCCAGGTGAGAGCTCCACAGCTCTGCTGGCTGGTCAGTTCAGAGCAGGGCTGAACAGCTCCAAGGACAGAAAAGCCACTCTCCAGGGAACTGCTCTGCCTCAGCTAGCCAAAACCTAACTGGAAGCAAAGGAGAGCCCTGTCCTGCTGTCTGTCCGTGCTGCAGAGGGAATGTGGAGCAGCGAGAGCAGCTCCTGAGCACAAACCGCGCTTCTGGTTCCCCGCCTCGCCCTCGGAACCAGCCTGAAAGGTGCAGAACTTATCCAGCATAGACAGAACAGATGACTGGGGATAATACAAGCATCATAAAGTTACCCTGGGGCACCTTCTAAAAAGAAGAGGTAATGAAAGTTTCTCACTTACCACAGATACAGAATTAGGAGTCCTGACACTCATCAGCACAGCCCAGTCCATGGTGCCAATACAGTTTAATTTTTCATATTCTGTTAAGTAACAGAATCTAATTTACCTCCCATTTGAAAAATATTGTTCAATCTTTAGCGGTATTTTAAAGCTGAAAATAAGTAATGGATCGGGTCTCATTTGAGTAATTTGTGGATATGAGTAAGTACACTGAGAGAGCAGAATGTGACGTGAGAAAATGGCACTATTGTACTTCGTACTTCTCACACAGGCAAAGCAATGGTGCAATGAACCCTTCAAGCTCAGCAAATGTTAAGTGTGAGCTTTACACCTCACTTAAGAGACAGACAGCTGCTGCCCAACAACACAGTTATGAATTCAAGCATATGGTTAAATGCATTCCTGCATTAGTGCCACAGTTGTTTTGGAAGATAGTCAAACTCATTACATTATTTGGGCTGGAAATTTTCAGCCTCATTAAAACCTTAATTGCTTGAATGCTGCCATGAAATGAGAAAAATCTGATGGACAGCGTTCCCAAAAGACAATCCACATGCTGTTAACTGTTTGTTTAAGGTATTTAAATTGAATAGAAAATAATATAAAATTAAAATTTATAAATGAGGGAATACATGAGGATGAAAAAAGAAGAAATATTCTTACAAAATTCACTTTTCTATCTGCGGTTCTTTTCTGTTTTCCTAAAAGGAAAAGAAGAAGCTCTGAAGTTCTTACTTCTTCTCTAGATATTTTAGTGACTTGCTAAATGTCAGTACTATAAGTCACACTGCCTTTTTGATAGTTCATTAATAACGCAAAATTAACCTATATCATAAATTAGTGTTTGGTAACTAGGATGGCAACTGTCATTATAAAATGCAATCAAAATAGATGCTGTAAAGTTGGAAAATTTAATTCATAGTTATAAATGAGTCATGAATGATTAAAATCAGCTTCTCTGAGAGTTTGTATAGTCACTGTGGAGCTTGCTTCTGGTAAATTGGAGGAAAGAGAAGACAATGTCCTGTAGTAATTGTATTTCTTCAAAATATGTTGTGTACAAGGACCTCCCTTTTGCTGCAGAGACCTCCCAGCTGTGTAGGAAATAGCCAGGCCCACTGAGGGGAACCCAGATCACTGCACAGCTCCTCCCCTGAGAGAAACCTGGTGTCTGGCTGCACACTGGGAGAAAGCTGTGGGCTCTGTAGTACCCAACCATACCGAGCAGCTTGTAATATTGCATTTTGTCTAAAATGATAAACTTTCTTTGAGTAGCTGAAGAAAAAGCCCCTACTGCTAGAGGCCTTGCCTGGAGGTAAAAGCCAAAGAGATTAAATGGATCAAAGTCTGCTTTGTCAGACTGAGCATATGACCTTGAAGCTCCTATCAAGGACTAATGATTGATAATTATGGGAGTGGAGGTGTTTCATGATATTTCTATTATTTCTCAAGCAGTTATTGCTGCTTGAGTCCTTGTAGGTGGAGGCATAAAATCAATTGTGGAAGCCAAATCAACATCACAGATAGTACTGGCAAGATCTGTTACCCACTCAGAAAATCTTTCACCTGGGAAACAGAATGTTTTATATCCTCACATGATTTCACAAATCTTTCCAGACACAATTCCTCCTCTTTCCAGAACCCAGACCATAGGAACCCATTGTGTGGGAGAGGCTTATGCTTTCTGGTTCTGTGTCTAACAGTGAGTTATCAAATATGACAGAAAGTCTTAAGGAGCCATTTTCCTCTCTGAAAATAGAACCATGTTCTCTTTTTGCCCAAAGGGCATTTTTGGTTTCTTCCACAAAACAAGTACAATCTTGGGGAAAAAAATAAGCAAGAAGTCAATAAAGTAAATCACACACAGCCTTCAAAATTAATTTGGGACAAAGCTTCACTGTAAGCCTGACTGCATGAAAAATAGTACATGGAGGGGCCTGGTAACATGCTGGGGTTTCACTGATCTTTAAAGGAATACAGAAACACCCACGACTTTTTTTTCAAAATGAGGAAGCCATAGAAATGGTATGGGCACATACGGTGACAAGTTTTCTGAAATTCCACTATCTTGGCTTACACTGAGAAATTTGTGAAAGAAACTGTTAAAAAGCAATTGACAGAAAAGTTTGGGTTTGCTTCTTGCTGGCTAATTAAAATATGTAGTGTTACCCTGACTTCACAAGGATCCTTCTGGGAAGATTAAATGTTAAGTGAACCTGATATATCATCCAGAGTATTTATTTATGTGAGTTCAAGTGTGTGACTATTGACAAGCAGTGGATCCAACACTTATCCAGATTAGTCCAGGTCATCCCCCTCAGTATGTACACATTTGTCTGAATATTTACAGGTAGGCTATAGATAAGCAATTGGTGCTTGACATCTGTGTTGGAGTCTACTCCCAAAGATTAATTTTTGGCAGAGTTACTGATTTCTTCCATGCCTAAAATGGCATGATCCAATATCTCCTTCATGTTATCAGGGAATACATGAAGTCACATGCATGAGTACTGAAGCTACCACCCAGGTGACAGAGGAGGATGTAGCAGTTTGGGCATTGCTGCTGTGGGGTTCAGAAATGCTGTAATGATTCTTTTCCTAAAAGAACTGAGTTTGACTTCAGTTGCCATGAAGAAAATAACTGGATAACATACCTTTAAATTGTAGAGGCTATGTGCTAATTTCTTCTGCATTAGCCTAATTCACAAAGCAAGTGTTACATATGAAGACTTGGCCTCCCAAGATGTATTGCTAATGGTGGCATTGATTTTATGAATATTCTGGAAGCATGCTGAGGGAAAAGATATGGGTCGAGATTAGGAAAAGAAAAAACTGTGAAACATATTATTCCTAAAAGAATTGTAACAAACAAATATTTTCTGCAAATCAGCTGATATTTCTTAGAAATATGGAAGGCCTAGAAGTGACTGGGCATGGAAGGGAAGGAAAAAATAATTCCAATCACTAGGAGTAGTCCAAGCACATGGGAAGAAGAGCATGAAGTAAAAGAGCAAGAAGAGGAAGAGGAAGAAGCACGAAGAGCATGAAAAACAAGAAGTAGATTCTCGTCTACCTCTTCTGAGACTAAAATACTTTCCTGAATTGTTCAGCTGATCTTGTGACAAACATCTTCATTTTGGGGCTGTCCAATCTTATGCTCATTGAAAAGAACATTATTATTTAGAATTTTTGAAATTAATTGTATGCAGACAATCTTCTTGTTATCATCCTTTCTGCCATGGTAAACAGTTTAGCAGAACCTGGAATTAACTGCTACCATGAGCCAGTCATAAACTGTCTTTCTAGAAATATTATTTAAAATGCATCCTTACATTTTTCTGGCAGCCTGTCCACAAATGAAATCTGGATGGCCAATGCTTAGCTGAAGGTGCATGAATAATACTTTTTTACCCAAAAACATCTAATCAGTTTTCCTTGTCCTTTAAAATGAAACCTGAACTTCTGAACTTTAATCTGACTTTGTTAACAGTTAGAAGCCTGTACTAAAAATTCTCCCAAGTCACATTTTTAGAACTTGAGTTCCACACTACTTGTTTCACTCTGAGAGCCAGAAAAAGTGCTCAGTAGATTTGAAATTCCTCTGTTCATAGATGTAGAGACTTTACTATGCAGTACTAGGTGTAAGATGTGAAATGGATTTCATTACACCTCCTGGATGACTCTGAGAATGTTTCAGCAGTCTTTGCCATTTTGAAGAGCTCTTGAACTAACTGAAATTGTGTCAGGAACTGACACTACTTAACCTGATTCTATGGAAGAACACGTAGGATGTGGCAGGAAGGAGCCTTATGGTCATGCTGCTGATCTCTCTCTTCTGGCCTGGATCAAACTGGAAGAAAATTTGAAATAATACAGGAAAATTATCTAGTGCTAAAGGTACTTTCATACATAACATAGTTCTAGTGTAAATAAATATAATATATAGAGACAAGAGTATTTGTTGGATAGCTGTCCTTTGTATATATGAAGAGGGGAAGTGTTATTTATACTTTGGGATTTTATTCTGCATGGAAACAGCAGAGAGGTACACAAACAAAAGCATCACTAATTTCATCATGGTACAGAAAGGGTAAAATTATTAGCTGTCTCTGCACTGATGACTCACTAACCTTCCTCACGTTTATGCCATGGTGACAAGGTTTTCTGGGTCCTCACGACAGAGGTGCTCTAATGCAGACAGCGAGGATAGGTTTCAAAGGCTTTAAACACAGAAGACCTAGATACTTTTTAAGAAGAAGAAATGTATTCCTCTTGACACCTGTGAGACTGTAGACACTAGACCTTGAAAAAGTAGTGTTTAAGGTGAAACCCTGAAAGAAGTGGAGAGTTTTTCTTCATGTCTAACCTCTGAGTCTGACACCTCCTTTAGACCTTACTTTCACAAAAATAAAGCTTCGTCAGTATTTTGTGTGTTTTGAAAGCAGATCACAAAATCATGGAGTTATAGGAGATAATTCATCCTAGAGGAATAAAGGAACTGAATGTATCCATCAGCATGCCCTATTACAGATGGTTACAGCCTGCAGTCTGCGTTCAGCCATGGTTCTTGCCGATGGTTCCAATAGTGATGGTGGCACTGATGGCTCTGCTGGTCCCAGCAAATGCTAAATTCCTTGTCTTTGTTCAAAGGATTGAAACAATCAGCAGTAGCAAAGGAGGAAATTAACTATATTAATCAAAGGCAGGAAAGAAAGATATAACAATTCTCAAACTGTAGTGTACATTAGGATATTGGAATTGTTTCAGGGCTGTGTTCAGTTATCAGAAAGGACCAAGTTATGGCTAAGTTCACCCCATTTTTCAGGTTCTTGAAAGAAACAGTTTGGTGGCATCCATGAAAAAGATATGACATCTTATAATTGTTACTTGAGCGATCTATTGAATGGATACTTGAAGAAGAACAAGGGAATATGGTATGTTCATCACAAATACAGACTGAGTAGGCATGTCATTGTCATGAAAATGCATTGTAGTCACATTGTTCTGTTCCATTAATGCTGAAGCTCTCTTGTAAGCTCACTTCTATAATCATCCACCTATTCTATCACATAACTAGAATAGATGCCATTTCCAGTTCCTTAACTTCCTACAGATTTGTCTGTGTGAGGTTTATTTTTTTTAGTAGTACAAAGATTTAATCATAAAACTTCTTTTTTGAGATGTCTAATAATGGCAGAAAGCTGAGTGGGTGGAGGGAGGTAATCAATGTTTGCATCCTGTGGCATTCGGCTTCAATTATGCTGCTGAAACCTGGAAGCTGTGATGTTTTAAAGCAATCATCCAGTGTTACGCATTTCAGCTATTCTGGAATCTCTAGTTTGTTCACAGTTTATGCTATAATTACTGCAAATATATCCCTCATTCCTTAAATTAGGTTGCAGGTATTGAAACAAGTTATGTAGGCATTCGATAATTAGCAACAGCTAGTAATAATAAAGTAACAATCACAAAAGAAAGCAAGGAAAATATGTCCTGCTTTCCATTGCAAAATTTTCAGAGAGTCACTGATGTCACTCAAATGTCAGCTTACCATATACCACACACAGCTCTTATGTTTCTTTTTGCACTGTAATCTGATAGGTATTTTGTACATAAATTTTAGACACTAAAACTGCCTCTGTCCTAATACTTGGACGTTGTTCCAGTCCCCACACCTTAGTGCCATTTAAGAATGAGAAAATACAAGGTGCCTCTCTGTAATGATAATAATGTATATTTAGTCCCATTGGTGCAAATGTTTCAACTACCCCTTGGTTTAGTTTTTAGTTTCTCTTTCCCATATAAATCACTTTCAGTGCATGAGAACTATGTACTTACTCTAAGCTGAAACATTAAAAGACAAAACAGTTGTGCCTTTATAAATGTGATGAGAGAAGATGGATATCTCCCCAGCAACACTGAAGACTTGAATTTCCTTAACTCCTCCTTCACAGGGTGCTCTATTTATGGAATCAGCAATCGCCAACAATTTCCATTTTTCTAAGTAGAATAAAATATTAAGATCAAGTAATATGAAAAAGGATCAAAACAAACCCCCACATAACCAAAAAGTAAAGTGGATTAGTAGAGAATAATGTAAGATCATGTCATACTTACATGATATAATTTAAATTACTCACACCTATAGTATTGTAACAGTTATATCATTTATAGTGATGTACTATCCTTACTATAGTAACTCTTCATACGATTTTGGTTATTCATGCCATGCCCTGTGGGATACACTGATCATGTTTAGATCCTTATAGTGGATTATAAAAGAGGAAGGAACTGCATTATAAAGCTGAAATCAGTTTGGTTTTTTTCTCAAAAATTGTTCTTTAGCCTTTAGTCATCTAGAAGCTTATTTGTACTCAGCATTAGCCTCTCAAGAGAGCACTGGTTCTACACCCATCCCTTCACCTTACTGTACAGACAAAGACAGTAGTGAACTAAATTCTTTCTTGTTTTTTTGTTTGGGTTTTGTGGTTTGGCTTTTTTAAGCAATTTCAGCTGTAGGCTTACTGGTTTGGCTGCCTGCAGACATACCTGGAATACTTGTGAAGGTATGTGGTTTCTTGGCTGTACTGAGAACTTTAGACAGATTGATTTAAGAGGAAGTACTTTGGAGATATCTGATGAGAAATTGCTCTGTGCTTAACAAATTGCTCTGGACAAGAGAATGAAAATAAAGAAATGAGATTTCAGGTGATAACCTCCTGAAAACAAAGAGCCAGAAGATTAGAACCGGGATGTGGTCAGAAGTTTCTGAACAAAATATCCATGGTATCTTCCTTGAGTTTCTGCCACTGGAGTTGTGTTTCCGATGTGTGCTGTGCACAGGGAGTATATCTCCTGTACATAAGAGCACGTTACTGTCTTCTGCATTCCCACTGCTGTTCCTTCTGCTTGCCATGAGCTAACCAGGTGTTGACATTCAGGTTCTCTTACCATTATTATGATGCACTACCTGAGATCAAGCATTGAACTTGAATTACAGCAACAAGAATCTAGAAATGAAATTCAAAATGAATGTATTTTGGTAACGTTTGTGGCTTTGGAGTTACATTTCTTTTACAAATAAACACATTAAACTTCTTTATTGCTATATGTAAAATTCTCATCAGACAGAGGAGTAGAGGAATTCAGTAGATGATTTCGGGTTTCAGTATATCATTTTTGGGGACTTTGACCTGTCCTACATACTGTGTAGCTACAGACATGGCATTTAATTTGCCTGCGACTTAACTTCCCACCTGTGACATGGGAATGGAAGAACTTCTCTCTTCAGACTGCTATGATGAGAAATAAATATTGGGGACTACTTAGATGCCATAATAATGGATACAAATTAAACACATTACATATAAGATGATGGAGTTGGGATTATTGTGAATTACTAAGAACAGATTCAGGTCAACTGGATTGGTGGTCTTGGAAAAAAAAATGGAATGGGTCTGCGCACGTGTGAGAGTGAAGCCCGCGTTTTTCAGTGTGTCAATGCAGACAGTACCTGAGGTAAATTCGCCTATTTTGCAGTGGGAAGGGCTGTAGGCTCTCCGAGGGCACACACCGCCGCAGCGCTCCCTTTTGCCGCCCGAGGAGCCCCCACCGGCCCGGCCCGGCCCTGCCCTCCGGGCCGCTCCGCCGCGCCCCCTGGCGGCACCGGCCCTGCCCCGCGCCCCGGCCCTGCCCCGCCGACCGCGCGCGTTCGCCGCCCGGGGCTTTTGTGGCGGCGGCCCCGGGAGGGTCACCCCGCGCCGGGCCTTGGAGTGCGGCCCGCAGGCGCTGTCCCAAGCCGCTGTCCCCTGCCGCCGCTGCGGTTGCTCGGGGCGCGGGGACCCGCACACGCACTAACGCGGCAGGAGGGGATTCCCCGCACAGCCCGCGGAACGGGACAGAACGGCGCGGGAGTTTCCGTGCAGGAGCCAAGGGGAAGACACCGGGGAGGTCCCTCGTTCACTAATACGTAGGGAGGAGATTCCCCGGACGGCCTGCGGGACGGGACGGAGCGGAGTTTCCGTGCAGGGCTCAGGAGCGGCGAGACCGGGGAGGCGAAATCGGGACCGTATCCTGGGCACGCCTCCAGCGGGGCACTTCCCCGCCCCGCCCGCCCTGGGGTCGCGGCGGCCCCGGTGCCGCATATCCCCGGAGGGCTCCGCCGTGCCCCCTCGCTCGGGCCGTCGGGCTCCCCGCGACCGGGGTGGGCTCGCGCGGCTCCCGCTGGCGGTGACGTCACGGCCCGCTCCCGCCTCGCCGCTCCAGTCGGCGAGCGCATCCCGCGGGCGCGGAGCGGTGCGGAGTGGGGCTCCGCGCCACGGGCGGCAGCGGCGTCGCGCTGTGGAGGCCGGCAGGCACCGCCTTCTCCCTCCGTCCCTCCCTCCCTCCGTCCGTCCCTCGTTCCCGCCCGCGCCGCTCTGTCCCATGTTCGGGCTAGGGAAGCCGGCGGGGCAGCAGGAGCTGGGCAGAAGCGGTGGGCTTCCGAAGATGGCGTCCGTGGGGGATTTTAACGTACTGAGCTCCAGCATCCCGGCCACCAAGGTGGAGCTCTCCGTGTCCTGCAGGTACGGAGGCGGCTCATGACCGCGCCACCCGCTCGCCCCGCGGCGTCGGAGGGGGCGGACGGGCGGGGGCCCCTCGTCCCGGGCTTGTCAGCGGAGCGGGCGGGAGAAGGGCAGCGCGGGATACCCTCCGCATGCCCCGCGCTGTGCGAGGCGCTCTCGCCCCTGCCCTCCGAGCGTGCCAAGCGCGGGCAGCTGCCAGCGCATCCTCGGGCAGAGCCGGGCGCAGCCCGGGGCCGGCTGCCAGCCCGCTGCAGCCCGCTGGCCGCGCACCGGGCGTGTCCGCCGCAGGGTGCTGCCGGCCGGCCCCGGGAGCCAAGCGCCGGCTCCCGCGGCGGCTCCGGGTTCTGCCAGACGGGCAGTGGCTGCCGCCGCCCCGCGTCCTGCCGGAGTCGCGCCGGTGAGTGCGCAGGGCTCGTTATCCGGCCGGTATTTAACTTCTGGAGCTGTCCCAAGTGCCGTGGTGGGGACGGAAACCTTCCATCCGCAGTAATCCTGTCGTGGGTTCTACAAGGCTCTCTTGCGAAACTTAGGAGTACGTGCGTGTTGTGTTGCCTCGTCATGTTTTACCGTAACGTTACTGCCGAGAAATTGAGGAAATGCCAACCCGAAACACCACATGTAGTGTCTGTGGTTTTGTTCCTTTGACGCTTGATTATCGATATTTCAAAACTCCTGTTTTCTCCCGAGATGCAGAGATTTTCTCATTAGAGGTCTAAAAAATAGTTTTATTTGTGCATTTTTTAATTCGTGTCTTCGTTCACATTCCACGACTTCCTTAAATATTTCCTAGTAGTTGCAAAGCCGTGACGCCTTTCACCAGCAGAGTTGGCAGCTTCTAGCGGAAAATTTGAACTCTCAGTGTATTTCCTGATGGGAAATGCGACAGAGTTCCTTCTGCAATCCGTTGCTTCATTTTATAATGTAGCTCCCCATTTTATAACGTTGCTGTTTACCTGTACTACTAACACGATAGAACGGTAGTGCTCTAAACTTATTGTCAGACCACTCTCATCTCTTTGCTTAGTAAATAAAGTCTGGTTTGATGTTTTATCAAGTGTGAATTTCAAAAGAAGGCTGAAGCAGTGAGAAATAGAGTAAGATTAAATTTTTAATACTGAAACAGTCACCAGGCTGACAGATAAACACCCCGTTGTACTTGCTGTCTCTGCAAGGTTCACAAGCACCAACTGTTGTCAGAGGAAAGGTGTGTGCTGTAATGTGTAAAAGCATTCCAGAACCTTTACTTTACTTTTAAGTTCTTCAGATAGCCTGTCACAGATACAGATGTCAGAGCACTTATGCTGAATTTGACCCAATTTGCTTCGTATGGGAGTTCCTTTAATTCCAGGTATCATTTGTGTATACCTGCTATGTTTCACAATAATCCATCAGATAGTTACATAGAAATGCAGGTATAGAATACAGTCAGTCGATTCTGACCTTACTTGTAACTAATTTCAGTATATAGTTTACAGCAGCAGTTTCTCTGTAGATGTTGTTAAAAGCCATGCCAGTTTTGTTAAAACTTTAGAATTTGTCTTGATGTCAAGTGCAAAAGGATGGGAATTTCCATGGAGATTCCTTTCTTCTGTATGTGCTGGATGGCAATTTTTGATTACAAAATTATGCTTCAGAGCAGAGTATAAAATGAGTGACACTAGGGCAGAGATTAATGGTTAACACGTTTGTGATTCATCTGTAAACACATTCATTGGCTAAAGCTTGTGAAATGTGGTGTTAAATGAAATTGTGAAAGACTGCAAGAGCAAACTGCAAAATTCTGAGAGTGCTGAAAATTCTTTAATAATTAGCAGTTGTGTATTCTTTAACACCTGGAGAGAAATGCTTTTAACAACAGTTTGGGTCATGATGGTTTTTTTCCTTGATATTTATAGAGTTGTAGGACAAATGTTGTCACTAATTTAACATCAACAATTGTTAGCTGATAACTATCATATGTTCCTAGATTTTTTTTTCTTGGGTTTTTCTTTTTGTTTGGCTTTGGGGTTTTTTGTTGTTTGTTGTGGTGATGTTTTGTGGGTTTTTTGGGGGGGTATATGTTTTTTGTGGGTTTTTGCTTGTTTTCCTTGTAGGAGGGAAGTTCTTCCAGTTTGTACAGGTGGTGTAACTTGTGGTCAGTGAAGCAGTGCAAACTGTTTGTACCATAAAGTAAATCTGTGACTCTTCTTTCTTTTATAATGTCTTATTCAGTAAGGATACAGTTTCTATTCCTTTAGCTGTCAATTCCGTGTGGTTTATTTGTCAGCATTTCCCAATTTGCCTGCATCCTCACACTGCCAGTGTTGCCACAGTATCCAGATTGAGCATATGCAGATGGCATTACACTACTTGAAATTCTCCAAGCCACCCTGGTTTAGCTTCAGGGTCACATTAGGTAGCCTTTAGGAGAGATGCATCTCATGGGATGAGAAATTCTGTTAAAATTGTAAAATCCAGAACTGTTTTGGTTGTCAGGCAATGCTCTTTCTGGAATTTCTTCATGACTAAAAGTTTTTTATATCATTCCCATTGCTTTTGAATGCCAGCATTAGCTGTAACTTTAAAAATGCTGCAAAAGCAAGAAATTAATTTAATACTAGTTATTACTACTCAGTGCCTATTAGATAAAAACTTCACAATTCTTTTCTGGCTCTCTAAGATGCAGTTTATCAGGAAGCAGAAGTCTTTGACTCAAGAGCCAGCTCTAATATGGCAGAAGAACTTGCACATGTATCCCAGAGAATCCTTTGGTGTTGGTTCTTGTCCACTGTTGTCTGGATCAATTGCTGTAGTAGCCATCTCCCTCTGCACCCTGTCTCTCCCTTCATCACATGTGCTGAAAGGCATTTATGATCTGGTGAAAATGTTACTGTCACCTGCCATGCAATCTATATTTGTCGCTGCCTGGCATAATTCTGCACAATTGTCCTGTGGTGAAGGACCAAGACCTTGTCCCTGCAATCTGTGTGAAAGAGTGGAAGTAGGCTGCACTCTGTCCTTTTACTCGCTGTGTTTTCCAGCCAAAAGATTGCTCTTCCTCTACAGGGGTGTTTGCACTGCATGCTGGTTATAACCCTGTGTCTAGACACGACTCTTTCCAGCCATGTGTGTAAGCTTGTGGTCTTATGTGAGCTTCAGGTAAGCTTCAGGACATAGACCTGTCATCCTGTTTTCCCTCTGTTGATGTTCTCCAGTGATTCCAATCTAGTTAAGTCTTGGAAAAACTTAATAGTCTGTTCCCATCTTCCCTCTGTTAGTGCTGTTACTATGTGTTGACCAAAGTAGTTTATCTAAGGCTGAGAACTGAAGGATTGTGGTTATACATCTATAAGTTTGTGCTCTGTGTGAGCATTCAAAATTCAGTGTAGTTTAATGTGTTCAACTTTTTAATTTTTTTGTTATGATCTGTATAATGATGGTTTCTGTTTATCATGGTTACTGCGTGGACAGGCCTAGGCTTTTTTCCTGTAGTACCTGATAATTCTGCAGACTTATATTAATAGAAAGGTCAAGAGTTTTGTTGTATCTCATGTTAATGTTTATTTATGGACTTATCAATCAGAATTATCTTATTGAGAGTGTTTTTTAATATCTAAAGGAAAGTGAAGCTGTAGTTTTATCGTTTTGACTTCTAGTAGTGTATCGAAGATGACATGGTTATTGGAAAGACGGTTTTAAAATATTGACAGAGTGCAGGGTCACTTTGCTAATTCAGAACATTTGTTGTGATAATACTGCTTTGAAAGGCTTTACGTTCAGTCAGGCAGTGTGTCTTTATTGGTCTGGGTTTATGTTGGATACACTCTACCCTGCCTGTGTTCCCACAACAGGCGTTATGTGCATAAAGGCGCCATAAACACCTTGTCACAGTTAATTCAACAGAAATACAGTTGGTTGCCCATGCCTGTTTTGGATCAGTCCTATGCCCCCTCACAGTTCGTAAAGAAATCTAACGTTAATGAATGAGCTGAATGGAATGAAACAATCCCTATTCTCAGTAATTGAAAATACTCAATTTCAAGTTTCTTGCACAAACAAAAAATATCAGTTCAGAATTTTTCTTTGTGTTTGGTAGTGTGAAAGTCTTAACCAACCACTTCCAAGTGTTTGCAATATCTAAAAGTATGTTTAAGTATATCTTTGACTGTCCTAGGCATTGATCTCTGGCAAGATCATGTCTCTCCAGCCATCATACTTACCTTCTGTGTTTTTTAAAATATTAATAATTTGTTAGCAGTCTCTGTGACAGAAAGATAAAGTGATAAAGGAGATATTCATAATGAATTATTTGAGCTTGTAACTCTGTGTAGTAAAAATACAGAATATAAAATTAATTTTGATTGTAAACTTGGTTTTCATCTTCCTGCTTTCTTTGTGTATGTGTTTCTAGATTGGATTAAAAGTCCATGGAGTGGTTATGTGTGACTGGCAACAGAAGGTTGATCTTACAAGTCTTTTTTCTTTGAAATGATACTGCCTAGAGAACCAGCTGGTTTCAGATGAGAAAAAACATAAATGGTTTACAGTGTCCATAGTCATGGAGATGCATTCCTGATAGAGTGCAAGTTTAGTTTTCACCTGTGTGTCTCTATTGTTGGAAATTTAAACATGCAGTAGTGTGACTAATAGAATTTAAAGTGGATAGTTTGCACTATAGGTTTTGTCTAGCAATAGCTAGTGATGGAAAGATGGATGCTAGTGTCTTTACAAAGAGTTCCATGGGTGAGTGTCTTAAGGAGGAATGGGAGTTAGTGTCTTTGAAATGGGTCTTTAGTGCCTCTGCCAACCTCACGCTGCAGAACCCAGGCAGTTTGACTCCTGAACTTGAGGGTAACAGACAAATGGGTCAGCACAAAGTCAGTTGCAGAACCCACATAGCCCGAATTTCTAAACTGTGGAGGAAAATGACATGTTCAAGGGGGGAATGTTGTAGGTGGTTTGGGAAGGCTGTACCTTCCTACTACTGCAGCCACTGGGGAAAGAAAGAGGTCAACATGTGGCTGGGATTTTAGGATAAAAGGGGGCTGCGTCCTCTGAAACCTCAAGAGAGAAACCCCAAACCCCACGGGCATGTGGCTGAGTGGACTCTCTCCCTTTATTAAATAACGGCATTGGTCTCCTCTGTCTCCTTCATGGACAGTGGCTTTTCATGGCATGATTTTCCATACACAAGGGACAGGCTGTTTTAACCTGCCCCTGAGATGGGGCAACTGAAAGTTCTTACTAGAAACCTCATGGAGGATTAAAGTGAAATGAGACTGAATGACCAATGTGTATACACATGGCAGGTTTATTTCAGAACAGTTTGGTTACATTGGAAAGGAGATATGTATCTGCTTTGGAGAAATATAATTATATAAAGTATAACAATATCACTTAGGAAAATATACAAAGAAAAGAAAGACAAGGTAAGAGTACAAAAGAAGAAGAAAGATATCACTACCAGTGGATCCAGCACTGATACTCGATTGTTGAAATTTTGATGTCTTTTGATCAAAGTTGTGATCACAGTGTTTATTTGCCAGGGCTGGAGAAGTCCCCCTGTTGTGGTTTGGAATACAGGGAAGTGATGGGTGGGAAGAAAAGATTCAATGGTTGAATATATGTTCAGGTGGAAGGCCCAGGTTCCTCCCCTGGGAGTGGAGCCTTACACTCTGAAATAGTGTGGATCATGCACAGTCTGGGGGTGCTTCAGGGGACTTTGAAGATTGGTGGCCCTTTTTAAGACATGACCACTGTTTCTCATGACTGCACAGGTTGAGCCAGTTGTGACTATCAGAACGAATTAATACCTTCAGGCTTACCTGTGAGTGTCCCGATACCTCCCCAGGGGGTGACTTTACACTTGAGTCTCATCGGGAGAGGACATTGGCATGATAAAAAGCATTACTCCGCCTTGCAGGATCTGCTTCTTACTGGCCTTTTTGGTTTGGTGTGGTCATCCTCTGGTGGCTGGGTGTGCGCCTCCTCTGCAGCTGGGCTGTTCTTAGGAAGATCAACGGTTTCACCCCACACCCAAAAATTCTTCTGCTCCCCGTTGTTTAGGGGGTGCGAATCTGGCCCCAGCAAAGCACCTGTTGCTTTTGCAAATCTGATTTTTGAGTCACTAACCTTTAACATGTCAGTTCCCATGCAGGCTTCAGGTTTCACACAACCTTGGGAGTGTCAGGACTTGTCAGGTTTTGTCTGAATGTGCCTTTGCCTATGTGGAGCTTTGTTTGGTTTTACTTAGCTGCCAACCCGAACCTGCTCTCTTTTTTTCTAGGTACTGGGTGGCTACTGCTTAGTTAGTTTCCTTTTGGCTTGTCCTTGTATAATTGTGTGGTATAACCTTATTTCCTTCAGCAGATAGTAGCAAGTAGTTATTATGTGTATAATGATATATTTGTGACCCTGAGAGAAAGGTGCAGTGCAGAGGAGCAAGTGGGGGCACAGGATGGGAGTGGGGCAGCAGAGGGTGAAAAGAGGGTACTCAGGATGTCCCCGTTACTGGGGACCCCAGTGCTGTAAAGAGGTCACCAGTGGTTGGTAAAGGAGTGCAGTTTGGGAGCTGGGCAAAACCAAAAGTGATGAAAGAGCAGGTCTCAAGCAGGTGTCATACAGGCTGTATATGGTGTACAGTAAATGTGGATGTAGACTGGAGTTGCAGATGCATGAACTCAGAGCATGTTAATTCAGCTGGGGGTCCTTGGAGTGGGGAGGAAGAAGTCATCAACATCATACTCCTTCTGAGACCACCTCTTCCTCCCCTGCCACTGCTGTAAACTTCATGGTTGTCCATGGCAATAAACTTGGCAATTCCTTTGGGTTTTTTTTAACCCTCAGGAGCAATCAGCAGACAGGAGGTGGGACACTGACAGGTGGCTCACTGTTACACCCTCCCTCAGCTGAAGCCCACTGTCATAGGTCTCAGAAAGGTGGCATACAGGACGGCCTGGCAGCAGGAAAAGATCTAGGTGCAAGGAAGGGTGCAATGGCTTTGTGTATTTTTATGAAGATTTTCTGTGGTAGAATTTTCCTCACTTTTTTATCTGCCCATCTGAGCAGTGGCTAAACAACCAAGTGTCCTGCACTGGCAGAGAAAGGATGAATATTACACTGATGGTATATATTTCCTTTTAAAATTACTTCTTTGAGGTATACCTTTTAAAAAGTTGTTTCAGAAAAACTACAAAACCAATCTGTAGGTTTTATATGCTGTTGTACATTAATTAAATGGTGTATTAGATGTATTATACATTCCTAAAGAAATCAGATCACACCTGGGGCAGCATATCCATGGATTTGGATGGTCTGAGTGAAAGTAAGTGGAAAGGAGTGGTGAGTTGACACTAGATTGAAAAGCTCTTTTGACCACCAGCAGTCATTAGTGCCATTTCCCAGGATACATCACCAGAAGCTCAGAGCCAGAGACTGTTTACCTGCCCACCCCTAACAACATAAATGTGGGTGGTTTATTCTGTTGGTTTCAAATAGAATTTTGGGTTGGTACTGAAGCAGAGTTCCACCAGTTTGTGATAGTACTAATTGGTCTTTTTTTTTAAATTTAAACTGAGGTAGTCCAAGATTATTTAGGTCTGTTTCATCTGCACAAATGTATTTTATAACCCAGTACTTCCTTCCTATTGGTTTCAACAGAATTCCTGTAAAACTATTGCTGTGTTAGAGTAAATAAACTTGGCAATTCCTTTGGGGTTTTTTAACCCTCAGGAGCAATCAGCAGTTCTAATAGAGGTTTCATCCTAAAATTGTTTGTATACATCCAGCCAGAGATGGCTTTCTGTGGGTTGTGTTAAAACTCATGGAAGCGCTGCTGATCTTACCCTTCTCATTGCTTCTCCCTTTCTTTTTTCCCTTATGCCTTCTGAATCAATATAGCTTGACAATGAAAGTTACTGTGAGGCTCAAAATTATTTGTTTTCTGGTGAATTACTTCTCCAGAGGTTATGAAGAGGTATTGTGAATGTTTTCTTAAGCTCGCACATCAGAGATATGTTTGCTTTCTTTCCAGTTCTTCTGGTGCCCCCAAAGAGTGGAGAAGGTTTGAACAGAAATGAACAGGTCATCCTAATTGCCTGTTAGTCAGTAATCACTGTGGTCTCACCTGTGAGCCTATTGTAAGAAAACCAGTTATTTTGACAATAATGTAAAATTCTGAGAAATTGTCTGATCTGCTGTTATGTTCAGGGCATTTTGAATCTAGAGATCTGGAGGCTAATAGCTGGCTTTGTTGTGCTCTGACAGAATAGAGAAGGAGAGAGTGAAGAGCTGTGGAAGGGTGACTGTTTAAGCTTCCACTAAGTAATTTGTGCAATTACTCTGCAGGTAGGTCAAGTGGGCTCTTCACTTGAGTGGACTCTTTGGATCATACGTCATCTGAGGACTGATCCTTGCAAGTTCAGTGGTACCATTAAGGCTGAGGGGTAGTGCCTGCTAGGTAATAATACACTTATGTTACAATTAGTGGTACAATGGGTACTATTCTGCACATTAAAAAGTGATTAGGATGCTCTTTTCGTTATCTGGATCTTCCGTGAAAAAGGGATGTGGGCCCATCATTAAGTGAGGGAAGCAGAAATGCTTTTATTCAATGAGCTATGGACAATTCCTTTCCCCATGGATTGATAAAGGTGTGAGACAAGTAGTGTGTGCTTATAATATATAATACAAATATGATATACTGAAAATGTATATTTTCTAAAAATTATTTTGCATGAGTAACCAACTTCTGTGTTTGCAAACTGCTGAGTGCTTTATTTCACAACCGAGAAATCTTTGCATGCATTTAAATGTAAGTCCAAAGAGGAAGAGAAACATAAAGCCATAGCACCCAGAGAGATTTTGACAAAATAATCTGAAGTGAACCACATATTTATCATTAAAGATGTCAGAGCTGTTGCAAGCAAAGTAAGTCTTTTTCCAGTCAATACAGATTTTTAATTTTTTAAAAATTTTGAAACTAGAAAATCAGATTTTAAGCTGCTCAGTTCTGTAGTTGCTAGTAGTTTCTGTAGTGGTCTGTTCTTCAAGGCCAGAATTCTATGATTTCTGATGGGAGAATTGGATTTACTTCTGCTTATCAGCTTGGTGTAACAAAGGCTTTAAAAAAAAAAGTACAGAGAAGGAAGTTCAGATATTGATCACTAAAATAAAGTAAAATTTGATAGAAAGTATATGTGGACAAGGAGAGTAAATGCTACTTTTTAGTATACATCTGACAACATACACAGAGTGGATGAGAGATTGAAGGAAGCATTGAAGGCTGTGATGGTTCCTGGTGAGCTACCACTGCTGACCAGATCATTGAAGCATCTGATTTATACAATTGACTTGTTTTAGGTTAAACAGTACAAAGCAGTTGGCATTAGGAAATATTTCTTTGCTGAGAGGGTGGTCAGGTGCTGGAACAGGCTTTCTAGAGAGGTCGATGCCCCAAGCCTGGCAGTGTTTAAGACGCATTTGGACAATGCCCTCAATAATGTTTTGTAACTTTTGGTCAGCCCTGAAGTGGTTGAGCTGTTGGACTGGATGATCATTGTAGGCTCCTTCTGACTGAAACATTCTGTTCTAAAAAAACTTCTTGAGCACTGAACTGTTATTTTGATAAATTTTTATGGAGTTTATGAAACTATGCAAACAAAGCTAAATACGCTTTTTTAAATAAGCTTTTAACTTTGTCTTATTTACTGATCACTTTCTTTCCCACTCTGGGGAAATGGCTCTCATTATACAGAAAAAAATGATCCCAGCATTTCCAGTATTATTGCCATGGCTTCTATTAATTTTTTTTCCCCTTAGACATCTATGCTGTTGCAACTGTTTTGGAAGATCCACACCAGAATGGGCAGGTGCAGAATGAATTCCTTCAAGATCTGTGCTAGTAGAATAATGCTTTCTGCCCAGATGTTCCCAGACTTCCTTGCTAGAGGTGTTTGATATGCATGTTTCTCAAGAAAAAAAGTTTTGTTTTTTTTCCCCCTCTCCCATGATTGATAGAAATTCCTTTTCTATTTGCATTCTTTATCTGCAAGGCTTAATGGACATAGACAAAAAATATACTCACCAAGTTCATTTAAAATATAAGTCTGTTTCTCTCAATACTTTGGTTAGGAGAAAGAAAAAGAAGTTTCAGATATTTCTGGTTTCTGAGTCTGTGAGCTTTCCTGAGACAAAACAGCTTACTACCAAAGACAATGCTTTTCTCACCAAAAAAAAAAAAAAACGCTCTGTATTGCTCAGCATGTGCAGAAAGTGCCATTGAAAACTGAGAGTACAGAGACCACCTAAAGTTCTAGAAATACATTCGGTCTGCTTTCTGGTTTGTTACCATTCCTTGTAGATTGTCCTATGCACAGTTACTGTGGAGTTTTCTTACATTTAAAGGAGCACTTTGATTGTTATTCCTCTGAAATGAAAACTCACAGATGAAATTGAGCAGCCTATTGAGTTGTTACGTGATTTACTGGCCAAATCACACTTTTTTTTCCTTCCTTGTTTTTCCTATTGGCACTTTTTCTTTAAAGTTTCTTTAGAAGTTGGCTGTATTGCTTGAACAGCTTGCCAAGTTCTTACATTATTATTTTGGTTGGCTCTTTATGATTTAGACAATCAGGCATGCTGCAAACTTTGCTGAAGACATTGTTTATTTGTAGGAAAGTGTGTGAAGGGTTGAGTTCAGGGTGTTGCAAGTTGTACTAGTTCAAAACTACGACTTCATTGCATGAACTGATCTGAATTACAGTGTTAACCTTGGGTGTCTACCCTTGCAATCCTTTCAGGGATACTGCTTCTCTAGAAATGTTCTTAACTCATCAAAGATTCTTTATCTTTAAATTCTTTAAGATTCTTTAAGAACCTGCAGAATCTCATCTACAGATTCTTACCTTCTTTTTATGCTGTTCCTGTGGTGGCTGCTTTTTGCAGCTGCTGGAAGTACCAGGGTCAACTAAGCTTTACAGTACCAGGCCACTTTTTATCTTAGTATGTATATGGGAAAATAGAGGGGAACAAAACTTAAAAAGGAGCACAAGAAGAGTAGGAAATATCTAAAGAACTCAAAGCACCTTATCTCATTATAAGCATGACTAAAATTCCTTAATCCTCGTCTACAGTGACAAGCACTAACATAGCAATTATAAGGTCACTGAATGGTCATCATGCAGAGGAATTAAAATTGTTTGGAATTCTAATGGTGAGTATGGGAGATCTGTTCCAAAATCTAATGTGCTATTTGTTCCATGTAAGTCTAATTTTGAGGTTTTACTGCAATTCATTTTGGGATAATCTAATTCTAGTTACCAGGCATTAGTGGTGTATCTAAGTATGTATAATTAAGGAGGAATAGGAGGCAATTTTGATTTTGGGTTGGCAATTCTAATATTGCAGAACTTGCAGTACTGTCTTTTAAAGCAGTTTGTAGTGATTGTTGTCAAATACTGATTTGGGTTTACTGATTTTCCTGGGTTTCTTAATACTTCCAATTTATATTTGCATGATTTTCATCAAGGTAGGATACGGTTTTACTGAGTATAATTGTATGCATAAAAATTGCATATCTGAATGGACTAGAGAAGTTCAGAATAATTAGTGTGTGCAGAATTCAGGTGTGTTCACAGGTAGTAATATTAAAGCTAGTGTGTACTTTGGCTAGATTAAATAAAACAGATCTGTCCAATGTTCTTTTCAAGCTATTTTTTTGTTCGTATTGCTTGTTCTGAAATGTGAACTTGGCAATACCTAAATTTAGAATACGGAATCTTTTCATTGCTGAAGTCTTAATTGGACCACTTAGAACACCTGTATTGAACAAAATATTAATGCGCTTTTCAGCACTGCTTAATAGCACAAAAATAATGTAATTTAAATCTGAATGAGAGTAGTTAATGGTGACCCTTGAAGAGGCTCTACTAGTTATTTAAAAGAATCAGCTATAAGGAATATAAACTGGTTATTTAATCCTTCCTTTTGCTCTGGGGTAGGATCAAAGACCTTTACTAGAAATTGTAGCTATCTGACATGTTCTTGAAGACAATGGATATTTCACATCATGTCTCCCACCTTTAACAGTGAAAGATGGTAAAACAATGGAATAAAGTTCAACTTCTGTGCCTGTGGTGCAGAAGATTCAATTTATGGTTAAACCTCTTCCTACTTGCTCTGTCTACATCGAGGTCAGCTTCCTTTTTTTGCAGTATTTCCCTCATAGATACAGTCTTTCCAATTATTTCTGTTTTCTCTGAACTCCAGTGACTCCCTATCTGTCTTAGATTGCAAGAAATTGGAGTGTCCAAAACATTATTGCTTGAATTGAGTGTTGATCAGTATTATGAAGAGCAGCCAATTAGTCTAAAATGGCATTTTTGTTTGTGTATTCCAGTATGCCTTTTCCCAAAGGTACAAGACTGCTGACTTGCAGTCAATTCATGGTCAACTGTAATGTGTAGGACTGTTTTTGACATAACTGCTGTATATCCAGCTCCATGTAGATATGCTGCATTTTTGCTGTTAAGTTTAATACCTTCCAAAGTATATTAGCTCTTTCTTGTCTCTTTTCAATGGCATCCTCTTTTCAGAACATTTTTCTAGTCTGTCGAGACAGTTTTTACAATTTATTTAATTTTTTTAAATGATGAAATGTTGGTAACTATGCCGAGAATGGTTTCTGGCTAGTCCTGATTCTTTAGAATTGTTGATTTAAGTCTGTTCATCTGTGAATGATTGTCAACTGGCTGAAGTGTGGGTATGATATTGGGACTGCATTCCATAACAAAATTAATATTTATTCCTAGGTGTGTCCTGTGTATGGATTGGTTCTTTTTACCTTACTTGTCCACGACAGATTCTTAGAGATACTTTCTGATGGCTCTGAAATCTCATAGCCAAGCTTTTATGTAAAGTCTAAAGTTTTTGGGTTGAGCTGGCAAGTTAATCTCTGGTAGACCTTTGTGATTTAAAGGTATTTCTCTTCCTGATGCCTGTTACATGTATATATAACATACATGTGGTTGTTTTTTGATTCATGGTATTGGAGTATATGGGCCACAGTTTGCTCAAATCCAAAATGGATAATAAAATGAAATGTAAGCTGACTCCAGTGTTAGTTCTGGCTAAGTCTTGTGTATTAGGAGGGGAGAAGCCTAAATTGACTCCTGATTAAAAATCTTAAAAACGTATTTGCATTGGTATCTGATTTGCATCTTTCACAATTTTTTTATACCTAAGATTATTTTTATCTCTTCTTTTTTTTATAGAAATCTTTTGGACAGAGATACATTTTCTAAATCTGATCCAAGTGAGTATATAGTATTTTATTGTTTCTTCTTAATATGTATTTTAAATGTGCAAACACTGGAATAAAATTAAGTGGGTGATTTTCTTCAGTATCAGTTAGGTTTACATTGTCTTTGTGACAATTACTTAGAATGATTAGGCCACACTTGAATAAGGTACACTTATAATTAATGTTATGCGAACTGGAAATTTAAAGACTGTTATTAATACTGCTTTCCTGAGCTAAATAGTCTCTTATTTAGTATTTAACCTAAAGTTTCCTAAAATTAATACATTCTGGAAAGTTGGGTTGTTGTTTCTTTTTTAGTATCTGTTGTTTTAGATATTTTTCAAAGCTATTAGGCAGAATACTAAATAAACTAGAAGCATTTGTTGCTGCTATTACACACTGTCCACTAATCTTGGAGTCAAATGCTGAAAAATAAAATTAGGTTAATTAATCTCTGGGAAACACTATCTTTCCTGATGAAAAATGGTATGATGGTTTTTTAGTTAATCTGTTCAGAATTATAAGCTAATGACACTCACTTTCCTCATAAGCTGAATTATGACAGGATCCCCCAAAACTCTCATGTCTCTGAATTTATGATGGGACTTTTGATCTAAAATCCATTGCTGTCTTCCTGTATTGGATGCTTTATAAAAACTTTAATCAAGGAACCAAGATCACAAAAAATTTCCTTTATTTTCTGATTATGTTACTCCAAGGAGTTTTGTGTGGTTAATAGACTGGTCCTTAGGTTGTGGTGTCATCTTGTTTCTCCTATAACTCTCCACTTGCTTTTATCCGTAAGTTCAATTTCTTTCTTTAAGCCTGGGCTTTTCTTCCTTGGGATACCACATATTGTGCTTACTGGCATTGGAAATAACCCAAGACACATGTAGTTGTATCAAGTCTCTGGACATGCAGCCATGTCCTCATTTGAATACTGAGTCATGTAGCAGTATGAAACATTTGAGTACTTTTGTTAGAGTATATGTTTTCATTCTGCATCAAAAAAATTCTTGAGAGAGATTCCACAGTACACTTTTGAAGGGAAAAGTTTCCACTTCCTGGGGAAAACCTACAAGAAGTTAGGAGTACTTTTGAAGTTTCTAACCTGTAAAGCTTAAAAAAAAAAAAAAACCAACAAAACAAATCACCAAAACAACCCCAGAAGACATAGTCAATACCATACCTCTAAATGAAGATCACACAGAAACAAAACAGAGTGTTTTGCATATTGATAAAGAATTTTAGTTGGCTAAAAAAATTAGTAAAAATTAGTTGGGAGTTGGATTGGATGATGTTCAAAGGCCCCTAATAATTCTGTAATTCAGTTAAAAAAGACCCGTAGTTAAACTGTTTTGAAGAAAGCTCAGTGACCTGTTGCCTGTAATGATTTCAGAGATCTCTCATATTGGCGAAAGTGATAAGGTGTCTATAGTTCTTAAGCTCAAATATTCTTAAGGACAAGTGCTTCAAGTTTTTATCAGATAGGGCACTGTATGAGGCATCAAGATAGGGCACTGTATGAGGCATAAGTTGCAGGGTTTGAGTGTGTTTGAGCTCCCTGCAGTGTGAGCTGTGTGGGAGAAGGCAATGAGCCACCATGTGACAGTCACAGGTGGTTCCAGTCAGCTCTGGAAACCACGACAGTAGCGCTTGCCTGCCAGAACTTCTGCCAGCCAGGGGAGCACGCAGTGCCCTGCTCAAACACGTCACAGTAAAAATGTGCCAGCAGTTGCAATCTAGATACAGGGCTGCTGAAGATGCTGCCAGAGCCACATGTGTGCAGATAGACTGCTGGGGATGCCTTCTGGAGAGGAGATGCTCCACACAGAGGGCAGTAGCCTGTGCACAGCATAAGAACGTGCAGCTGGGCAAACCAAAGTGATCCTGGCTGGTGGGTGACCCCTTCTGGGAAAAACATGGAAACAGTGGCAGGAAAACGTAAAGAAATCTTAGTATCTATTCTTAAATGTTTCTGAGAGGTAAACTAGTGGTGTGTTTTAATGGATTCAGAATATATGGAAGTATTTTAAAAGTATCATAAACTTGCTTATCAATTTGAGACATACTACTTTTTCAATTAATGTAAATAGCTTTTTCAATTAATGTAAAAAGCTTTTTCAAATTGGTGGTGCGCTTTAGGGGTCTGGTCTCAAGTTGTGAGTACCCAGTTATGCTGCCAAACAAGCCTGTCTGTCACAGGTAAGCAGTATAGAACCATGGAGTACTGTAATACTGTCCTTGGTGAAGAGAGAAGGGGGAAACTGTTGACTCTGGAAGTACTCATATTGTATTTGCACTCTAGAAATTACTTGTCAGAGCAGCTTTGATTCTGGGTATTCTCCAAACAGGGTACATTCAGTTTTAGTACTCTGCAGGTTTTTTTAATAGCCAGTTTAATTTGTTTGCTTGTACTGTCCTTTAGTTGGGCACAGAGATATGGCCCTACTGTAAAAGGGTGAGTAGTATAAAATGTTCTTGTTCTTCTCTGTTTGGAAGTACAGCAGGACAACTTTCCTCAGTGTCTATTCCCTTGGACAAAGGACATTCTTAGGCTGCTCTGTATACAGTAAGTTTATTCTAGAGCTAAAAAGGTGTCAAAGTCAGCATCCTACCACTGCCACAAGATCCACTTTTACAGCCACTGAATTTGCAGCCATTAGATATCTGAAGAAAGAACCATGTAGAGTCATTCTGTATGCTGAGATCTCATTGCTTTTGGCTAGGCCAGTTCTAATATGCTTTTCATACTTCAATGTATTTATCTAAGGACCATACTGGTAGGGAAAATCCAATTTTATCTTCTTGGTCTTTTTCTCAGAGGGACACACATAAATGTAGCTGACTTCCATGTTCTCCTGAAATTAAAAAGGAGCTTGTGATTTTCCTGGTTCTCTTAGGAGATATGCTTGGCCTTTTTTTTGTACTGTGATTGCTACTCAGTATTCCAATTCTGACCATTTCCCTGAATCTAGAATATTCATGCCAATGGGATTCTGTCACTTTGCCTGCCCAGAGGCAAGAGACAGAAGTAACTGTAGAGATAGTGGATATAGATGGGACAGGCTTGGACAGGAAGTATTTCAAACAGCACTGAAGCCTCTTACTGACAGTGCTTTCTGCTCAGTGGAGTGAAAGCAAGTAATATATATTGATTTACTGTAGTGTTTGGAGCATTCTGCTCTCCCAGTTTGGAGACCATTTTTTCTAGGAATATTTTTTTTAAATCTATGGGTTTTATTGATTTGGGTTTTTTTCTTGTAGAAAGCTGAGCTAAAGTAGTGCTTCCTTCATGTGGTAGGGATAAGACCTGCCAAGGAGATACAGATTAATGATTTTGGCACATTTCTTCTGTCTAATGACGGGCAGAATTGTTTTCTTCCCATGCTCTGACAACTCAAGCTGAGCCCTGCAGAGCTGTGCTGGCAGCAACACACTCCTCCTGGGGAGCCCTGTGGCTGCTCAGTATTGATCGTCAAAAGAGCCCAGGATGAATGACTGAAAACATAAAAGCTCTTCCCTGGGGAATCTCCCCATGGAGGATAGCAACAATAAGAAGAATCTCTTGGCAGTTGGGACAAAGGGGCCTCTGCCTGGGAGGTATAAAAGCTGGTCAGTGAAGAATATTGGGGTGTCCTGCTAGAGCTGGTAGCATGGAAAGATTTAGGTAGCACGGGGAAAAGGTCAATGTCATTGTGGTTAAGTCTTCCTTGAAATGGAATGGATATGTTGTTGTCTTTGGGGAAACTGGGGTGGGCAGTGTTGATGTTGGTCTCTTTCTCCCGGCAGCAGCTGTCAGAACGGGAGGACACAGTCTCAGGCTGCACCAAGGGAAATATAGGTTGGATATTAGGAAGAAGTTTTTCACTTCAAGAAAGAGTGATAAAATACTGGAGTGGCTTGCCTGGGGAGGTGGTGGAGTCACCATCCCTGGATGTGTTCAAAACAAGACTTCATGTGGCACTTGGTGCCATGGTTAGTTAAGGTGTTTAGGGCATGGGTTGGACTTGATGGTCTTGAAGGTCTCTTCCAACCCAGTCATTCTGTGATCTTCCACTGATCTCTTCTCTGTGGTGACCAGTGAGAGGACCCGAGGGAATGGCCTCAAGTTGTGTCAGGGGAGGTTTAAGTTGGGTATTAGAAAAAAATGGTTTTCCTCAGAGGGTGGCTGGGCACTGGAACAGGCTCCCCAGGGAAGTGGTCACAGCACCAACCCTGACAGAATTCTAGAAGTGTTTGGACAATGCTCTCAGGCTCATAGGGCAGCTCCTGGGGTGTCCTGTGCAGTGCCAGGAGCTGGGCTTCAGTGATCCTGATGGATCCCTTCCAGCTCAGGATGTTCTATGATTCTACAAATCTGGATGGGTAGTCAGAAGTTCAGTAACCTACAGAACTTTCTTTAGTTGATTTCATAGCTTCTAGTTCATTCTGTTTTCTCGCATTTTCCCATTTCACTTCATTCTTCGTGTAGTACACTCCAGCAGCCTACTCCAGAGTGTGTTGTAAAAACAGGCTTTGTGGTTTGGATTCACTTTACTATAAACAGTAACCAAAGGTAGGCACATGATTGCCAAGGGTTTATTTAGATTAAATGGAGAAAGATGGACATCTCCTGAGGATTGTTTTGAATATTTTTTTTTTTATAAAAGCTTTCTTTCATCTACAAGAAATCTTACTTGAAACATAAAAGTGTTAGTTTTTAGCTTCTACGTGAGCTAAAATATTGAAATTGCTTTTTTCTGTTTCTCATCTTATTTGCTACTGCCTAAGGGGATTTTTTTTTTTTTTTGGTGTGGAGCAAATGCATTTTAAGTAAGAAGAAAATGTAGTTAGAAGGTTGACTTCATTTCTGCTTTCGTCTGTTGATGATTCTGACTTCACTGACTTCACAAAATCAAACCTCTACCTTTGCTGTTCAAGGCTGCAGCCTAAAACAGTATTATTTTTACCTTCTTTTGAAAAGTAATGATTTGTACAGGAAAAAAACTTGTTGAGGAAAGAAATGCTGCAATATCTGTATTTCTGTTGTTTAGAAAGGAATTGAAGAGGAGTTTCAGGTAAAAATTGCTTTATTGTAGTTACCTGCAACTAGTTCAAGACTGTAGAAAATAAGGGTTATAATGCTCCTTCAGTGCAAATGATCTGTACTTAAAATAGTGTTTAAAAGACCTGATTGTAATCACTGCACCCCTGTCACCAGTCCTTGTGATAAAAGCTGCAGCTTAATGTGTAGTGAGTGCTCTACTGGAAATAGAGATCTGAGTGACACCTGTGGGGTTGTTCTGCTTGGTCTTTCAAAATCAGGTTAGGTAAAAAAATCTAATTGATTCTATTTTTTATCAGGCTTTAGTTTAAAAAAATAAAGTACACATATGTGAGATATTTAAATATATATGAATAATTTGAAGCAAAATTAAGGAAAAAAACCCGAGAAGTCTTTTTTTTTTTCCTTTTTCTAGTCCTGTTTCCCCTGTTTCTTTTCAGCAGAGTCCTCCTTTTTTCTTTTTAATTTTGATTTTCTTCTCTCTTGAAGGAAATATGTTTTAGGTAATTATCTAATTATTAGATGCACAGGTAATTGTGCATTAGATAATCTAGAATAGCATTAGATAATCTAGAATAGCCTGACCACCCACATTTAAAGAAGACCTGCTTTTATCCAATTTTGCCTTTAAAGACTGTCAAGTGCTTTGCTGGAGGTCAGGCATAAGTGCTACCTCCCATTTTAGAAGCACTCCATTTATTAGCTGATTTCTGCAACAGCTAGACCACATGATCACCAGTCTGGTTAGGCTTGTTGACAGCTGAGGGAAAACATTACTATTTGATTGTCCTAGTTACTATTTTCCACAGCACAAGAGACTACAAAATTAGTTCACTTAATTTAAGGATTTGTTAAAGTTTGAAAATAACCAAACTTTTTTTTTTTTTCCCCTTTCACAGTCTGTGTTTTGTACACACAAGCAATTGGAAACAAAGAATGGAGAGAGGTAAGCTGCATATTCATGGATGTATAAACCTTTTGGGTAGATTTAAGTCTGGTCATTTGTCCTAGCAGAAGAGGGCATGTCATTGCCTCTTGAATGCCATAAGCTGGGCTTATGGGGGTCCTGTGTACTAGCAAACACTCAAAATATAGTCACATTGATCTCCATTTCCATATCTGTATCACACATTTCTATCAAAAAAGAAAACAAATTAGAGAAAACACACGAGTTTCCCATTTTACAGTCTCCCTCAGATAAATTAAACCAGACTTAGCTGTCAATTTGGATAGGGTTTGTGGCTCTCAAGAGAGGAAGACATTCAAACAGGACTGAGCTGTGGTGGTGGTCAGTGTCAGCAAAACTAGTCTGTAGCTGTGGTAAAGATATACCTTTGAATTTTTTTAAAATTAAAATATTTTCAGCTTGAGAGGGGCTGAGGCACCTTCTATAAACAGTTAGAAGGAAAAGGCATTTTGCCAAAAGCCCAGAGAAGGGAGTGTTGAAGAGAGAGCTGAACTGAGGTGAAGTAGGAGATGGACAGTGCAAAAATGATACATTTGCAATAGAAGGATTGTGTTCCCTAATATTTAAAGCTGTCTGAAATAAACAATATATGCAAGCTTTTGCTTGCTGTTGTGTTTGGTTGGAGGTGTTTTTTTTGGTGTGCATTTCTTCCGGAAACGGTGGATTTTTGTTACTGATTTAAATTTTTGTGGATTTTTATTGGCTTTGGGAGATGATGTTGATGAAGTTTAGGTCATACAATACAAGGTATGTGCCACTCTGTATTGAAATATGAAGGCTTCTGCCACTCTGTCTTCATCCACAGGTCAGTTCATATAAATGCAGTCATTTTCTTTCATGGCATCTGTTTAAGAGAGATTTTTACAGGCTGTCATATATCTCACATATTCCTGGTGTTGGCAGTCTAATTATACTTCCTTGTAGCATGTAGTTTAATACACTTTTCTTTTACAGTTTGGAAGAACAGAAGTAATTGATAATACTTTAAATCCAGATTTTGTAAGAAAATTTATAATGGACTACTTCTTTGAAGAAAGAGAGAATCTGCGATTTGATTTGTAAGTTAACAATCTTTGACTCTGATATTGCAGCCTCTGTAAGCATGTAAAGTTTTGTCCAACATAAAACTTACTTGAAGAGAGATGGTCTCTATTGACATAGGATAAATTAATCTAATACACGATTGATTTAGCATTGCTTCCTCAGAAATAAATGTGTAACTTAATAATGACCGAGTTTTAAGAAATTGGCAGATGTTAACTTGTCAAAGTACAATTATGCTTACAATTATTACTCTCAGAAAATAGAAATGAAAAGATGTCAAAACGTTAAAATATTCTTGAAACACAGCCAGCAAAACAGGTACAGATATACTGTCCAGAAATAAAATACTGTACAAGTAGTACAGAGCCAAATTTTTTTTTTACTATGCATCTAAATATACTAAATTTTAAGATTTTAAAACACCAGCAGTTGTTTGAGAAGTAGATGGCTTTTGACATTATTCCAGATGTGCTCATTTCATTCCAGTGGTGGAATTGTTTTGACTTTAACTTCATTCTTTGGAAAACAGAACTGAGAGTCCAGTTACCAGGACATGTCACCATTGCATGTCATCTCTTTCATTTCAGTCCTTTCTGATGATTTCAGTCTTTGTGATAATCAAGGTTGTCTTGTTTTTTTTAATTTTCATCCTCATTTTTTTAATTAGCATTTCTTTCTTAACCTTGCCCTAGGAGACAGTATGAATAACCCTCATAGATAATTAAGTTTTTGCTGCAGTTTTGCATCACATTATATATTGTGGCTACAAATTTTCTTTGTATGTCCTTTTTTAGTTGAAAAACCCTCCTCCTATTTCTTTTCACTTTCTTTTTAAGATGTACTTGACCACCTTTTTCCAGGAATGAAAGGAAGTACAGGGTGCCAGGAAGATTACAGGGTGCTTTGAGGTGGCTGGGTACAAATCACAATGGAAGCCTGATGCAGACTTTATTCGTAATTTTATTTGTAGTTTTAAAAGTTAGATTTAAAGTCATTCAATCTGTGGAGTACAACTGTTGTGGGTTATTTAAAATAAATTTTAATTCAGAGCTAATCAGTTTGTGAAATAAAGGATTCTTCTCCAAGTATAAAGCAGTGCTGGAATAGCCACCCAGTGGGGGCTGTGTGGAAATCTGTATCTGTTTGCCTCCTGCTTCTCGTAGGACGCATGGAGGGGAGGGGGAGGGGGCAGTGCAGTAGAAATGAAGAGTGAAAGAAGTGAACTAAAAAAGAGAAAGCTCAGTCTACAAGAAGAAAGGGGAGTCTGTAAAGACCTTCTGGATAAATGTTGTCTGGAAAGGACTTGGACCTGGAAGGGAGAACACAGTCCCCTGTTTAATTCTTTATGTAGTCAGAGAAATGGACTCCTGTCTGTTTATGAAAAGCTGTAAATATCACATGTTCTCTGTACTCGTCAGAAAGACCTGACTGCTTTCTGCTGCAGTCCTGGGTTACCTGGACACAAGTCTGTTCTGAACTCAAAGCTGTTGCTGTCTTTGCCTGCAAGTGACCATATTGCCATATTGTGTGAATTTGCTGTAGAGCCCTATAACAATGATAGATGAAAAATAAAATATCTTAGAACTCTGAATTAGAAATGTGAATCTCACACAGCCACTCATGGATTAAATCCCAATTCTGAAGCTTTAGAAAGCTTCCTATATTCAGTTCCGTGGCAAAATGGTGTACTACTGTTGGCCAAAGTGCTATTTTTCCAAAGAAATTCCTTATATGATTCATATATTTTGCAGGGGGAAAAAAAAAAAAAAATCAAGTGGCAAGTATATCTTTGATATTTGGTACATCAATAAATGAGCATAACCCCCCCCCAAAATGTACAGCCACAATGTCACAGGCCCATTTCTGCTCACAGCTGGTACTTAGTAAGTGATTTTGCCAGTGAAGTTGTTTGTTGTTGTACTTGTGTAGCTATCCCTCGGGTCAAATTATAAGTTGTGTTTTTCTGTTCAATTTCACCAAGCAGTTTGCTTTTAATTGGAGATTTTAACTCATGTCAATAGTATTTGTAGGAATTTCTTTTCTTTATGGATGTGTTTCTAAAGCTTTGACTGTGCTGCACCACGTCCAGCTGTGTTATGGTATTCCTGTCATCCTGACTTGTGATCTGGTCCATGATGCATCCCAGCACCAGCTGTGGCAGCCCTGCCAAAGGGATGGCATTCCATGCAGGGGAGCCTGACGTGGGCAGTAACATAGCAGATGTTTTCAGTTTAGTTACTGGTATTGAAACTGAAGAGATTATTTGATAAAAATATAAATTGGATTATTTGATAAAGATGGAAGACTATTAAAGTACAGAAATTAGTAATCCTAATGTATGAATTTCTTACTTTTTTTTTCAATGTCTCTTAAATTCAGAGAGTAACTTTTTTTTAACTTTTGACTTGATTATGGAAGGGAAACGATGACTTTTCAAGCTGGAGGAAGGCCAAGAATATGATAAACTCAAAAGAACAAGTAAAATTCTTGCTAAAAGCAGTTTTGTTTATTGTTAGTTATTTCTATTTGCTAATTCAAATGACTGAAAAATTACTTAAGAAAATAATTTACAAGTTAGTTTGTTTTCTAGGGTCAATTTTTAATTTTTGGTCTGCTTTTTGTCATCTTTCACTGTTCATAAAGGAATATCAGAAGAATTTCCCTTTAAATCTTGCACTTTGTTGAAAATTATTTAATTTCAAATAACTAGTGAACCATAGTCATAAATATGATAACTCAGTTTGTCTTCCTTACTGGGGAACTTCCATTCACAAATCTGTTCGTGTAAATTTCACACATGGCAATAGGTGAAATAATTGTTTCATTTTTGTTTCTTTACGTAATTGTCCTCAGATATGTCATCTGGCAACTCTGATACAAATTTTCTTTTTTTTTCCCTAAGCTATGATGTTGACTCAAAGAGTCCTAACCTGTCAAAACATGTAAGTTCTTCCTCACTATTATAATTCCTTGTGTTAAATTGCTTACATTTCTTAAGTGTGTTTATTTTCTTTTGACTCTAAGTAATATCAGGGACACAGAGACAAATACAGTGATTGGCTATGAGTGAAAACACATAAGTATAATGAGTATAATGTTAATGGGACATTTCTCGTGCAAAGGGCATATTTGAGCATGCATGTATACCTTTTCAGATATGTAATATGATGGAATTAGTTGATACTTTTTTGGGTCCTAAAATAGAAGCATGTTTTTATTGTGTCTCAGTGTTAGAAGAAACCTTCAAGACAACATGAGTATAAAAGTGGGAGTGATGAAATAGTAACTTTAACATTTAGAGGTGCAAGAGTAGAATTCAGAGGCTTCTCAGTGAATTTTTTAAAAATGAATACAGGAAGGCTTTGGTAAGAGAACCATTGAGAACCTGGAGCAAAGGAAAGAGGATAGTAGAAGGAATACTGTGTGTGTGCTTCACAGTGAAAAGATGAGACTTAGCCATTGATCTCCAATTACATCCTCACTGTAGTGGTTGTGTAGTGCCTTAGAATTACATCTATAAGTGTCACCTACTGTTATGTGAAATAGGTGATAGTGAGTCTGTTTATGATTCACTGTTTCATAGTTATTACTAAGATGTGGTGTTCAGCAGAATCTGTTCTTCAGTTGGGAACAGCTCAGATAAATGGGAAACCAAATTTCATTGTGTGAAATACGAATTCTGAGATTTATGTTTTTGCTTTTCAGGATTTTTTGGGACAGATGTTTTGCACACTGGGAGAAATAGTGGGATCACAGGGGAGCAGACTGGAAAAATCAATTGTGTAAGTATTCTGGAATGTTAGATGAATGCATACTGCAGCATGAGGCTAGAGTTGTGGAGCTTTTTTGCTGTGAGATATCTTGATATACAGAATTGACAGATATGGCTTTTAAGAGAGAGTAAATAGTTACATGCAAGAGAAATGTTTCTTTATATAGGCTATGATGTTTTAGGTTTCATTTTGGACAATTAGCAAAGGAATTGACTAATCCATAATTTTTGTCAACCTTGTTACATCTTGTATTAGAAATAGCTTGAGTGTACTAATCTAAAGAATTTTTTTGTTTTGGTTTGCATATTAGCACATAATAAAACTTTAATTTGTTCAAGCATTTGAGTTCCTGCAAAAAACCTTCCCAAAGAAACAGTGAAGAATCAGCTGACCAGATTATCAGATTTCTTATACAATCACACAAAATTATTAACATCAACAAATATTGTGGTTATTAGACAGCAGTATTTTGTGATTCTCCCTTTAATCCCATTCTGGATATTAAACTTTTAAAAACATGTCTAGGAAATAACCTTGAGGACTGGTACAGTAAGTGTCCTAATAGAGAAGTTGTGTTAGGCTGTGTGATTAAAAAGCTTGTCTGTGAACAAATGAGAAGAGTGTCCCAATGGTAGGCGGGGGAGCCCAAATATTTGCTCTGGCTGCTTTCAGACCCATCCCAGGAGAGTCATCAGATTTTAGAAACCCGTCTCCACACACTCAAAGAATCACAGAGGTCACTTGGTCAGAGAAAGTGCTAACTTTGAAGACACTTATATTTAGTAAGATGAATCTTGCCTGACTTCTTGAAAGTCTTCAATTTTTTTTCTGTCCTCAATTAGTCAATTATTCAGGGCAGTACATTTTTTTTCCTGAAAAATTTCTGAAATTTATTTTGAACACGTAGATTAAAAGGCATTCATTCAGCAGTCTAGCATTTGGTATAGGTTAAATGAAGTCTGAAATGAGTAACAGGTGAAATTTAAAGTTTGAAATTATCTATGAGAAAAAAAAATATCAGTGAAGATTCTGTGGAAAAGAGGTCTTACTTCAGAGTTGTGTTGGCCTGTGTAAAATATTTTCTCATGGGAAATAAACATTTCTCAGGTCTGGGTTCTGATACTGTCTTGTATGGTAGTTACAAAGTGGACCCAACATGTGGGGAGACACATGTTAATGAGAGAATGTTTGACTTTTTATCAGTTCTTCATAGTGTCCCTGTTTATTCTGTCATTGCTGCTTTTGACAGTGCTGTGAGTTGACAGCTGTGCCTGAGTGATTGTCCATTCTGGACTCTCTGAACTCTGGGTGTCTAGGAGACATTTCTGTTATTCATGAAACTTTGCAATGCATTTCAAGATTGCTTTGTAGATGTGTGCTTAATGTCTCTTAATAGTCAAACAATGAGAATTGAATTGACAATATTGCATGTCTTCCCTTCTTAGGGATATTTACTGCTTTGAGTTTACTGTTCTCTTTATGAAGTCAAGTCTGTGTTCTCATAGACTGAATGCTCTTTATGATCTATGAATTAAGAGAGCTTTATCTTTTCACCATATTTCTGAAGTTCATTAACATTTTCCCTCTTCAGTTCTCTGCCAATGGATGTATAAAGAAGAGAATGCTTGGTGCTGTTTTAGTCCCAATCAGCTACCCTACAGAAGTAGCACTTTTTATACTTAAGCAGTTTGAGAAGCTTGAATTCCATTCTCTGATTGGCATTCAAGTAAGCCCTGATGTTCTTTCAAAATGAAAATTAGAAAGACTTGAAGCTTATCATTCTCTAGAAGAAGCTCTGTCTACTTTAGGCATTTGCAAAAGTCTTACACAATTCGGGATTTCATGGCTGCTGTGAGCTGTCCAGCTTCAGTCAGATTCTGTATCATCAGGGAAGGTTCCCTGAGGAAGTCTACAGTGAAAGGGTAGTCTTGTCCTTCCTCAAAGTTAAAGTAAAATATCTCAAGCCTGGAGGGTCACCATTGCTGTGCTCAGGCAGGAAGGCTGAAACACACATTGCACTTATCTTCTTGGCAAGTACAAAAGTGAAGGTACACAATTCACATTTTTCTTTGCCTACATGGTGTGCATGCCTTGCAGTTTCATTGGTGTTACAAGCATCAGTGGATTACATCTCTGAGGCATGAACTTGACAGTATTTCTTCTTGGCAGTTGTGAGATTGTCCCCTGAACCTCTCTCTCGGTTTCTGATACCATTAAGGACTTGGGGATTTTATGCAGTCTGTCACAGGAGAGTCTTGCTCCCAGTATTGTAGTGTGGTAGCCTGTTATCCTTGTGACAGTGAGCATTTTTTGCTCAAGAACATACTTTGGTCTTGCACTTTATTTTACAGACTGGCCAGATACAGATGTGAACATTTGTTTTGGATAATTTCTATTGGAAAATAATTCTAGTAATTCAAAGAAGGTGAAATGGATAATGTGACATTTTAACAGTAATGTTTGTTCTCTTTGCCTGTTGGGTTACTAGATTCATTAACTGCCTTCTCAAGACAAGCTCCATGTGTAGGATTTACTCTGCCTGGCCTCTCATGTTCCAGCTGTACTGGCATGAAAGGATAATGTGCAGACTCATCTACTTCCCGAAATGCCGCGCTTTCGTTCTTCTCTCGAGAGTGTCACCTGCTCAGGCATTATCCAGAATTAGATCTCTGCACATCCTGTCTTCCTTGAGAGAAGATGCTGGCCACATTTATAACTCTGAGCAGTGGTTTTTTTCAGGATCTGCTAAGTGCATTCCTGTAGGGATTTCCTTTGATGAGGAGATAGGGCCATTGCAAAGCTTAATGAGCATTCTATGCTAGTTATCCACATCTGAGTGCCATTGCCTGCTAATGAGGCTCTACTGGAGCCAGCTGGCCTATTATGTGAAGTTCTTTTTCCTGTCATTTTGCTGTGAACATAACTGATAGAAAAAATACCTGAACTTCCCATATATATTTGTCCTGTCCTTTTATTTGTGGGTGTGAATGTCAGAGGGCTAGGCTCTGCAAAATCAGGGATAAGCCTGTACATTTTTGAATGTCCTGAAAGATGTTCCATCCTCTGCCTCATTGCAATTCCAGTTTGCAAAATTGGAGGCTCTTTTTCACCTCTTGGGTTTGAATTTCCACATAAATGCTCGTCTTTTATACAGGCTTCAGTCCTTGTTAAAGCCCAAGTATTCTTCAGAGTGTCCTTTTAAACTTCTCTTGGTGCTGCAGATGTGGTGCCTCAATTGTGGAATCATTTATTTTAAGAAATCAATAATTATTTCTCAAGACTGTATCTTATATAGACATGCAGGTATTGTTGAAAGCCTTTCTTTGATAATGGTTGTCTGTTCTGTTCTTCTAACAGTGCTCCTCTACCTGCTCCTTGAAATGTTGTCCAAAAGGAGGTGATCACTGTAGAGAAGCCTGCAGGTTCTGGACTCTCAAGCCAGTGGACCCACTGAATGCAGATTTTCACTTTTTAGTTTCCTTTATTTAGTTTCACACTTAGACTGGCACATTTTCTATATCTGAGTTTCAGATAACCAGCCCTGAATGGTGGAGTTGACTGAAGTTACACAATGCAGATTACAGTTAATATAGCTCTCTCTCTCTCTCTCTCTCTCTATCTATCTATTTCTCATTGTTACCCCACAAACCCTGATCTGTAACTCTTCCCAGAGAAACCCTGAGAAACTAGTTGCGCAAATATAAATTTTCTATCATAATTTCAGTGCTATAGAACCAGTTCCAGGGTAGCTCACTACCAGCTGTCCCTTAGTGCTAAGGAAGATGAGCAACGGCACTGCATTCTGGATTTAAGCACATGGAACTCTTTTCATGCTTGTCTTTAACACAGTATTGGTCAGTATTTCTCTGGCAATTGGAAAGACTGGTCTGTAATGATGAATCTCTAATTTTTTTTTTCATACTTGAATTTTGACCAGCTTGAAATTATTTTATTAATTTCTTACCCCTGTAAGAAATTAATAAAATTGCTAGTTAAAGTTTGTTCCATTTGCCTGATCTGTGACCACTGAAGTTTTTCTCAGGATGCTTACTTTACACTTAAGGATTTTTTTTCTTAATGAATGATTTTTAAGGGAATTTGTAAGAGAACAAACTCTTAAGTGTTTGTAAATGGTCCAGTACTATTTTCGTGCATGTAGACTTAAGCATACGAAGTTTGTACTTAATAGCATCAAAAACTGTACAAGTCATTTGGTAGAGTTTTTAGTCCCTGAATAATGAGAACTTGATCTGAAGAGAAATTCTGTGCTAATCTTGATGAAGTATTTCACCTCTTTATGAACCATCATGTTAATATTTTCCTTCTTTTATAAGTCCCATGGCCTCCTGTGTTGAGTGTGTCCCCCTCCAAAAGGCTGCTGGCACTGAATACTATCAGATTATGTGTGGGTTTTCTGTTTCTCTCCTGCTTTTTATGCTGGGGAACTGTTTTGAGATTTCTGGTGTTGCAGCCTGTGTTTTTAGTTGCTGTCTGGGTGAATAGTAATTTCTTTTGCAACTCCTGTATCAGATATGATGGTGAGATTATTATGTGTCTTCATAGACATTTCAGAATAAATGTTATAAAATAATGCTGGTGTTTACTTTTAACTATATTTTAGGTATTTTTTTAAAGTAAAATTTGCAATAGGATGTTTTTCACAAATCAATTGTAGTCATCTCTAAAGGAAACGTCAGTGGGAGCGTGGATAGTAGAATTCTGGTACTGTTTCAACCTATTGAAACTTTGAATGCTGTTTCCTTTAAAATAAAAACTGGTTTGTTTCTTGCTAGTTAGAATAAATAAGCAACTCATTTACCAATTCACTTAGGATAAACCAACTTTTTAACACAGGGCAAGTGGCTGAAGAGGGAAACTGAATTGCATGCCATCAGCTTAGTGACTTGAAAACTTACCTTGTGCTCTCTGTGTCAGTTGTAATTTTCATACATGATATTAAGGAACTAAGGTGATACGGTTCTGTATTTTGCAGAGGAATTCCTGGGAAGAAGTGTGGAACAGTCATAGTAACAGCAGAGGAACTAGGGTGTTGCAGAGTAAGTGTGCTCATTGCTTTCCAAAAATAGCATGAAAATTATTTTGTGATTTACACTGCACTGGATTGTTAATGGTATAACTTACAAATTTGCATTTTGTGATTTATGTAAGAAGTTGGAATACTGTTTTCCTTTAAGCTGCTCTTAGTTTTAGAGAGAAGAAACAGAAAGAAGCAGAAGCCAATGCTCAGTATCTCTTGCATTCTCTCTAATGCTCCTTCATGTCCTCACTCTCTCACAGTCTCTTGCAATGTCTCAGCAGCTGTCACGTACTTGATCTTCTGGATTTTTGTATTTTATCTAAATTTTTTGCAGCTTATATTCAGAATGTCAATGAGTTCTGGAATCACTGAATTGCTGAGGTTGGAAAAGACCTTGGAAGATTGTTTAGTCCAATACTGCTGCCCCTCTTAGGGCTCTGTGCAGTTGGATTTCGAGTCCAAGCAATCTCCACAATTTCTCTGTTACAGCTTTTTAGCACACTCAGAGTGAAAAGGCTTTTCCTTATATTTAAGTGAAATTTGTCACACTTCAAGTATGTACATATTGCAGCCTTTTCTTCCTCTGGTTGCCACTAACCATAGGCTGTTTATTCCCTAGTGTCATGTACTTACACAAATTGGTAAACCTCCTGTTTTCCAGGCTAAATAATTTCAGCTCTCTCTGCCTTTCCCCAGATGAGAGATGGTCCAATCCCTTAATCATTTTAGTGATGCTTTTGGTGGAATTGCTTCAGTATGTTTGTGTCTTCCTTGTACTGGGGAGCCTAGAACAGTGCTCCAGGAATGATCAGTGCTTCAGGAGTGGCCTCACCAAAGCTGAGTCTCTTCCTTCAACTTTCTGTCAGCACTCTTAGTTATGTAGCCCAGCAGGCTGTTGGCCTTTGTTGCCAAGGGCACATTGATCAACTTGGTGTCCACCAAGCCCCTTCAGTCCTCTTCTGCCAAGCTGCTTTCCAGCTGCTTGGCCTGCAGCCTGTCCCCATGCATAGGGTTTTTTTCCCTTCATATGCAGTACCTGCATTTTGCTCTGTTGAACCCCATGAGGTTCATATTGGTTAGTTTTTCCAGCCTGTACAGATGTCTCTGAATGACAGCAGTATAAACTGCTATTTCTAGTTTTGTCTTGTTTGCAAACTTGCATTGGGTCTACTCCGTACATCATCCAGGTTATTAATGAAGATGCTCAGCATTCTTGGCCCATTTTTGATGCCTTGGGTACACTGCTAGTGACTGGTCCCAGGTGGACTTTGTGCCATTCAGTATGACCCTTTGAAGCCCAGCAGTTCAGCCATTTTTCGATGTCCCTCACTGTCCAATTTTCTACTCTATAATTCATTAGTTTGTGAGCAAGGCTTCATGGGAGACACTGTAGGCCATGCTAAGGTGAAGAATAAACGTCCACTAGGCTCCTCTCATCCAATCAGCCACTCATTTTGTGAGGAAAGGATTCCAGTGGATCAGGCATGAATTTCCCCCTTGTAAATCCTTTGTGATGTCTCTTAGCCACCTTCTTCTTTTTCATGTGTTTGCATATGTTTTCCAGGATTTTTTGCTCTATCATCATCTCAGGGTTTGAGATAAAACTGGCTTGGATCCTCTTGCCCTTTCTCAAAGACACAGGAGAACTTCCTCTGAACATCATAACTTTATAGAGGTAACTGAAAGTGGCCCCACAGTAATATTAGACAACTCCATCAGCACTCTCAGGTGCATCCTACCAAGTCCCATGGACTTCTGTGTGTCTGGTCTGTTTCAAATGTTCCTTTCCTGGTCCTCCACTATCAAGCACAAGTTATCCTTGTTCCAGACTTTATCAGGTCTGGGTTTCAGGTGTCCCAAAAGTCTCGAAGGCAAATCTTAGCAGTAAGGTAGAAAGCTATGAGAAAGACATAGAAAGACATAGAAAAGCTATGAGAAACCTGGACCTTGAAATGTCCTTTGTCACCTGGTCTCCTGCCCCACTCAGTGGTGAGCCCACATTTTCTGTCATCATCCTCTTGTTGCTGTTGCACCTCAAGATCTGTTTATGGAACAATCTTCCAGCAGGCCCTGCCCCAGTTAGCTGGTGAGTCTGCTGCAAGTTTATCTTTGCATTTACAATCCTTTTCTTGTTCTTGACTTTGCCCACAGAAATGACATGTGTGACTTTCAGTTTGCCTGATCACAGCGAAGAAACTAGTATCCATATTTGTTGTCAGGATGTACTTGGTACATTTCAGGCTCGTTTTCTTGAAGGTTTCAGGCTCTTAAGAGCCAGCAGCCATTTGCTTGACAGGCAGTAGGAACAGACAACAACAGGTCTAAGTCACTGAAGGAATGAGGCTGAGTCGTGCCTGACTGGAGTTTTAAAAATTACTTTTAGTATACTTTCCTTGCCTAGGCATCTGCTTCTTTCAGAATGCAGTTTTGGATATCAGGAAATCCTTGAAAAATCCTGAGCCATTTTAGCATAGAAAATTGTTCTTTTTCTGGTGTCCCTACAAAGGAATTCTTGGTTCCAGCCATTCAAACTGCACAATGAAGACATTGCACAAATGTGGATATGTAGAGAGCATTTAGAAGACAGATACCCCCATCTACTTTGTTTTCTATTTGCATAGTTTAGTCAATTTTTTTTTTTTTAGTGTAGTGGAGTGCATGCTGTCTGTAATTTTTCTTTATTACCCATTTCAGGATTCAGTTTTAATGCAGTTTTGTGCAAACAAGCTAGACAAGAAGGACTTCTTTGGGAAATCCGATCCTTTCCTTGTATTTCATCGAAGCAATGAAGATGGCAGGTAGGTGCCTGTTAAGTATTTTTGCTGCTAATCATTAAGCAACTTAATTTTTTACAGATAATATAGTTCTCTTTTTTTTATACTTTCCATATTAAGCTGTGTTTCTTTTATGATGTTTGTTGGACTTCAGTTTGTCATGTTCGGCAGTATAGGAATAAAACTATTGCAACAAATTGTTCAAACATTGCAATTGAGGGTTTTAAGAGGTAAATGTCTCATAAATATTGAGCATTATGACAATTAATTGTAATAAAATAGCTAAATTGTTTTACTTTTGTGAAGATATAGTATGCATTTAAATTAAATAGAATTCTCAAAAAAAATTGTAGATGCAAAATATGCTAATGCTTAGAAATTGTGTTTCGATAAAAACATTTTATGATGCAAATTTAAATTAGGAAGTATCTTTTATCTTTTTGACATAGTTCTAGGAAATCAAATTAAAAAATCCCTGAAATGGAATTTCTGTTTTTTACAAATGGCTGTTTGCTACATTCATGCTTTAATTCATTAAAGTAGACTGATCTCTTCTATTCTACTGCTAAGCCTCGACATGCACTGGTCAACACTACACTCTGCCTTTGTGAGCCTCTACTATCAGGTTAAGATTTCTTGGAAACTCAAAGTCCTCACATCTAACATGTACCAAACCAAAGCAAGTATCATGATACATGATGCTACTTTTCTCTGTAGCTTAACTGGAACAGTTGTTAACCTAAATCTGTTTATGGGTGTGTGTGTCTATTACCTGCTTTTTTTCTCTTGGAGGCAGATGATAGGAACAGTTTCCTGAGTAAACACTGCCTACGTAAAACTGCAAGCCTGGAGGAGTTATGGCTCCTTTGTGAGTGGCATTAAAGTCACTTGTGAAATTTCTCTGGGTATTACTGGGAGTGCTGGCACATGCAGCCTAAAAGTGTAGGTGTTTGGGGCACTAGGAGGACATTCCCTCAAAGGATAACTTTCATTGCAACTGGATGAAGAATTTCAGTAATAATTTCACCAGTGACCGTGTTCTTGTTTTCCTTTGAACAATTCAGTCCCCAAGATGGGAGTTCAAAAGAGGTATTTTAATTTTGCATCATTTAGAGACAGCAGAATATGCAAATAGAGTTTATGAGAGAAGGTGATCATTGAATCTCAGAGAGGCTTACATGTTTTACCTAAGACAGCCCTGGTTAAAAATTCATGGACATAAAATGGAGAATAAAAATCTGAAAGCCATCATTCCCTTGGCTCAGTTTCTTAATCTCTTAGCAAGAGTCAGATCCTCACAAGATTGCTTTCTTTCTGGATCTATGACTAATTCCTGCATGTTACAAGGTCTGTTTAAACTAGTGGGATCGAAACTGCTCTTCCCTGAAACAGTCAATGGTTATAGATCCTGTTGAAGTTTTGGGTAAAAACATTTTAGATTAAGAGTTACTTAGCACTTTAGTCTGTAATCTCTCTCCAGCAGGTCTCTTCAGTCTTCCCTTCCTTCTGATTTCACCATATTTCTTTTTCTTACCTTGTATTTTATATGCACATTGTATGAATGAATGATTACAGCTCCATTCCATCTTCAATGACCCAAAAGTAAATAAATACAAAATGTATTTATATTTTTTGTATCTTTTATTTTTTGTATTAATTGCAGTTTTACAATCTGCCACAAAACAGAAGTTGTGAAAAATACATTGAATCCAGTGTGGCAGGCATTCAAGATTTCTGTCAGAGCACTGTGTAATGGAGACTATGACCGGTAAGATGTAGCTTAAATTTTTTAGCATATACATTTTTCTTCTCCCTAATTCATTTGTTCTTTATTTAATCAACATTTTGAATGGATAATAGGTGTTCAAAAGGATTTTGAAACGATAATAGGTGTTCAAAACTGTTCATCGCATTAAAGAATTTAGAAGAATAAAGCAAATATGCTAAATCTGTAGGAAATGCTAGTGGTGTTTTCTGGAAAAAGCTCTTTGCTCTCTATGGGGTGAATTAGAAGCAGAAAGAAAAGACTAATTTAACGCATGGTCTCTGTGACAAGTGTACACAAATATTTTTTAATGTTTCAATGAGAAACAGTGATGATCTGTTTTCCTTGGGTGACAATGCAATGTCAGAGGCTGCTGATAAATGAAAGTCTTTAAAGTACATAGATCAGTAGATGACAGACACAGAAGGTAGTCATCTTCAGATCTGAAGTTTTCAGTGGTGCCATGCAAAAGGATCTATCTTTAGGTGGTAATAATAACATGTTTTTAATCAACATTTTGCCACTAATAACAAACAAATTAGTTCAGTGGAAATGGGTATTTTTAGACTCCTTAAAAATGGCCATGTTGGTTACTCTTTCACTTAGATGCAATAAAAACGAAGCAATTTTTTAATGAGCATATTCAAATAGAATTTTTTACTTGTATTTGGGTTAATGTGCATAATGCATAAGCAAAATAGTATTCATTAAGCTAGTCTCTGAGCACTGCACTGTTTATCATACTAAAGAAAAATTTTCATAATAATTAGAAAAGATGTTGTGGTGCAGGCATATTGAAATAACTCCAGCATTCCAAATTAAGGGAACTTGAAAGTGTAATAGCACTCCTCAAATAATTTTTGTGTATCTACTGTTGACATGCTTTCAACATGATGTGCCCAGTGAATAAAGGCTCCATGGGACTTCTAGTCCTTCATACAACAATCTTGTTTCAAATAAAGAGGAAGTCATTAGCTCTCAGGTTAATTCAAATTAAACTGCTGATAATCCAGAAAAAACTTCAGAGGTTTGGGGTTTTTTAGTTAGAAAACCCTTCTTTCTAAAGGTAAGGATTAACTTCCTAACATCCACGTGGTGATACATAAAAACACACACCCCAGAGGTCTCTTTCAGATAATGATGGTTTCACAGATAAAGTTTTGGGTGCTCTGGGTTCTGTGATAGATGTGAAAGGCAGGAATAATGTCATTAGTAAAAGTATGTCTCAGTAAATGTTTATACCCGTGCTGGGGAGACTAAATCTTCAGGTAGTACATGCTTCTGAGTGAACTCCGTCCATGTTTTCATTATGGAATGACCAGGATTTGCTTAGTTTTTCTCAAACTGCAATTATACAGTGCTTTAAGACAACACAGGAATGGCATTTCAGTACTGCAATAGTACTTAGTGTCTAATGTCTTTGTTCTTTCTTTCTCTTAGTCTGAGCTTTCAAAAAGCACTTACAGTTATTTTCTGCATAAAAGTTTTAAAACAGATACCCATCTCTAACCTTGGTTATTTTTAAATGAAAGGGTTTTTTTTTTAATATTAAACTAGGAAACCATCCTCTAAACTGTGTCCTTTAAGGTAAAGGTTAAGTTTCAGTGTGTGAAGATTGGAAAGGTCTTTTAATATCTTTCATATCATGCAAAATAGATAAAAGTCAAGTTCCGTCATTAATCCTTTAATATGAAATAAATTTCATATTAAAGAGAGGAGCTTTATTCAAGGACAGATTGCTCTTACTGCAGTTAGCTGTCTGAAGATCCTTCTCAGGAATTTATCTTGATATTCTTAATAATTTATTTTGATAATCTGAGTTTTCTCATTGAGATGATTTTGCTATTTGGACACAGATTTGTAAGACTATTCAAAACTTAAATCCCACTAAACCTTTCATAAATCTTAACTTAGTGGTGTGTTCTGTCCGTCATAACTGGTTTTAAAATGGAAGTAAAATAATGGTTGTCTGGGGACAAAATGTTGTGATATTGCCTTTTTTTGCTGAATTCCTCTGAAGGTGAAAGTAGTTTCCTTTGAAGGTTGAAATACTTAGTAGGATAGGAGGCTTGGAGTTGTTTTTCTCTTTGTTCTGCAGAACAACTTTCACTTTAATCAGTTTTCATTGTAAGGTAACTTAAATCCAACCTGAGTTATGCAAGAGCTATAAAATATAACAAATGGTGTAGTTAAGAGCCTTTAAATTTGAGTTGAAAAGAGGTACATCCAGACAAAGCAAGTCCTTCTTTTCCTATTTTGGAATATCATAAAAAATATGAAAAACATCCAGGTGTGAATTGCTTGATATTTTATTGTATATAACATCAGCTGTTGCTCAGCTTTATCCCCAAAGAGTCCCTTCTTAGTAAAGAAAATGAATCAATATATATTTGACTGTATGTAATTGGAAGAATGAGGAGCAGCTTCCATGGAAGCAAATTACAAAGTAATTGCTTAGATTCTTTTTCCCTCTATTAATAAGACAGCCCTGATGACTTCACTTCATGTGAAACTGTTCTGAAGAATGAAAGTAAGTTACATTGTTGCTTAAAATATGGGAGGTGTTATTTTTCTGTCCCATGTTCAGTTGAGTTTAGGCCAAATAGGATTCACTGCTGCTGGTAGTTGAATTTGCTACATACATGCACTTTCTATAGTAAAAGGAGGTGAACAAAGCTGTGTACTATCTCTACCCTCATCTATCTTTCCTGTTTCAGCAAGGATGTTGATGATCATATGCTCTGTAGTATTTGCGTTTTAGGAAATCCATTCTTGAAGTATGTGAAATATGATTGATCTTTACTTGGGAAATGTCTGGTTTTTCCTTTTTATCTGTTTCCCAGTCATCCCTGAAGCAAGGTTAGAGCTGCCCTCAAGGGTTCACTTTACTCATAAGGAAACAGTTCCTAAAAATTTTGATAATTTAAGGTTTAAAGAATCATTTATTTTAAAAACCACAGAAAATTCAGAGCATCAGCAAGTAAAAATAAGTTGGTCAAACTTCCAATGTGTTTAATTGTTTCTTTAGTTTCCACTGTATTTAGCTATTGATTTATGAAGAAGCATTGTGTATCCTGACAGGCTATTTGCTGCCCCATGAGAAATGACTGAAAAATTTTGCTTTTTGGATTTGGCACAATTGATGCACCCCTATGCTATTAATCTTAAAGGCAATCTGGTTACATATTTAACATTTTAATAGGGTTGTGTTGTTGTTTTGGTTTTTTTTATTTTAGGACAATTAAAGTAGAAGTATATGACTGGGATAGAGATGGGAGGTAAGACATATTTTCTGTTAAACTTAAGGGTTATTCCTGCATGAATATACACATTGCAAAACATATAAATATTTAGTGTCCAGCATAATATTAGAGAAATTTAGTTATTTGTCAATACTTAGAGGTACAGGTACTGCAAAAAATTCTGCTGTGATACAGCTCTCTGTTTTGGAGTTGTGGTAAATACTGATGCATTAGCCTATTTCAAACCTGCTGTGTGTATATTCATCCATGGAACGTGATAAAATGCACGTGCCTGCAATGGCTACTCGTGGTGGTCTGAATATTGCAGTGTATTGCAGTTCATTACCTTAATTTCACATTGGGTCTGAATGTTCATTTCCATGTCTGTCTTCATCAAAATGTTATTGTAAACTCAGGAGTTGGAAGGACCTGAGTTTTGTATAACCCACTTGGAAGAGGACAGTGGAATATACGTGGAAATTCTCTTGCTAAATTCAGGAGGGATCTCTGTTATTCTTAAGAGCTGTGAACCCCAGTGTACTGGCTGTACATTTTTTTCTGAAGAAATTAACTTATCAAATTGCCTTTATTTTGACAAACAAAGTACAATTATTGTTTAGCACAATGGATTGATACCTCTTGTTCCTTTAAAAATGTTTGAGCTTATATCTTCATACTTTGATTAGAACCTGTGTTCATAAATCTTGGTACTAGAACTGAAATTTAATACAGTAATATGTTTATTTCCATTTATCTTTAAGTTGGTCTGTCTTAATTATTTCCTATTAATTGTTACTTATATTTTAAAATATATGAATATGCACTTGCAATTTGATTTTTAAAAGCATATTATTTATTTTACAGTAATGTCTTTAATACAACCAAAGCAATTTGCTTCAAGTAATATAGATAATGATATTGTGCTTCTGTGGCAATGTCTTGTAATCATAGTAGGCAAATTTATCCTGTGCTACTGTTCATTGCCTTGCTGACAAGATCCAAATGCCTATTCAGCTTTCTTGGGTTATAATTTTGTCTTTTTGGTTTTCCATCATGAAGCCTGTTGATTTACAAGCATTCTTATCTCACATTTACCCTCTATGAATACCTGCCAGTATAAATTCATCCTTCTTGATTAGATATTCCCTGGAGAGAAATAACATTTATACATAACATATTCCAGCAATTGAAATAAGTGTCTTTAAATTTAAAAAGCCATACTAGCAAAAAATCGTTGCATCCCTGTTAGAATTTCTATTAACTTTTTTTTTCTCAATAAGATTTGGCAAATCCTTAAAAATTTTATATGTTTGTGTATAAACCACATTTTTAAAAAAAAAATCTAGCAACGAAAAGTTAAATTGTATTGCCACATTAATAAAAAACAAGGATTATATTTTATCAAGGTATCAAACCCCATGTGCTGTATCACTTTATCCAAAATCTGTAAGATTAAAAAGAAAAGGAAGAAATCTGACAAAGAACACTAAGTAACTGCCAGTCTGAGTGAAATCTTGAACATACTGTGGATTTTAGGCAATCATTAGCCTCTCCAGTCTGAAATAGTTTCAAATATTATCTGTGTTAGCTCACATCACAATCTGAATACCTATAAAGTTAATATCTAAAAAACAAAAAGTGAAGGATACCATTTACATGTTTTCCTTTTTATTCTAATGGTATGATTTTTTTTCCTGCTTTTTGCTTTCTGTCTATTTTGAATTTAGAAGCACAGAGAGCACTGACATCTTTAATGTAACATTCCTCTGAAAGATGACATAGAACTCATCTCATGTGACTTTAGACAATGCAAAAATCAGACAAGTAGATTGAACTATTCATTTAAGCTACTTCAGTGGCTTACAGGGTAAAATGGTCTGACTGAATCCACCCTACCTGGAATAAATTGCCAGCTGGTGGTGCCTAAAAACCTACATAGTGATCATAGCAAAACCAGAGTGCTTAATTTAACTCTGGCATTGCCAAGTATATCTGAAATGAATCCTATTCAAGAGTCACTCTTAACAATTTTTTGTACAACTCTGCTGTTCCTCAGTTTATATTAATTTCCATTTGTGATGGACAGTTTTTTAAGCTGCTGTTACAAGAGCTGGACACTTCACCACGCTGAATCTGTTTGCTCCAGAGATGTGCAGACTGGGCAGGACCGATCTTTGAAAGATTGCCTGCTCTCCAGATAGCAAAGCAAGTTATTCTGAATATTACAGGCTGTTCTGCAATCAGGAAGACAAAATTATGGTGCATATACTTGATTTCTGAATCATGGCTTGACTGGATTTTGACTTCCTGAGTCTTGACTAAGAAATTTTTTTCCCTTTTCCCCATTCTGTGTTACCCGTGCTTTGAAAAATAGAACCATGGTGCTTTGGGTTGAGCTTCTTCCTTTATGTTCCTAAACTATGTTGTTGGAGTAATTGTAATGTAATTGTCATGATCATATTGTTGTCATCAAATAGCTCTTGTTTATTGTCAAATATCACACAATACTTCTTGACAAAAAGTAATACATTCCCTTGGTAACATTAACACTATTGATTATTAAATATCCTTTGTGTCAAACCAGTTTTTGCATAAAAGTTGCATAAAAATTTTTGCATGAAATTGTCAAAATTTGAACAACTTGTTCTGATCCCTTTTATTGCTTCTAAGAGCTGTGAGAAACCCCAAAATATTTTATGCTATAAGAAGTAACAAAAGTTGGTTTTGTTACTGGGCCAGTTGTTTAACAGTCACATTTTTAGGGTTTTTTATTGAGTGTCCTTATATATGAAGCAGACAGATCTAACAGAAGGAAAAAAATAAGATAGTGCACAACTTCACATCAGCAATACTATGATGTTTTAATTTCTCTCTAAAAGCTTTCTCATTTAATTTCAGAAAAAATATCACTTAGCATACATGTTGCAAAAGTCATTTCACAGTCTTGACATTTATGAACTGTTACATAGAAAAAGAGGGGGGTGAGTTATAAAGCTGTAAATATTGTCATGCTAAGCTGGGGCCACAGAAGCATTCATCTGAGAATGTCGATACTGCAGAAGAGATTGTAAATTTCAGATTCTAAGCTCTTCCACTTTATTTTTTGTTCTTTATCTTCCTTATCTGGCTAGATAGTTGATTTTTAAATTCTTGCATTTTCTCCTTATTTATTGGCATGCTTCTGATTATGATTGTCCTTTCCTCTGCTGGTTTTTTTCCTTTAGGTAATAAAAAAATTCAAAGTAATACAGTTTTGAAAGTGATTTTCAGCACTTCAAAACACAGGGCTAAAAGTGGAAAACCTAGGGAGATGGGCTTTAAGGTAATTTTGTGTGCTAGGACTGTCTGGTTCAGTGTTCTGATATGCCACTCATGGATGAAAGTTTGGGAAAATTTGATGTTAGGCAGGCAAAGAGAATGAGTACTTTGGATTCTCAATCCAGAGACTAATGAGGAGATCCATTTGCTGAAGTGTGATGATTAATATTGGAATATTTCCTTAATGACTTATACATCTGGCAAAGGCATATTTTGTCCAAAAGTCACTCAGCCTTCAGAGCCAGCCTAGTGGTGGCCTGTGCATCCACCTGAATGCCCAGTGTAAAGATCCTAGCTGATGCTCTTCTAAGTGCAGAGGGCTCTGAGACTGGTTAGGTATGCCCATACCTTTGCAACATGATTCATCAGAGGAATCACATCTTTCTAGCTCAGGTCTTGTCAGTGGTTGGATATAGCCATAGGGAAAGGAGCCTTTCCAGTGTCTCTTAGAATTACAGGAGCAATTACTTTTAAGCAGTACATATTCTTTTGCTCCCCAGGGACAGTCCTGTCTGGCATAGCTCATGTTTCTTGTTTGCTGCAGCATGTTTGTAGGTAGTCATTGAACTGTTGTTTGAATTTCTGCCTTAAATATACAACCTGATTTGAAAATGAAAGGTTAGAACTGTTAGGAAAGGGAAAAGTTCCATTTTAAGCAATGTGTATTTTTCTCCAGTGCCATGGTTACCCAAGGTTAAATACACCTTGTGGATGCTTTTTCCATTCCCTGCTTAAATAGTCCTTGCAGTCTGTAGAGCATTTAAGCAGACATATACTTCCAAAATACATTTCTTAAGAAAGTCTTTGTTTTGGAAGCAATTTGTTGATCTCCTAGCTGAAAGGGGAGTGTTTCATGTGAGGTGGTCCCTTTTGGATCTGGGTAATGAGGAATATCTTTAACATAGAGTATTTCTCAAGCGCTTTGCTTATTTTGTATCAGCATGAGGACTGAACCTTTTAGTTGTTTGATTTACATATTTTTTGAATTCATGCTGATTTCAGAAAATGAGATTTATATTTGAGGGGTTTGTTTTTTGTTTAATTTAATTATGAATAAAGCAAGAAAGAAATTTCATGTTGCTGTGGATTGTTTCCATTTTTCATCTTACAACATTCCGATTTATTTAAATTTGATTTTAATATTTATAGCTTAATTAGAACTGTGCTGAATTTCTTAAAAACAAGTTTTGCAAGTCACAAAGTCATAAAACTTTGAATTTCTATTGTAGTTTACCATTGGAGGGAAGGTAAAACAGTTAGCTTCATAGCTCACCAGGTGTGGAGGCAGAGTGTAGAGGAAATACAATGCCTTCTTAGGGCACAGCTGGGAAAATCTGGAGCAGCAGTGGGGAAAGTTCAGCTGGGCAGAGCAGAGAATGGGAGCAGAACTTGTGACTGCTGGGAGCTGTGCAGTTGGGGCACTGAGCCCTGCAGCCCTTCCATGCCAGGTGCCTGTCTGGGTTGCAAACCTGCAGCTCGGTCACATCTGGCAGCCCTGTGGGTTCTGTGCCCCTGCTCCCTGAGCCTGGGCACCTTCCTCAGGGTGCTTCCCCTGCCACAACCCCCTAGTGCTCACAGTGGCTCCTGGGCAATGTGCCAGCCCCTGCTTCTGCATTGGCAAAGCAGTTTTTAAAACTTGAATGGCAGCACAGGAGTGCCAAATGTATTCCTGGAGCAGGAATAGAGTTTAAAAGGAGAAGCTTGATAACCTCTGCTTTATTGTTAGGTTGAGATCTGCTTTCCAATAATACCATAAGCTGAGTAACCTCAGTGAATTGCTTTTCTCTTCCCAGATGGGAAGACAAAGGAGCTGAAATAAGCTTTGGCTCTCCCCCTTAAATGTTCAATGTCATGTTACACAGATTGGGAGGACTGGTCTTTTCTGGTTTTAATTACTCCTTTCTTGCTTTCAGTAACTCCCTGTTTCTCACATAGCCTCATGCACAGTTCGGAGTCTGTAGTGCCAGTGGTCATCCACTGAGGAAATGGTGACAGTTTTTGGCAGCCTGCTCTGTTTTTTCAGGTTCTGTAAACTTACATTTGGGCCAGTCACTGATTTACAACATAGTCCTCATTGTGCAGCTAAGTTAAGCAAAAGAAATCAAAAAGATTTAAGCTAATACTTTCCAACTCTAAATTTGCATTACACAAAACAGAGGGAGTAATAACGATTTTTAAGCAAATTATATCTGTTGCCATTACTTGTTTTTGGGTGTCAGTTCATATTGGCTTTGTGTCTCTTTTGCATTAATAGATAAAATACATGTTTAAATTCCTAAATGTTGTGCATGTGATTTAAAATCTTATTTTTCAAACAGCCATGATTTCATTGGAGAATTCACAACAAGTTACAGAGAGTTGTCGAGAGGGCAGTCTCAGTTCAATGTTTATGAGGTAAGTATTGTGAGTATTTACTCACTCTCAGGAAATAAATGAGAAAACAACAATGGAAAACACTGAAAACAATGGAAAGCTATTTTTGCCACTAATGAGAAGGCAAGCCTGTGTGGCTATAACCCTTTTTTTTTTTTTCCTTCTGCACGGTGTGCAGGTCTTTGGTATTCCTTAAGGTATCCTTTAATTGGTCTCAGACTACTGCCATTATACTTCAGTATTATCATAGTCCTAAGATAGGTGGTAGCAAATATAATGGTTTAGGTAAGCACTAAAGAAATTAGGGAAGGAGGGTGCTCCAATTATGTGCTGCACTTTTATTTTGAAGATGAGCGAGCAAAGGTGCTACTGTGCAGAGCAGGACAAAGATAACTGAAAGCCATGGCTTTTTTCTTATTTAGAGCCAAGATCAACCCCAGAGTTACAGTAAGTTATAGTAGTTTCCTGTGAATAGTGTCATAATACAGATTACTGTGTGCAGTGAAAACGTCCTCTCCTGTTGTATCTCTGACACAAATCCTACCCTACCAGGAGTATCCTGTCATAACATCTTAAGTAATTTTTCAGTTTCTTAAATATAGTGTCAGTATCATACTCCTGGCAACAGCGAACATTTCCTGAGCAGCTCATGTTTGCCTCCCCACACTGCACTCCTGCAGACTTGGGTACTGCTCCTACTTGCTTAGTCTGTACAGTTATCAGAACACAAGATACTGGGCAAATTCTTTTCTAAACATTTTGCTTTTACAAACTAACCTTAAGCAGGTAGAGAAGTTTCAGTGAGTGTCCCATATTTAAAGATGAGGAACCTTGCTGGAGCCACCTCTTTGCAATTGAGCTTTTTTTATAGGTTCATTATAAGTCATGTAGCTTTCTGGGTTCCTGCTGGGATGTAAAATTTTCAGAGTCTCAAAAATGTTGTTTAATTGCTGAAGTTATCTGAAATTTGAAAAACAACCCTATGTAAGTATTATAATCATTGTAGTACTATGAATTATAGGAGAGAAACAAGCTGTCATTCAAGTAATCTTTGCTTCCAAGTATATGCCTTGTTTGCCATGATATTTCACTCCAAGCTCTAGTGCAGTTTCTTGCAATTCCTAAGAAGTCAATTGCCAAGTTACCTGAAGCAGAAAGTTCAAATGAATCTTCTCTTTGGCATTTAATGTCTGCTGGCAAGCAATATGCTGCTAATTCAGGCCTGACCATTGAATTCTGGAGAGCAGTGAATGCACTGCCACAGGGCAGACAGACAGCCTGTTACCTTCATCTTCTTCTTCTGGGCAAATGTCAGCAGGAGTCACTTTCTGACTAAAATTTTGGTTCAGCAAGAATTGCTGCATTGTTAATTGCCACCATTACACAGGCTTGGTCTATTGCTCATCAGACACTGTTAAATGGAGGGGCAGGAGCTACTTGGGATTTTTGAAGAGTTAACAGGCTTTTATGTGTGTAAAGGAGTAAAAGCTTGGCAGAATATTTACTGTATAACATCAGTGTGGCATACTGGGGGAAAAGAGGGACTCACTTGTTTAGCATGTTTGGGAAGACTTCAAATCATAGTTTTCTCTTTCTGCCTTGCATTTCTCAACTGTTCTGTGTTGTGCAAGGAATAGGATCTTTAAATGTAATTTCATTTTGGTTGGGGGAGAAAATCTTTGGAAGACAAGTATTACTAGTTTGCCCATTTTCAGGCAAAATTCTTTAAATATTTTATACCAGATAAGTGACTAAGATTTCAATTGGGAATGTTTTCATTCCTTATCATTTGCAGAACATCTGTGAGTAGTTTACAGTAAAACTTGGCAGTAAGCCATAAGGCATTGAATTTCCTAGATATGTAGGAGATAGTTGAATGACCTAATTAACAAAATCGTGTTTTGCTTCTGATTCCATGTGTATTTCTGGAAAAGCAGGAGTACATCTTCATGTGTATGTAACAAAATTAACTGAGACTTGCCTTTTGTAGGTATTCAGGAGGGAAAAAAATTATTGGTGGCTACAGTGAGAAATTTTATGGCCATGGGTTCCAAACATTCAAGAAAACTGTTTAATGCTTTGTAGTCTAGCTCCATGATGAATCTTGGTATGGGGAGTGCACTGAGGCCCCCCCAAACTCCTGTATGTAGTCAGGTGGTAATCTTCAACATTTTCATGAAATTACCTATTTCATGAAACTTGATCTTCCTGTCAGCAGATCCTGTCATTGCACCAAGTACAGAAATTGGGACTAGAACAGCTCTGGTGTTTCTCAGGTGCTGTGAGGAGCAGATGGAAAAAGATTAACTGGATTGTGAGGAGATGAATTGTTAGGTGACAAAGTAGTGACATTATACACTGAAACATAGGATCAGGAATGCAGAACAATGCAGAATTTTGGGAAAATTCAAAGAGTGTTTTACTGAGCTCTCAGATATAATGAATGTTCTCACCTCTGTTGCCCCATCCCTTATTTTCAAATATGAGTACCAGCACTGGCTCCCTGGCAAGTACCATGAAGGTAAATTCACTGGTTTTCAACATGCACTGAAAATAGAGTACTTTCTGCATTGAAAATACCTTACACTTATCTTTATATTGAATCATACTGCTTTAATGTTTGTATCTGTGTTTCTAGGTAATAAATCCAAAGAAAAAAGGAAAAAAGAAAAAGTATGTTAATTCTGGAACAGTAAGTAAATGTATTTTATGTTATGGGATGTTTTTCTTCTTGCTTCAAAGAGAATGTAGTTGACTTGTAATTTAACAGGATATTAGAATAGAACTTTCTGTCAAGGCCACAATTACAAATCTATTTACTTTTACACAGCATTTATTTTCAGACGTTTTTTAATTTGTAGGGTTTGATATAAAATTTGTCCAAATGTGCTGTCAAGTCGCCAGTGGTTTTCAAAATAAGTTCTACAACAATTTCAGTCAAATAATTGAAACTATTGGAAACTGAAAACACTTTTTAATTTTTATCTGAAACATACCTGCACTTTTACAAATAAATTTTCTTTTAAAATGTATCTGCTGAGTTAGCATTGTTAAAAGCTAGTATGCTTATCATGGCAAAATGAAAAAAAGTCAACAATTTTTATTACCAATTGGTGTTTGCAAGTTTATTTTGAAAGATCTGTTAGTATTGTTTGGAATGAGAATTTCTCTTTTTTGATTTGCATTCCATGTTCTGTTTTTATGTTTATGAACCATTTGGTAGGAATGCAATGATTTCCATTCAGCACTTGCTCCGCTTTGATGTCCTGGCATCCATGATGTTCACACCATCATTTACAAAAAGTGAAGATAAATTTTGAGGGTTGGTATATTGGAAAACCTAATCAGTTATGAGAGTTGTTTTTTGTAAACACATCCACCATGTGGGTTTTTTCCACATGAACAGTTCCACTCTTGAGCAGAGCTCAGTAGGGCTATTTTCATGCAGAAAAGTAGCCTTCAAGGAATGTTTTGACATTCTTACTTTCTTGTCTAAGTCTGTTTATCAGTGAGAAAATAAACACTTCTTTTTCCTTTGCTTTAAATTATGAAAAATTGGCAAAAGCAGCTTGCCGGCTAAAATTTACCATGCAATATCTAATTCATTAGGTAATTTATTCTTTGCTAACATATTCCTTTTACTAAAATCTACCATGTTAAAATCAAGTTCTATTTCATTAAATTAGTGAGTGAGAAACTTATGTAAAGTGGTTGTTTCCAACCAGTGCTAAATTTTAGGTATGAAATCTGGCATAGGGTACAGAAGGGCAAAAAAATGTATTTTCACATTCAATTTTCATTTTAATTTTGGTTTAATCTAATTTAACATCTTCACAAGTATCTGTCTGCATTTGGAAAAACATATTTTACTCATGTTTGAACAGGCAAAATCAACTGTGTCTTGTTCTTTATTTCCAATTACATCAAAATTTCCAATAAATGGTTGGTAGCAATTTTCTTTACTTTTTTCCTTCTTCACCCTTTCTTTTCTTTTTCCTTCTCTTCTGTTGGTTTTGTAAATTTTTTTGATATCAAGTCATCTCTGTCCCCATTTGCCCTTACTTCTAGGAGTCCTTCAGGCTTCCCTTCTGCTTCTCCACATGGTCACTTTCTTATGTGTTTGCCTGCAGTTTTGTTTTTCTTGTCCTCATCATTTACCCTAGATATTCTTTATCCTGCAAATTTTTAAATTTTCATTAATAGGAGGTAGATTTTTGGAGAACTTAAAGGGGATATAAATAATTGACTGCTATCTCACTAATGCCTTTAAGGACTATGTACATACAGTGCATATCTCAATTTATTATTACTTAAGGGGTCATTTTGAACTCAGGCAATCAAATTACATACTAAGCAGAAGTGTTTCAGAATACATGGTTAGTTTTAAACAAAGCCTAATAGTGAAATAAAAAATTCCCTGCATAAAACTTGAAGCATTGGTAGTCATTGCCTATATGTAAGTAAGTACTTCAGTACTTTGGGAGTTGTTTGTTTCCAGTTTTTGACTTCTAAAATCAGATGCAGTGAAAATACTTGCTTAAATTAAGTAGGAACAAGAGAACCAGCTGTAAGAGCAGATCAACCATTAATATTACTGTGTCCAGTGGGAAAATGCATAGAAATTTTGGTCTTTTTTTGCAAGGCTATGCTACTAATAATAGAACATTGCTGTGGTCTTCTGTTCTCAGCTAGAAGGGCAATTTGGTGATTTTAAGCTTAGCTGTTCACTCAATCACAGAGAACTGTGACAAAGGAAGTTGGATAGAAGACAGAATTACTACATGTAATCTCATTCAAAGTTTACAACATAGGAGTATTTTCCATTTTTATATTTTGCTGCCAATGGACACAAAATTTTGTGATGATTTCCACTCCCTTTTTATTCCTTGTATCTTTATTCATGGATTTGCTCTGAGTAGTTACTTAAGCAGTTTTCACTGCCTGCTTGCTGCACTTATATAATGAGAGAATTTGTGTAAATAAAATTAAAATTTTTAATTCTTTGTTTCATAAATATTGCACAATATATGAAGATCTTAAATGCAGGATCTTATACGTCTGTGACTTGATTGCTGAAAATGCCAGTAACACCTTTAGATTGCTCTGTGTTTTGGATCTCTGTCATTTCTGAATGATAAAATCTGGGACTGCTGAAATTTCTTACCGTTGCATTTTTATATCTGTACAGATATATATGTATACATATACATACATACATACATACATACATACATACATACATACATACATGTGTGTACACATACTACTTTAAATTTTTTTAATATATTTCCTGTATGTGTATACTTTACTAGATTTTTACATTCTAGGCTTGCATCAATATTCAATACTGCCTTTAATGTGAGATGAGTAATTTTATAAATAATTGTAATTAAGTTCTTTAAACAGTGTTGAAGTGCTCATGGAATAGATGCATTATCTATACCCTGTAATATTTAATTGCAGGTGTAGTACAGAGAAATCAGAAAACATGTATGTGGTAACCTGCTCTGGAATACAATCTTCTGCCCCTTGCCTTCTCCTTAAATAGAAAAAAGAAGGCAATTGTAGACTTCTCAACCTGTCTCTTCCCTTTCAAGAGCTGCCTACTGAAATTATTTAATATCTTTTTTAATCTTCTTTTTTCCCTTAATACTGTAGGAAATTACGTCCTAAGGACAGAGCTTGAAAAACACTGTGCTTATGTCTCTACTTGTTCAGCTGGGAAACACACAATTCATGTCTGACTCTCTTTTATTTGCTTTCAGGTAACATTGCTTTCCTTCCTAATTGAAACAGAAGTTTCATTCCTTGACTATATTAAAGGCGGGTATGTGATTAGCAACAAACCTTTCTTGTTTTCACAATTTGTTTATGGCTCTCAGTAGCATCTGTAAGGAGCTCATTATTTCCTCATTTTAGGGGCTGTACTTTCCTACATAAAGCAAGCAGACAGTTACTAAGTTAACTTAGGGGACTTTTCTCATACTGTTGGAATTGGACTTGATACTAAAACACTGAGACAGAGTGAATTCTGATCAGCCAGAGAAAATTTGATTGAACAAAAGGGAATTACATATGTATATTAAATTATTAAAATGCTGCCTATTTCTTCTAATTATACTAAGCTTTGGTGTATTTATTATATATATTATATATAATATCATATATATATTATATAGTATATTGGTATTTATTTAGAGCTTTTACTCTTCAAAGGCATTTTTTCAATACTAATTAAAATTTATAACACCATTGATTTCTCATTTATTGTCATTTTTTTCTAAAGAGAAGTAGAGACAGCAGTGTCAAATGTCTTACCCTAGAATATGCCTGAAAATGGGACCAAATCTGAAAAATTCCTGGCTCTTAACATACCTTCCAGATTAATCTCTAAACTAATGGAAATTTATTATGCATTCCTAGGCACTTATTTTTTGATTTTTGGGCCATAAAGCCTGCATATACATTCCGCATGGTTTTGAGAGCATTGATTACCTGTGAAGAAACAAGTTCCATTTTTTTGGGTTTTTTTTGAAGTCTTTAACCAGAGTTCAGTGGAAATAAAAAAAGTCTGTGCTGTGTTTTGACAGTACTACATAGGGCTTTGCCTTTGGTCCCAGAGTGGCAGTCCTACATTCCTGCTGGGGACTTGGACAGAAGTTGAAAATGGCCATCCATCCATATTTACTAGAAATTTCTATTGATTGAAGTCTGTGTATGCACAAATGCATGAAGAAACAGTCTTGCCTCTAGTGCAGCTGTTTCCTTTGAAGTGTGCTGTACAAATGTGCCATGACCATCCTATTCCCCATTCATTCAAAATTCATCTCTACAGAAGGAGCAAGTATAAGGAACTGAGGAGCTGAGGTTTGTGTGTAAATTTGAAAAGAAAATTTTATAGGGGCTGCTTATGTAATCTTTCCAGGGTGGTCTGTCACATTCCTCACTGAGATGTTACAGTGCAAGTATATCTCATTAACTGCAAGCCAGAGAAGACTTGTGATATTAATGAATTCCACTTAAACTTTTTTCTGCTCGTTTTCCAAAAAAGTAATATCATTAATTAGAATGCTCTTTGTTTAAATGTATGAACAGTAATACTTATTTAATTATTTTATATAGAATCTTTTTTTAGTGATTCATACAAATTTATTTCTATGTACATGCCAGTGAAAACTGTCGAAGTACTTGTGTAAAACCTTACCTTTCTTTCTGCAACATAGGCAGTTATGTAAACATGACATGAGGCTCATGTCAAGAGGTTCAGACTCAGTTATTTTCTAGGCTTCTCCCTTCCTTTGTTTGTCTCATTTAATATGACAACATATCAGTTAAAGTCCAATTGAGAAATATTTCAAGGAAGGGGAAAGAGAAGATTTTGTCATTAATCAGTCTGTTTTCCCATCATGTCCTCCAAAACTGGGGTTTTTTAAGTTCCCTGTTTTTCTTCCATTTAGATAGGCAGGAGGTAGAAAGCACTGATTCTGCAATAGGCACCATTGCATATTTGCTCTTCCATAAATGGGTGCTAATAAAATAACTTCATGTTCAAAACTTTCATTGTAAATCATTTAAGGTGTTTAGAATTAATGGAGGTTTCATGGAAATCTTGACAGCTTTAACAAATTATAATTACAGTATTTATTTATGGTTTAAGTCTGCATCTGTTTAATTGGGATATTCCATTACCAGTATCATCTATATGACTGTTGTTTTCTTAAAGAACTTTGGAGAATGAAATAGAGGTTTGTCCATAAACACAGATATTTTTTACTCTGTAAGACTGGATTTTATAGCAGTATGGCAGAAAAGAGGAGGATGTCTCTTTTGCATCTGAATATTACATCAAATAGCACCTCCTTAATAGCTGACTTTTCTTTACATCTTGATACTCAATCACATATTTTGCCACACCAACCTTCCCACATTTAAAGTAAGTATGTTGTGCTAAAAATACTGTATATTTCAAAATCACATTTCTCCTGCTGCTTAATCCAGCCCCCAGTTAGTAACATATTCCTATCAAAACCCCTCCAAATATATGAATAAGTTCAGCAGTGTAAGGGATACAGTCTTGGAAGGGAATGCAATTGAACTGACAGGAATGGGATTTTTTTTTTACAAAAAAGATATTTCTGTGCAGATGTTTCTACCTGTTTTGACTTATTGGAAAAGGTAGTGAGCTAGTTCTTTGTAAATCAGTAAAATTCAGGAACTGAATCCTTTTGCAGCTGAAATATCTTGTCATCTCTTCTGTCCTGGATTAGTGGAAGATAAGAGGGAATGTTTTCCTCCATCATGTTAAAAGCCTTACCTTCCTCCAGGTCTTTAGAAATGAACACCCATACATTTTTTGGATTCAGAAGGATTTGGTCACATATTTTAACTGAACTGTATTGAATCATTGATGGTCAAAAGGGAAATTCAGATCTCCTCTCATGACAGCTGTTTTAATCCAGGCAGTACACTATCCTCTGTAATGGGAGGCATATTTGCTGTTCACAGGAGGCCTGGCATGAGAAAGTTACAAAGCAAGGGCTGCCATAGCTAAGTATTTTGGAAGCTTTGCTATTTGTTTCCTGTATCCTTGGAGACTATCAAGGACTAATAAAACTATGTAAGAGGAAGATCTTGAAGAGACTTTATTGGAAAAATCTTCTGTGTGTTGTTACAGCATTTGGCTCAACAAGCATCTGCAAAGGGGAAATTATAAGTGACACTGGGGGTTTAGATGCCATGGAGAGGATGCAGCCTCTTAGAATTAGTTACTCTGACAGCTCTCTTGTACAGTTCTGTGCAGTAAGTGGTCCTCAAACCTTCAACTGCTCCCCCCTGCTGACAGACCAGCTGGTTGTCATTCTGAAGCTACAGGGAATCCATGATTCCTTCCAATGTACTGCTTAAAAAACCATAATCAAACCTAGTCAAAAACTACATTCAGGCTTAATTTGTTCCCTTATGTATATCAGTACTGATGGAACTCATATTAAAAATGACAGGTTTCACTTTGCTCTCTCTTTGGTTGTGAGGTGAGGATTACTGTTCCTTTAAAGATACTTTCTTAATTTCTTGTGTTATATAGGAAGATAGATAGGGTAAAATCACCTGTCACTTAAAAGTAGATCATGTATTTCTATGCCAACTAAATTGTAGCAAAGTGGTAGGGATCTATGCAGCACTGAATCCATAAGGCACATAACTCTCTTTTGGTATTCCACCTCAGCTGGGAGAGGACATCTTGCATGACCAGGGTTAAAATGTGTCCAAGGGAAAATCAGTATTACTGTTAAAAGGAATTAGTAATATTTATGGAAGTTAAGTTCTTACTAATTATTTATTTGGGATTTTTAATAAACAATGAAAAAAAGAATGATGTAGTCAAGTAACTGTTTTCAGTGTGTTAATAAGTTAGTGTTGTGTAGCCCTTGGCTTGAACCTTATATAAGAGTATTTTCAGTGTTTATTTCCTCTATTAAAAGTCAGTGTCCTACAGTTTGTCCACAAATGATGTTACCATCTCTTGTTTATTTTTCTTCATAACAGTACTACTATTAATAAGATTTGTGTTTGCTTTTTCTGCAGAACCCAAATCAATTTCACAGTCGCTATTGATTTCACAGCCTCCAATGGTAAGAACAAAAATAAACATCTTGTGTGTGTTTGTGCTGTGCCCAGTTTTAAGTGCACATATGTGTGTGTTTGTAACAGTGTTCAGCTGGCACTGCCTGGACTTGGGATTCCATTTTGCCAAGCAACAGATGAGAGGCCAATTCCTGTCTAGGAAAGCAGGACAAACAGAACAGATAAAAGTTGGAAAAGCTACCTATAAAATTTAATAGCCAGAAGCCATTTGCAAATATTTGTGTAGTTTTTATTATTATTCCTATTATTGTTTGGTTTTTTGTGACTACTGGGAGAAAACTTAGAAGAATCTATTGAGAAGGGCCAAATAGTTCCAGGGGGAGTGAGGCTGAAGTGGGGCTAAGCATAGATAAGTTGTGATCCTCCTCCAAAGCTGCTTTCAGAATGTCATAATACTTTGGTAAATTTCATCTTAAAAGTTTATAAATTGCACAAATCTAGAAGTTTCTTGCTGCCCTTTCAATGCTGAAATACAGCTACTTCTGCTGAAATGTATTTAGAACAACTAAAAATCTGCTACTTTTAAAACTTATTTGGAACACTGCATTTTTACCTGATACAACTTCTTTTTTTAGGAGAGAAAATTCAAGTGATGAAGTGATTCAGTTTTAGAGTAAATCTGATCCTTGCTTCAACAGGTAACCCTTTACAGCCAACTTCACTGCACTACATGAATCCCTATCAGCTGAATGCCTATGGCATGGCACTGAGAGCTGTTGGTGAAATAATTCAGGACTATGATAGTGATAAAATGTTCCCAGCTCTAGGTTTTGGAGCTAGACTTCCTCCAGATGGAAGAGTATCACATGAATTTGCACTGGTAAGTAAATAAATATATACTTTTAAAATTTCTTTACAACTGAATTTTGGGAGTTAAGGTTGTAGTCTTAAGCAGTTACTGGACAAGTAAAGAACAGAGAATGTGCTAAGTCTTCTGTGCTTACTCTAAATAGTTGTTTCAAAACTTTTTATCATAGTGAAGTTACTTCACTGGAAGTTATGGAGAGAAATCTGGAGTCAAGAAGTCCCTGTAGGCCAAAATTTGTAATAAAGAAAAGTAATCATCTTTAACCTCAGCTGTAGCAGCTTGAGAAACAGATGCTTTTAAGACTTCAGACTGAAGCTAATATCTCTAAAGCAAACAAATTGTGTTCCAAGATAATATTTCATTATTATTCTTACTATTCTGTCTCATTTTCTGGGATCTGTGTCTTTACAGGCTGCTAGTTCAGAGACATAGGGATATCTAAGTGGACTAAAAGATGAGTTGATGAGAATAAATCTGAGATTGCTCCATGGGTCAGTTAAATTACAAACCTAAAATCTACCAGGATTTGCCAGAAGGGTGATGCTTGTGATTGCTGTTGGTGGTTTATCTACTTGCTTATTTTGAGGTTTTTGTTCTTCTCAGGGTAGGGTAAATTTGTCAGAATTATAGCAAATGTAGGTGTATCAGGGGAGTTCTAATCAGGTAGCATGAAAGACATGGCCACAGATTGGTGACTGTGGATGTGTATTTCTTCTGTCAGCCTCTGCTAGAAAAGAGTGCAGCATATCTTTCCTCAGAGTAAATTCCTTTCTTCATTTCTTTATACCAGGTCAAAAATAATTTTTTCAATGCAGAAATATCGGGCCAAAACAATGGAAAGTTTATTGTTTACCTTACACACTTCTTAGTGTATGAACTCAGGATCTGACTACCATTTCTTTTTCTCACATTTCTAAAAGAATAAATCATTGAGGCTGAACTGTGCTCCTAAACATGCTTCCAGGTTTACATCTGACCTGTAATTCATACCTTAAATCCACAGAGGGAAATGTCTGTTTCATGTATGAAGGAGGTTTCAATTACACTAAAGGTGGTGTTTATGTCTAGGAGCCAGCCCTAGTGATTCAGACTGCTGAGGCTGGTAGAACCTCCTTACCTCAGACGTGGCACATACCCTGGGCATTTGTAGTAAACTCTCTGAATAGATCCTAGAATGCTTAGGCCTTTGCCTTTTAAATATCCACACTGGGTAGTGTTCACTAACCTGTGTAGTTTTTACTTCATAATTACTTACACTGATTAATCATCTCTTGTTTTGTTAGAATGGAAACCCTCAAAATCCATACTGCCATGGAATTGATGGTGTAATGGAGGCTTACTACAGGAGTCTAAAATCTGTACAGCTTTATGGACCAACAAACTTTGCCCCTGTAATTAATCATGTAGCCAGGTAAGCATCACAACAGGTGCTGTGCAGAAACTTCTTTGTGTCAGAATAACTGCTGCAAATAAAAGGCTGGCAGTTACAGAGGAAGGTATTTATTGACAGTTGTTTTGTTTATTCAGTCCCTTAATTACCTTGTGACTTTGAGTAGGTTTGAAGACCATGTGCTGGTATTATGCAGAATTTAATTGCTGATTAAAAAGAAATACAAGTTGACCAGCCTGAGTCAAAATTCTTAGCAGAAATCATAAGGAAATAAAATTTTTGTCATGTCAAGTTCCTTTTTTGTCCTTTAGAGCACAGAATTATTGCTTCACAGAAAATATGTGCATCTATCAAAAATTTTTATAAGCTTTGAGGTTTTTTAGGTATGTGTACTTTCTCTAATCTCAGAATGTCCCAGATGTCAGCAAGATCTTCCAGGTATCTCTGTGCCAACAATTCCAAGCTGGTAGTGGTACTTTTAAGGCAGTGGTACAGCTGGCACCACTGGGGAGCCATGGTGCTGCTATGCAACACCTCATCTAACTCCTCCGAGTAAAAACCTCCCTGTGTTTGTAGAAAGTTTCTTAAGAAGGATAAGGTTGCCTTATTTTGGCAGACAAGATCTTGACTTATAATCTTGAGCTCAGGACCTTGGCAGTGTAATACCTCCATGAATTTATATAGGAAGGTGATATAGCTTAGGTAATTTGCTGAATAGATTTTATTTTATTTATAGACACAAAGAGCTACTGGTTACAAAATAAAGAAGTAGGGATGTGTAAATCAGTGTACTGGTAATGTTTTATTTATGGGCTTGCAAAATACCTAATTTTAATAGCAAGAGATATTATGTACTATCTGGTTTGCTGTTGTTAGTTCTACAGACCAGCAGAAAATAGTTTGCAAATTCTGTGGTGCAGAGAATTTTCTGTGCCCCCTAGCATGGCTAGATAGCTGATCTCAGCTATTTATCATTAGGGTTAGTTGTTTTGTTTTCAGATCATACCATTAAAATTATGTACATGTATTTTACATTGCTTGTCATCTGAGAGTATCTGTCTCCTTTAATCTTTCCCTTGACATGATCTCTTCAGTAACAGTGTTCCATAGATGTGGCACTCAGTGTCTGCATTAGCCACATCATCTGGAAATCTCACCCAACAATTTTTCTGGCTCTTTCTTTTTCTTCAGAACTGGTCATAGCAGCTGAGATGCCTGACCCAGAACTTGGCAGTTTATCTCAAGCCTGCTGTTCATTGCAAGAATTGAAATTTTGATCCAGTTTTATTAAAGCATTGGCATAAAATTAGTTCTTTTTCTCACCAGTTGTTTTTCAGGAATATTTGCCAACATTTGCAGAATAACAGAAGACTGTCCACCAGTATTAGTAGTCGTTCCACTGAACTTTTGTCTAAACAGCAATTTGTGGCAGACTTTGGAAGCTCCTCCTAGTAGCAAATCAGACTCCATAATAGTGGGAAAGCTGAGTGTCTTCACAAGGATTTCTACTGCATGATCATCCTTAGAGCAGTCTGTGCATCAGTCCAGTTCTCAGTAACACCATTTTCCTTCAAGGTTCAATTTCTTGATTATTCTGATGACTCCCATAGACATGGTACTGCCCTGCACTTACTCTTTGAACCTACTTTCATCCTCAAAGAAATTTCTTCTTTCCACATCCCTGCTAGTTAAAAGAATGCCTCGGATGAAATCTCTGTAACCAATGTCACATATTACTGTCCTGTTGTGATATTGGTATTCTTTGGAAACTCTTTAGGCAGATAATGATTTTTTTTTATCCTTTCTCCAGTCAGAGAATTATCTAAACTACACCAGATTCAACTTAGTGTCATCTCCCATCTCCCTTCCTCATGTAAGATCTTTCTTGCAAAAGGCTTTGGAGCATTTTAATCTGTGAAAAATTTGAAATAACCAAATTTCTGTTCCATTTCTTCAGTGTAGGTATGTAGACAGTGTTAGGTGGTCAGGGAGGATAATAATGTTTACTCTGTCATCATACCTTGTCAATGCAGTCATCATTGAAAAGTTTATAAGCAGTGTGGAAAAGTGAGATAAAAGAAGTCTCTGCTTGGCAGTGAAAACGTGTTCCATGGTAGGTCTTGCTAATCTCAATATTTAATTATCAGTTCCTACTGCCAGCATGCAAATAGGTGATATCCAACAGGTTCACTGCTTGTATGGCTTCTTTACCCTTCTGGATCCTGGGGAGAGGCTGGAAGATGCTGATGATCTGTAAATCAGTTGTGGCTTTCTCCAAACTCTTATAAATGTTGTGCTGCAGCATTATATTTATCAGAAATAGTTGCCTGCCAGTGCACTGTGTTGTCATCAGAGGATTTTGTAAGCAAATGTAAGCATTAAACATGCTCTCTTCAGTGAGCCAGGCCATTCATATTCAGTGACCAATAAAATAGTGAGTTATTTCACAGTCATACTAGGTATTTGGGCATGTATTCAAAAGTATTCCTGAGGCAACTAATTTTTTTCTTTTACTGCTCTCTGTACAACTCACTGCACAAGGTTCTACTTCTTGACTTCTTCACAGCACCAAGAGCCTTCATAAAAGTAGGAACTGTAGTGGCTGTGAAGCAGCAAACAGCTTCCCACAGAAAAAAGTTCTTCTGTTCAGGCCATAGAATTTAGTGAGGCTTTTTGGGCTCACTCTCTTTCAGGACTTCTCAAACCTTCAAAAGCTGCTCGTTTTCAGAGAGTAGTTGAGTAGTTCTTGGGTTCTTTGACTGAGGTGGGAATGGCACTGGATGGCACTGGGTGTATTTTGTCTTGCATTCCTGTACAGCACAAGGAGAAGCTTGAGTCTTTCAGGAAAGGACATCAGTGGGTGGTGCACAGAAATTAATATCAAGGCCAGGGCTGTGGGGTGCATGTTCAGGCCTTTTACAAACCTGCCCATAAATGTGAACTATAAATCTGCAATCATGGTCAACAGTAAGTAACCTGGATTTGTAAGACAAAAAAAAAGAAGAGAAAAATATGCAATGTGTTAAGTTTTATTTGTGCTATAAACCCAACCATTCAGTATTCATGTATTCCCTTCATAGGAAGCTGTGTTCCCCGTAGGTAATACCTATTAAATAACTTAGGCTTTCTAGCATCTCATCATTCTATAAAGCACATTCTGTCCCTGCTCCTTTTGGTTGTGGTGCAGTTCCCATTTTTCACTGATGAAACACATGCAGATTGTCAGTCTTGTATTAGTTATGTTTTTTTCAATGTTCTCATTTAAAAGTATAAAGTCTGGCTTAGTTATGAATGTCTTTACTTTTGAAATTCACTGTGGTTTTTAGTCCTTGGTAGTCAAATTTTACAAATACAGCTTGTTTTCATATTAATTCCTTTTATAAAGGTTTTTTTTTACTATTATAATATTGGTTTTTCTTCCCTTAGATATGCTGCTTCCGTAAAAGATGGCTCCCAGTATTTTGTTCTTCTCATTATTACAGATGGAGTTATATCTGATATGGCTCAGACAAAAGAATCCATAGTGAATGTAAGTTTAACTGAAAGTGTTGAAATAATGTTTGCAGGAATTCATATTTTAGGCAATGAAGTAAGTGGATTAATAGTTCAGGCACTAGGTTTGTTCCATGAGTACCCATTTTTACCAAATAGGAGAAGTTTATTATGCATAAAGATGAAAAGAAAGCAAAAGTTGAACTTGACCTAATTGGATAGTGTTTTGTGGTGATACTCTTCTAACACTGTATGTTTGTATGATTTTGCTCATCTATTTATTGCCTCCTCCTTCCTCATGCACATCCCACCATGCAGTTTTGCATAGTAAACTCTTTTTTGTCTTTCTCATAATTGACAGTTTTGATCCCCACACTTTTTAAAAACTGCCCCCAACTTTCTGATCCTGAATGGCAAGCATACCAATTATCTGATTTCCCTCAAAACAGTCCCCTAAAACTCTGTAAGTTCCTTATTTCTTAGTTTCTGCATCATTTTCAGTATTTTTCTCTTCAAAACTGCCTTGGGTATAGGTAATATTCTGTATTATGAGCAGGTTCTGTTGTGCTTTTGCCTGTGGGAAATTTCAGATAAAAGTACTCACAGAAACACTCCTAGACATGGTTGGAAAAGATCTCTACCAGTAGTTTTTAACATACCACAGTGGATTTAGTTAACAGCAGAGTGGTGAGTTGAAAAGCCTACATAAAAGTAATTTAGCATCATGTCCAAGTGAATAGTGTAGAATTAGGTGGCATAGTTTTGAAGACCCACTTTCAGTACCTCCTGTAGAGATTTGATGCTGTTTCAGTTTGTGGGGTGCACATGAAAATGCCACCCCAGTGTTCTGCCTCCCCCTGGGGACCAAGATGCCCTCAGTCCCAGCCTGCAGCACATACACAGAATCTGTGTAATAACAAGCTTGGAAATTCATTCTCTAGCCCAGACTAGAAGTTTGAAACATAATTTCTTTTAGATGAGCTGCTTTTAGGTGACAGAAAGACTCAGTGGAGAAAAAAAGAGCAGCTCTTGATTCTGACTCACCCTTCCATTTGAAGTCTGTGCATAGGAGACCAGTGAATGCAGTTGGCTGATACCTTGTAAGATTAATTCCTTTGCCACCAAGACATACAGAAAACCCTTGTTTTCAGTAGCAGTTCATTTCAACAAATAATGGCTGTTAGTCTGCAGCTGTCTGGGAACACAGCAGATGTGTTAGCTTGGTATAAGTGGAAGTTTGGTAATATTTGCTGCCTGGGTTTTTTATGAAGACGCCTTCATTTTTCTGCATGTTTCTTGAAGTGTGAGCACAGTGTACCATGACAGAACTAATTAAATGCTATTCAAAAGCAGTTTTTTCGGTCTTAATAATATCTATCATACTAAAAAGGGCAGTGATGTCCAATGCAACTTGATGTGTATAAAACTCAGAGTATATTTCAATTTTAACAGTAATTGTGCTTTTAGGCAACTTTCTCATTACAGCATGTATGTCAGACACATTCTGCTTTACCAAACTGTTTAAAGGTTATGCTGCCATTCAAGAAATGCCAACACTTGGGTTCATATGCAAAAGTTTAACTCTTTGTCTTTATGCTGTCCTTGCCACTTACTGTTTCATATTTCATTGTATCACATAATTCTGTGTAGGAATCTCTTTAGAGGATATTTTCTTTACAATCAAAAAATAACATTCTAGAAAACAGAAGGTTCTGTACTAATGGATCAGAAGGTCTGCATCTATGATTTTTTTGACCAGTGTATGTTCCTGTTTAATGTTTAAAATGACTGTAGACATTTTACAGTTGATCACAATATCTCAATAAACAACAGAATTATCTCACTAAGTTTTCAATCCTGACATTTGCTGAATGTTCTTTGGATTTAGTTGATGCCTTCTTCATCAGAGGCAGATTGACATTTTTTCTGTAAACTGATGCTACTATCAGGACAGGAGAGTCTAATATTTAAGATAGTGTCTTTGTAATTCTAAAGATTTTACAGAGTTTATTCAGAGAAAGCCAGATATCTTTGAATGAATAAGATAAAGTAAAATTAAAAATCTTACCACAAGCCAATTCTATATCTTGCTTGTCTGTGGCATGGATGATTGACTACAGTAAAATTTAATGAATGGGATAAATAAAATATACATATTGCTCAAATAGATTATTTCTTTCCTTTTAAAAATTGGCATAAGATCAATGTACAAAATAGTGTCCCATGGTTGCAAGCAGCTGTGTAAGATCAAGAAACAGCAAAGCACATTTAAATAAATGTCAGACTGTTATTAAATACATATTTGCAATTGTCAGTTTACAGAAGTTTCTAGGAGAAATTTTCCTCTTAGTTGTCATATTAATATCAAATGCTAACATCATTTGTTGTCTTTAAATAGCATCCTATATGATTCAAAGACATGGTAATGAAAAAAATAAAGTAAACATGTGCCTTTCTATCTTTATCCAAGATGTTTTGTACCACTTAAGCAGACAGTTTATACCGCTCAACTTTTTAGGGGGAAAAAATTGTTCTTTTAAACATTATTTCTGCGTGGTTTTTGTTCACTTTGTTCTCAGATCTCCTGTTATTGGCAGAGGTTATGTAATGCATTAAACCTCTTTTTCTTCTTCTTTTGAAGGCTTCAAAGCTTCCAATGTCCATAATTATAGTGGGGGTAGGACCAGCAGAGTTTGATGGTAAGTGTTCTAGTGTTTTTCCTATTTTTTTATATTTGCTTACAATTTAGTAATATGTAGCTTTTCAAACAAATATTGGTCTTTAAAAGAACATTATATGAAGCGAGGAGTGAGTGCTGCTGGCATTTCCAGCTGGATTGATTGATTGATAACTCGGTGTGATTACAAGCTACCATGTGGAGCTGTGTAGCCCCTCAGGCTCTCTGTTCAAGTCAGAACCATATGGTGGCTCAGCATTTACAGTAAAGTAAGTATAATCAAGAAATGTTCAGTTTCTTCAACACAAATATTTAGATGCCTTGTGAAGTGTCAGTTGAGTGGAAATATTGATCTTACTGCAGTAATAAAATCTTGAGAAAAATAAATACATTTGAGGTGATGTGGATTAAACAGGGTTTCACTTGGTGACAGGAGTGAGCCCTACTGTGCAGCAGCATTGGCAGAATGTTACAGCAGGAGAGAAATTACCAGGTTATTTACATGTTCTTACTGTGATATTCTGTAACACCATTCTCTGTTGTAATAACTAATCTGCTTCCATTAATTGTAAAAATTTATTAAGTTTGTTTCACTGCGCTATGAAGTGTAGACATTGTGTGTGTCTGTTCCTCAATGTCCTAAATACTGTTTAATTCTAGTACATCTGGTTAGACAGTATGCCTTCTGTTGTACATGAAATATACTTGGTACTACTACCACAGATGTTTAGTGTTCACTAATGACTGTACATGGTAATTTTTGTACAAATACTCTAAATGTAGGAAAAAAGAGGAAAAAAACAAGACAAAAATTATTTTATTTAAAATTTATTTTATTTTATTACAAGCATTATTCTTATGCTGCTTGGCAAGTGGTATAGTAGTCATAATTTTAAGTATCTTACTCCTTGAAGAAATTGTCCAGGTGAACACTTACACTTTAGATGCTTGTATGGCACAATCAGTGAGAAAGGACTGTTTATATTCATAAATGCATATGATGGAACTTTGTAAACTTCATTTTTACTCCTGAGAATTCCAACGTAGTCCTGTGCTACTTACCATTCTCTGACCCCTCCATTGCATATTCCCTTTCTCGCTGTTTGTCTAGCCCTTGGATTTCCCCAGGTTCCCTTTCTCAGTCAGAACATGTTCTTGGGGTGTCCTCCCTCCCCCTTTCCTGAAGGTGGGATTGTGTTTGTACTGCAGGATGCAGTTTCCATCTTTGGAGCTACAATCCTGGTGTGTTCTGCCTCAGGGAGATTCATCCTGAGGTGTATGCCAAGTCTGTGGTCCCTCAGGACCCAAGAGAGCAGAGGAATTGCTTCCATTTACAGAAATTCCTTCTGGAATAAGCACCAGACTCCCTGTCTGCTGTGCATGCTGAAGGAGTGTGCCTGCAGGAGGGTGATGTTCAGGGTGTCTGCACATTCGAGTGCCCCTGGAAAGACCAAGCTGCTCCTCTCCAGATCTCCCTGCTCCCTGGGTCTCCCAGCCCCTGGGGACACCAGAGGGATTCTTAAAACTTTGAAATTTGGGTAGATGGCACACACATTTGGCAGAGCTTCACTTAAAGGATGTGAGGATGGCTGTAACAGGTCCCAGCAGAAGCATTTTTGCCCAGTATTCTGTATCTGACATGGCCGTGGGTAGTTCCCTAGAGAATGTTAAGAACAAACTAAGCAAATTTGGTATTTCCCTGAATACTGGTTTTAGGTTGGAGTTTCCTGGGAAGGATGTGCTTTATGTCTGTTTTGGAAATTTTTTTAAGGAAACTCCTTCAAATATTTGTTCAGTGTCCTGGTTTGAACATGTGTATGTTTTTGCAACAGCATCATCAGGCAACATGCTCTGCAGACCTACTGATTTGTTTCTTTGAACAAATATACTCTGTTCAGCTTGGCTCCTGATGGTGTCATTTATACTTTCTAGTTCTTGCTTCAGAAGAACTAGGGTTTGAAGTGCTGGTTTCAGTGAATTTAGCCCAGTTTGTAAACCCCTGAGAAGCTGAGGTGCAGGGCTTTGGTTTTCATAGCACTCACTGAAAGAAGGTTTGTGCAACTGCAGATCCAACATCTCAGCAATAATCTGAGCTCCCAAATCCATCCATTTCAACACTGACAAGAGAGCAGGTACATCCTTCTACCTAGAATAGCTTCCAGGTATCTGGACAACAGAGCTTACCTATATCCTGCTCAGAAGATACAAGAAGAATTGCCCAATAAATTTAATAATTTTTTTAAGCATTCCTCATTCCTTAGCATTAGAAGATACTGCTTTTTCAGTGTGAATGTGAGTTATTACCTCTCTGTGCTGTTTCCTCTGATATCTTCTGTAACAATAGCTGCTGAAGATGAATTCTTCTCCACCTCTGAAAGTGTATATATATTGCCTCACAAAACCAGATATACTTGCTGGTTTGAGGGATGAAAGGATAAAAACTTTGTCATAGTCTGTACTTTTCTGAAGGTGACAATAAAGATAAAAGTATGTATTGTCACCGTGAAAAAGTGCAAAACAGCTATAAAACATGATGTATTTTCTGATGCAAATGGTCTTAACAGAGTTACCTAAAGAAGAACTGTTGGATTTTTATTGCTCAAAAGTGTAAGTTGTTTGAAATTTTTCTCAGTAAAATGATTTTATTGTGTACCTGATCTCATAAGGGGTTTTTTGTTTATTTTTTAAGCTATGGAAGAACTGGATGGGGATGTAGTAAGGATTTCTTCAAGAGGAAGATTTGCAGAAAGAGACATTGTGCAGGTGGGAGAGAAAATATATTCTCATAGATAGATTTTACTGTTCCTCTTTGTTTTGAATTCTCATTTCTATCTGTATTCCTACCTTTCATTTTACCTTAGCACTTACATACTTTATCTTGAGGTGTTTATAACAAGCTCAGAAACTCTCTGTGACAGCTCTAAGCCTTTTTATAACACACAAGAGTGGATCTGCATTTGTTAGGAAATGACCCCTAACTGGCAGGACATTGTTATAAAGTCTTGCTGTTATACAGCCATGGAGAAGTGTTAGCTACTGAAAATTTGGAGGAACATGATGTTTCTAGAAAAAATGGGTTCTGGCTAGAAGTAAATCTTATATGGAAGCCATATTTCCTGGTAGTGGCTGAATGCCTTTATAAAATAGAGTATTTAAGTTGGAAGGGACTTAGAACAGACATCTAGTGCAACTGCCTGGCCACTCAGGTACAGGGCTGACTAAAAGTTAGAGCTTGTTATTTAGGGCATTGTCCAAATGCCTCTTAAACACTGACAGGCATCCTTAGATTCAAACCTCACCTTAGAACTGCCATTTCTTCTTCTTCCTTTTTTCCTCCTATTTGTCAAACTTCATGGTGTTCACTTATTTTTCCTCTTACTTATTTGCACTTATTTCTGTTCCAGACAGGTTGGATTTTATATTGTTGTTTAATAGAATATATATAGAGGATGAGTAAGTGAGCCATATCAATAGCTCATACTGCATGATAATTAAGGTCGGATAGCAGCTGTTGAATTTTGGGATATGTTTACTTGTTTCCATTTATATCTGCAGGAACTGAAACTTCAAAATATTAATGTTACAAACACTGATACTGATGAATGTTTAAGGATTGATTGATAACTGCTGGTGGATGTAATATTTCAATCCAAGAACGTGTTCAAAACATGTATTTGACACCTAATTTTATAGTTTGGTTTTATTAGAATACAAAAATAAAGCTTCATCAATATATGGAAATAAAAATGGTCAGAACTCTTTATTTCAGTCTTCTTCAGTCTTCTTGCATACTACATTAAAATTCTCTTTATTTCTTTTTTCTAAATGAGGATCAGAAAGGACCATAAGACAGAAATTAAATTACCCTCATACTCTCTGTGGATTACATAAAAGATTACATACATTAAAGAAAGTCATGGATTCCTGAATTCTAAAAGTTGAGAAAGATACTTTTTTCATTTTTGCAACATACAGAGATAACAACTGATTAGAAAGTGAGGTACCAAAACTCTTAGCAGATTAAAACATGCTGGCTTCTTTGGTCATTGTTGTCATAGTTTTGAAGGTAGGGATGATGAACAGGAGATAAGAAATTATTTCTCATTTTGTCAAAGTCTTTGTAGTGTTCCCTGGTGTCCATATTGGGCTGGAGAGGGGCTGTCTGTAATTTGTTGTTCTGTAAATGTCAGTGCTTTCAGCAGAGCAGTGTGTGGGGTGGACCCCAAGCTTGTATTTCTGCAAAGCCCTGTGTGCCTTGTCAGACTTTTTAAAGCTAATTCAGGTATCTTCTGGCAAGCATTACATTTATGTTTAAACGCATTGAAATATAAGCAACACAATTTCTCTAACAACAGCAGCCCAAAAAGCTCTAAAGAGCATAAATAGGTACAGTTCTAACATATTATAAACAAGATTTGTGAAAATGCTTTGCTTTGAGATTACTGACCTGTGCTGAAGAAAAAAATGGAGTGAATACCCTTTTGTATTTCTTTGGAATTCATTGCATATCAGAATTGTAATAAAATGTTTATTTATTATTAATATATTTTAATCAGAATGTTGCCCCATGCCATATTGAATTACCCAAAGACAGTATTATTTTGTGCTCTTTCTCTGTCTAAATACTAACAAATATTTACTTTATAGACTAACTAAATAAATAAAAAGGGATTCTGTCAAACTGTCTAAATTTGGTTTGACCTTTATTTTGTATCTAACAGGCTGAAACTGATTTGCTTTATAAAACTAACTACTCAGATAAAACAGTTTATGGGGTTTTGTGTATTAGGTTAATTAAAATTAACTAGTGAAATTACTTATTAATTCTAACAGTATTGTGAAATATTTTGATAAATTAGTACAGGAAAGGTTTGTCTGTTAACAGTGAGTCACTGTATGTGTTACATTTACGACTGGCTGCAATTCATGTAAAGGCATGTCCTTCCCTCTTTCCTCTTCACTAGGATGCATACATGTTGTGGGGCTCTGTATGACATGTACAAATTCTTCCTTTCTTTTCCTTTCGCTGTTTGAGGCATTTTAGGAGAATATTTACTTACAGTGATGCACCTGTTGTTTCTCCCAAGAATTTTGCATATCAGCCTTTTTAATTAAACTCTTAAATTGTACAAAAAAGCACTTGGCATTCCATCAGTTTCCCTTTGGTTTCCCTTATGCCTTTCATTCTATTCCTGTGCCATCTCCATGTTAAATGTCCTTGTACATCTCTAGGTTTGCTTTCTTCTCCATAGTTCCTCCAGCTCCTGTGATATCTCTGCAGTGTGAGGATAGGAGAAGAAGAGCTAAATCAGGCCAAATATGTTGTATAATTGAATTTCAACAATTGCTCTGTTGAAATAGCCTCACTTTAGTACAGAACAGTGGTCTGAGATTTCATATCTGCAGACTAATGGGTAAGGGGATCTCTTAGGATGGGATACATGTTCTTTAACTCAGACTGCATGTACTTTTTACACAAGAAGGAGCCTGGATTGTTTCCTTTTGGTATGCCAGTAGCCCAAGATTCTCATTAAGTATTACAAAATCCAAGCCAGGGCTGGGCAGGTAAATGGTTTAGGTGTGGAACATCTGGATATCACGTAAATTATTTTTTGATCCAATCATTTTTGCTTAGCTTCTTTGTGCATTTGTTAATATCATATTTCAAGGGTTCAGGTGGTTCAGAGTTCTACTAGATATAATGCAAAATGGTCAAAAATTTAAAGTCATCCTTTCTGTTTTGTTCACTTCAGAGGTCAAAAAAAAAATCTACTCACCAAGTGCCAGAGTGGAGGGAGTCTGGTGGGTGGCCCCAGGAGCAGGGAATGTGAGCTGAGAATGGCTTTCTGAGACAAAATTACTTCCTTGGAGAGGGTTGAAAGATAACCCAAATATATCAGTGAAGCACTTAATCAGCAACCTGAGCTAGCCATGGCTCTTGTGGAGGGGTTCACCCAAGTGAAAGTGTTACACTATTTCTATCAGAAGGCAGATCTATAAAAATGGAGATACAATGTGCATTTATAAAATATATAACATAAAATGCAACTTATGTATATGTACATTAAAACTGTGTAGGGTAACATGTTCATGTACTCTAACCCCCTAGGTTAAGCTTTCTTATTTAATGTTGTAAGACATATTCTGTGTCTGAGTGAGCATCTCTTTTGTTTTGCAGTTTGTGCCATTCCGAGATTACATTGACAGAAGTGGAAACCACGTGCTGAGCATGGCAAGACTTGCTAAAGATGTATTGGCTGAAATCCCAGAGCAGTTTCTGTCCTACATGAGAGTCAGAGGAATAAAGCCATCACCTGCACCACCCCCCTACACACCCCCAATTCACGTGTTGCAGACTCAGATATGACTGCTCTGAAGCGTTTAGCATTTATCACAAATCTCTGGATGCAGCAGGAGCTTCTGATAACTTTTTGGAGCTAGAAAAGTTCTCTTCACATACCAAAATTCTCCTATTAGTTGCATAAGCAACTGGAAAGCTTTTCAATGCTAGGAGTAAAATGTTGATGTTCTGAGACTTTTTTTTTTAGTCCCAACACCCTACTTTTTTGATGTATTTAGTGGAGGGGGGGAAGCACAAGTCAGGTTTTCAACTCAGAAGATTGGGTCCTCTCTGAATACTGTGTGTATATAAATGTATAGGAATGCTATTACTCTATCAATGTTTACATGTTACTATTTTTAAATTTCAGTACTTTTATAACTATTCTTAAGAATAAAAGTTTGGAATATTGACTCACATGTCTTCTAGCTTGCAATAGTTTGTCACAAGATAACAAGAGAAGCAATATCTCTTTGAATGTTTGTCCAGACAAATACAAATGAAATCTAAGGACAAATATATCAATGTGTTTTAAAGTAACTGAAGTGCTTCAATCAGTTCTCAGTAATCCATTCATCTCATCTATTGAAAATTTCACCTCCTAAATGTGAATAAACATAGTTGCATATGACTTGTAACTGGCTCCAGACTGAGGGGGAGGTATGTGTATTTTTTCAGATGTTCTCCAATTTCTAAGTTTATCTAAGTTTACAGTTTTTTAAACTAACTACTGAAACAAATTAGAATAGTTACTTGCTATAATTAATTAAAGAAAATTACCTCAATCCAGAGCTATCAGAGTATTATAGTTGACTCACTGAGCTTGTTAAATCATATCATGCATTCCTTAAAGCACTGAAAATTTTGCATCAGAAATGTCTTTTGAAGTGATTACAGCAGATGTTTTATAATGGACCATTTTAAACTCTAAAAATTTTAAATTTTAACCTTTTTTTTGTCTAGATTGCCCATTCAAAGGGATATTGGGTTTAATAATATTTGGGTTTAATATTGTCATTTAATCACATTTTCATTCCGGGTGCATGAACAATAAAGTTAATTAACTGCTTTAAAAATTGCACAACTATGTTGTTTTGTTCACAATTTTGTGTACGGAACTACCCAAAAAAATTTATTATATGCCTGTTCATATATAATTACAAAATGGTTTTGCATGTATATTTTGTACAAAATACACAGTTTTGTGAGTTTGTGTCAGATACATTTTATTTAGAACTAATGGCCTTAAATTTCACAGAACTCCTGAAATGATTGTGAATTGCCTTCAAATACTGTTTAAACTGAACATGAATTTTTTTTGTGTCACAGTTGTAATTGTCTTGTATAAGTAACTTTTTTCTTTGCATATAACCTGTTTACTAATTCTGTTTCTTACTACTGTATGTTGTAATGTACAGTATAAAACTAAGGTGCATTTTTTAAGCATGAGAAGTTTTTTGCCAGAAAACATATCTTCAATATTAATGGCATAACTATGTAAATGCAGAATCTTCCATTTTTAAATATATTTAACTTCCTTTAACTATTTCATGTGGGAAATTACATTTTCCAAATAATTATTCTGTTAACAAAATCAAAAAAAAATCTTTTTTTGGTAAAAAAAAATCTTGTTTTATTTTTATTTTGAAACAGTTTTTACATAAATATGGACTTTAATTTTCTCACCAAAATATGTATTTCTTAGTGGATTGATGTTGCATGAGTGAAATTTGATACTTGGCAACTACTAATTTTGATGAAAGTGCATCATAAAGAGTAAGTTTAAATCTAATATATGGTGGTGGTGTTCTCCTTTCATCTTCTACATTTATTTTTTGCACAAACAGTGTTGGCACTTTAGAAAAAACTGAAGTTATACTATGTTTCTCTTGTTTCATTTAATTAGACAAGTCTTCATGCTGATATTTGTGCTGGTTCCCAGTGGGCCATGTATTCAATGCATCACTAGAAGGCCAGAAAACAAACTTAACTCAGCTGAGAGTAATTTATTAGCTCTCATTTAGCCAGTACCTTTTATTACTTTAAAGATTAATCTCAAAACCAATCTAGCAGTTCATTTAACAAGTGAAAGAAGTTTGAAAGAAAGGTGTTACTTTATCAAAGTTTTTTTGTCTATCCAGCTTAAGCACCAGTCTATTCCGCACTGTCGGGGATTTTTCTTCTGTTTACTATTGGGTTCCAAATATAACATATTTAATGGAAAGAAATAGTTGTGATGAGTGGACTGGGAACTCTAGTGGAAAAGGGCTCTGAGATTCCCTGTCTCTATGCTTGACATCTTGAATCTGTAACGTGTGAGAATCATTGCATAATCTCACATATTAACTCTCATTCCAGTTTTTTTGGGATGAGAGTTGATGCTCGGAGCTTGAATTTCTCCAAAAGATCACCTACAGCCATTTTTACTCCTGGCTTTATTCTCAACAATAATGGAACACAAAGTTCTTATTCCTTCCCAAGAAATGCTAGCTGCTATCAAAACTTACTAAATTGCCACACCTGAGGAGTGGCAGAGAGTATTTATGTTTACAAAAGGTAAAAGGTGATACATTATGTGACAAATGAGTTGTCCTGAGAGAAACTGTTGGCCTTGACAAAAGCTCTCTTCCACTGGTATCCATATTGGAGTAGGTATTTTCTTTGTAATACATGCAGAAAATTTTCTGGCACAAATGTTCCTTCAATTGAGGGGGACACTGGCTCATGGAGTGTAAGTCAGGAGTGACTCCTAGGTTTGATTCAGAAAGGCATTGATGCTAATCTGGAAGAAGGAACTGGTTCGATCTTGGTTACAAAATAGAATTTTGTCATCTTAGGCAAAGATGGAAAGCTGTACAGTAGAACTTACAGAGACTTCAGCTCAGTGGTCTACAAAAAGAGTTTGTTGTGTGGTGCCATAGGGAGGTGTCTCTAGGAGATGAAGAGGATTCAGGAGGGTGCTATTCTCTAAGAAGTTACATTTTGGAAAGCTGGAAATTCTCCCCTAAGTAGGAGCAGATGAAATTCACTCCAGGATACCTAATAAAATGGTTGAAACAAACAGAATGATAAATTATTTATCCTCTTTAAGAACTAATAAAAGGACACATAATGAGAAGTTACACCAGCGCAATGGGAGCATAGTAAGAGGCCATTATAATTGTTCCAGAAGTTCTTTAAAAAGAAAAATCAACAAGACTAGAAAGAATATGTAGTCATGTATAAATGTAAAAGCAAGTTATGTGTTAAAAAGAACAGAAAAATGCAAAAAAGTCTATGACTGTAAAAGCCTAATGAAACCTCTTCTAGAAAGGGAAGTAAGTTAAATCAATTATTTAACAAAAGGATGAGCATTTAGTCCATTAGGGAAAACCTAAATACTGATTTTTTTTTTCCTTCAAGCTTCACAGAAGAGGGATAATCATTGAATTAAATAGTAAATTAAAAATAAATAAATCCAGACTAAGGTTTACCTCTACCAATAAAAATTTGCTACTACTGCACAGTTTTGAAACAATTTTCTTAAAAAGCAATATAATGAGCTTTAAGATAAAAAAGAGAAACAGCTGCTTCAAGAACACATTTTAAAAGCAAAGCAGGATACTGGCCTTGTTTGAAGTGCTGTGAAGTACTCTAAGGCTGGTTAGATTGTTCAGAAAAATGTTATCAGTCTTCCATCATCAAACTCAAGAAATAGAACAATTGCTGTTCCGTAGGGACCTGTCCTGCTTTTGATATTACTTGGCCATTTCCATTGATGAAGCAATATATAATATTTTGTTATTAAATTATTGGATTATATCAACTGGAGATAATTTAATCACTTCCAAAAATTGAATTAAAACTTGAAGTTATTTTTATGAATTAGAAAAATTGCCTTAAAGAGAGGAGCAAATTCAGTCGGGACAAATAGGTAAGAGTACTGGAGTAACAAGTATCTACTGCACAATTAACAGCCCTTTTTGGCTGTGCAGCAATTCTTTAGAACAGTGTCTGAGGTTGTACTGGACCACAAAACAGAGAGTGAGGGGAAGGTGTGGTAAGTAAAACATTGAATAATGGCCACCTGAGATAATCCATGTTCTCAAAAGAATAAGGCTTTGGCTCATGGACGAGGTGCAGTTTTGAGACTTCAGATATCCCATGGATCAACTGGAAAGACTCAGAGGGGCACTGAGGACTGCCAGGACAATTTGGGCAAATGATCAGGGAGGGTTTCTATGGGGTGCCCTCCCCACCAGAGGTCACCTCTAGCTCTGAGCTACCAGAGCAGGGGTCATGCATGAGAGCAGGGCCAGCCCTCCTGAATGGGTGTGTGGGGAGGCAGGTGGGTGTCACTGCTGCAGAAATGTTTTCAGAAGGACAGACCGTGCCCATTCCCATTGCTGGGTTGCTGTTTCATACTGTTCATCTTTTCCATGTGAAATGTCCTCCACTTTTAAACTGGCTTGTAGCACTTGTACACGTTTTCTGCAGTGCTCCATGGTGGATTTTTGCTTCTTTGCCACTGAGTTGGTAGGGTATGGTTTGGCTTCAGGTGTTCTTTCCAGCCAGCATTATGCATTGCCATGAGCGTGCAAGTGACTGTAGAGGACTGGTATTTTCAAGCTGGCCATCTAAAAAAAGGGTGTAGAGTACTTCAGTTTGGAGCATATGCCTACAGCTGAACACTTGACAATAATAAATTTCATCATTGGGATTTTTATTTGATGATTTTATTTTGCAAGCCACCGAAGGCATTGAAGTGGCTGAGTGTTCTTACAGATATCCCATCCTGCAGAAGGTGCACAACTGCTGTGAGACACCTGTCCAGGAATCATGCAGTGTGGATCCTGTGCCACAGGTGGTGGGAGAGCCTTCCCAAGCCCCAGCAGGCTGTGCCTGTGCACTGAACAATTCCATCACTCCTGCACTGCTTTCTTTCCCAGGGGGCAAAAATCCTGCCCAGCTCTGAGAAGAACAAGATTGCCATAATGACTGAGGGGCCTGTGTGTCCCTGTGCCACGGGCTGCTCTGTGGTTTGCTTTGCTTCAGGCTGATCATGAAATCAAAGCAATTGACTGGATGTGCAGAGTGATTAGCACTGAATGCTGTTTTAAACTGAGTGGGCCATCAGCACACAATCACCAGCCAGAGGGAATTCAAGGAGAAGGAAATTGTTTCTCTTCCATGAGCAAAGGGCTACCACAGACTGTGGAGGAGATTAAATACTTCCCTGGGTACAAGGCAGAAAGGCCCTGAAAGGACAGGAGTGACCAGGCAGCCTTGGTGGATGGCTTCCTGTGAGCAGGAGGGAATGGGAAATATCAATAGGTGGTCAAACCTGGAGGAAAGGAAGAGTCCAGCAGGAGTCTCTCATGACAGTTTCAGGCAAATGTTGTCATTAGTGCAGTAAACAAAGGAGTTAGAGCCTACATTTTTAAAGTGAATGAAAGTATTAGTTCACCAGAATTGCAGCTGGGTAGACTGAATAAATTAAAAATTGGTTTTGGTGAGTTGAAAGGAAGGTCAGGGGAAAAAATGGTGGAAAATATCACATTCAGGAGGGAGATAAGCACAAATGGAATGAAAATAAAAGACACCTTTATAAGCAGCAGTTTGGTACTAAATAATTTGTGGATTACAGCTGGGCTGCAAACAGAATAGGAATCAAATTGTGATACTGCTGCATAAAAAGCAAAGAACACCCTGGAAGATGCTGACAGCAGGTGTGTTCATATAGCAAGAGAGAGAATAATTTCTCCAGGCTAAGCTGTGCTGAAGCCTGAGCTTGGCACTGTGTCTGGTCCATGGGGTCACACTTTAGGAGTAACACAGACAATTTTGAAAGAGTCCAGGAGAGAAAAAAAGCAGATGGTTTTTAACCTGTGAAGAAAAAACTAAAGCACTTAGGTGTGTTCTGTATGCAGCTAAGCAGAAGGAGTGTGCTAACTGTGTCTGTGCAAGGGGTGCTGCCCTCAAAGGCAGCAGTGATGGGTGATGTTGCTGTCTTTGGCAGCAAGGGTGGCTTCCATGGGCAGATAGACAAACCTGCCAAACTGTCTGGAAGCCCCTTCTAGTGCATCTCAGGGAAATTGCATCATCTTTGTCTTAGAAATTTGTTTAGAACGCGCTGGAGAGTTGCTAGGGATTCTCTCATTGTGCAGCCTCCTTTATGATACAGGGAAATAATACATTAAATAGTTAAACATCCTCCTGAAGCCCCATTTGTCAGTCCTGCAAAGGTAGGTAGCCTAATTAAGAAAGAAGAAAGGATAATGCAGAGGGAGAGGACTGGAGTGCATGGGTGATTTGGAAGGTGATTTGGAAGAAAGCCCTGGTGAGATCTTGTCTGAAATACATGTCTGCTTCCAGTCACCTGTTTCCAAAGTAAAGGCTCAAGAGGCTCATGAAGACAGAGACCCTTAGGAGGCTTACATCCAGTGGGCAGATGAGACAAGCAGCCCCTGTGTGTGACCAAAGGCTATGGGGAGGGAAAAGTCTCGTGGTAAAGGTGAGGTGAGGAGCAGGATACGCCGAGCAAATTGGTACAAGTGGACAGCAAGATGGGCATCCCCACCTGTACACCTGAGGATTTGCAACAAGCTGCTGGAACAGCAGTAAAAGTGTCCCATTGATAATTAAGTGCAGTCAGTTCTACAATCATGACACCTTGGCTTGATGTACTCAGTCAACTGATCTTACCAACCAAAACCCAGCAACACCCAGAAATATTCCCTATGATTCCTTTAAAAGGAACAACACACAATATGCTGTTGGCTCCTCGGGATTCACAGCACTAGGCTGTACTGAAACAAGCAGTTCCTTCATGTATTGGTATTTGCCGCATGCCTCTGATTCACTCACTGATAGCAGGCAAATCTCTGCATAAAAGAATTGAGGAATCTTTAGGGGATGTTGGAACAAAGCTGTTGTTAGATTAACATTATCAGATGCCTTTAAATCTGTGCTTTGCATGTTTATCATGTTAAAATTCAGAAATAAGTGCCCCCTTTGTGTCGAGGGGAAATCACTTTACAATGCAAGCTGTAATTGCTCTCCCTCACTGACCTTCTGTTGAGCTCATGGTTTTCTCCTCCAGTTGGAGCTGCAGACATTCACTCTTTTGTTGTGACCATGAAAAGTATTTGATAACAAGAACCCCTCTGGTTTTAAACGTGAGTCATCCTCCTTTTCTCCTATCTAGACCTCCTCAAAACTTCTGTCTTCTTTCTATAGCTCAGAACTATACAAACCTCAGCAAATGCCACTATGGTAGCCCTACAAAAAGCCTAAAATAAAACTGCTTTCTAGCATTTTACTCAGTGATTCAATCACTAGAACTGACATTATGGAGAAATCACACCTGCTAATGAAATTAGGTATTTACATGTTGCTAAGTGCCCTCCAGCATAGGAAGAAGTTTTACAGCATATTAAACCCCAAACTTACACCTCAGTGGTAGACACACCACAGTTGCTTCTGAAGTAGCTTCTTCCATCTTGCTAAGCCTCTCAGAGGAATGCAGGCAGGAAGAAGTGATGCCACTGTGAGTGTGAAAAACTGAAATTGCAGCATTTCATTATTGGAGATATGCTGTCAACTGCACTGCAACATTTCCCACTGTCCTGGAAGAATTAGCAAGAGAAGAAATGCGTTTGAGCACACACCCACCATATTAGTGAGGGTTTTTTTCTGGCACTGTTAGGCACTTCATGGTACAGAAGACTCAAAATGCTCATTCATGCACTGTGTCATTATCAATAGATCTGTCTATTACCTGTCATTGCAAGGAAGTACCAGGCTTCCAAAAACTCTTTTTCACAATGGCAAAACCAACTGAAATGCTACTTTATTTAAAGCCTGTTAGACTGAGATGAGAAAAAGAGGATGTTTAAAATATCACTGTACCTTGTAGGAAGGTGCTCCCCTCCTCTCCCTCCTTTCCCTCCCTTCTCTCCCATCCCCAAGCCAGCACCATAGAGGGGATCTCCTTCCCCCCTGCTCTGTATGGGCACTTCCCCTCAGCCCAGGCCAGGAGAGACACCCCTGCAAGCGCCCTGTCCCAAACTGCAGGCAAGATGTACTCTATTACCATCTGTATGGCAGTTGTCTTTTGTCAAGTGGGCAGTTTTCCTTATCTCTCCCACAATCACTCCTCCCTCTGGGGAGACATCTGCTGATAACAGGCTATTGAATGTCACTGCATGCCTGGTAAGAACTACAGCATCCCATTGGCAGATGCTCCACCCACAGGGAGGAGCCAAGCATTCCTACCTGGATATAATCTGGAGATTCTGGAATACCAGCATGGCTTCTCCACTGGATTTCCCAGAGGAACAGCAGCTGCCTCTTCTGCTGGATCTTCAGAGGAAGACTACACCCTTTCTACAGGATCCCTGCTCCAACAGAACCACACCTGACACTCCAGGAGGACTGCAGCCACATTTTCAATTGGACTGCTACCAACACCCTGACCAACAGGGTGTCAGGCTGAGTTCTGACTCTGTCAGTGTTGTTTTGGTTTACTGCATGGTTTATTTTATCCTTTTATTTTCTTCCCTAATAAAAAACTATTATTCCTGCTCCCAAATTTTTTTGCATGAAGGGCCCCTTAATTTAAAATTTATAACAGTTCAGAGGGAGGGGGTTTACATTTTCCATTTCAAGGGAGGCTCCTGCCTTCCTTAGCAGACACCTGTCTTTCCAAACCAAGACATGCCCCGTCACCCCAGCTGCCAGGGGTGGATGGAATGGGACCACACGAGATGAATACCGAGCTCTCGGTGCCGCAGGAGTGCCAGAGCCCGGGGCAGGAGCCACTTTGCCCGTGGTCTCCCCGCAGCGATGGCAGCACTTGCAGAGCCAGATGTCGCCCAGGCAGGGATAGACCCCGAGGTGCCAAACGAGCCCGGACACCAGCCGGCACATCGGGCAGGGCTGGCATGTCCCACAGGCTGGGTGGCGGCTCAGGAGCAACATTTCCCTGCCAGCTCAGGAGCAGCATTCCCTGCCGGTTCAGGAGCAGCAAGTGTTTCCCTGCCAGCTCAGGAGCAGCATTCCCTGCCCGTTCAGGAGCAGCATTCCCTGCCCGTTCAGGAGCAGCGAGTGTTTCCCTGCCACAGCAGCTTTTCCCTGCAGCCGCTGGCCCGGGCAGCGTGCACTGTCCCAGCTCTGCCGCAAAAAGGGGCAGCACAGTGCTCAACTCCGAGACTGCTCCAGCAGCATCACAGCAAATAAGGTACAAGCCAACCATTTAGGATCTTTCCATGAGTTTTCTCGTGGAAAATTCTCTGTAAGGCCAGCCTGGAGAAGCAGGGTCATCAGTGAATTCAGAAGGCTTTGGGAAAAAAGGGGAAAATACCAACCAGCACCAGGGAGACTTTTTATCAGGGAGAGGAATAGCAGATTTGTCTTTACAAACAAGCTGTGGATTTGCTGGTAGATAAAACTGGTACTGGGAGATAAAAGAAACAATGGGAAGGATTCCACTGATTGATAAATGGAAAAAGATATTTGATTTTACAAATAAACTTTAGGTTTGCTGATAAATGAAATTAGACAATGAAAGATGAAAGAAACAATGGGGAAGAAAACCCCCTAAATTCCATAAGAATTAAAAATGAAAAGAGAGGGTTATACATTAGAGGGAAATCTTCAGGTGTATTAGGAAGTCTGTACTCTGAAATACCTCAGTCAATGGGGAAAGAGAGAAGGGAAATGCGGCCGGGAAATTAGGATAAAAAGGGAGGCTGCGTCCTCCAAAAATTTGAGAGATCCCAGGGGAATGCCCCATGGCCTCTCCCTTTATTTGAATACAGTAAAAGGACTCCTCTGTCTCCTTTTTGGACTTAAACCTCTGATGTTTGTGGATTCATTTTCCTGACATCAGTAACAGGGACTTCTAACAGGGACTTTCTTTTCGGAACAGGAGTCAGTGAGGATGCAGCTTAGCTGAGCTCTGCACTGCATGTTAGACAGCTGCTGCTGCAGTTCCTGCCCAGCTGAGGAGCACCACTCCCTGCCTGGATGCACAGGGAGTGCTCATCATCCAGCCCAGGGCAGCACGGGCTTTGTTTGTTTTGCAGAAATAGGTGCAGGCAAGTCTGTGTTTCAAATTCTCAAGCAGGTGCACCAAGCTCTGTGGATGGTCTCCGGGTAAGGTTTCCCAGCCAAAGGCAGTCCTCTCCAAGGGCTGATGTGCCTCTGTGCTCTGGCTGCACCGGGCACGTTTGTGGCTGACTAAGGGCCCAGCTGAGTTGCTAGGAGATGCAATATGTGCTTTTCTCTCCAGGATCTGCTGGCTTTTGCTGTGTGCTGGACTGCTGCAGGCTCTGAAGGGTGCAGCAGGGCAGCCAGGGCACCTGGCTGCTGGGTGGTTGTGCCTCAGGCTGGCATGCTCGACCCCCAAGGACAGCCGCAGGCAGATTTTATTGTAAGTGAGCCCTGCAAAGCTGAATTGCTCACATGGCAGGGCAGGGCCCCTGTGCTGCAGCTCATCAGGCCTGAGGAGCCAGCGAGCTCTTCCAGTTGCTGCTCCCTTCTCACTCTTATTAAATTATGGACCATCTAAATTGTGATTACTCTAAAACTAAATGCTCTTGTCCTCCAGGTGCCTCATTATGGCATCTGTTAGAAATAAGGCAATGACAGGTGGAGGAAGCTCCAGACATCTCCATTGCTTTCTAAAATTTGTATGAATTTCATTAGGAGCTGGAGTGCAGGGGTTTGGCCATGCACTGCTTTGCCTTCCCTGCTGGCTTGTGCCTGTGCCCTGGCCCTTAGGGTTGGTTCAATAGCCCTTCTCCTGGAGTTTAGGGCTTTTCTAAAGATTGAATCATTGTGTATGTCCATCATCTGGACAATCTGCTCTGGGAAGAAGTAACAGCCCTCGTTACCCAGAGCAGCCAGCTGTACCTAAAGTCAGACTCAGCAGGAGTGTGAGTGACACATGGCTGTTCAAAGCCACAAAGGGAGCCACTATTTCTGGGAACACATTTGTTTCCTCCTGTGTTTCCATCTGGCAGAGGCAGAAGAGTTGATGTCTGAAGACCTGTGGTCCAGGTGCCAGCAGAGCCCCCCAGCCAGGGAGACAGGGCAGGTCTTGCTCTGGCAGTGGGCACAGTCAGCCTGGGACATAAGAGGGCATAAGCTGTGACCTCACAGATTTTTGCTTTAAACACATTCCTGAAAGGGATCTCTGACCTCTCAGCCCCCTCCTGAGAGCAAGAAATCTGTGCTGCAGCAGATGAACAGGAGCTCTTGCCACGTAGGATAGGTGGTGGAACATTGGATGAGTCAGGCATGGAGCTATTTCTCATTTATACCTGTGTAGCTGCTGACAAACCTTCAGTTAAATCTAAGCAAAACCTGAGCAAAATGTGAGCAGAATCACAGCTTTGATGGTTTTTGGAATGCACTTTTTTTGCAGGGAAATCACCATTTTCCCAGCTGCTGGTAAGAGTTGACAGGGAAAGCAAGAATAACCCCCTGTCCTGTTGCATCAAAGAGTGGGAAGCAAATTTCACAAAGATCAAAGATGTGAAATGGGTAAAATTCAACAACGTAGCTCTTACCTGCTGTCAGAATCACCAGGCTGGCGTTTGCCCTCACAAGGAACTGAGGGAAAAACCCACAAAACCGACACAAAAAGAAGGCATTTGCCAAATAGGTGCTTTCAATTGTATAGTAATGATAACCACGAGAAACTGTGTTGTGGTGAGCCTCCTTTCCTGGGTTCTCTGCTGGAAGTCCATCCTTGCACAGGCTGTCCTGGGATTCAGCTCTCTGCAGAGCTGGCAGCCTCGACTGATGGCCAATTACCACTGGAGGATCCAGGAGTGATTGCACAGAGTCTTGGTCTGCAATGAGCCTCTCCAAGGAATTCTCCAGGTTAAATTCAAGCACTTGGCACTTGAAGTAATGCCATGATAGTGCTCTGTGAAGCTGATGAAAACCTTTCAAGTCAAGTGTTGGCTTGAAAGATTTTCAACCCTACCCTGCATCAAGTGATGCCAGAAAAGGTTGTCTTGGAGGGTTTCATCTGTTGTCATGGGCTCGAGTGGAAGAAGAAGAAGGACAGAGCAGAGGTGTTGGCACCTGTGTGAGCATGAGCATTCATTCTGGGCTTAGAGGAGAAGGGGATTTGCAAACACAGTCACCCTGCCAAAGGGACCCCATTGCTCCTCTCAGGTGTTTCCCAGAGCAGAGGGCAGCCCCACAGCCACACTGGCTGCTGGAGCAGCACTGGGCTGGGGCTGGGGCTGGGGGTGTGTGGTCAGGGAGGGGTGGCAGTGGGCACCGTGGCAGGGATGTGGGAAATGGGTAGGGGAACAAGCACAGCACAGGATTGGTGTGCAGCCCTGCCACCTCTGCCACTGCGGGGCACAGCAACACGGGTGACACCCTGGACAGCACTGGAGATGCCATCACCCAGCAGCCACAGCCTGTGGAAGAGCAAGTGGCCACAAGGAGCTCACTGAAGGAGATCCCATGGAAAGATCAGAAATTCTGTGCAGTGAAGGAAAGGAGCTGAGCACAGCACCGGTTCCCAAGAGGAAGAGCAAAGCTGTGAAGAGAATATTGAAGGGATAAAACTGATGAGTTGTCACTGACCTAAAACCAGTAGTGGCGAAGCTGCTGTGACACTGGGTCCTTCTGCAGCCTGGTTTCCAGCCAGGTTGTGTGTTCCTCCTGCAAGGGCAGGAGACAACTGGCTGAGAAGCAGATGGTTTGGGAAGACCAGAGAGCTGTTCTAGGCTATTAGAATTTCATATATTTTATTCTATTTTTTTTCTATCTTTCAGCATAAATGTGCTTTGCTAGAATCAATGCTAACCTCAAAAAAGTGTTTGTGTATTGACTACATATGTTAGTTTATATATTTAAACTTTATATATTTATCTATAAAAATAAATAGGGATAAGCTGTTCTAATAAGTGCATTTTAAGTTGTCCAAGGTTGGTGGAGGGCTCAGTAAGTGAGCAGTTGGTTTTTATCAAATTGATCATGTCCATGCCACTACTTTTTTATAACCAGATCCAAAAGGAAGATTGTGTACAAAATATTTCCCCTGGCAGCATTGCTTGCTCCTGCCTAGGAGCTACAAGGCTGCACTCCTCTTATGGAACAAGTCTCATCATTTTCTTAATTAAGAATAAATAAAATTTTAAAAAAGACAAAAAGCCTTTCATCTGATTAAGTAGATAATAAAAACACAGGCTACCCTTGAGCACAATTGCTGATTAAGCCCTTGGATGCAGAATAAACAGGCTGAAGAAAATTTTAATACATAAACATGGGACTGGTCTACTAAACAGCCAAAAAACTATTCCTAATTGGGAAGATTCTGCACAAGGAAAAACAGAGACCAAAGGGGAAAATACATCATTTCTGTAAACAGCAATTTGCATCAGGACCATGTGGCTGGGGGCAGGTAGCGTGGGCTGAGGATGTGTCTGCAGTGCTGTGTGGGGAGGCACCCCAGGCACCAGGAGCAAGCCTGGAGGAGCCTTGCACTGCCAGGAGCTGGTGTGGGCAGGGGGCTGGGGGCTCTACCAGCCTGCAGCCCAGCAGTTTGGGCAGCAGGGCAGGGGAAAGGAGAGCTCAGCGTTTTCACTGCCCAGCAGTGGAGCTGCCAGCAGCATCCTTCTACTCTTCATCCACCGGGATGACTTGCTAGGGTCAGGACTAGTTCTATAATATTTGGAGAAGCTCAGGTGGCAGCATAAAAATCATTTCGATTTCAGTCAGAAAAGAGAACTCCTTCACTAACATATCCCTGGGTGTAGCATTCATTTGTGGCAAGTGTGATGTGAAAAAACCTTACAAACCAAAGATCTCAGCAGTGTTTATCTGCCTGCAGCACACTGCACTACCACTTGCCCAGAAGTATTAAATAGGCTTGCATGCACCAGCAAGCTCTTTGCCCTATTTCTGACAGCTCTGTTTCATTCCCAAGCTCCACTACTCAACCCTACCCTGCTTCCATGTCCTGCTGTTCCTTTATTAAGCATGAGTGTGGCAGATGTCACTGGTGGCAGCAGCTGCTGTCCTGATACAGCTGTCAGCAGCTGCAGCACTGAGAGGCTTGGGAGTGCAGGGCTGAATCCTGGTCTGCACCAGCAATGCCATGAATCACACTGGACAGTGGTGAATTTGAGGGCACTCTTGGCAGCCTCCTGGCCAGAGGGGTGCACAACAAAACCTCCCTACGGTTACACAACAAGACTTAGCTCTCAGGCAGCTGAATGCAAGACAGTGTGACATGTTTCTAAGTGCTGGGAAAACAGCATTAGTTTTCCTTTCAATTACTAAACATATTTTTTATTTATTCTTTCAATGAATGAACTTTAATAGCAAAAGTCTTAGAGGATGTGGGATAACTGAAGATATAAGCCCAAACCAATGACTTTGTAAATGTATTCCAAAGCCTATGTGCAAGGACATTAGCCAGGACAGATCAGCTGGGAAGACTTTATTTTTCATCTGTGAAACAGCTAATATCCCCAAAGAAAGTACTGTCTTGTTCTTCTCTGGATATTGCATCTCCTAATTAGTGTAATCCATTCAGTCTGCTCTGTTTGATTTTTCGCCCACAGAGGCTGTGAAGCTTCTGCTCTTAAACTTGGACTTGCAGTTATCTCCCCTGGGTGGCAGTGAGGCCTCTGTACCACACAGACTCCTCTTGGTAGGAGCTGGGAACGGCAAGAAGAGCACTGTAAAACACTGTCTGCCTCCTGCTTGCTTCCCTGTCAGGAGAAAAGGGTGATGGGGCAATCCCCACTGAGAGCAGGTGGATGCTAAGGCACAGCAGGGCTCAGACATGGGACGTGGCTCTAAATACATAACTTAAAATGACCACATTCCTTACGTGTCTTGGCTATTCTGTACTTTGACGTTTCTACTTTGCCCTCAGTGAAGCAGTGGAGGAAGAACTGCTGCCATTTCCCTTTGGGTCTGTGCCTTTGTGGCATTCCTCCCTGGTGTGGGAGGCAGAGCCCTTTCCATTTGGAGGTACAAGGACCAAAATCAGGTGATGATGTCAGAGCTTTCTGTATGAGAGATGTTTGTCTTTTCCAGACGACTTCCATTCCTGGTAAGAGGGCTGTTAAAAGGAACTGGCCTCTGAGTCTTGTCTTCCTTCACTATTCATGTTGCTTCACTTTTTGTACGTGTCCCTCTTGTGCTTCATCTTACAGTCATGTCCTATTTTCAGCTCACAGCTTTTCCATCTCTCTGTTCCTCCCTCCTTTATCGGTTCATCCACAGGAAAAAAAAAATCTGAGGAAGAATCTCACTTTTTAGGGCTGTTCAGGTGGGTTAAAAATATTTCAACTAGAGGAAACAATCTGAATGGTTTCAGAGGCTCACAGGCTGTGTGAGGAAGTGAGCTGGCAATGCAGAGCAGTTCAGGTACTGCTGGCATGACTCAGAGCTCAGCTCTAGATCAGCACTGCCCTGACTACAACCATCCAGACCAACTGGGTGATACAAGGGACCATCCTTCAGACCAACTCAAACCCTACATGTTTTGCAGAGAGGAGACTGTTCTCCTTTGAACAGTCAACCTCTCTCTTGGCAGCATTCTCAGTTGGGTATTACCTCGAGAAATCTGATGTAACCTGAGCTGGGCATTGGAGCAGCTGTCATCCAGGGACTCCTTCCATCACAGAGCCCTCTGTGAAAACATGATCTTGAGGAAATGGAGTCTGTGCAGGAGAGCACCAGGAAGGGAGTGGCTTGATCTACATTCTCAGAAGCAATCTCCTGGTGCATTCAACTCTGTGTTCCTTGCTGAATACACAGGACCATGCTGCTTTAGAAAAAACAGAGCAAGGATGATAGGAGAGTATTTGCTTCAGCACAATGATGGGGTCCCACTGAGAGTAGCCTCTGGATTGACTTCCAAGAAATAACTGGGATATTTCATAGTTTCAGCGTCATCCTGGCAGTCATTGATGCATCTGGAGATGGACATCTGTCTGGGCACCACGGCTGCTCACACAGATTCTCACCTGTGTGGGCTGCACGGCAGCCAGGGCTGCTGAGGTTCCATCTGTGCACAACACGTGGGTTGCCTTGTTCTCCTGCTGAACAAGACAGATTCAGGGCTGAGCAGTGCTGTCTGCTACAGCAGCACCACACACCTCTCACGTACCATAGCAGCCGCATCCCCACTTTCCAGGCTGGGGGAAGGATCTGCTCCCAGACTCTCTTCTGTGCATTTGAGAAATCTGCTTGACAGCATCTCAGAGGCAGGGAGAAGCACTGAATGGGGTAATGCAAGGAGATTGCTCCATAAAGCAAATACAAGTAACCCTAATGGGGCACATTGTCCAAATTCCCTCCCCTGGAAGCTCTTCACAGTGTAGTTGAACCTGCCAAATGTGGCTCTGGCACCACCATGATATGCATGAGGTCTGGGCTGGGGATGGTTTGAGATGACAGTGCCGTGACTCTCTGGAGCAATCTTCAGTGATGAATGTCTCTCTTGCTGCAGCTGGGAAAGCCAAGTGGTTTCAAGGAGTACCTGTTTAGTTATGTCACACTGGAGATCATAGACCTCTGGTGACTCCTGGGTTCTTGCAGCCCTTGTCAAAGGCCATACACTAAGCACTGGGTAACCTGGGCACTGGAGTGGGACCAGCTTGCCATCTTCCAAGACCACACTCAAATCTCTTGCCTGTCTTCTCTGCTATACTGAAACTGTACATTTCATTCAATGAAATGCCAAAGGAAGAAATTCAGTATTACTTTTCCATCATGTATGGGAAAACTTACATAGATTATCATCTATGATTTGGAGTTTTAATGGGGATCAAGACAGCAAGCCTGGGGTGCACACATGTTGAAAAGTATAATTCTGTGTATATTGAGGAGAAAGAGATGAGATACAGCAGATATATCAGAGCAAGTTGTGCTTTACTGCCTTGCTCATTTGGTTTCACAGGGAATCCTCAATCTCTAGATTAAACTAGATTATTTTAACTGTTTTGACAATGAATTTCAGGTACACAATTCCTCTTTCCTTGTAAATCCTTAATACTTGGAAACAAGTGGTCAAATGTTTTTGACATGGTTACAGAGGTAATAGTTGCATTAGTTGTTTAGAAGGTGACTTTGGAAAAATACTGAGAGGAAATGGCTCTAACAGAAACGCTTTGAACATTTCAGCTGTTATACTTCAGCTTCATGATTTCTATTTTGTAAAAAACTGCTATTAAAAATGGCCTTTTGTTCTTCTGCTGTTTTTTGTTCCTTCCTTGTCAGGTTTGCTCAGATTACAAGTCAAAACAAAGCTTTTTCTTCTGTTCCATGGTGTAGGTTTACTGTCAGAGAAAAATTTGTCTTCCTTTTGTTATAAATGCTGTAGTAGACAACAGGCAGATGGTAATAAACCATGTTGAATTTCCAATATCTTGCTGGTGGTGCAAGAGCCACTGCTCTGTCTGCAGAGTCAGGGGTCCCCCAGGAGTGGAAAGGTTTCAGGTGGGACACTGCTGGGCTGGGTTTGGCCTTTGCCACATATTTCAGGTGGACAGCTGGTTCTTGGCTCATTTGTTAAGCCTTGTGGGTTGGGCCAGGTTTAATCTCACTATCAGCTAAGAAGGACTTGGGAATTATATTTTCTTCACCAGTTATATCAGACACTGAAAGGATACATTGCTGTGCTTGGCTGCCTCGAGGAGCAGTGTTTGTGTGGCAGTAGGAGCTCTTCCCAGCTCCTGGCTGCAGAGATGATGGTGACTCTACCAGCAGTGGCTCCTGGAGATATTTGCCTAAGCTCCAGCTGGAGCAGGGGGCCTTCTCTTGTCTTCTTTCCACCTGGATAATTGTCTGTCAGGAGTTCCTATGAGAGACATTACTGTTGTAGTAAAAAGTCTTCATGATCTGCATTTAACATAGGTCAGAGAAATTCTCATAACATTCTAAGACAACCTCAACAGGTGATGGCTGAAGTGTCCTGTATTTTTCAGAAGACAGATTAAAAATCCTTACACCAAGGAGAAGTGCTCTATCGCTCTTCCCAAGTACAGCCATGGCCTCCTGAAATCCTGACACCTGATACTAGTTTCAGCTCAGGGCCAGAGCTTTCTGAATGCTGTCAGTGAGTGCAGGTGTGTGATGTTCTGCTTTGTTATGCCTCACACAGGCAGATCCTTTGTCCTGAGGAGGAGTCCTTTACTGGAGCACATGAGAAATATCCATCAGCTGGACCTGCTATGAGTTCATGTGACTTCTCCTTCAAACCACCTTCCCTGCCAGAGACACTGCCAAGAAACAGAGAACAGAAGAGTGTTTGGGAGGAGATCCTTTCCCCAGACTGGAAAAAGGCAATACTGCTGCTCTAGCACATGTGGGGGATGTGGCAGAGTGTGGTACCAGATCCCACTGCTCCACCTCCCAGCTTCTCCAACACAAGCATGTCAAGCTCTCCAGGTGATGTCCACAAACATATCCTCTGAGCAGGTGAGGCACAAACCCACTGCAGTTCAGGGCTTTTATCTGCCTCTCTGCCCAAGGAGCTGAGTGACTCCTGGGTGAGCACCAGCCCAGTTTGGCAGCACACAGGGAAGCAGGGTCACATATCTGTTACACCTGGACATGAAGATGGACCTTCATCAGCAGCTGGCTGATCCATTTGTGTCTACAGCAGCCCTTGCTGCTGCTGAAATCCAGCACACCAGCTCTGGATTACCCTGGCTGTGAAGTAATGAACTTCCTTGGGACACTCAGAGGTTAGAATGCAAAGAGAGCAGTAGGGTGGTTGCAAGCAAGAGCATAAACTTAAAACCAGCCCTACAAGTCTGTGAGGGAGATAAAAGCTCTCTGGTCTTCCCTTCAGCATGGCCAACATGACACTACTTTCCTGTGGACTTCCCAGTGATAATTGAATTTTCAACTAGACAAAATAATTTCCAAAGTATGCAAACCTGGGCAAGGAAAAAAAAAAAAAAAAAGCTAGTAAAGGGAAATTGCCACATAGATTTAAAAACCAGAAAAGAAATTCAAGCAATTCACCTCTCCAGAAGGGGACACCTCATCTTCAATTAAATGGAGTATTCCATCATCCCAGCCCAGCTATTTTACTGATGAATTACTCTGATGAAAGTCATTGTTTTCATGCTAGCTTAAGTTTATCCAGGATCAGCTTCCAGTCATTAGAGCCCCATTTTAATGTCATTGCACAAATTGGTGGTACATATCTTCTAGGTTCTTGTACCTTAGGCCTCCCCTCGGATCTCAAAAACTTTAATGCCAAAATATAATTTGTTCTCATTAGCAGAGTTTTGGGACTGCTGCGTGAAGGGACCAAGAATTTGGATGTATTAGGCTTTAGCTAAGACACAGAAGAGGATGCATCAGTAAGCAAAAAAGCAATAAGTGCTGGAAGGAAGATAAATCAGGCACTTCTGTGAGCCTTCTCCCCCAAGAGCAGGGTGATACAGTGAAACAGCATAACACAAGCCCTGTCCAAATTAAAACTGATAACATAAAATGGGCTTTACAGGCTAGATGATAAATCTCTGCAGCTCACTGCTCCCAAAGTGCTATCCAGATTTGCCTGCAGCCTGAGCCCCGCTGTCCCAGCAGGGTGGTGCCTGCTTTGCCCCTCACCAAAGCACGTGGCTGTCCAGGCAGGAGCAGGGAATGGTCCTTCAGGCCCCTGAGCTGCACCGGGATCCCAGAAATGCTCGTTTGGCCTTGGCCCTGATGGACAGCACCTGCTTTTGCCAGGTCCTTTGCTGGGGATTATTTGAGCAACCTAAGACTGTTGTAACAGAGTTCCACTGACTGACAAGCATGGGGAGGGGGGAGGGGGTGAGGACTCCATTAACCTTTTCAGGCCAAAATTTTTGGTTCTGGATCTTGCCAAGTGTTGCAGTAAATGATCTATTCCTGACCTACCTTTGTGCCACCAGTCAACTGTGAACACAATTTCCATGTTTTTGATTAGCCATGGACAGTATGGCTTTTCCTTCCCCTCTCAACCTGGCTTTAAACTGCTGACTGAATCTGCTTTAATCTCTTTCTGGGATCCCAAAGCCCTGTAGGCTGTGCCTATGGGTTCAATGAACCAAGGAGCACAGACCACTTGTTAGTAAAACAGCTGTGAAGGTGTTAGCTAAAGACCTTAGATGATACACCACAGATTTTGCTCTCTCAGCTTTCAGTCCCATCGTGTCAAACTGGTCTCACCAGCAGTCCAACATCCAGAGATAAAAGAGCACAGGGCTGATGGAGAACCACCAGAAGGAATGTCCTTCTGGACAAAGAAGAAAGCCAACAAACAGTGGAAGAAAGTCCAATAAAAGAGTGCTCGTATGATGGGATATTCTGCAGTATTGGGTTACTGCCTACCTTTTTAAAGAGAAATTTTTGGCTGGGATATTTGGATCATGAGTGCTTTTACAAGATCATTAATATCAGCCTGAGCATTCATTTGGCTCAAACCCCCAGGGAAAGGGAACTGCTGGGAAAACTCTGAACACTGGGACTGGGGCAGACTGTGGAGAGATTGGGGCCTGCCTTATGTCTTACATGAGTGGCCTCAGTTTTCTGGGCAGTCAACAGGCTTTCTGAACCCTGCACACCTCCAAAGATCAATTTCTTTGGCAAAGAAATTTGCATGTCTGTAGCATGGTAGAAATCAATGACTGCTAAAACCAGCATCAAGGGGCCACTTCTGAACTCTACAGCAGCAGACAGGCTGCAAATTAGCACAATTGTGCCAAAATTTTAATTCACGAGGCCTTCAAATATTGACAGGTTTTTATCTTATCTCATTTCATCCAAGTCTATTTGCTGTATCAAGAGAGCATAGTTCATTTTTGATCAATCTTGTTTGTTCTTTCCCAAGGAAGCTTGTCTTGTAAGTCATATAATACTTCTGAAGACAGGAAAAAAATACACATAGAGGCAGGAGGTGTTGGAACTGAAGCCAGCTAGGAAGGAATCAAAGGATCCATCAGCCTTAATGTTAGAAATCTGTGGTGCAAATATCTATAGATGAGTCCATCACCCTGAGCTCCCTTTCTTGTGAAGGGTGAGAAATGGGCTCTCACAGGGTGTGACTAAGCTGGACTATTTCTGTCAGCTTCATTAGAATGCAGTGAGTTTTCACAGAGGTGGTGCCTGTTTCTCTCTGGTGACTGTAAAGGAAGGCCAGCTCAGATGTGGCCATTTACACACACAGGCTCTGGTTGCCCTCTGACACTTCTGGGTCTTTCATCCCTGTGGAGACAGACTCTGTCATTCTCTTTCATCTCTAATTCTAGTTTAAATATCGTGACTCTTAAACCAACCATCCCAATAATGTGAGAGGACTGAACCTTTTCTCCAGGTGCATGAAGATGTGAGCTAAGCTGCAGGACAAAGGGCCCAGGGCAAAGTGGTTCTGTGTTTGCTTACAATGCTGGATTTTTCCATTGAGCAGCTCACGGGGCTCTCCTTCTGCCTGCAGGCAGCAATATTACAGAATTAAAGAAATATTGATTGGGAAAAGACCTTTAAGATCATCAAGTCCAACTGTCAACCCAGTCCTGCCAAATCCACCACCAAACCATGTCCCTAAGTGCCCCATCTACACATCCTTTAAATGCCTCCATGTATTGTGACTCCACTACTTCCCTGGGCAGCCTGCTCCACTGCTTGATAACCTTGCAGTGAAGCAATTTTTCCTGATATCTAGTCTGAACCTCCCTGGGCACAGCTGGAGACCATTTTCTCTGATCCTGTCATTTGTTACCTGGGAGAAGACACCAACACCCACCTGGCCACAGCCTCCTTGCAGGCAGTTGTAGAGAACAACAAGGCCTCCCCTGATGCTCCTTTTCTCCAGGCTGAACACCCCCAGCTCCCTCAGCTGCTCCAGACCCTTCCCAGCAAAGTACAGGGGAATGATGCCTGCCCTAGACCTGCTGGCCACATTTTTGCTGATACAAACAGCACTGTGGAAAGCTGGAGGTACTAAACCCTAAAAACAAAGTCAAACCTTTTTAAACAGCTTGACTAAAACTTCTGCCTCTGTCAGTTGTTCAAATGTTATTCTCTTTGTATTATCCACATATTTGGTCTCCAGTCTTGCATAAAAATAATTGTATGGTCTCATTGTATATGCACAGAACAAAAAGTACACAAATACCTTGTGAAAATCAGTTAGATATTCCCAAAGCACATTGAAAAACTAAAAATATTGAAGAAAACAAGAAGTGCTATACCCTTGGTGTGTGGCATTAAGAAAAAATGCCTACTTGGTAATGAAGCAGAAGTACTTCTTTCCCTTTCAGGTCATCTTTAAAGATATCCTAAACTGATTTAGTTGTGCTTAATCAATTGAAATTGAGAGTGGTGAAAAATTTAAGCAAGAAAATTAACTGTGTTGAAGATCTTAATAGAAGACAATTGTTTAATACAGGAGGCAGCAATTTGCAATATTCCTCCAATATAGTTTCTATTAGTCCTCACTGCCTCAATGCATCTAGAACATTTACACTTTTTCTTAATATCTTTGTTTTCCTCATGCAACTTTATTCTTTCCCACAATTTCTGCACACCTGTACTTCCCTATTTTGTTATGCTTTGGTGTCATTTTTCAGCACCCAAAAGATCTGCTTTTTGATTAGTACATTTCTGGAGAAAATAAAGTGTCTCTCTGCAGCAGACAGGCCCCAGGGATTTGGCATTGCTTGGGGATATTCACATTTCTTGGGCAGGACAATGATACTCCTCCTTTTTCTTCCATATCCACCAAACAAAACCACTGATCTCCAGCCTCCATCATGTAAGCACAGAACTCATGTCATTACAAAACACAAAGCCCAAAATCTGCTGAGGAGATTGTATAGTTCAACTCCAATACATCTGTAAGAAAGGTACCTATGAAAATGTTAAAGGACTGAAAAGCTCTGGGGGGCAGTTTGACACACTTCCAGGAGAAAACAGCAGTGTTACCACATAAGCATCACAGAGGACAAGATACTTTGCCATGGTTACAAATACAAGGACAATAAATATGTCTGATCCTTTTCCAAGAAAATGGAAGAAAAATAACTGGCAAGGTGCCCTCTTCTAAAACCAATTTCAGTATATAAAGGAGCCTGTGAAAAGTATTCTGACTAATACACTGCCAGGCAGAGAGAAGGAACAACCATTTCCAAATGTAAGAGGCGTTGAAACTGTAATCAGAAATAAAATGAAAGTTCCTTTTTAGCTTTTTAAGAGTGAGACCAACCCAATAAAACTGATAATTCCCACTGATTTAAAATTTGCATTTTGTATCACTGAACAAACTCACTTTACACCATCCAGGAGGAGCTTCTCTGCTGGTGTGACCCAGGAATTGTAGCTTTGGCCATCTAATTGCCTCCTGCCTGGGAGCTGGAGATTCAGCTGGAGGCAGCACAGGCATTGCAGGGAGGTCATTTCTTCTCCTGAGGAGGAGGCAGCAGGCATTTTCCTCTGAAGAGTCTGGACTTAATTCTGGTCAAGAGATGTTTATAGCAAGGTTATGTTTAGAGGCAGATCAGTGCCTCCACAGTTTCTCTAGGTGCATGCAGAGGAGATTGCTGTAACTGTGCTGTGTCCAGCTGGCACACTCACCAGTACAGAGCTACTTGCAGGTAGCTGTCATACCATAGATAAACCCTGACTCACGTGCTGTTTTCAGGCATCTGCACTCAGCTTAAGTCAAAGTTTAAGTCAAGTAGAGGCCAAGTTCCCTCTTTCCCTGTGTGCTCCCTGATTCCTCGTGTGTGATAGGCTGTAATTCTCCCTAGGGCCTTCAGTCTTGACTGCTCCAGTGCACCAGGGACAGTAATACTCTAACCCCTGAGAAAAAAAGCAGGACACCCTTGCCAGTCCTCTCAGCTCAGCTCTTTGTGGCATGGCCAGACCTGACACTCAGTGCTCTGTTCAGGTAAATGTGGGAGTCACTGTCCCAGGCTGGTGCTTCTGGGTCTCTGCAGATCCAGGGGAAGAATGGGACATTTTTTCAGAGTGTTCCATGTTTGTCTTGCTGACAAAAAGATCTAGAATCATCATTTGTCTTATGCAAAAGGTAGGGAAGAAATTCCCTATGCCATTTTTGGCAGCAGGGTGCCTGACACCCATTTTTACAAAGGGGAAAAAGGCTTTTAATCCTGAAATCCCCAGCTGAGTATCAAGGGCCAGGCACAACTAACAGGTGTTTTAGGCCCTCTTGTTGAATTAGTTGCAATGGTTAAAGTGATTAAAAAGTAGCATCTGTGATGGGGATAGCTCATAACAACCTTTAGGTCAGAGCATCTGAGCAGCTGCATCTTTCCAACAGAAATCCATGCACCATGAGCTGCATCTTTCCAACAGAAATCCATGCACCATGAGGTGCTGGGCTGTCCTGAGCCCCCGGACACTGCTGTCAGGAGTGTCAGCAACAGCTCCAGCTGAGTGGGCAAACCAGAGCCATCACACCAACAGGGTGCATGGAGCAGCTGCACGAGCAGCATCTCTCCCTCACCTTGCTGCCAGCTGGCAGGCAGCAGGGAGGCAGCGCTGAGGGTGCAGTGTCTGAGCATAAGGGAGAGCCATCCTGCCAGAAGGATTAAAATAAAATGAATGTGATGATGCTTCCCCATTTTCCAGTGCAAAAGCAGAAAGGGGACAGGTTTCTAAGAGGTCCTGTTACCTGCTTTCATTTTAACTCAACTGGAAAATTTCCATCAGAGCTACTGGGGAGCCCTTCTCCAACAGCATAGGACAGTTTAGTCATATGTAAAAAGGTGGGATGAAACTTTTGTTGTTGTTGTTTTAATACATTTCCCATTGGAAATCTGAGGCTTGCGTAGCAAATCTGGGCTCAGGTTCATCATCTGACACCGAGGCAATTGCCAGGATTTTACTTTGACTAAGTGCCAGGTACCATTGTAGGAGGGAATGTGAGCCTCAGTTGCTCATGGGCAGTTGTAAATAGTGCAGTGTTTGGAAGCAGTTCAGACTACAGCTGCTGTCAGACACCCTCAATATTGGCTGCTGAGTGCCAGAGCCACAGCGGTTGTGTGAGTGTGTGGAGCAGCAGGGGTGAGAAATCCTGAGAGCTCAGCCTCTGCACAAGTCCTCTACAAGTGAAAACTCACCTGTAGCCTCTGATCACTCTGCTTTCCTGCTATCCATCCATCTTAAATGTCTCATATATTTGACCCCATTTACATAAGTATCTATCCCAAGAATAATTCCCTTACAGTGAGTGCAGGATTGTGTGTTCTGAGGTCAAGAGCAGCAAGATAGCAATTACAGAGATAATTGTTTTTAATGCAGTTTTCACCTACAGAGTCCCATTAAAATGTTCTTTGCAGAAGAACAGAAAGGAACAATGTTTTAATATTAGGTTTACAAGAAACACTTTATTTCTCCTTTATTATATCCAAGTTCCTTGACAGCGACCATGAATTAATCTTCACACTGTGCAGTCTGATTTTTTTTTCTTTTTTTTTTTTTCTTTTTTTGTGGAGCTGGCTTTGCTCACTGCATCTGAATACTGAAACTTGAAAAACAGTGACAGCGTTTATGGTAATTAAAATCAGTTGAAGGACACTGTTCAGTACTCTCTAGATAGGATTAAAATTCCTTGTGCGTCTCTTAACAATCAAATGGAAAGGCCAGAGTGTTAAGACCTGTTAGAGCAGGATGCATTTTTTTCCTCCATCATTTTATTGATGGTATTTGACAATCCCCTGAACTAATTCCCACATGTCCTGTGACAGCTTTTCTCTCAGTGTCGCCAACATCCACGTTGAACTGGTTACATTTTAATTCTTTGGTGTCACCAGGAACACACTGGTCAAGTCACCTGCAACCATGAGGGGAGAGGGGAAGCAGCTCCTCCTGTGCCTGCATCTCCAGAGAGGGGAAGCAGCTCCTCCTGTGCCTGCATCTCCAGAGAGGGGAAGCAGCTCCTCCTGTGCCTGCATCTCCAGAGAGGGGAAGCAGCTCCTCCTATGCCTGCCACGGCTGGGATCAGGGCAGGGGGATCCCTCTGCAGTAGCCATGGATGCTCATGCTGGAGCAGGGAAATGGCCCTGGCCCCTTCAAAGTCCCTCCCACATCAGCTGTTGAAGAAATCAAAGAGTTGCCACTATCCCTTGCGGATATCTTGGTCCCACCCACTCCACAGGGCAGGAGAGGTGCCTGGAGCAGCTTGTCACAGGCTCATGACCAGAGAAGCACCTTTCCCCCACTCCCCAGGGACAGGCTGGGCCACCCCACATCAGGGTGGGATGCTGGTCTGACCCACTCCCACTGCCCTTTCCCAGGCCATGGCTGCACATCCCCACAGACTATTGACCTAGAGGGTAACACCCCCTTCTCATCTCTCCTGCCTGTTATTCCTAAAGAGCCTGCATCCTTCCATTCCTGCAGTCCAGTCTCAGGAGTTGTCCATGACATCTGTGAAGTGCCAAGAAGATCACAGCCCAAAGCCATCAATACACACTGTTGGTGTATGACAAACCTACAGTGGCTGCTTCTTGTATATGTGATACAGCTGAAACACTTAAAAGTAGGATGTTTTTTGTTTCAAGACCTCTTCTATGATTTGGAAATAAGCTAAATGATATGCATTTACCAGGGCCTCCTTTTGCCTCTTCTCAGCAAGGGATACAATTTTTTTTAATGGAATTTCTTGGTTCTTCACTTCTACTCTGATATTTTACATGTACTTCTCAAAGTATCCTTGGAGACCATCCAACTTTCAAATTCCATGAGGCTCCAGCAATTCGAAAATATTTTATTTATTGTTGCACTTTCTAACATCTTTCATGTTTCTGTTCTTTTAATCTGAGCTTGAACCATTTCCCCTCAGTTAGAGTACCTGCTCAATCACTACCAAAGCATCTTGTAACAACTGACGCAAAAGAGGCATTCTGTCTCCTTGGTATTTCTTGTCATTAACTTTCCTTTTGCAGTGAGTAGTGAACCAGTGTGTCATCTGATATTTCTCTTTCCAATGCCTCCACACATTGTGGGGTTTGCTATTCTTTATTTCTTTTTCTCTTGAATTTGATTTTCTCCCTTCCAGCGCATACTGTTCTTTGATAGCCATCCTTGCTCACTTGACCTCATGCCCATTTTTTCTGTACTTCTTTCCTGAATGAGTTTACTGAAGAGCTGAAGTAGTCCAAACTGGTCTCCTGCTGCAATTTCCAGTGTGACTACATGCTGGTAGAATTGTATCTTAACATCATTTTGTACAAAGACCTGACAGTTCTCCTGAACTATTAATTTTTAGATTGTTTTTCTACAAACTATTATTTATTATCTCTCTTTGGCTACTGAAATCTTGAAGCTGATTGACTTAATTCTGTTTGGTTGGGTTCTCCCACATTCTTTGTCTAAGGGCTGCTACCCTTAACAGTCTGTCCCTTAGCAGTTAATATCAGCTGCACACTCATGATGCTTACAGAGCTCTAGGAAGGAAGCAACAATATAATCAAAGCAGCCATGAAAATGGTCATATTAATTTGATTTGTGAAAAGGAAACCTAAAAGATTTTTAAAGGACCTGGACTATTAACTGACCTACCTTGGCTCTCTGTGGTACTTTATGATGCATATTCTCTTCCTGACATTTGACTGACATAGCAGGAGGTAAAATAAAACTTAACCTACCTGCACTAGAGATATATTCATGTCCTTAGTGGTCACAACTGCAGCTTTACTTTCCACTGACATCCAGGGGAAAAATCCCAGTTATCTCCACACAACCTCCAGCAGTTGTGCCTCCAAGAGTGCTGCCTCCCAGCAGTGATGCAGAGCAGCTTTAGCAGTCAAATCCCACTGTTTGTATTCCAAGGAGAGGAGCAAAATCCCTTTATGGAGTAACCCCTGCCTTCACCCTGGCAGTGGCACAAACTCCTGGCTGCTGGGAGAGGACACGCCAAGCCTTGCTGCCTGGCACATCAGCCATGGTAAGGCTGCACTCCCTTCATCAGGACAGGGGGAGAGAGGCTGCCCTGAGAGGCTGAGGAAGCCTCAGCTGTGGAGATCCTCAAGATTCAGGTAAGACATAAGAGTTGCTGTGCCTGACTGTGTTTTGTCCCACTTTTCCTCACAGATGGGCTGGAAGCCTGCACAAGGACTAGCCAACCACCATGCCTGTGAAGCTTTTAAACCAGTTTGCTGTCCCCCTGAGCCATCAAAAGACTGGGATTAAAGCAGAGAGATGGGCTAGAGTCTGCATAACTCCAGAAACACCAGTAGCTAGCTGCTAGTGATGGGTTTGCTACTGGACAAAATCTGTGTGTGGCAGTGGCTCTTCTTTCTCCTCCCTGACCAGTCCTGCTTATATAAAACTTTCTTTGAAATGTATTGTTCACCAATTACATGTGATTTTGTGGCTGAGGTTTACATAGGTCAGGTCAGTCATTTTTGGGAAGCTGCCTTGGAAATGGGCTGTCACAGATCAGGACTTAGCAGAAGGTGACACATGCAGGTGAGGTGGTCCCAGAAGGTGCTGGATTGCACCCAGTCACTGAGACACCCCTTTGGGAGGTCACATACAGGTGAGGCAAAGGCAGGCTCTGGGCTCCTCCCTTACTGCTGCAGGGCATAGGAGATACATCCCTGCCAGGCTGTGTCCCCCAGAGTCTCTGAAAGCAAGGCAAAGCCTGGTCCTTCTTTCCTTGTCTCTATAGTCACCATCCAAAGGTATTTCTCAGCTACTGCGTGTGGTTGGACCCAGCCATTTCCCAGTTAAACCAATTCCCATTTCAAAGGGCCTTACAAAAATGCAGAGACAGAAATGCTGCTAAGAAGAGCTCTGCTGTTAACTGACCAAATTTTAAAAGGCATCAGAGTACTGCAGATAGAGTTATTTCAAAGGCTAATTACTATACCAATCCTTCTGGCTTTAATTCTAGACTTGAAATATTGCTGTGCTAAGAAAATAGGACTCATAGTACATGAGACACACGGGAGAAGATTCAATTTGTAATGATAATTTGAAAAATCTTAATAGGGTTTCACCAGCAATATGAAGATTGCCAGTTTAATAATTTGTGTAAATTAAGAAGTAAATCTCAGGCCTTATATTTAAAGCCTTCCTAAAACAACTGGAACACAGTGCAGGATAAGCCAAGTACCTGGCAAATTCTTGATTTTCTTTTCAGCGTAAGACCTACTCCAACTGCAGCACTGTGGCTCTCACTGCAAGAGTTGAGTGCCTGAAGCTGGCAGAGGAGAGGAACTTAGGCTTAAACTCTCCAAAACCTCCCTACCAAAGCACTTAATATTCTGCTATCTTTGCAGTGGACATTTTAGGATGGTGTTTGAAGAAGCTGCTTGTGTGCTGAGCCAATAACTTCAGAGAAGATGAGAAGTAATTCTCTGTAAAGACATCTTCAACAGAAGAGCAGCAGAAAGTATCACATCAACCACCTGAACTTGCAAAAGCAGTGTCTTGAAGCTTTAAAAATCACACATGAGAAATAAGCTGTGCTTGGCCAATATTTCCTGTCCTGTACAAGAGTCCTGTGAGCCACAGAGCCCAGGCTGATGCTGTGGTCTGCACTTGGGGTGCCCTCATCCTCAAGTGGGATCCATCTCCACCTCCAGATACAAGGAGAGAGGGAGATTTCTCCCCCATTTGGCCAACTCAGGACCTCTGGCTGCTGCCCCACAAGAGGTGTGGGTGCCAGCTTTGCCCTGGAAAGCCAGGGGTAGGCAGTTGTGGACAGTGGCATGCTACAGATCACCAGGGATATGCATGTTCTTAGGCACTGGCTGCCACTCCATTCTAGTATTTTCTTATCTCAACCTACTCATCTGTTCATGGACTGATAAGAGGAGTTCAAGCCTCTTTTGTGCCATACTCACCAAGCAAGGCACATAGTAGCTTTATTTTATCTGTACTGCATTAAAAGATGCCGATGGAAAATGCAGTCTGGATCTACCACAGGTGCAGGAAGAGTGCATGGAATGTCTTTGTGCTGGAAAAGGATAATATTTAGTCAGCATGCTGGCTTTGTCTGGGGTAGAGCTGATTTTCTTCATGGTAGCTGGTATGGGGCTGTGTTGTGCATTTGTGCAGGAATCAGTGCTGCCAATTCAGGGATGTTTTAGTCCCTGCTGAGCTTGCACAGAGTCAAGGCCTTTTCTGCTCATCCCCCCACCCCACCAGCAATGAGGCTGGGGGTGCACAGGGGGTTGGGAGGGGACACAGCCAGGACAGGTGACCCCAGCTGACCCTGAGGATTTTCCAGACCATGTGGCATCATGCTCAGCATATAGAGCTGGGGGAAGAAGAAGAGGCAGAGGCAGTCCAAGTGATGGTGTTTGTCTTCCTAAGTCATTGTTATCCATCATGGAGCCCTGCTTTCCTGGGGAAGGCTGAACACCTGCCTGCCCATGGGAAGGGTTTAATTAATTGCCTGTTTTGCCGTGCTTGTGTGCACAGCCTTTACCTATTAAATAGTCTTTAGCTCAACCCACAAATTTTTCTTGCTTAAACCCTTCTGATTTTCTCTTCCATCCCACCATGGAGGAGTGAGTGAGTGGCTTTGTGGGGCTGACCTGCTGGCTGGGGTTAAACCATGACACAGGGGAAAGCAGGCATAAGAAATTCCCTAACTCCATGTACTTTGTCAAGTTATGGGAAAGCAATGCCTTTAGAGGGAGACTGTAGCTCAGCTGGTGATATGATACAGGCTTTTAGGGAAGAAAAGGAAATAAAAATATAATTATTGAGTTAACACAAAAAGTTTGATAAGAAGCAATGCTACGTGCTGCTCAGCTGTTAGCAAGGGGTTTGGTAAATTTGCTGAAGGGGAGGTTTCATATCTGTATTTTGACATTTTCTAAAAGTGACTGTAACAAAATTACAGCCTTGTTGTAATGCATCCACCGCCTTTCAGTTCTGGCTTTTCAAACCACACAACATGAGAGACACCTAGCTTAATTGACTCAAAGTGCCCCATGTGAAGCTGTATTTTGGTACACAGAAGTTGGAAAATAACCTTACCTAAGAAATCATATTTTCTGATTAGTTTTTCAGATTCTGTTGCTGCTAATTAAGAGTCTATTCCTTGCAGCTGGAAGACAAGAAATGCCTGAAAACCTGCTCCATTAGTGAGAAGCAGGGGGAGGAGGTGCATCTGGCTGAGCTGGGGTTTGCCAGGGTTGCTTGCTTATGCTCAGTACACGTTTCCAGCCCAGCAGTTCTGAGATCAAATTAGAAGCTTTGTGTCTGCCAGGAACAGTTCAGCAGTGGGTGCATGACAGGCTACCACCTCCCACAGATGCCCAAACACCTCCCTTGTGCTGGGGAATGGACAGAAAGCCCGCAGGTACCCCACAGCAGCCTGCTGGGATGTGGCATTCCCACCAAAGCCTCTGCAAAAGATGGGACCGTGATTTCATTTGTAAGCCTAATCAGATAGTAAAATAAAAGCAGAGAATCAGCATAATTAATTCAAATCTATGTCTGGCAAACAGGTTCTCTGTATGAGCCATCTTTTAAGTCAGCATAAATTGAAGGTTAAGCTGGCCTGCCCCGTCGCAATCAAAGCAACCCATGGGCGGCTTAATTTTAATTACAGCTCCTGGGGGCCATTTAGGTGCTACTCTGGATGCTGCCTAGGCTTCATAAAGATGATTATTAAAGTTGTCAGTCACAGACCATGGAAGTTCATAAGCACAGAAAGAATTGATTGATACCAGCTTGTCCCTATCCAGAGCATAAGGAGGATTTTAAAAAAAAAGCAATTTAAAGAGCCATCTTGGATCTGTAAAGCATTTTAAAGTTCTGCCTAAAAGTTGCTACATAAATGCAAATGATTATTTGTGATTTGGATGAATGAAGAGGAAGAATGCTTGAAAATGAGGCACTAAAAATATTGCCTTTCAGATGTGGAGGTTAAAAGATGAGGGCTTTGTTTCCGAGCCTTGCCCTGATATCTGGGCTCAGGAGCAACAAGGGGCCTTCTGTAAAATTGCAGGGTCTGCTCTAGGGGTGTGAGGAATGCCCTCCTCCTACAGCCTGAGCTTCGTGCTGGATCACTTATAACCCTGAAAAGAAGTTAAACATCTCTCGTGAGCTAATTGGTGAAGTTCTCCCTGCTGTCCCTGGGGAAGAGGGGAGAGCAGCTCAGCCTTCTGTTATTGCCTGTTGGCCACCTCTGTGTGGGGCAGGGCCCCCAGGCAGGATGAAGGAGCAATCCAGGCAATCAGATTAAGATGCCCAGACTGTAGGTATCTAAACTTGCCAAGATGAGCCTTGCCCTATATCCCAAGCTCCCCGCAAGCCAACACAGAAATCCACTGTTGGGGATGGGAACGGGTCTGGCCCCACAGCAGTGGGGCAAAGAAGCCATTCAGTCCTTCCCCATCCCCTTGCCCAGCCCTGTGTAGCTGAAAGGTACATTTTTTTTCTTCAGCCCCTTCAGATCCTGTTCAAACAAAACCCCAAGGCTGCTGTAGTGTTGCTAGAGGGAAATTTTTTCATAGGAGCAAGGGCTGTAAAGCACAACAGAAGGCTGCAGGACCTGCCCTTCTGTGCAATCTAAAATCAATTATTAATGGCAAATAGGAATCTGATAATGTACATGTTATGCAATATATATTAAGAGCTGTATACATATGAGATGGAAAATGGATAATGTTTGTGATTCTTTAAAAAGGCAATTGCTGTCACTTTTGTTTGACATTTCTGTGCACAGCCCTCCAAAGGGGGGAGGCTGTTTATTCTCTGTGCTCCAAGGAAAGGAGAGGAACATTTTCCTTATACTTTCTGCTCACTGGATTTCCTCACGAATTTCAGACACTCACTAATTTCAGGTTAATGGGAAGTGATAACTCAGAGCCCAAGTCATTCCTCTTGCAAATGCTAATGTTCATCTATAAATAAAACATGCACTGCAAAGAAACAACTCCTTTGTGATGGGGGGAAGCAGCCAGCCTGCACTTAAATGTTCAAAGCTGGAATCTGGTGCACTGTGAAACACTTTGGGGTGATGAGCACAAGCAGCATGCCACGTTCCAGCTCTCCCCAGCCAGCAGGGGAGAGGGTTCAGCTGCCCCATACTGCTATTCCAGCAGGGAGACATTCCATCTTTCCTCATGGACTTCCTGGGTGTTTACTGCCCCCAAGGTATCTGGAAGCTGGTTAGCCATAATGGGTAAAGTAGGGTGGCTGAGGAGCTGCCTCTGGCCAGAGTTGAGTCAGGCTCTGAGCCCAGACCCAGAGGAGCAGCTCACAGCACTTACAAAGATCCCAAGGCCCTGTCCAGGCAGGAGGTGCCTCTGCTGCAGTTGTTCACCACAGCCCTGCAGCCAGATGCTGGCTGGCTCCAGCCCTCAGGGGCACAGTTCTGTGCCCCAGCCAGCACTGCCCAGGGCCTGGATGCCAAGGCAGGCAGAGGAGACAGAGAGAGATACCAAAAGCTGTTTTCTTCCTCCTCCCTATGGTCTTATTTCAGTGCCTCGTCTGTGGTTGGGTGTCTTGGAGGAGAGAGGGGGTGCTGGCAGTGGGATGTTACCATCAGAAAACTGGGATTGGGGTTTTCAGACACAATTTTCTGAACCCTGAGCAGCAGAGTACTTCAGGCATCCAGCCACCAACATGCAGAGTGGCTCATGGCTGGTGCTGCAACTTTCCAGGTTGCCTTTAAAAGATTTACCAAAAGGAAGAAAATGTAGGTAGCAAAATGTAAGGCACATGATAAATTGATGAGAACTGGTTCTGAGAAAGAGCAAAGTGATAAATGTTTAAATAATACATGGGTATTACTAAATGAAGCTTTCTTCAGATCATACCACAAAACAGAAATTTGCATTACTGCCTTTTCCCCACTGGCCACAGAAATGCTGGGGATGCAATAAGCAGTTTCAACTCCAAAACCAGACCCTCACTCACATGTGCTGGTATTGAGGAGAAAATAGCACCTGAGAGCTTTAGCTGCTTAGGGCATTACTTATTCACCCTTATAAAGGTGGTATAGGTATTGCTGCTGGTCTGGAGAGGCCAAGAGCTGGCTTCAGTACACTGCATGTGGGCATTGCCCCATCAATAAAATATCTGGAGTAATTCTGACACATGACTTCGCAGAGAACACGGGAAAGTTATTTCTGTTGAGTATTGAAACGGCCCCTGGGAGAAGTTTCCCTGCAGGAGGTTGCAGAGAACACACAGCATTGAAGAGGTGTGCTGTGGAGGTTTCCCACTACAGAGGTTTTCTTGTCCCAAGGCTTTCCCTCACTGGCTTCAAGAAATTGCTCACAGAGAAGAATGGCTGCTAGTCAGGGGGATGGAGCAGGACATGGAAAACTTCCCAGTGAAGCAGCAGTCAAGCATCCAAAGGGAAATTATTGTCTTCATGGAAGACTGCTCTTCTCCCTGCTTGTTTTATTGCTTTATGGAAACATCTGTCAGGCAATAATCTTTGATTTTCATGTTTTCACCATTGCAGAAGGAAATAAGAGGTTTATGACACTGAGACCTAGTCTCTCCTCTCATAATCTTTTTGTTTAATGTTTGTGCTGCTTGGGGCAGGAATTGCCTTTCCATTGCACCTGCAGAGTGCTTTTCCCAGCAGGGACCTGTTCTGTGCCTCCACTGCTAGAAGCCAGCACAGTGAAAACAATTAATAACAATAATAAAGTATCATTTCTTCCTCTCCATTAGTTGCTCTGTAGGTTCACTCTTAACCTGTCTGAAACTGAGCAAGATAACAGCCAGAGACAAGGTGAGCCAAACAAGTGACTACTGTCATGCTCCCACTGCAAGTAGGGATTGAGGAAGTTTATTTCAGGAGTTCCACCACACCCATTGTGGGACACAGTTAAGATTTCACTTTGAAAAGAAAATCATCACCTCTTGCCTCAATGACTAGCAAAAAGGACCTCAATAAGAAGACCCATTACTTAGATTAACAAAATTTAATAATAATACACAAATTCTTAGTCCTTAATGTACATTAATTGGGGTGGGACACATTCAAAGACCTTGATTCCACAATCATTTGGGCAATACCTCTGTGATACAAGCATGACACAGGGGCCAAGTTCTGGAGCTTAGTACAGCAATGAGGCCTCTAAAGCCCTTGATGTTACTTGCTTGGTGGCACAGCTCCTCCTTCCCTGGGGTCTGTCAGTCACCCTCAGAAAGTCACAGGAGGCCATCAGAGAGCCAACAATAAAGCAAATGTGAGCACAAGGGCTCAGGGATGAATGTCTGGAGGAATCTAAATTAAGAAACCCTCTCTGACATGGGAGGCTGACTCATTCGCATGGCGCTGAAGCTGCCTCCATCCCAAAGCCCCACCTGGGGATACATGTCATGTGGTGATTTCATCACCTCTTGCTGAGCTCTGGAGGGACAGGCCAGGTGACCACTGGTGTCAGAAAGCCCCAGGCAGAAGCAGAGAGTTGCAGGCAGGGTTGGAACCAGCAGCTACCCCAGGTCTAGGTGGATGCTTGGCTCAGACACCCACCAGGAGAATCCCATATTGAGTTTTGCAGCAAGGACTACACAGGCCAGACTTCAGATGTACCATGGGGCACTTTCATTGTCACCTGCACCATTTGCTCTACAATTTGAAGAAGGAGGGCAACACTCAGCCCATATTTCTTCCAGACTTTGCAGCTTTGGATCATGCATGTTCTGCATCAGTTTCTGATGCATGCTGGCAGAGGCATGCTACTGAGACAGGTCCAGGGACATCCCCAGCACAGAGAGAGATGTGCCTATGCAGATACAGCACCTGCTCTGTCACTAACTCTCACTTGGGAATTGAAACATTACCCTGACCATACAGACCCTCAAAAGCCTGCAGCTCCTCTCTGCAGCTTGAGGCACATACAGTTCAGGGCCTCCCAGGTGAATACTGCCGAGGCTAGTGCCACTCAATATCTATATCAAAAACTTGGGAAAATATGCACAATATGTGTTTGTGGCAAAGTGTGTAGTTAGCCCCAGTCTGGTGAGCCACAGGGGAGCTGTACAGAGCTCATTACACCTTCTGACAGCCAAATTCACTTGGTAGATTACCATCACATATGTTTAGTGAAATCTCAGGTTCAGCATTTTTAAAAGCTACTGGAAAATCACAAATATGTTTCTGAGGATAACACAAAAAAAAAAAAAACAAAAAAAAAACCAAAACCAACCCAAAACAAAAAAATCCAACAAAGAAACACCCCCCCCACCAAAAACAACCAACCAAACAAAAACCCATCAAAAAACAAAACAAACTGAACAAAACCCAAACTTAAAAAAATCCCCAACCACGCCAAACTATATTAATGAGAGTTTAAAGAAGTTCAGTTTTAAAAATTTTGTGCTGCAAGGTTAAGGAAGAACATGCTCTTTGTCTACATTGACTTGGAGTCTTCTTTTCCTTGGCTCCTTTATATTTCCCTTGAGCAAAATCTATTAGAGCAGCTGCTGACAGGGATGGGAGAAAAAGCCTCATGCCTGTACTTATAATCTCCAGAGAGGGGCAGATTGGCTTTGGTCAAATCCCTGGAGAACACAAGGTATCTTCTGAGGGATGGCACAGACTCCTGCTCCCAGAGAAAACCATCCAACAGCAGGACACTAGAGGAATTTTCCCCAGATCAACAACAATTATCAGAGTAAAAGGGTCAAGAACTCTAGAGCAAAGTGATCAGTCACCTCTCTCAGCGCCTTGTTCTTGGCCTCAGCCCCAAAACTTTCCTTTTAAATTGCCATGTCCTCAAGCAAGACACTTTGTGTAAATCTTCAGGAGAAAATAATTAGCCATTGGAAGCATGGACCTAGAAAGACAGGAATATCCCTGGCAGCAGAGAGCATTAAATCAAAGGTGAGTATCTGTCTAGATAGTTTTAGTGCAAGGAAGGACACAGAGCAGGTGCAGGAACTCCTTACTGAAACTGTGTGTGAAGAGAATTACCCATGGTAAAGAAGGTCCCTTGTGGCCTTGAAGGATGAGATTTTCCTGAGACCAAGTACTAAAATTGAGCAGAGCAACACAGTTAGTACTTGAGGGAAGGAATGAAGTTCATTGTCCAGAGAGCTCATTGTGAGTCACTTCTCCTCTGTACTCTGGAGCCAGATTGGCCTTCAGATAAAAAGGGAGCAATGAGGTGCTCTGAACTGCTCAGTCCAAAGCCACAGACAGAGCAGATGAGATGACTGTGAGCTTTCAAAGCTTCTGAGAGGGACAGGAGAGAAACTTGGCAGATTAAAATCCTTGTGTGTGCAATAACTACATTCTCAAAGCCATCCAATGAGAAGAACTAATATCAGAGGAGAGATTTCAAATGTTATTTAAGCATCTGAAGAGGCAGTGAGGTTCTTCATGTTAATTTTTAACAATCGCATTTATGCCCCTGCATTCCCATTGTTTCCCATTGTTTGTGCTCCTGGGAAGCCAAAGCAAGCAAAGCACTCTGGCTGAGCTTGATACTAAGGAGTGCACAAAGTTTGAGCCATGTTACCATATGGACTAATTAGAATTGAGAGAGCTGTGGGTAGCTCAAATCAGCAGGGTCCTATCAGAAAGGTCCTTGCCTTGAGTCACTGCAGAAGTAAAGCTATGCTGTGATTCCCAAACACAAAGGACAGCAGACAGCAGCAGTGCTGATGTGCACTGAAGGAGAAACAAAGACAGAGCCAAGGGTGAGCACACAGCTTGGCCCAGAAGCCATAAACAAGATAACAAAAGTCAGAATAAGATCTAAATGTATTTGGCACAAGGGGCAAATTCTATTTGCAACCAAAGCAGTTTACTTTATGAAAGGGTGACACTTCTAACATTAAAAAAACAGCACAAACAGCAGGACAAAGCTCTCAAGAGATGCATTATGTCAATACATTTGCAAAGCAATGTTCACCATGAGATCGGTTTGTGACACAGGAAATAAATGAATTAATATTGTGTTTCAAAACAGATACTGGAAATAAGGGCAATGTAATCATAGCAAACACATATAAAACCAATTAATGACAGTCTGATTCTAAGGCAGAGAATTCAGCTTGCTTTGTACATTGGGCACACCACAAGCTGATCTAACAGAAAGGTATCAGCATGGAGGTATAAGAGGTGTTACTTTTGTGGGGGTTTTTAAATAGCAGGAGAATTCTTCCATGCTCTGGGGTCAAGAACAGCCTACAAATGGTGATTCACAAATGGGTACCTCTTCTGAACAGAGGACAAAAGACACTCTTACAAAATGAAGCTCAGACATATTAGGGATATAGAACATCACATTGACATTAATCCCATGAAAACACACATGGGAAATCTAATAGCATTGAGAAATAGGAAAAAAAAGAAAACATAAGTGTATGGGAAAGTTAGTTGTTAATGAACAACTTTTGCTAAACTCTATGCTCACCAAAATAAAACTGAACACATTCCTAAGTGGGAGGTTTAAGTGTGAGAAGTGCCCCAGAAGGACAGCCATGGCTAGCTTAAAAAAAGGAAAAGTAATTCTGACCCTAAGGCAAAGGTTGTGCAAAGTGGAGCATCTTCAAATCCCTGCTTACAAGGCAGATGTCTGGAACTGCCCCAGCAGTCAGCCCGGCTGCTGCAGCTGCCGTCTAAGGAGTCCTGGAGGGAAAGGGTGAGTCAGGAGCTGATCTGCTGATATACATACTGGAAAAACATTGGCACCTTTCAGGAAAGCAGTTTCAGCCTGGAAGCATAATTTTGCATATATAACAAAAAGAGAAAATAAACAAATACACATAATTTTTTTTTAGAAATTATTGTGGTGTTTCACATTTTGTAATTCTGGGCTGGCACCTTATACTGTATTACAGAGAATAGAAATAAAAGTGTATTTCATAGGGTCATCTTCATCTGGAGGTTGGTAAGAAGTTTAAATAAGATAGATTATTAAGGTTTCAAAAACCTGAAAGTTCATTAGGTGCTGGAAATAGATTAGCATGGCATTTTTGAGCAGCCTTACTCCCAAAGACACCCTTTGGTTCAGCTGCAAGTCAGTGGTCTGATGGTGATCAGTTAGAGCAAGAGGAGTATTTTTATGCATTGCTTATACTGACTGAAATTGTGTCAATTAAAAATTGCATCAACTGACATCACAGTGGTCCCTCCTGTCCCTAAATTCAGTTTTATTGCACCCAGTTCTCAAATTCATTATATCCCTCTTCCTTTGACGATGGCTGGAAGAGGTTGGATGTGTTGGCATTTTGGAATTTTAAGCCCAGTGATCCCACAAGTAACTCAGCAGCACACAATACAGCACTGCAGACAGTGCTCCAGGACAAGGAACAGAGACCCCATGACTTGTGCGACTTACATCTTAAGCACATGTTAAGGCTTCACAATGCACTGCCAAACAGGTTTGCAGAAATATTAATACAATGCATAGCTTGATTTAGAGAAGTCCACATGATGGTTCATTGTATTTCATTATTCTGACACATGTCTTGTGTCAGGATCCAGAGAGAAAAGCCACTCTGGGCTTCATGTCATGTCACAGAAGAAAAGGACCCAGTCTTGTAAAAGGTACGTTCAGCTGTGTCTGACAAACCTGGGCTCTGCTCTTGGCTCGCAGGGTGAGCCAGTCACTCACTCATCATCCTCCCCTTTACCTCCCCTGCCTGTAACACTGCTATCAGCCTCCCTTTGTGAAGTTTTTTTCAATGCCTTTAATGAGGAAACTACATATAATCAAAGATTGTCTCAACTGCTTTGTCTGTGATTCTTCTTCAGCAGCTTTTAGGTGCCTTTTTCCCCCTATAGTCTTAACATCTTGTTCAGCCTCTGAATCTTACTTTTCTCTCTTTTCATCACAACAGTGTATTAAGGCATTTCTCCCTTCTGTATCATGAAATGCTTTGCTAGGCAAACTATATAATAAACAGATCCTAAGGCATGCTCTATAGTAGAAATTTAGTAATTTGAAGTCCCTTACTAAAATTAATATCTATATAAATATTTTGGTGTGAGGATGTTCGAATTAAAATGTGTGAGTTACTGCTCAGAAAAAGAAATTAAATGCTAATCTTTTGAAAAAAATGACAAAAAATTTATGTATGGTCCTGTCATTTTGATGCTTTTCCCCATTCTATTCAAACTACAACTGAGGAATCAATGCATTAAACATTCCTGAACCTAATTTTATGTTGGCCAGGATAAAAGGTTTTCACTTCATCAGACACTGATCTTTGGCTTTCCTGGTGGGCAGCATATTAGATAAATCATATTTTGGGATCTCATACTCTTTTTGCTTCCTTTAGACACCAGCATACCATGGGATTACCTCCCTCATGTCCCATTTCCAGCTTTTCCTGATTGCTGGGACACTGCAGGGAAAGGAATTGACCAAGAATATTTCAGATTAATCGACCAAGGGATTTAGTGTCAATTTTCTGTGAAACACTTTTGTAACCCCTCCTGTGCAGAGCAGGCTGGCAGAGGCTCCCACATGGCTGCAGTGGGCCAGGACAGGGAGAACTCCATGGAGGAGCCCCTCCCCACTGGCAGCAGTGCCATCCTGCCCCTCTCACTGCACAGGAATCTGGCATTTTTCATATTCTTTTTTTTCTACTGCTTGACATTTTAGTCCCTTCCTCAATTGCTTTGCCATCATGTTAATTAACAGTCAAGGCATTAGCACTGCCTACATTTTCATGACAGACCCCAGGGCTGGAAGCAATTAGTTCAATGAAGAACTACAACAAATACTGCAAAATAAAGGCAGAGGCAGACCAGCTCCAAAACAGCAAACAATAATAATAATGCCAAACAAGTCTCATCCTTCCTTCTTTTCTATGGTGTTTACCAATTTGTCTTTACGTGCACTTTTTCTTTTCTTCCAAATAATGATTTTCCTGAGGGAACACTACTGATATAAGTTTCAGACTCTGGTTCAATTCATATTCAGTTTGTATTTTTATTTCCTGCTTCATATTCATATTTGCAAGAACAAGAACTTCAAGTCAGCCTGCTCAGCTTTTCCTTCCGAGGCTTGGCAAACAAATGATTTTATTTCCAGAAGTGCTGAAGCACCCAATGGCACCAGCTGAAGTCAGCAGAAGAAATGAGATGCTTTACAGTTCTGAAAACCACATCATTTATTTACTGACATCTTAAAGATTTAAGAGACAATGTTAGTTTCCTGTTTTTTCTTGACCTAAAATGATAGTGCTGCAAAAATTTGAAGTCAGTTCTCTCAGTAATTTTCCTCCACAATCTTAAAAGTTCCCCAAAAGCATGAGCAGAAAGGGAGCTTCTCTGAACTCACGGCTCAGTGCCCTGTCTTACAAGGCTCCAGCTACCTCTTGACCTGCTAGATTGGCTGGGTCCTGGTGTGATGCTCCAATCTGTTTCCATGAGCTTACTCATACCTTGGAGGCCTGGAGGATTCCTTTAAATTGTGGGCAGACTCCTTGTGGTTAATAATCCATGAGGAGACACCTTGATTTTCTGGAGGTTTTAGATTGCCAAATAGTCATTTCCATCACTCCCCCTTCTGCTCTCTGAGGTGCACATTGCTGAAACCTGTGTTTGGGGGTGCCAACGAGTGGCTGCTGGTGCTTGGTTGCTGGCTGGGGTTAAACCACGACACACAGGAGAAAATGTCTGTGGTGATTTCTTGGCCCTGGTTTGCATTTAGGTGGCTCATGCAGAAACCTTGGTATCCTAGGGTGAGGTTATGATGCTTGTATTATCCCCAGTCATCTGTTCTGTTTATGCTGGATGTTATTTTCTGTGCCTTCAAGACTGGCTCTGAAGAGTGAAGTTTGGTTTTGGCTTTTGTTATCAGCCACTCTCCCACGGCTGGTGGGACACAAAGACAGGGCAGTATATTGTGTTGCTTTTGCTTTTTGCTTTGCTCTTGCTCTTGCTTTTTGCTTCTGCTCATTAGTTAGTTTAGCTAAGCAGTCCAAATTTTTCCCTGGACTGTTTTTCCTTTCTTTTTTTTTGGACCTACTCTAACCTGCTCTGGACTGGGACCTGGAAACACCGAGAGAGAGTTTGAACCTTGTGGCTGCAGCAGCTGCCCCAGTGCTGGAAGGACTGATAACAGCGACCACCCCAGGAGAGACTTTCTGAATTTGTCATCTTTTTCAGAGCGGTGACAGAGGGGTGTCACCCAGTATTGTTCATTTTGTGTGCTGGGGGTGCTGTGCCTGTTAAATAAAAAGGTTCTTTCCACTTCTCTCCGAGGAATCCTTCCCAAACTGGTTTGGGGAAGGGCCCATGTGGTTTGCTTTCTGGAGGGGCCCCCTTTTAGAGGTTTTCTCCCAAATTTGCCCTAAACCAGGACACTTGGCAAGGTCTGTCTCTTGGCTCCTCATCCTCCCTCTGTGGCTGAAGCTCTTTCCTCCTGCCTCTGCTTTTCCAGTGCTTCCAGCTTTATCCAGAGCTCCCCTCCCGCCCGCTTTCCAGCAGTGGTGGCACCTCAGGGACTCACACCCAGGCACTCAGGTTTTTTCATCAGGATAAGAAAATGTCTTATTTCTGTCTGCCACTGAAGACATTTTATTACACAGAGAACAGGAAAAGGGAGTGGGGGAGAGGCCCTCTCCCTGAGAGGAGGAGTGCACGCTGAGCTCTGACTCACCGGCAGCAGCGCCTCCTCCCCGCAGAGACAGCAGCCCAGGCTGGGAGGGAGGCTGCCCTGAAAGGAGGCACACTGTGCATGATCCTAAAATTGGGTCAATTATTATCTTGTCAATGATGACTAAAAACGGGATTCCAGCAATAGCTCAGTTGTACTGCATAATGCCTATCTTTGGAAATAAAAACAGAGGTGGACTAAATGTTCAAATTTAATTTAAAGCATGAATAAATTTTCGAGATTTTTCTTCTACTGGAAACTCCTTATGCATGCTCTTGAGTATTTCATTCCTCCATTGTTTCTTAAATCTACATACAGGTACACCTACAAGGAATGAAATGCAGCTAAATCTGAGCTAGTGAATTGTGGTAGCATTTAAGACAGCAAGACAAAAGACAAAACTGGAGTTTTGTCTTCACTGCTGCAATCTCCAACCCTCTCCATTACCACAGATACCTTTTTCTTAGCACTATCTCCACCTTGCCCAGAGAACAGAGTGAAAACAGGGAAACTGAGGGGCATGAGTGACAGAGAAGAAAGGAATGCCTGAGTACCCACAATATCCTGCAATTTCCCTTCAAAGCCCTCCTATCAGTGGCAACTGAAATTTATTAAAAAGAGCAGGTAACCAGACACAAACCTGAATGCTCCAGCTTGGTGGGAGTGAGAAAATGGAAGAAGAGAATCCACAGCAGCTCTTCAATTCTCCACAGAGCTCATATAAACCATGATCAATTTGGGCTCCACACCCAAATTCTGCAGCCGAGATGCAGCGCCACACCATCACCATTGTATAGACTAATGAACAATGTCACCTCTACATCTCCTGTGACAGCAGCCACCAGCAACAAAGAGATCTAGACAGCCTCTTAGCCATCACTGGGTTTAAAGTCAGACCATGAATCAGATGTGCCTAACTGTTGCTAAAGCACAAAATGGGACACAGGAGCTTCCTAAGAAAAGATTTGCTGTTTGAATCTTTCCATCCTTATTGCTGGAGCTATGCCTGTCAATATTTCTTGTCTCCCACTGAGACCATTGGATGCATGTACTCTTTACAGAAGGTCTTTTTCAAAAATAGTTTGCTATTTTAATCAAAAATGACACTTCCTGATCCTTCCTTCAAACCCAGAGCATGCTGGTTTAAGGGAAGTACCAAACCACCTTAGATGGGAAAGCTGACAATCAGGTGACAATACTGCCTTCCCCACCTCACAGCAGTCAGCTGCTCCCTGGGCAACTCTCCCAGCGCTGCCAAAATGCCTCTTTATCCTGCCAATCCCATGGTCATCTGCTGATTTTTAACCCACTTAAATGAGAGTCTGTGATGGCCATGAAATCTCTCCTACCACAGGAGATGAGTGAGGTATGGGTGGCTAGCAGGGCTGCATGCACATCCTTAGACAAACAGACAAATACACAAATGAGGAGCAGGTGGGGAGGTCAGGCTCCTGGTCACAGCCACTGGTCACAGTCACACAGCTGGGTTGGGAAGGGAAATGTGAGAACAGAAGGAATACAGCAATGTGGAAGCAGCTGAGGTCACCCTGAGAGCCTTGTGGGGCAGCACCTACCCTGCTCACCTGGCACACAAAAACAGTTTGGATCTGATTCCCCAGTCCTTTTGCTCTCTTGCACTCAGTTCCTCCTGTTCCTAGTTTACAAAAACAGCAGCATCAGCTTATTTTTCCTTATGGCTAACTTTTTTTGCAAGCCTGATGGGCATAATGAGCACGAGAAAATATTTATCTGGTGCTGGAATCACACCTTATGTGCTGGTAGCTGTTCTCATACATTGCAAATTGCTTTACCTGGTACAACTGTTTGGGGTCTGCTGTTATTGCAGACACACAGAAGATTTATATTGCAGACTTTTGAAAGCCTAGAATGCTTACAGATTTTTTAATATTGAGAACATTGGTGCATAACCTAAAAAGAAAGATATCTGACAGCTAAGACATGATTGTCTTTTTCTGGTTCAGGTCCTGAATTTATCTCCAATTACTCTCTAGCATGTTATTTTTACACTGGTGGTTGTTATCCTCACCATTACAATTAGTGGATCCCTCAGCATCATGTGGAATTTAACCAAGTTAAATTCTTTCTGGTGCTGAAAGAAGGCAGAGGGAAGGCCAGTGTTATGTCCTCCCTACTAACCTTCAGTTTGGCTTCAGAATTTCACAGGCACCACAAGCCCTCTGTATCCCATGGGAGACACTTTTGAGTGAGCACTACCTGTGTACAAGCATCTCTGCCCCACAGCTGTGGGTCCCAGCTCCTGAGGGGAGAGGAGAGGAGTCAAAGAGAGAGCCAAGGGAGGATCCCAGGGTGTTATACTGCAGGTCAGTGAGAAAAGGAGTAGTAACAGTGTAGGAAAAAATGTATGAGCTCACTGGTTTGCATTTACCAGTCCTTAACTGCTGGCAAGAGCTCAGTTGCAAGAAAGTACAGATAAGTGCAAGCAGTAGTGACTGCCTGCTCCTACCCTGCCTTCCCAGAGGGATTGTGCTGCTGCCAACCTCAGGAGGCACCTGGAAGAATAGAATAATTGCTCCCTGCAAAATACTGGGTTTATGTTCCAGGTTAGCTGGCCAGAGCACTAGATTGGAATCTGCTTGGTGACTGAAGAAGAATTAAACCAAGCATTGCAGCCCATCTTTACTAATGTTTAATAATAGAAATACTTCCTCAATGCAGTAAACCTCTTTTTTATTAAAGTGCTCACTCTTTTCCATTAGGTCATTTGTACATTTTTATGTGGTTGTCATTTTACCAGCAATTTTATTCTCTGTAAAGACATATAGGATTTGTTCAGCCAGCTAATTACTCTGCATTTGTTGATGATTAATATTTTGTTTACAATAAATCCAGAGTCTTCCCTAGCAATATTTTCCAAGAGAATTTGTCACTGGAAGAGCAATAAACTCTGGGGGGTCTGATCCTTCCTTGAGTTAAAAATAGAATATAAAGTTAATCTCAAAAAAATCATATCTATTTCTCTCCATACTTTATGTGGGTATTTCCCAGAGATGGCACCAGGCAGCACAGTGTGATCCAGGCCACTGTGCTGACAAGGCACAGTGTGCCCTGTACAGGTGGCTGGGGACAGACATGAAAGCAGAACTTTCATTTCACCAATCAGTTAATGTCTTCCATTGGTGTTAAACCTTTCTCCCGGAAGGGGAAGTGGGGAGCCATCTGAATGGAATGCAGTTTTGTGTGATTAAATGTTGGTGGGTAGCTGTGCTCCTCCTCCTGGTGTCCTGTATCTTTGCCATCACAAGGAGGGATGGACCGTTGTGTGTGGTGCTGCTCTTAGGAACCCTGTGCTCTAAAACTTCTTCAAAAGTCTCTGTGACACCATCCTCCAACATTCCAGAGAGCAAAGCAAACCCCTTGGGAGTGGAAACCTAAAAAATCCAACACCAAGGGGGTGTTCAAAGTGTTCCACACCTGCATGGCCAGTGAACTGATGTTTAACTGCTGGTTATGCAGCAAGTATGTCCTGCTGAGACACCTCCAACTCAGCCCCAGTATCCCAGGCAAATATCCTGCATTTTGCACCCTGAGCTGCTGTTTGCTGACCCTGAGGGAGGCCTTTTTGTTTTGCCATGTTACTAAAAACCTTTTCACTACAGACTTTTGTATGCAGTGATGCATCCCATACTTCAGAACAATGAGTCTGCCACAAAACTGATGGCAGGTGCTATGCCATGAGGAGGTGCAGCACCAAGCAATGATGGCAGGAGAGGTAAATAAAACATGTTGCACCCTCTTGTTTTAACTCCTTGGTGTCTGCCACAGACTTGGGCCTTTCTCCTTCTTTGCCCTCAAAGTAACCTAATCAAAAGGCACTGGATTGTATTAAGATCCCCCCTGTGTGAGTTTGGATGAATGGCATTTGCAAGTACCTGTGAACATTCTTATGGAAATTGGAACCAGAAAACGATGGTCTCAAGACTGGACAAAGGAGGGCAAGTCTGTGGAGTGTTCCCAAAGACTGCTGGGCTCTGGAGACAGACACACCTGCTGAATCCACAAACCCAGTGAATTCAGGACACTCAGCATCCACACATGCTGGCCTCACCAGTGGTCTGTGTCCCTCACTCTGCAGGAGGCTGGCAGGTGCTTTCTGTGGACATAACCCACAGCATGCACACTGCTGAGGAAAGGGCTCCCCGAGGGGATCCACCAAAAGCAGCCCAGAAGCTGGCAGTGCCTCCCAGTGACCCTCTGCTCCCGAGGACACGGCTGGGTCGGTGTCCCAGCACTGCCCATGAGGATGTGCACATGATGGGGGAGCCATCAGCAGCTAATGGCAGAACCTCCATGGCCAGAGAGAAACAGGGATTCTAAGGTCACAGTTTACATCCCCCAACACATTAGGGGAAAGGGGGGAGACAAGAATTTTTATCTTGTTAAATGTAAAGTTCTGAAAATATTTAATTGTTAATGGTGTGGCCTACTTGCCCACATAAAGATAATCACATTGTGCAAAAGGCATATGCTGCCCTAGCAAACACGTTGGCTGCAGGAAACATAAATGGATCCACTTCAATGGGAAAGAAGAAAAGCATATGTTAGTCTTCAAATTAAGAAAACCTTGTATTACTTATTAAGGTCAAGCTCAGAAATCCTGAGACAGCTGCAGAATAGCTGCTTGATGTCTGTCAGTGCAAAAATGAATGTTTTAAAGTTAATTACAGGGAAAGTAAGCCATTTGTTTAAAAAGTCAACATGTTTCTAGTTGGCAAGATGTCCTGAAGTGATTTCAAATCTGTTAGCATTTTCATTTTTGTAATTACATTTTTAAATGACTGGAAGAAAAAAAAAAATTCAAGAGCTCAGATGGTGACAGAGGCAAATTTCTGACAGAACTGGAATTCCCCATGCAGAAACACCCATATGCAATAGTCTCTCCTGACTCAATAAAAGCTGATAGCAAACTGTACATCCCTGTGTTAACATATCTTAAGTGTTTAGTACAGTGTTTAGTTGTGGGTCAGATATTGCAGGACATTCCCTTAGTGTTTTGATATCAGATTTTTGTTTTAAATGCACTTTGACAAGTTTCCTTCAGATCGTGGGATATATTTAGCCCACTGATTTTTCTTTTTTTTTTTTTTTGGGGGGAGAACAGCAGAAATAGGCATTAGTCCCTTGGTATCAAATTCCAGCTGTGGGGATTTGGGATGAAAAAGCTGGGGAGATTACAAATATTTGTATAACTCTGAGATTTTAGATAGCCTTGCAATCACTTTTGCACAAAGGAAAATCTGAGTGTTTTACAGGATGATGTACCAGATGCCTTGATGCCTGCAGCCCTGGCAGTGCTGGGCAGGGAGGATGCCCCACTACTGGGCAGTGCTTTCAAGTGAGGATGGCTGTCACTAGCAGCCAGACTAAGCACAGGCAGGGATTTTTAACTGAGTGCTCAAAATTGCCTTTAACTGTGTTTTGTCAATAGAAGGAAGAAGGGAATAAATCAGATTTTGGACAGAAATAATGAAGAATGACTGGAGAATGTCTTCAGGACGTGGGGCTTGTCCACCCCTAGAGACATGCCCAGAAGACATCTCCAGAGCTGGGCACTCTGTCCACGCTGATGGTGCAGGCCATTCCTGGCACTGAGCAGCAAAGCTCACAGCAAAGCAGAGATGAGCTGGTCTTCTCCTCATCCATGTCCCCAGAGAGGATCTGGCTGTGCTGGCACTGCTGTGCTTTGTGACCAGGGGATGCCACCTCAGGGAGCACCCCTGCTAACGGGGGACAGCAAAAGTGCCATTACCACTCCCAGGTTTGACCATGACTTACCCTTCAAAAAGCAAGGTGAGGCGCCCAACATGCTGTCAGACACTTGTTCTTTTATCTTTTCTCAGGAAGAGAGGCATGCTTCAGTTTAAGCTGTTAGTTTAGTTGCTTGAGGTGCTTATTTTCCACTTGCCTGATGATGGCATTTATTACAGTCATTTGCATATGCACTATGCTTATCTGGAGAGGAGGACAGGTCAAAGAAACGTGCTCTGAATCTATAATGGCAAGCAGTATGGCCTTTTCCTCTTCCCAACAGGTCCTGAAAAATTGTGTTTGGTTCTGTGATAAGCTTTATCCTTTCTGCACAGAGCAGGGTTGTCTAAATGACTGATTTTTTAGGTCAATAGTAGAAAATTAACATTTAAAAAAAATTACTTTGAGACAACTGAAGATTGAAATCTTTCAAAGTTTGAATCACATTTAGAAAGTTTATTTTAGAGCAGGTTGCAAATTTTTGACTGGTTTCATTTTTCTAAGGCTTTGTGAGAGCAGGAAGCAGCCTGGCAGGTGGAGCAGAGCCCAGTTTTCCTCTCTCTAGATCTTGACAGCAGCAGCTTTGCAGCAAGCTTACCAGGTCTGGGAGTCCACCCTCCCTTTATGAGCCTGTCCACACACAAAGCTGCCTCTCAGCAGAGGAGACAGCACTAAATATTCCTGTAAAACATAGAGATCACATGCAACTCCAAGCCCAAGTGAAAATCATTATTCAAGCAATTTAAATCTGCATGTTAAGATGATTTTAGTCTTTGAGTCCCAATGTTGAGGCTGTCCCCATGGCAGCAGGCTGGCTGGGGAACATGTTGGGGGGCTAATAGCCCCTTCTGGGGCTGCCTGTATGTTCCCCATCCACAGGACCTCCTGTGCAGCAAAGTGAGTTTTGAGCAGTAGATCATGAAGATCATGTTTGGTCTTGGCTATGCTCATTCCTTGTTCCATGCTGACTGTGTTGTAGGAGGTGGAAGTCTCCATGCCCCCAGGTCAGCCAGGCTGGCAGTGGAGGTACCCCCAGGACAGGAGAGGGGAACACAAGGTGCTGAGACCACCTTGTCTGTGAGCCCTGGGCTGAGCCCACAAGGGGCTTGGCAGGACCCAGCAAGGAGACCTTTGGTGCTTGGGCTTTCAGATGGGCCACCCCAGCCAGCTACAAAGTGTTACAGAAAACACATCTGACTTTGGCAGGATCAGTCAGAAACATTCTCACACCTCACTCCATCCCCTAGTACACTCACAACCCTTACAGCATTCTGCTATTTAAAAATTGAATGAATGCACTCCTCAGTTTATCACTAAGTCACTGGCAAAAATATTTGGTTCCAAGTGGCCCGGGAGAGGTGCCTACGGAAAGCACGTCTGGTGTGTCCGTGCTGGCCATGGAGCGTGCATCACAGTCCTGCAGCCAGCTCATCAGAGAGCAGAAACAGGAGCTCTGGGTCACAGCCTCTCTGAAATGTGGGGCTGACCTCCTTCCTGCAGCCCACGAGGCCTCTCATGCTGCTGTAAATGGAAATGACCTTTGCTAAAGATCTTATGTTCCTGACAAATCCCTGATAGCTGTTACTTATTCTTCATTATCTTCTCGGTATTTACTGATGGTTGGATTATTTCTTCCCATTTTAGGAGAAGATAAACTGGCAAGACTGCAATTCCCCAGTTCACTCTATTCCCCATCATAAAGATAAGCAGGCTCCCAACTCTACCCATCCTCTGGTTTCCAGTGATTAGCCTCTAATTGCTGTCAGATGTGTTTCATCTGGTTTTCAAAATTGCCTGAGAAATTTCATTAGATCTAGAGAAATTTTTGGGGAAAAAAATCAATTTACTGATTTCTCCTCTCAGCAGATTTTCTATTTCTACCTGAATGCATAGCCTTTTTCATTCTTCTTCCATGGAATGCTGAGGCAAAAAAGAAACAGAACAGCCTTCTCAGTATCATTTACAAATAGCTTTGTCTCCCTCTGAGTAGAAGACCAACTCTTCCTTTCATAATCCTCTCACAATTAATTTAAATCTAATATATTTTCTTGTTACCTCTCGTGTCCCTTGCTAGATGTATGACATTTTATGTATGGACTTTCTAATTTTCTAATTTCTAATGCCTGCACTATTCTTATATGTGACCTGGTGTCTAGCCCCATATACTTTCAACATGCCATCTGTATGAGATCCCTATTTAATCTCATTGTCTTTATGATGTTTTCTATTTCCTCATCCTTTTCTTTTAATATGCAGATTTCTCTGGTATACTGATTAGTAAGCACATACTCACACTAAGCCTTTGTTAAAATATTGGCCAAAATAGACTCCACAGTCTGAGCAGAGTACAAACTGTTTACTCAGTGGTAAATATGCTAACAATGTCAACAGGGTGGTAAACATGAACATCTGCTGAAGGAGTGAGTAATGGAGAAAAGCTCTCCAAGGCTTGCACGGTGCTTATATGATAAGGGTGGAATGTGAACATAGTGGTATGAGGGCAAATCAGGCACAAAATACAGCACAATTTGAGAGAGAAACGTAACACCCTACTTGCTTTAGTCAAAATGTAAGAAGGAAGTGAAAAACTTGATAAATTTGTATTAACATGAAGATGACTTTTTTTTGACATAATGGTGTCCAGTTGGATGATGCCACATGGTATTCCCTTGGTTGTTGATCACATAGAAGGCTCCCTAACATTGCTGTAAGGTTTGGAGGTACAGAAACAGCTTCACAACCATTCATATTGAATTATCTCCCTTCAGATTTGCAACACTGTTCATCCTGGCTGCAAATTAAGCTGCCTTCCATACCTCCTGTCCATTCCTCCCAGTGCAGCCTCACTGGTTCAAAAGCTCCAGGGCCGGCAGCAAGCTCCCTCCTGCTCCCTCCTTTCGTGAACTTGGCACAACCAAGCCCATGTGTCCCAGTTCATGAATCCTTCCTTGGCCACGCTTGCTCACACCCACAGCAGAGCATCTCTCTGTCCAGCTGAAGGCACAGAGGAAAATATCAAGGAGGAATAATCAATATATGTAAGGGAATTGGAAGGGAAGGTGCCAGGAGGATGAAGCCAGGCTCTCCTTGGTGGTGTTGAGTAACAAGAGGCAACAAGCACAAGCTGATGCACAGGAAGGTGCAAGTGAATATGAGGAAGAACTTTACTGTGCAGTGACCATGCACTGGAACAGGTTTCCCAGGGAGGTTTTGGAGTCTCCCTCACTGGAGATATTCAAGATCTTTGAATATCTTTGGATGCAATCCTGTGCAATGTGCTCTAGGATGACCCTGCTTGAGCTGGGAAGTTGGACCAGATGACCCACTGTGGTCCCTTCCAATCTTACCCACTCTGAGACTCTGTGAACAAAGAAAACTTCTGTAGCCTTTGCCCTGTAGATCTAGCTGCTGGGTATGGTCATTAGTTATAACTGTTGCATGCATACATAACATAACATTTATGAGTACATATATTAAAAAACAGATAAGCACCTCTGTTTTCAGGGTGTACATTTCCACTGTAGGTCTCCTTGGGCAGTGTTCTTGCTGACTTGCACTCATACTCTGCAAAATAATTCAAAATCATCAAACTCTTCAAAGTCATCATACAGGTACTGTACAGGGGAACAAGGTGCCCAGCCCAGGGCAGGGTTCCACAGCAGGGTCTAGATGCATGGAAATATCCATTGATTAAATTCAGTAACAAGCCATGATTACCTAGTTAATGGAAAAATAACTGCATCATTTGACTTGTCTTCATTCATCAGTGGAATAAACTCATTAAGGAAAAAGCAGTTGTCTATGTTTCTGATTTGAGCTATTCACTGCACCACCTAAAACCAGCAAAGTGATTATTTTATTGTCATTTGCCCAAGGAACTGAAATGCATTATTCTCTTATTTTGCTGTAAGCAAAGTAAAGCTTTAAAATATCTCATCTCCTTACCCATTATCATTCTTTGTCACCATTAAATTGTAGTCATTAAAGGAGTCTAAAAAGGACCATCTTGGTGCTTTCTACTATACTGAAGTTATTTGACCTTCAGCTAAGCTCAAGAGAAAGAAATTGAGACTCCTTGAGACTGTATTAACTGTATTCATTATTCAGCTCGCTTCCATTACTCCCTAAGTGAAGACTTAAAGTAACAATAAGAAATGCAGAATGAGAGTACTGAGAAGTTTTCTGCCTGCATTTTAATGGTATTCTGTCATTATGAATTGACTCATTTGATTAGATGGTAGCTCTGTGGGTTTTATGTGTTATGTTTCATTTTATTTCTAAGGATTTTCCATGGCATCTAGCAGAAGACAGAGATAATAAAAGCTCTGCTTTTTTGAAGAACATTTAATATTATCTTCAGATCTTCTTAGAACCTCTCAAAAGTGTAGGGACAAGAATGGAGGTTAAAATTTAAATTTATTTTCATGCCACATTTATTCAAGAATCAAGATGGAAGAAATACAATTCAGAGACTATATAGCAAGAGAAAAGACTTGTAAAGAAGTTTGCTTTAAAGCTTACAGAATACATAGTAGAAACCAAAGAGTATCTTTGTAAACATCTTTGGAACTCTCTAAAACTGTTGAAAAAAAATTATGGCAATTATTTAATCTACTACATCATATACAGCTTTTCTGTCAAGCCAACAGATTAAACTGATTCCTCTGGCCCCTTTGCCAGTTGGGGCCAGAGGCCAAGTTTGATGATCAAGTTTCTCTTCATTCACTTGTTAAATTGGCATGTATCCCCTTCTTCCTTGCACTAGATTTTAAGGTTTTGCCCCCTACTAAGGCAAAGTCTTTTATCTCACAGATCAAAATTCAAATGGCAGGAACCCATTCTGGCATTGTCCCACATGTCTGGAACACAAGACTGTCATCTCCTCAGTCTCATCTTCTAGGAAATCAACTTCTTTAGTCTGGGACATTCATGTCTTAGGCAGAACTGTGTTTATCCCTGACATGTATAGTGTTCCACTTACCTTAGAATAAGGGAGCCAAAGGAAGCAGTTCTGTACTTCATATTAGTCCAATAGTGATTAAAAAATTAATAGAACTTTCAAGAAGACAAGAAGGCAGATTTGAGAGAAAATGGATACCCTGTAATTAAATAAAAAATCAATTAAATTCAGTGGAAACAGCACAGTTGTAAAATGCCCTTTGGAAAATCCCCTCTACCGCAGCAGCTCACAGACTATCTAATCTATTTTGTTGTATCCTGTCCTGTCCCTCTGCTAATCTGTTTGGCAAGAATCAAGCAGATCATATTGTAAAGATATAGAGAGACGATGTTGTGTCTTACAGAGCACAAAAATACTCACTTTGGTTGGCCTAAGCAGAATCAGGCAATTCAAATAATGCACACAAGTGCAAGCTGGACACAGGACCACTGTTCCAGTTGTTCCAGGGTTGGCTCAACCAAAAATATTTGAGCATTTTGAGACTCCTTTCCTCCCAACATCCAAACTTGTCTCTTTCATTACATGCCTTGCTGCTAGTACAAAAATGTCTCCTCCCTAAAGTCACAAGCACACTTTGCGTCTATATCTTTGAGCACTGACAAAAAGTAGATTTATTTTACACTTTTTGATAGAAAGGACGTGCATTTTTCTGCTCTTTAATTTAAAGATATTCTAGTTGAAATGAAAGCTGATTTTGCCTTTTTTTTTTTTTTTTGTACTTGTCTTAGAGGTCAGTATGATGGCTTCCCTAGTCTAATATACCACTGAATCCAGGAGACAAATCAGTTCAGAGCTTGATTTGCAGCATTCACAACTGGTGTGAGAGAAACTGGATTTGCAAGGTGGGGTCAAATTAAAAAATGCAGAATAAAAAAGTGTAAAAACAAAAGAATTAACAAATTTCAAAACTATAAACAAAGCCTTTATTGCATGTTGGGAGACCCACAAACAAATTTTGAATTTTGAATCAGAGAGCAGCATGAGTCAGTGGTGCTGACCCACTGCAGAGAAGGGCACACATCCTGAAAACAGAAACAGAAAACTTGACCTGAAAGACATAAGGATTAACTCTTCCATGGCTCCAGCCCTGCTGGTGGCCCTGCTGCAGCCCTGTGTTCAGCTGTGAGTAATGTGTCCCCAGGAAGATGTGGTGCAGCAAGGAGGAGTTAAGAGGATGAAGATGAGAGGTGTGAGGTTCTATCCTTTGAAGGAAAATTGAAAAAATTGGAATTGCATAGTCAGGAGGAGAGGAGAATCAGTAACACTCCTCCAGGACAGAAAAGGCTGTTGTGAGGAAGAATACAATAAACTGGATTTTGTGTCCTAAAAATATCTGTACTGCATCCAACTAAAATTTTGCCTGCTAGGATCATATCTCTGACAGCACCAAAGTGAATGTCTGGAGAAGTAAAAAAACAGGGCAAGTACATGAAAAATACTTTCCCCAAGCACTCCAGCTCCCAGTTGTTTTCAGCTTGGAGACTTCCCAGCTGGGACTTTCATGTTTGCTATGAGTGGGACAAACGGCCAGGGACCTGCCAGAGGAAGTGGCATTTGAGGTTAGTACCAGGAAATCTCTCCAACACAGGACAGCAAACCACGAGCAGGCTGGCTGGGGAACCACTACTTCTTTCATCAGTGCAAAGCAGAGCTGCATCATGGCTGGTGGCCCTGCCAAAAAAAGCCAGCAAGCCTCCATTTAGAAATGAATGCCACCAAATTCAAAATAACAGACAGCAGAATTACATGTTACATTCTTCTCCCCTAATACTCTGACCTTCTGCCAGAATGTGATCTGGCCTCTGAATTTCCAGAGCTGGCACCCCTCCTCTAGTAGGAAGGAGCAGAGTCACAAATGTAGAGCAGTCTGTTGGGTTTACACACTGCCAGCTGTGCCACAATTTGGGAGAGAAACAAAATTAAACTTGCTTCTAACTTGGCAAGAGACAGAAGGAATGAGGCTTCAATAAACTGTTATTGAAAGAAGGTTCTCTGAAAATAACCACTGAAAAAATATGTGCAAGGTGGGTCTGAGCGGTATGTATAAAATTTAACAATTGAACACATTCTTATGTAATATGTATATTATTAGACCATGTTTATGTTTGTATTAAATATTATAACATGACAGCTGGATCTGAACATAAAAAAACTATGAGATATTTATACCTTTTAAAATTCAAAAAATGACTGTTGGTGAGATGATGTTTCTCATGAAACTTTGGAAAGCTGTTGCACAGACAAAACACAATGGTAAAAAATGCCTATATAGTACATTTATGGTGCATATATATACTGTATATACATAGTGTATATATATGTATTTAAATGCCTATATGCTATATATACAGAGAGATAAATACTCAAGATTGCTCCCTGTCTCTTTGATAAATCGGAACTCACAGAAAAACTGAAAAGAAAACATTGAAGCAAGGCTTGGATCCTCAGCTCACCTCTCCCCATTATTTCCACCAACAAAGTGTGAGCTGGGCTATCACTTTTCTATACAGTCCCAAAGTTACATAGTCATTACTGGAGCTGACATTTGCTCTCACTCCATCCATTTCCTAAAGATTATTAACTTCAAACAAAAAGTTGGTTTTACACAGTTGATCCTTGACCTTCGCTCATGTTCCCAAGCAGCAGGCTCTTTTTTCAGCAGCTCCAGCCCCTGCTTTCTTCCATGAGTCATCCAGCAAAGAAACACTTGCATTACTAAACTTATCCTTCGGATCCCGCTGTGATCATAGTTTCTCTGGAATATTGTTTGCTCCACTGTGCTTCTAATTTTCTCCTGGAATAGCTGTGTCTGAGGTACAGCATTTGACTGCTTGACACTCAAATAATTAAAATACTTTTGGTTTGGTGGAAAACTGGTGAGTAGTGACTAAGATCAATTTATTCTTGTGGATCTGTAAAATTCACATACCAGCTTGCCAGTGTCAGGGATCAAATCTGCTCCTGCAGGAGCAGACAGGGAGGTGCTTTAGTCCATGTGTTCCTGATGTTTCTTTGACAGGACCAGACATCCCAAATGCACCTGGGAATGAATTATGTATATGCTTTTTGTTTCACTGTTTCACAGAGATTTCCAAGTAAATAAACACATCTTGGTAAGGAACCTGTTTCAGTGGTTCTTTTGGGCTGTGGTCCAGCAGCCCTGGGAGCTTGGAGGCAGTTTTAGGGAGTCTGAGAGTCCATCTGAGACCCTAAATCATCAACATCTCCCAACCCCATTTTGGAGCCCTTCTTTATTTTTATTTTTTAATCTGTGCTCAGTCACACAGTCTGAACAGCACTAAAACTGGACAAGACCAGCCTCATCTTCAGCGTACTCAGACTGGATATTGCTTTGCCAACTAAATACAAGTTTATTGTGGAAAACATCTTAAAACATCTGAGGGTATTTCAAATAATGCACACAGTACAAAGACTGTTTCATGTATACCACATTAAAGAGCCAGATTTTAAAGCTGGCATTGGAATTAGCAGTTTCCAGACTCACTCAAGTGCAGTGCCTGAATTCCCTCTCTATGATCTGGTGGCACAACACGATGGAAGCATCACATACCCAATTCTTATTTGCTGAGATCACATTGGGTCTTGCTTTTTTCTACATCTCATAACAAAAACAAAGCATTCAAAACAAGAAATATGTGAATTCTTGTTTAGGGAGGCAGCAGAAGGGCATAAAATATAATCCCCTCAAAGGAGAACTGAACCCATATTGAACCCAGCTATTCTCTTCAAATATTGGACTATTAAATATAGGGGACCTGTGATCTGCAAACATGCACTTGAAGAGTTTTTATATAACTTGTTTATGTGTCACACCAGCGTTGAGGTCAAGAGGGCTTATATCTGAGCCAGAAGAAAAGGAAAGGCATGTGGCAGCAAATGCCAGTCACTCTGCTAATGGACTCGAGTGGCCTGGTGGGGAGCAGAGGGGCTATTGAGTGATGGAGAGCTCCTGGTGACAGCACCAAGGTACAGCAATATGCCAACAACAACACCTTGTCTTTCCTAGCCAGCATCCTGACAATCCCTCAGGAGGAGATTTCTGTGAGACCATGTGCTGACCATGCAGACCATTCCTTTCTGGATAACCACAGAGCTCCCAGGCACTGCATACTCCTGACTTTCCCCCTCAGGGTTTGTTCTTTTCCTTCTGCTTTTACAGACTGCCCGGGAAGGACCCTGTACTTGTACTCTATTTCCAGTAGCTAGTGTGGATGTAGGAACAAAGTGAAACATTTACTTTTCCAATTCCTTTCAGCTCAGGGTGAGATCCTGGGAGGTGTATTTTCACTTCTATACTCTCTATAGGCAATGAAGAGTTTTCTCCTTGTCATCATGTCTTCCAAGGAGCAACTGCTGCCTGCAGGAACTTAGAGAAGGAAGAGACAGAAAATTTAAAAATATCCTGAAAAGCAGATTTGTGGCCAGCCAAGCCAGTAGGACATATTGTCCTACTAATACAGTTCCTTTGTCCCCTGAACATCCTCCCTCTTTAAGTAACCTCCATTCCTCTCTTGTCATCTGTGGCATTCCTTTTTGGCAGGACAGAACATGGGCTGTGGTTAGCCCAAACTAAATCTGGGGCCTTGCACCTACGCTTGATTATCTAGGGGTTGACAAGCAATGGGAAAAACCGAATTTTTCCGACCTCTTTCCTTGGTGGAAGCACTAAAAGCTGTCTTTTTAAGAGACTCTGTTAACACCTTCCCACCAGTTTGCACAGAATCCACAGGGAAAACTGATCTTTGAGGCTTCCAGCCCTCTGTCTCATAGAGGCCAAACCAGTCAATAGGCTCAGGAGCTGAGAGAAAAGAGGAGAGGGAGCGATAGAGGTCATGCTCAGATGGTTTTTTCTCCTTAGGAAACTGGGATAAAGTCACAGTGGAGCTAGAGAAATGCTTCAGGCAAGCTGTACTGTGCTGTGTTTGTCTAGGAGAGCTAGGATGCCATGGACCAGGGAACCTTGGCATTGTCCACGTTTGGAAATCATGCTGCCAGTTGCTGGTAGCAAACCATGGACCTAAATAACTTGGCTTTACAAGCAAACATTTTTAAGGTCTGCTTTTTTCAGGGTTTTACATGGAATGTATAATATCATGGCACCAAAATCCATTATTAAATACAAAACTAACAAAACTCCCCCCAAACTTAAGTTAATACATAACAATTAAGTAAAAAGACATTTAGCTATACTACTCTACAGAGCTCTTCTCCATTTTGCCTATACATCAGTGCAGAGCCTTTTAAGCCATTTGTAAAATAGAGCAGTTTGTTTCACCACCAAAATCCCTCTTGAAGAATGAAGTAAAGGCCAAAGTGGCTCATGTTGCACCACAGGAGAGAAAGCAAATGCTAGACTCATGGGCCTTTTGTCAAAAGCTGGTACCTTTCAGGCAAACATCATTTCAGATGTAGCAGCTCCTCTTCATTTGCTGCTTTTTGAGAGAAAACATTCAATTTTCCTCATCATTTGCTAGACCAACTCCACTCCAAGCAATGCTTGTTCTTGTTTTTTCACATGGGGGCAGTGGGGCATGACAGGTAATGGTTTACAGGTGGTTCTATTTACCTCTGCTGCTCAAGCTTAGAATCAGAAATAAATCTTTCTGCAGTGAACATAAGCAGCTATTTCAGAGTTATTTTCTGCTGCATGCCTCAAAGTGCTACAGGCAGGTCATTTTTCAATTTGTTTAGATTCAGTTGGCGTAGCCAAATGAAATGTGGCTGATGATTTCAGCCTCCCTTTTGGGTGGTGTTCCAAAAACCTGCAGTGGGATGTCACAAGTGCTCCTTGTGCAGAGACACTGCAGTGATTATGGCAGGATACAGACTGAATTTCCTTTGCCCTTTGGGCAGGTAAAGCTGGTCATGTACATGGCACACTGTATAGAAAAGCTCAGACTTTGGCACTTAACACTGTGTTTGTCTGGCTGTCTGCTGCAACAGTCTCTTGGCTTTTGTGAAAACAAATATTTTCTCAATTTGTCATTTTCTCCTGTGAGTTGTGAACACACGCAAAATTAAGATAAACATCAGAAGGCAGAGCAAGTTCTCTTTGCATGTTGCAGCACAAAGTAAAAAAATGTAGCTGCCAGACTCAGAGGGACTCAGTGCAACTCAGTTCCTGCAGCACTGACCATCTCAATGTTCTCTTCAGCACAAAAATACTGCAAGCTCAAGCTCAACCTCAGCTGCCATGTGGCATTAGATCTCATGTGCTGCAAATTCAACTCTGGCAGAAGGTTTCTGGGGGGATCTGCATTACTTTTCACTTCCCTGTACAAAATGTGTAAGAAATCAGTGAATCTAAAAAAACTCCCTTCAACCAAAAAGAAAAGCATTCCCCTGACGTTTCCATGTTTGCTTTGGGACCCCATAGCACATACCACAGTGTGGGCAGGAGCTTGACTGGCTGCTGGGTAAGGATGGGGTCCACAGCTCCTCTCCCCAGCTTCTTCCAGTGATATACTATCTGCATCACAGCTATCTTTCAAACACTCTTGCTTCCCCCGCTTTACTTTTTAAAAAAAATTTTCCTGGGATTCTCAGTTGAGCTGTCTCCTTGGAACAACTTGCTCTGATCCATTTTTCAGCAAATAGTCCAGCACTCCTTTGTCTGCACATTTTTAGACATATTTTCTCCTAAAGCTTCCCGTGCTAGAACAACTCATTGCTGATCTTGCATTTTCAGTACAGAAACAAGCAATACTTTCCGGGCTGACAAAAGGGAAGGTGTGTGGCCTGCTCTCATCCCAGATCTCTCCTTATGGCTCTCCCTTGGCCCATCTCCCAGGAAGGCAGAGGACTTAAATATTTAGTTCAAATTCTTACTTTGTTGTTCTCATTGCAGTATCTAATCTGCTTACAGAAATACATGAAGCAAAGTGACTGGCACCTGTCACATCTCTGCACTTTCCTCCTCTGCTCTGGGGAGGAAGTGTGTGCAAAGGAGTATCTTGGCTTTGAGCCCATCTATTTTAAGCTTGATTTTTCTAATGTGTGGTTTATGTATGTCATTTCCCCACCCCAGACACTGCCAGAGCATCTGCTCACTTTTGGTCTAACTCTACAAAGGGACAATAGTCCTGAAGACAAGGTGCCCTGACAGGGGCCAGGCAGAAGAGAAAGTTTGCCACACCATGAATTCTTTCTAAGGGGCTAAGGACTGCCTCAGTTGAGCAGTCACTGTCTGCTCTTTGTCCTGGTCCTCTAGCTCACATGAGGGGACATGAGGCAGTTTGAGGCACAGTGACTGGGAAGCTGGTGAGCAATTCCATGGGAAGACATTTCAGTGGTGATGGTGGCAAGCCATGCCTTAGCGTCCTGTGCCAGCTGGTGTGCAGGGGTGGCCTTAGGCTTCATTCCAGGGATGATGTGATGCTCTAGGCAAGCTGAGAGGTCCAAGCCATGGAGGCCAAGTCAATGCTGTGTAGAGCTGTTTGCTGAAGGAAAAGGAGGCTGCTGCTCCTGGGCACTGCTGCAGAGCAGTCAGCAGACACTGGAGCAGTGCTGCAGCTGAGGCTCAGGATGAGATGCACCTTCAGACAACAGTGCTGTGTGTGGATGGATTCCTACCAAAATACTGCCCTACACCTGACACCCCCATCGTGATTGGGTGTTAGACAAGATGAATCCAACTGCATTGGATTAAACGTGTGGCTCAAGACCTAATCTTGACAAATGGAAAGATATTATTTTAGGGTAAAGATGAGACATGCAGCTGATCTCAGAGCTCTGAGTGCTCCTGCAGAAAGGCACCCAGGGCTGGAGGGCTCACTTGAAGTATGGGGACTTGCCACCACCATGGGCTTTTCTTCTGGGCAACCCTCAGAGCAAGTGCCACAGGGGTGAGTGGGTGTCTAAGTGTAGGACACAGCATGGAGACAACCCTGCCACGACCCATTTTTGGCATCTGGATCACAGCTGGTGCACAGCACTCAGGGACCAGGAGCATCTCTAAGGCAGCTATTGGTCACAGCAACCCACACAACTGATAGCTCCTCCAGCTGCTCTGTTATCAGCCCCAGGTATTTTGGCAGCAGGCAGGAGCTGTGAGAGCTGCAAGGGGCTGCCTGTGCTATACTCCTCCTGGCCTGGGAGCAGCTGTGGTTCCTGCCTGGGCTGCCAGGGGCTCGTGGGATGTGACTTCAAAAAAATTCTCCATTCCAAGCATTACTTCCATCAGGGGGGGATTAATGAAGCCTTTCATTTATTAAATGGGAGCATTTGGCTTCAGCAAACTCATGTGGCTGTTTACTATTTGCTTCTATGAACATTGTTTTTGACAAATGTTGCTGTTTTAATCTGTACATTTGCCTAATCTCTTCCTTTACCTCAGCATTTCTCCAGGTTAACAGCATTAATAACATTTATATGCCACATACTGAACAAAACTACCTGCCCACAAACACTATTTACTTAATTTGCTTAAGCCTGTTGGTTGTTTATTTACCTGGCATTTAGCTAAAAGGGATGGCAGGCAGCTTTCTATCTTAACAGTGCTAACAAAACATATTGACTTAAAATTTATACATATGCATTTGATATGAGTGAAAAGCAGCTCTCTGAAATAATTTTGAGCTCCTGAATAAACTTAATACCTTAGCCCACTTTTTGATCATTTATTTTTTGGGGTTTTTTGTGACTTGGTTTTTTTTTTTTTTTTTGGTTGTAAAGAATATAGATAAAAGAATGGGGAGGAAGTGTTTCTAAATCTCTGGCTGCTTTTAAAGCACACAAAAAAGGTGGTTTTTTTTTCTTTTGATGCTCCTAAGAGCTACTGAGAATGTGGGAAAGTGAATTTATGGGGTACACCAGACAGTGAATGTTTGCCTGTGTTTTATTTAAACAGGTATAGATTGGATGACTGATGTGAGCAGACTAAGAGGAGAACTAAGATGCTAACACGTGAGCTACCTTTGGACTCACCATTTAATACTTGCTTTGGTTTAGGCTTTTCTTTTTCTTTCACTGTCTTTCCAACTAGATGAGTTTTATGAGGCCCAAGAACTGCAGATGCTTGGGACATCTGCCTGTTATCCAGGTCAAAAAATAATGGTCCCTGAGCATAACTTCTCAAAGAAGAAAAGTGTGGTCGGCATATGAATGTTCTGATTCTGAATCTAAATATTTGAGAAAAAATATAAAAATATGTAAGAGGTATTAAAAAAATGAAAAGTGAGTGTAGTACAGCCAAGATGCTGAGTTGCTGGAAGAAGAGGAGGTCATGAAGGTGAACTGCACTAAAAAGATACCTGTGTTATTCAGTAAGTGGCAACACCTTGCTTGTCTGCAAAATACCATTTATCTCTGAATTTCTGACTGTTTCTGGCTCCAGCCAAAGACTTTTAATATATTTTATCTTTCATGTTTTAAAAAATGTCAGGAACGAATCAAGGAATCAAGAACAAAGCTCAGATCTGCTCTTGTTCAGTGAGACTCCTGTCAATGAGGTTAAAATTCTACCATTAATCTTTTCCAATTCCATGTTCTGTTGATGCAAGTAGAGATAGGTTAAGCTCTTCTGACTCCTCCTGGTTGCTACAATTTTTCTTTTGGAGTTGTGTCTTTCCACAAGAAAGGCATCAGGATGGCAATGTCAGCTCTCTGAATTACCCTTCCACACATTGTTTCTTTGTGGAGAACATAAAATGTTGCAATTTATCTGCAGTGAAAAAGGTTTCTACATCAAAATGTTTCTTAACTGTGTCTCATGTGTTTTGGTTTTGTTCTCTGGCAAAACAATAGAAAACATTTACTCTTTTTCTTTTCTGTAGTATGAAGGTGCTAAAGGCTCCCATGAAAGTCAAAGACATGTCAGAAACAGTCAAGAGAGCCCTTGCTCTAAGAGATGGGCAGCTGAAGGAGGAAGCATGGGAGATGAGGGGAAACGGCAGAAAGAAATGAAGAAACAATGAGGCAAGGAGGAGTTTCTTACCTTTTGTGTGAGAGCAGAAGGAGGACATCAGAGGCAAACTTTGTACATGGCAAGCCAAAATATCAGAGCTGAACAGAGGTGACAGCCCAGCAAACTCTGGGCAGGCTGGAAAACAGACCTTCTCCCACACCTTTGCATTGTCACCCAACACCATCACAAGCACCTTCTCCCTTTTTGGAAGAAAGACCTTATCTCTGTCATCTTCCCTGTTTCTCTGTGGGAGAGACACCAAGCTGTGGGAAAGGCTGCAGGACAGGCTGCAGGACTGGGGTGGCAGCCCAGCAGAACAGGTGATGCTCCTCTTGGGGAGCCCAGTGCCTGAGTCTCCCGACAGAGGTGTGGAGAGCCTTGGAGTGTGATGCTGGTGTCTGGGCATCCTTCCTGGGTCTTGGAGCAACAGAGATTTAGGCACCCATATTGCTTTAAATTGGCCTCAGATTAGTAAAAGAAAAAAAGTAAAACTCCAAGGACTGGATTGAATAATGCAGGAGTGAATCAGGGAAACTGCCTACGTCCACCTTTGAGTTTGTTACCTACTTCCACTACATCCAAAGATCCAGCAACATTTTTTTACTTCAAACAGTGAATTCATCAAGACATGCTAATTCCCTTTTTTAGATAGCAACTGGCCTAATCAGATTATAATCTCAAAAAATTCATTTTGTCTTCTTTAATTTATTTTCCAGTGTATTCAGGATCTCATTGCAGAAGAGCACTTCCATTCTAAGGGTGACCTAAAGGTTAATAAAACCTTTAAAGGATTCAGTCCTCCAAAATAAAATGTTTGTTTTCCTATCAGATTAATCATTATTCACACAGTTCTGTACCTCAGTTGAGCTGATGACTCTTGAACACAGACTATACTGGCACCTTCCAGAGGAAAGCTTTCCATAGCAATCTAAATTCCTCACAAACAACAGCTATGAAATTCCATCATTGAGAATGTTTTTTATTAGTTTATGTTTTCCCACCTTCTATTGCCTTACACCAGAACTGCCTTTGTCTAACTTGTGAAATATTTGTTCTCTGAACCCTTTTTATGTAAATGTCTTTCCATTTTAAATTAAAACATGTTTCAAGTAGAGATTAGAACACTCTTAGAAATGCTTTGGTTTGTTTGAACAAACTGTGCCATCTGGTGAGGTAATATGTCCCTGTCACTTTGCTCGTAGCTTTATTATATCAGAAACTTTCCCAGTACCTGAGGCTGAGTCTGGGCTGCATATTAATCAGTGCATATTAATTAGCTGTAAAGCTTTAAACATGTAGCTTAGTATAATGGTAATAATTTATGAAGATCCTAAATGTGAATTTGGGTGAATGTGTTGATAATGAGTTACTTTATGCTGACATCAAGTGGTGTCTCTTCAGTCAAAACACACCAGCACAGCTGCTGGAAGCTGTAACTGATTTGGAACAAGCACAACAGGAAAATATTTGTGTTCCCAGCACAACTGAGGCAGTGCTGGAAATTCACAGTATGCAAAAGGACCACCACTCATCTGCTTGGCAAACTTGTGACTCCAGAGCTGAGCAAAGCTTTCTCCCGCTCCCAGCACCACACTGGTGTGTTGTGTCCTTTCCCCGTGGTCAGCATGGGTGCTCTGGGCAGGATGTGTCCCATGCTCTCCTGCACAGCCCTGGGGGAACAACCCCACTTTGTGCCCCATGCCATGGTGGCTGATCCTGGGCAAGGCAGACTGCAGGGGGCCAGCTTCATCCTGCCCTGAGCAAGGCTGATGCCTGCTTGCATCTCCTGGGTAACATTTCTGCTGCTGAAAAAGTGCTGCACCTGCTGGAAAGGATCAGAGGAAGAGAAGGCTGAGGTTCTGCTATGTCTGTGCTCACACTGCCAGGCAGCACAGCTGTGCAGCACAGGCAGTCCTGGGGCTCAGGTTTGGGGGACAGGCTAGTGTTGAGATCCAGCCACTCACTACAGACCATGATTACATTGCCATTGTTTGTTGCATGGAGAAATATGGCGTGCTTGAATTTTCTATGTAGTCTTCACCCAATCCCAAGAAAAGGGATCCATGGTACTGTCGTTTGGCTTATGTACATCACCCCACACCACTCTGTCTCTCCTGCAATTTTACATGAAAACTTTTTTCGACATTCCTGAACTTTTAGATCGGGCTGGAAGAGCAGATCTTTTGCAGCACAGTGATGAAAGCGTAGGAGCAGTGGGGGGTGTCAGCAGCAGCTGTGCTGCTGCTGCACCTTGGACTGTCCCTGCAAACTCCCACCATCACAGCTCCCTCCACAGCTGAGCCAGTTCAGTGGGGTGTGAGGACAACCTGGCAATACAAAAAGTACAGCCAGCACCTCACAGAAACACCTTTCTGCTTCCTTTTATTTCCCCCTCAATGTGATTAGTCTGGGCCTGGAGAGACTGGGCCAGGAGCAGGGTAGAGGTGGTTAATGAGGATTTAACCAAAGGCTGTGCTGCTGGTTGTGAAGCTCTCTCATAATTGCCAGGTTTCCCTGCATTTGGGTTCAGCTGTGAAGGCAGCATGAGGGCTCAGAGCCCCGTTAGGGCTGACACGATGTGCTCAGCTGGAGGGAAGCAGCTCTGCACAAGCTGTGACTCAGGCGGCCCTCGGCACACACACACTCGTTAAGCCACCCCACATTCATCCAGCCTTGTTAAAGCCCAACATAAAAATAAAATCATTCCTCATCTGTGATTGAATTAGTGCCACTATGAAACTTTGATATGCCTTCTGAAAATACGTCACATTCAGAAAGCACTGTCCTAAATATTTCATCACAAGCTTTCCACAGCAGTGGCCACACTGCAAATCTTTTTATTTACAAGGCCAATGTTTTAGGTTAATTGCAGTGTTACAGACAATGCGAGTTCTCTGCTGAATTGCCTCTTGCACAGAGGCTCACTCCCACTTCCCAACCAACCCTTGTTCAGAACGTGTCTCATTGTGTTTTGAAACACACATCATTTCTTATGCAAAGATTCATAATTTGGGCAGGTTATTTTAAGTAGTCTAAACAAGACACTGTGGAAGCAGTGCTGGGCTGATTAAAGGCATTTGTGTGTGGCACAATGCCTTACTGAGGCACCTGGGGCACTCACCCCGCTTGCAGCATAGGCTATGTAGGATGGTACAATTCCTCTCTGTGTGCTTTAATAATCAGGGGTCATGGTTTAAAACCAGGGTAAGGTCTACAGTGCAGCACAATGCAAAGAGAAGCATAAAGCTGTCAGTACAGCAGTACAACTGTTATTGTTAGTGCTGTTTGTTCAGTGGTAATTACATTCTAGACTTAATGCAAGTCATGAAACAGCAGCTCCTGCTCTGACCTGTTTGCAGACTTGGCTAATTTGTGGTCTCCACTGGGCTGGCCAGGGGGTCTCCAGCCCTGATGCATCCTTCCCCTCTCTGGGGAGGGGTTTGTTCCTCTGGCACCAGCAGCCAAATGCTGAGCAAGTCAAATGTGTGCTCTGGCTCTCGACTGGGAGAACATGCTTCATCTGCAAGTGTTTGCTGAGAGGGAGCAGGAGTTTGGAGCTGGGGCTTTCAATATTGGTGAATACCTCTAAAACCATGCAATGGGGCAACTGTAAAACATGGATGTCAGTTTTCTTATAAAATTGTAAAAAATCTTAAATTCACATGGAAATGAAATTTTTGTATTAATAATTTATATCAATTAGTGAGGACTCTGTATTGAAAAGCAAAACTTGATGTGCTATTACATAAGGCACAGGAACGATGTTTTAGGGCTCTTTGTTACAGTCGTAACAGCAACCAGCAACAGTTTTACTAAAACCAGGATATATCCCAGGGTGATGCCTTGTGTTCCAGCCCTCTGAACTAGTTATTCCTCCAGGAGTGACTCTGAAGTCTCAAATATCTTTGTGTTTTTTCTTGACTAAAATTGGTAATAATAAATGTCCTTTCCGGGGGGGGGGGGGGGGAACAAAAAAGTGTCTCTTGAAATCTTTACTGTTTTTTATGTTCAGGAAAACACAAGTGTTCTCTGATTCATCTATTCTCTGGAGAACTCAATTACAGAGTTTCAATAATGACTGGAACTTTTCAACATTTTGACATAAATAGGCTCAAGATACCAACCAATCCTTCAATAGATATCCTTACTGCCAGCTTTGCAAAGACAGGAGGGCTCTCAGTTAAAAAGCAAAACCACATTAGCTTACATGACACATGCAGAACTGGCATCTTTAAATAAGGTGAATGTGTACTCAGCAATAGAATGAAAGAGCCATTTAGTGGTATCACATGTTCTTATTCCTCAAACATTGTTTCCAGGCTGCCACAATTTCACTTTCTCACCATCAGAAGAGGCTTCAGGCAAAACATGCTGTAGGTAAGAAGAGAGAAAGCAAATGCTGCTTTACGGATATCAAGCCTTGGCTGCCCCCTTAGATGTGGATTTTCCATGGGGACTGGGGCTTTCCCAGAGCCATGCCCCACCACCAGCTGTGGCAATCAGCCATGAGCAATGAGCCCAGACCCATCTCGTGTGGGCACAAGCTGCCAGCTGCCACAGAGCTTTCAAACAGCAATCTCATGCTGATGGGTATTGGTGAAACCATGGAGGAGGATGATGGGACACATCTTCAGAGGAACTATAAACATGACTTGTGCAGAACAAAACCTGCCTTTGAATGGTAAAAGAGCATGGCAACAATAACTCTGAGAAGGAAGATTTAGGGAGTTATGAGACAGGCTCTGTGGAGATTCATAACCCAGGAAACAGAGAGACCTTTCATTAGAAGGAAAAACAAAGTGCAAAGGGTTTGTGAAGCACTGGTAACACTGCTTAGAGGTCATGTGCTATAGAAAGTCTCTCACCATTTGTGTACCAGAAATGGACAAATTAATAGCGTAAAATACTGCAAAGTAGGGTGTCCACTTTCTGAATTGCTGGAATAGAAAATGTCAGATAAGCAGTGTTTCCAAGTCCTAGGAAAGCTTACAAGCCCAGAGGTAGGAGGAATGACTGCTACCATAGCAAGAACAATTGCATCTTTGAAGTTACACGAACACAGTGAGATTCAGCCACAGAGGGTATCCATCATAACAGAGACGGTCAGTTCGGAGGCCAGCTCCTCATCATCTATGGATGGTGCAAGGAAAAATATTTCAGGTAGCCCAACCACTTACTGCTTTCCTGGCTAACCCACCAGCCTGCTGTAGATCAGCAGGTGCTGATAGCTGAGCTGGGAGCAGCAAAGAGCCCACCCTTCAGGCAGACACTGCAGTGGGTGAGGAAACTCTCCTGGTGAAAGATCCAAGTGATTAAGCTTCTCAGTGCTCAGAGCTGAAGCAAAATTTCATCAATATGCCTCCTTCAGGCAGGCACTTTGATATCATTTCAGCAGTTCAGAAAGAAGACTAAGCTCATTAGCTGGGCTGGAACTGATAAACTCCTCTGCCAGGATGTACTCATTTCAGTTGCACACAGAAGAAAAATCATCTGTCAAAGTATGTTTAGGTGCTGCGTGCTTTGAAGCCACCAGCATTAGCATGGATCTTATTCAAATCATAGGTAAGCTGGGAGACCACGTGCTTTATTCAATTGCTGAGGAATCTGATAAGGCTATTTTCCTCCAGAAGTTAAAAAATCCTCCAACCACGATATTTTCCTGTCAGTAAGAACTGACCCCTACACACACAAGTCTTATTTGGGGAAACATTAATGAGGGGGAAAAAAATTAAAATTACTTTTTGTGTCGTGTGAGTGGAATTACCCATCAGTCTGCTTTCCCTGCATCACAGGAAGATGGCTGGGTCATATCCCATGTGTGACATGAAGAAGAGTCTGGTGTGGACAAGCCATGTTTAGGCACCGAGATGTACTCACCAAAAATGGAGTTCAATCAATCTTACAGCTGTGTCTTGGAGAGCCTGCAGTCTTGCCCATGATCAAGTCCTCTTAAAAAAATATCTGCACCCAAGGAGATGATGCAAACAAGCCATTGCAGATTATGCAATTACAATACTTGCCAAAGCGTTTTTTGGGATGACCCAGGTCTTCAGCAGAAAATACACAGAAAATCACCGTGTTTTTCAAAACCTTGGTTTCAGGGCATTGGACAACTTAAACAAACCCATTCTTTACTGCTGCCCAGGATGTCCTCCTCTGCCCCACTCAGGTTTGTGTGGCTAAAATTTAACCCTATCAAGCTGCTTCAGATGAGAGAAGCAGATGAGCCCTGTGCACCAGCACCATGGGTGAGCAGGGAGGGTTGCACACAGAGCCCTGGGGATGGAGAACAGCTCAGGCCAGACTGGCCTCTGCCTCCTTCTGCTTGCAACTTCTCATTTTTCCAGGGCTGAGGTGTGGGATCACCATGGGTAGGATGATGTAGCCTTGACCAAGAGCTATTCAACAGATGAGGAAGGAGCACCCTCTTAACTGTGCAGTAGAGCTCCAAGAGGTTGTTTATGAAGCCTTTCTTGCATTAGCATGAAAAGCATTACTTCTCTGGGTATGGTATAATTTTGCTGCCAAGCATCCTATCGTCAGTGCTAGAAGAAGTGTTTAAGTATTTCAGCAATGTTTGTGACAACATCTGCCAGGCACAATTCCACTCAATGCCTTTTAATGATTCATTTTCATGAATTGTACATCTATTTTAAGTGCATTGCAGTTACTTCAGAGGCAGTAGTAATGAAAACCCAGCACTTTGGATTTCTTACACTGTCAGGATAAGCACGAGATGTGGACCCTTGCAGGCACCCGGGGTAAGTGCCTTTACAAGAGCTCTAATATAAATTCTTGGGAAATTATCCAGATTATTTATGGTATAATTAAACATAAGGTATAATTAATTTGTAATTCTTCACTTGCACTGCAAATCTCCTTTTGATTAGTAAATATGCAATGCTGAAGTGCTATTATGAAAAAATATATTTATCATCAGACAGAGGGGGTGACATCATTAAGCACATAATTACAGATCTATAATTATAAGAAAGGCTATGTAGGCAATGTCTAGAGACACAGACATCTTTAAAAAACACCATTATAATTTGTACTCTCAGGGGGCACAAGCCACTGAAATGTGTATCTTTGAGTGCCTGGCAAAGCACAGTGTGCCCATCAGGAACTCGGGATGGCCCACAGCACACAACTGTGGTTCAGCTCCCCGAGACATCCACCTTCTCCAGCAGTCCTGCCCTTGATTTAATTCACAGCTTCAGCTGGCTTTAAACAGAATGGCAGAAAGAGAGGACATGTCTGCTTGAAGAACTCACCTTGTAGGCCATGCAGTGATTTACATTCTACACCAGGGAAACAAAATTGGTGGAAAGTTCTTCTTCTCAAGGAAGGCCACATTTCAGAGCAACTTTGCCCTTCTTCCAGAGAGCCACAGATCATCACAAGATGTACAAAACGGTAGAAGATCAAGCTTTGACTGTTTTGTTTAAATCCTCGGGGTCACACATTTTTCTCTGTCAGGTGGTTATTGAAGGTGAGCTGCAGATCATGGGACAGAGAGTTGAGAGAAAATGACAGGTGCCAGACACTCCTTCAGCATATGACGCTGAAATGCCTCCCTACTCACTTTGGCTGCATACACTTTGGGACTTGCTTAGTTCATGCTGCTGGTGCAGCTGTACAATACCTACTCCAGACACTTTAAAAAACTCCATTACAATGTGAAAACATAGGCATAAGAGGATTTCCAGAAAAAGGCTCCAGCTGCTCTCCTAAGACTTCCAGAGATTTCTGATACTTTTTAACATTTTGTCCATTTAGCCATGCTGTTTGCAAGGAAGGAGGGATAAAGGCCATAAATAAAGTCGGTGGTGTGTGATCTGCATTTAGAGCTGGAAGCTATTGCTCTGGCACAAAGAATCATAGCTAATATTGCAGAGTGTCGTGTGTGTGACTAATGGTAACAAATGTGCTTACTCCCCTGATTTTGCAGAACACAGAATTCGTGAGAGTGTTTATGTAGAATTGGAAATGATTGATTTCTATGCAAACTTTCTAACTGGGCTTCTCCAATTCATCCTGAAGGAGACATCAAGTATTTGTTCTTGTATCACAAGTGTTCCATCGAGATAGAAAATTTTCAAGTTTTTATCAAAAATAAATTCTCATTTACTGTCTGCTTTTCACAGCAAATTAGTTGAGCTGCCTTGCAAGTTCCAAAGGATACACCTCACTTAAAGTACAGTGCCACAGAAATATCACTCCAAGGGGAATGCTATAAATGTGTGTTCCCAGCAATGAACAGCTGGAGGTTGCTTTTTCTAGGCCAGCCTCTTGCAAAAAAAATTGGCTTTTGCTTTTACACCCATCACATGAGACATTTTCCAAATAGTGGGCATTAGACTAAATGTCCAATATTAAGCAGTCCTGCCAAAGTGTGGGCAGGGGAAGAAACCACTGCAGGAGCAGAGTATCTCTAATCCAGTGGACCTGCAAGAGCAGAGAATGGCCAGTAAAGTCAAGGGCTTGATCTGCAGCAGATTTCCCCCAGTGCAGCTGCGAAGGCACGGCAATAAATTCCCATTGCCTGCTTGTGTCTCTGCTCAAGGAAAATCTGTAGTGCTGCAACTCTCTGATGTTGGTGCCAGGAAAGCTTTCACCTGCAGCCCCTGGCTCTCTGCCAGCCAAAGCAGGCGTTGCCCACCATGCTCCAGCACTGATGGAAGTGACCCTGACAGCTCCAGAAGGGGCTGTGCAGTCCAGGCTCCCCAGCTATCCTCTGCACCTCCCTGCTGCCTGCTGGAGTTGGGCAAGATCATTACTTCACCATCTGAAAAGCCAAGCAAATATGCTTTAATTGGATTCAGTGTTGATCACAATATTGATTTAAGTTGGAAGATAGCCTGTGTGTCTCTGTGCATTGAGGAAAAACATATTTGGATGAAGAGGAGTCATTTACATCTTCCCAGGGGAGAATAATTCCACTTATAAGTGATGCTTGCCAAAATGCATTACCAGGCATTATAGATGAAGGAGATAAATTAATATAATGATTACCTTTTTTAAAAGTTAATACATTTATCTAAGGCTTGCAGTGAGTCTGGTGCAAATGAGCTCAGAAACACAGTCCTCAGTCAAATCCTTATAGCCAGGGAATGTCCCTAGTTGTAGGCTCTGCCTACCACTAGTTGTGGGGGTTTTTAATAGTTTTTCTTTCTAGGACTATATTTAGGAGTATGTAAGAAGCAGAGTCAAATCCTACTGTTCTCATTTTAAGTGAGAAATAAATTGGAGCTGTTACTACTGATACATATTAATACAATGCTCTGGAAATGATGGGTCAGTAAGAGGGGACCAGTTTCTCCAACATAATATTATTAAGCAAAAGAAGTACATTCTCAATACTGATCTTATGGAAATACAAATTAACTCTGCCATTGCAGCTATAAATTCAATATGGTGTTTTTACAGATCTACCTGGGGTACATTTTCTGTTCATTTTATTAATTAGTCTCATATGTTCTTCTGGAAATCAAGACATGCAGTCATTTGACTTCTGATGTCAGACAAAGCCTGGAAAAAACCTTCAGATATTTCCTTAGTTCCACCTCTTCATTTAAATTAGGTGTAATTTAAATAGCATCTGAAATAAAGGTGTGCCATTGGCTGGGTGTAGAACATGATTCATAAGCCTTTCACAAACAGCAGGGAAATAACAGCTATTCTGACTGCTATTGCATATATTTTTGGCTTTAAAAGCCCATCTACCGTGTCAGTTAATAGTATCAATTTGAGCCAAAAATAACTATCACTTTTTCATTTTTAATTACTACATCTGTTACCCCATTTAATCTTGCCATAATAAGACAATTGGACATTTCCAAAAATAATTCCACAAATTATTTCCAGGCTCATGACTGAACAGCCACTGCATAGCCAGAATGCAGACCCCCAGAAGGATTTGCAGCAGTAAACAATGCTTTTTCTTGCACACAAATGGTTATAGTGACTTGCCAGATGTTTTCCTAACTAAAGATGCCTTTCTGGCATCCCTAATTTGACTCAGTCACCAGCGCTGCTCTGGTCCCGAGGGGAGGTGGGAGAGGGGCTGGGATGAGCCTGGGCAGCTCCTGGTGGCAGACCCAGAGCGTGGCACCCTCTGCTGAACAGGCACTGATGGCACCAGCGGGGCTGCTCAGCCCTTGCCCTGCTCCTAGCAGGAAATGGATGCATTTTTTGGAAGGGGTTGTATCCTGAAGTGTAAAAGGCCCATTCAGATGAGTGGCACTGGGTGTACATGGAGCTGGGCTGGAGAGGCTGGTGGGACAACAGGCACCAAGTGCAACCTGCCCTAAAGTCACATCTGGCCAAGAAGAGGTGCAGAAAACTGCCTCATTCTCCAGTCTGCTGTGGGAGAGCCCAGGAGAGCTGGCAGAGGCAGAAAAAGCAATGCAAACCCTCAAGCTGGCATCACAGCCACATCTAGCAGCCTGTGGCAGCATTGAAATGCTACACGTGAAAGCAGCACAGGCATTCCTCACCACAGACTGACAGACTGTGTTTGTGGCATCCTGTCTGTGCTTGGGTTGGCACAAAAACAAATGGCACAATTTCTGCACAGGACTAGGCTGGAGAGAGAAGAATTCATAATAAAAAGCATCAGTTCAGAGGGCTCTTCTGTTTTTTCTACAGGGCTACTCTTGAAGTTCCTTTTCAAGGAAAACTTAAAAAACCTTTTCCTTTGGTTTCCAGCACATGAAAGCATGGTAGAGTATGTGGGAAGGGCAATGGTTGTCCTTCCTGGCAACTTGAAATCTATTTTGACAGAGCAGCTAGAAAGAGTATTACAACATTTTCTAAGTACAATTTAGTATATCTGCAGTTACTGGAACCTCGTTAGGTTTTGAGTAATTTTAAATGAAAAAAATTCTAGAATAATTCATGGCACTTTTTGTTTTCATCTGCCTTGGAGTTTTTTGGAAGCTAATAAAATCAACCTGCATATCTCAGTAATTGTGTTTACAGAAAGCCAGGCTGTAAATTCGGAGTTCCAGCTTAATATTCTAAGATTACTGTCTTTGATTGTTCATTATCCATCCAAAGCATTTTATTTTTGCTGGGAACTTAAAAAAAAAAAATCATAGATTTATCTGCATCTATCAAATCTTTTAGATGAAATGCTTATTTTCCCTCCTTTCAGTATAATAAAGTCTGTGGGGAATGCTGGAAGCTGTTTTTTGAGATGTATCAGAGTAGAAGCAATGGCAGGGGAGAGGAAGCAAAAGATTGAGAGCATGGGGAAGGAGATACTGAGCTTTGTTCAAATAACTGGCTCCCAGTGGCAAAAAAAAAAAAAAAAGAAATAAAAATACAAAAGAAAAATCTCTTGCTGACAAATTAGTGGTAAAAGCTTTGAGAGATTTGTGCCTTTCTGCAATGTTGATGGAGGTCCCTGTGTGCTGAAGCCAGCTGAATTAAATGCCATATTAAATGCCATATTCTTCACATGAGCATCACAGCTGTATCTTTTGCTGGGTAGTGAACTGTAATAAGTTGATGCTGGATTTCAATGGGCTGCTATAAGGTGTCAACATCAAAAGAAAATAAAACATCCACTAGGAACCAAGGCTAGATTATCCGACCCCAATATCGCTTTTATAAATATTCTCCAAAATTTTTTGTCTTGATTTGCAGGGATTTGAAAGCTGGGTTTTTGATTCATCAAATGAAATTATCAGAAGGAAACTACTTCAGATAAATACATCACTTGAAATGGTGATGAGTGCATTTCTGGCATTCAGGGAGCATTTCAATCAGCAGTGAAAAACATACCCCTTTTAGGTATATGGAGGAAAGATTACAAAACTCCCCTCTCATGGCGTATCAAAAAGTCAACTAATATATATTGGATTATCTTTGACAGTATCAGCAATCAGATGCTGGAGATTAGCTGAAAAATCATATTTGCTACATGTCACAGGCTGTGTCTATTTTAAGAGAACATCTTTTAAAAAACAAGGATGCATTATGGAAAAAAGATGCTCAAAATCTCATTGGTTTTGAGCTCAATTGATCACCTGCTACACCATACAGTAGATGACTGAACTACGCCATGGGCCACGTCCTGCCCCCCTCAAAGCCCAGGGCAGCTCTGCAGTTCACTCAATAAACCAGACAAAAGCCCTAATTTTCTTGTCCAGGCAAGGCTGTGGCCGGGCTGGAGAGCAGGCCCTGACAGCATCATTGGTGGCCCTGGACTGTGCTGCAATGGGATCCCAGGCCATGGGCAGGCTGGGCAGGGACACGAGTGCCCTCGGGACACATTCTCAAAGACCCTGCATGTCACCACAAGGTAGAAATATGGGATAGAAAACACAATCTTCTGCTTTTACCACATAGAAAACAGAATGCATCCTCAGTTGCAGGACATGAAGAAGCACAGAGGATTACAGAGGATTTTGAAATGATGCTACCTGGTTATCTCTCTTTTCCTTCACCAGGCAATCCCTTCTTAAATTACTACATTTCATTGATGCATCATCACAATTCTGTTCTTGCCTAAATCTTATCTTGTGCTGTTCCTTTCCTTTCTTTCTGACTGTGCTGTTTGATCCATTGCTCTGATAGTTCAAACTAGAGAGTCCTTTGTAACATCTGAGCTGAAAGTGTCTGCTCACAGAAAGAGATTCCCAGGCTTTATCCATCCCTGTAAGCTGTTTGGCTTTTTTCTTTACTTGTTAGGCCCCTTTTAGCAAGGGTTTTTTCTCTGTTGCTTCTCTAGAGGTGCATAATGGTTATTAATCCTCACCTATTTCCTACCTGTAAAAACAATAAGACTTGAAAGCCACACATTGCTTCTGTGGCCTTTAAGAGGAGACCAGAGACCCTAGGTAGGCTGGTCTTTCTGCTACAAAATACTTTCTCAAGTCATTGACAATGACTCTGGGAGAAACCAAAGCTTGAAAATGAAAAACATTAATAAGCAGCAGAGAAAGCAGGGGATTCTTGATGCAATGAAATCACTGATTTAATTAAGATATTTTTCTTGGTGACATTTTCCACATTTTGTCCAATGGGAAAAGAATTAATCTGAAGAGATTTTTTTCTTTAAAAAAACCTAACTAACAATCTGAGGCATAAGAAAACAATTATTTTTATTTTAAACTGCTTAAAGAAATTCTGAACTCAAAAGTTCAAATATTCTTTAAAACACTAAACTTCTTTATCCATCCTTACTGAGGACCTACAGTATAAATATTCTGATTACTCAAAGATAGCATTTGTTTTGCTGGGAGCAGGGCTATGGAGGACATAAATGATACAGCCCATTACAGTGTCTGCTGTATTGGAACAACACTGAGTGGTGCAAACATTGACACATACAGTACATATTTTCTGGTCTTTTCACCTCCTCGGCTTCTACATGGATTCTGTCACAAATGAATAATACTTGCTAGACTGGGTGACCTCAGAAATATAGGGGTCTTCCTTTTCACATTATGCTTCATTCCACCTGCAGTTTTTCTTTGCTTTCCCTCTCTTTTTTTTTTTTTTTTTTTTGGTGGGTTATTTGACTGAATTCCATTTTGTCATGTTCCTGTGAAAGCACCCGTGCATTTTCCCTCCAAGCCAAGGTCACTGCTCACCCAATCAGCCAGACTGGTGATCCAGTGCCATCATACAACAAATGTTGCACAAATCATTGTACTCACAAATAGTTAATATCAATAATATCAACAGAAACAGGAGCTTTGAAGTCTCTTGTCGTGGTCTGGGCTGATAGACAAAATTTCCGACAAAATATTTCATTTTCTCAGAGAATAATGATTCTTGAGATTTTAAACTTGTTTTTCATTAAATTGCAGAGAAGTTCCACATATTCAAAGGTGTGATAGCTCTGGTAAAGGAGCTGTATAATACTATTACTGTCAACATAAAATAATTAAATGGAGGTGTTACAAGATACCAGTGTGATTAAACTCTATTATTACTAATATCAAGAGATCTAAGTCAGGTTTTAGAGACAGCTGGACTAGAGTGCCCTTGGACTAGACATCTCCACCTGAGTGCTAAGACTCATCTTCCTGGTCATCTGGTCACTACCTATTTCAACAAAAGATTCCCTCAGAGTTTATGTAGAAGAGAAGGAAATTAAGGGCAATAAAAAGGAAAGGAGGGAAACTAATACAAGTAAAGGACCTATTATCAAAATGCTGATTGTCAGTCCAGGCAAGTGGCACCTTCAGGCCAGTGGGTCAAATCCAGTTAAATTATTCCACATTGTTGCATGTTTCAGAAGTAATCCAAATGTAATTTCAAGACTTTGTGGACAGATGACATAATTTTTTGAATATGTTTCCACACAAGGCACAGAGTAAAGTCCATGAAATCTTTGTATTGTCTACAGACATGCTAGCATAGAAATGTGCTTGTAGTGTTAGACACCCACTGGCTAATATACAAAGTACTTGTAAAAAAAAACTTCAGAAAATCTTGGAACTAGTGGAGTGTCGGATGCAAAGCCAGTACCTACTCCCATTGTCACTGAGAGCCCCAAGTGTCACAAGCACCTGTGGCTCTTTGGGAAAAAATTCACATAGAGATCAGAACACAGAAATTGTCATGACATTCATCCTATTTTGTACCCCCAGAGGCAGCCAGATATTTGTACAAATATGCACCAAGTGCAGCTATGCAAGGAAACATGCAAAATGCAGCACACACAGGTTTTGAAAGTGCTAAATGAGCAGGGTGAAACATGGGCACTGTAGTTGTGTGCTTTGCAAGATCTTCTGCAGTGCCAGAACACTGGAGTCAGCTCAGAAACCACATCTTAAAAGGATCTGGTAAACCTGACAGCTGCCAGTGACAAATGACATCCTTTTAAGAGCAAATACCCTGCCCTGAGTCCCCAGGTAAAATGCTAAGTGATCTGCTTTAGAGCATTTCTAGCAGAACAGGCTCTGGTAGAACAGGAGAGGCTGAGCAAGTAGGGAGGGAATGTGAGGGAATGGAAGGAGCACATATTTCTGTCAGACACAGAAATGTAAATAATTTGTTACTGCATTCTTGAGATGAGTGATTAAGCCTGTGTTAAGAACTGTGATTTGTAAACAGATGGCTTCACAACCCTGCTGCTGCTGCTGCTTGCAAATAAACACCACCAAGTACCAACATCAGCAGAAATAAGTTCTTCTGGTCTTTGGAGCAGGAGACCTTCACTAGAAAAACAGCAAATGGCCTGTTGGTATATTCAGTCTTCCTTACCCATTCTGCTTGGAAATCTGATGCCACCCTTCAATTTGTTCATGTTTTACTAGTTGACATGCAGCCTTTGACTCTAACTGGAAGAGATGTGCTTTGCTACAGATCAAAGAAAAGCTGGTTTCAGAATGCTTATTTTAGATTTGCAACCACAGGCTCAACTAGAGCAAACAAGAGCAAGAGGAGTGGCTTTTAGCCAGACTTGTAGAAGGGATCTTCTCCAGAGCATTTGGATGAGCATCGAAATGAGGTGACATGTAGTACCACTACAATAAAGGCAGACAAATATTCATGGTGAACCAGACAGGTTAGGAAAAAAACCTATGTATATTTGAGCACACTTCAGAAATTCAGAATTTTGTTGGAGTTCATTTAAACCCGGGTAACTAAGTCCCTGGCCAAAGCTGATCCGGCTTAGGTTTTCAGAGAGACATTTTCATTCCCAAATTCAGGCTGACCTCACAGATATCCCTCTTCTCTTATTCATCAAACACTTACAGTAGTAAAAGGCCACCTTCGGATTTTATAATAATTCAGAAATGCACTCACTGACCTGAATGCCCCAATGCCCCTGAAGAGGGCTCACCTGTCACCAGTGGCCACATCAGACCACACCAAGACAGCCTTCCATCTCCTCCCCTGACTTGGGACCTTAGAGAGCATGAAACCTCTCTAATTGTGCTGCAGACTAAGACAAGGTCCTGACTCGTTTTCCCAGGCAGATGTTCCTCCTACCCTCCTCCTGGCACTTTACCATGATAGTTTCAGGCCAGTGCCTGGGGTCATGGCTGTGCTCCAATCTCAGTGAACAACCTTTAGAAACAAAGCGGCTCCAGTGCCAACATCAACACAGACTCATTTCATCAGTCTGTATAAACTGTCTGACACTATTTAAGGCTCATTTTGGCAAGACCTGTGGAAAACAGGCATGCTGGCATGGGGAACTAATTTATAAACACACCTTCTCTGCCCTGCTTCTTTCACCCAGGAATCCTGCCTCAGGAAAGCCCTGCATGGCTCCCCTGACCCCGTGCAGCAAAGCCAAGGGGTCCTCAGGGCACTGGGATGAAGGCCAGGAGGGACTTTGAGCTCATGTGGCCCGAGGAGAGGACAGTGCCTGCCCCATGGCAGCCAGGGCCTCACATGGGGTGCTCCAGGGCAGGAGCTGGGCTATGGGCTAGGGGCTGCACCTCCTGCACCAGCAGGTAAATGCTCACTAGCAAGAACAACAAAATTAAAAGCAAACTCCTCTCTTCATCCTTATTGCAAAGATGAGAAAACAGAGATAAAAAATCAGCTCTCCCAGACAAACTCCCAGGTTCAATTGCACATTTTCATCAAACATGGTATTTCTCTTCACTTCATGCTTTTAAAAGGAGCTCTGGGAATGTGGTTTTTAAGTCTTGTAGGTATGATGACACAATACAACACTGCAAATGGAAAGGGCACTTCTTCCATTGTTCTATGGATGATTAAAATAGAAGATCCAAGGCAGTACTTAATGTAATACTAATCTCCCACACAAAGACTGTCCCTCTTCTCCCAAAGTGAATTACAGGCTTTGTTACTAAAATAGTGAATCAATTTGCAGACACCAGAGTCATTGATAACTTTGCAATCTTCTAACTCTGTTAGGTTATTTAATGCATATATATAGACTCCCAGTTACTAGGCAGCATTTATATGTGAATCCATATTTCTTGCAAGTATTTGCTATTTTATATTAGGAATATAATTTTTAAGTCATCCTCTGGGATCCTGATGCTATTGAAACATTCTTTATTATTTTGGGTAAGCTGTGCTCTGTAGAAAAAGGATATTTTGCAAAGTTTTGGCATACATTACAATCAACAGAAGTTAGAGTTTTGAAAGAGAAATAAAAATGAATATACAACTATTTTTCAATTACAGCACATTGTGTTTGTACTATGATTAGTACTAGATTTAAGGGTCAACACAAGAACTTGCAATAAAATACATCAATTAGAATTAGATAGAGTTTGAGTCTGACACAGCAACCTCCTTTGAGTCCTTACAGGTGAGTCTTCAGCAAAGTGATTCTAATGGATGGTCATCATACTAACAGTGAAGCTGTAGGACTTTGTTGATCACTATGTCACTATCAGCTTCAATTACAATATTTTCTCTCTGGCCAGGTGGATCAAAATCTGAATGGTTTTAGTAACCAAAGTTTGAGTAAGAGTATACTCTTTTATTTTTAAATCCAACAGGATCAGAAAGCTATTTTCCCTGAGCTGCATAGACATTTGTGGGAGATGGATATACTTGGAACAGCTCCTGATACAGTGAGATGCCTAATATCCTGTGACATCCCATCCTTAAGGAGAAGGGAGCTCCTGAGATTCACAGATGCTCTCTTGAAAAAAAAACAACAAAAGTCAGAGGATCTGCAAAACGTACAGAGTTCTATTAGTAAATCACACACTTGCCATGGAAACTGGTATAAGTTAGTCCTTCTAGTATAAGCTATGGGCATTTGAGACATGCACACCAGCCCATAATCTTCTGGGCTTCTGCAGTATCAAAAGAGGAACTAAACACAAGGAGAAAGTTTAAATACCCTTTCAGTTTCATTTCAATGAACCTGGTATCTATTGAACAATTCCTTTAAAAACAAAAACAAATAAAGCTTTTGGAAACCATTTAAATCACCATCTGTCAGTCTCCCCAGATTCTGACCACATGAACATGACAGATTTATTTTCTTTGCACCTTGTTTAACTAACATGCCTTTGGAAGAGCAGTGGTAGTGGCAGCAGGGACCACCCCTGACACTCACTGAACTCCAGTAAGCATCTTCTGGCCTCCTGCAGACAGGCTTTATATGACAAGTGATTCTTAACAGCTGACTAATATGCCTTGGGTCATGTTTATGGTTAGCACAGATACTTGTAGTGCAGATATGACTAACTACAACATGTGCCACTTGTAATTTTCTAATGAAAATCTCATACTCTCCAAGAGAGGGAAAAAAAGGAAACAAGCAGCAGCTTCATAAAGGAACATCTTTCAGGATGTTCTACTTAGGTGATACCTAATTCCAAGCATACCAGCATTTTACTTTCATTTGAACAGAAGATTATTACTTTTTAAGGCAGGAATGTTTTGTGTTACAGAAATGCTATAAATCAAATGCAGCAAATTTCCAATATCAAGACACTCAAGAAATCCTGGCTATTTAAGAGCAACCTAGCTCTGTTTGCAATGAACTGAAAAATTGAAATGACAGTCAGTGCCAAGGTGTCAGCTTTTTCCTTATTATCCATGTTGTACAGTAATAGGTGAGGTGGACAACAAAAAAAGTCATTGTTTGAATCAGGAGCTCTCAGCACTGTGGCTTTCATCCTAGGTCACCTACCTGCTCTCAGACTTAAACTGTCAGTCAACAGTCAACTGTCAATTATTTTAAGTTTCTGTGAAGGCAAAGGAGAAAATTGGGCACATTGCCAGAAAAGCAAAGGCTGATGGGAGCTCAGCTCTTCAAGAAACACAGAAAGTGTTGCAATAGTTGTCTTGAATTCTTGAGCCCCATCATGGCACCACCGCTCACTCCTGGGAAGGAGCTCTTCAGACAGAAGGAAGATACCATCTTACTAGAAATCGGGAAACTGAAAGATTGCTGTTGATAAATACATAGAGCTCAGGCTTCTCTTCTTCATCCACTCACTTTGGCTTCTTAGTTTTCTAGAAAATATATTTTTATTTATGTTTTATTGGCAAATGATTTACTTAATTTGAATGATAAAGGGAAGGTTTAATAGGAGCAGTAGGAATTTGAGTACATTAACTCTCATTGTCCAAGAGGGGAATGAATCCAATCTGTGCTTTATGACTGAAGACAAAATGTAAAGGTTAATTTTTACATCTTTATTTTAAAGCAAAATCTCTTTTAATTAATGATAAAAGATTAATCTTGAGTCTAATGTTTTTCCTTCCATGAGGACTTGTATTTTCTCAAATAGCTACAAAGAAAGGAGACTATCCAATACATTTCCTTCAATAAACATTGTTTGTAATTTTTTGCTGGGTTACATCCATTGGAAATATATTTATCCAAAGCAATTTTTAAGTATTAAAAAATAAATAAAGTATAGAACAAGAGGACAAGACTGGTTCAATGTAAATAACTCATAGTCTGCTTATAAAAAGCTTTGTAAAAAGCCATGAGGTGCAGGGAGAAAATAAAGGCAACATACAAAAAAATCAGAAAAATGTCCTTATCCACTAAGAGGAAAGCCAATGACACTAGTTTGTCACATATCACAGACAAAATGCAAAAAGAAGAAAGTGACTGGAAATTAAAGATAAAAGCCATTCACAAGTGCCACTTGACCACTCTCAGCAGCTGCACTCAAGCATTTTGAAGGACATCGAACTCTAACAGGATACCAGGGAACCTGTCTCACCAGCAGAAACCAATGTAAGGCCTTTCAGTCTGTTAGAGAGACTCATGTACATGGAAAACAGTGAAAAGTGTATTTTATTCTGTAGTCACATGTCTAGTAAAAATATTCTTTCATGCATTATCTCGTCCAGTTACCACTACCTTCTATGGGAACTGCACGACAAAAAGTACAGAACAAAGCAAGAGAGTTATAAGGTGAACTGTTTTCCATGTTCATTTCAGTTCTAAAAGAACTACATTTAGTGTACTCTTGAATACAAGGAATTAAGAAAATATGACAGAAATTGTTTCTTCCTTTGTTTCTAAATCTTAGGACTTCTGAAGCCTGAATCATAAGACTTAAGTGCAGGTCTGCATTTGTGCCTTCAAAATGTCTTCCATGGGTGAATTAGGGACACAATCAAAATTAGATCAAATAAGAACCAAAGCATAAAAGAACAGCCTTGGCTTTTGGGTTGCTGAAGACCCATCCATTCCCAGGCTGAGCAAATGCTGATGCTGCAACACCTCAGAGGAGGCCAGGCTGGGCTAACAACTGACATGCAATTTTATGGCTGTCTTTAGTGCTTCTTGAAGGCGGCACAACACAGTCTGCTGAGCTCAGAGCTTTGTTACATTATCTCAGAACAAGGCAAAAGGGCTGTCAGCTCACCCCAGCTAAAAAAGATCAATCATCTGAAGAGGCCCTGCTAAGAAAACCAAGACAAGCAGAACTCCCACACTTTAAATTTTGCTTCTGCCAGCCAGGGTAGGATGATCATACACTCCTTTTGCCAGGCCAGTCTTTTTGATGCCATCCCAATGAAGCTGATAAGAACAGCCCACATTTACATCAATTGAAATCCTTGGCCAAATGAACACTGAGTTTTGTTTTTCAGCAGCAGGAATGACATAAAGAAACAGTCTCAGCATGGCAGGATGGCTGAGACAAAGCCAGCTACAACTGTGGACAGTCTGTGGCACATGCTTACATGGAGAAGAGAGGTTGGCACAAAAGGAAGAACAGCCAAGCACAAAGAGGTACAGCCAATGGTGGGAGGAACGGGATCACTCATCCCCTAGAAAGGGATGAAAGTGGAGGCTGAGGCTCTTTACTGTAGAATTTATTCCCAGTCTAAGCTTCCTGCAGATGCACACAGCATTATTTCACAGAATTCACAGAATGACTGGGTTGGAAGGGACCTTAAAGATCATCAAGTCCAACCCATGCCCCAACACCTCAACTAAACCATGGTATTGAGTGCCATATCCAGTCTTTTACTTTTATCTTTTTCTCCATGCAACTTACTGGCAATCCTACAGTTTTTTCCTTTTATTTGTCATCAAAATACAGAAGTCCTAGTGAAGGTTCAAAGGAAAATATCAGACTAATAAAGGTGTTTAGAATGATAAAAATGCAGATGAGCACATGATGAACAAGTAGATCCACCTTTTCAGATTTGGTGCACAGCTGCTTTCTACCTTATATGAGCCAACAACAGAAAATCTGTAAAAAGAAATCTTTTCAGCTTTGTTTTTCCTTGTATTGTTCCATTGTTGTAAATATCAAACAGTAGTTTTACAAAAAAAAAAAAAAAAGTAGTTACTTCCTTGAGTTGTATTTTATATTTAACATTATACATTCTAGTGAATATACAAATCCAAAAATCTGTAAGGTCTTTATGCCTGTTCTTTCAGGTTGTAGATGGAGTGCATGCAGCTGAAGCGTTCCAGAAGGTGTTATTACTCCTTTAGAGTGTAGTTCCTGTTGATTTATATCCTCTAGTGTCCTCGGAGAATGCAGTATTGAAATGAAAATAGATCCATCTCATGAAGTTGTACTTACTACAATTTCAATTAAATTAGTGTGTGGGTAATGGAAAAGAGAGTTGGATTGTAATTACCTTCTTCAACTCTGCCTCGGAAGTATATGCTTAAAGGACTAAACAAATTGTCAATATCTATACACTTGCAGAGTAACATGAAAGATTAAATCTGATACCAAATTATCCTGTCTACTTTATGCTAGATTTAATGAGAAAATAAAGTATTGAATAGATTCTGTCAATACACACTGTTGTTTGCATTTTGACTGCAGGGTATAGATCCATTTGCTTGAAGTATTACCCGTGTTAATGCATAAACACTTCTTTAATGTAATAAAATAGACCTCCAAACCAATTTTTCATCCAAGAGGCAATAAAGCCACCTTGAGTGAAGAGGATCTTGCATTGTGAAAGAAAACACAAAAAGGGCTGAAGAACATTTATCATGAGATCCATCTCAGCAAAACCCCTGGAGGAGACTACAAGCTGATTTTGATGGGCTAGTTTTTTGCCAAGTAACTGCAGACTATAAGTTAGTTAGATGTTAGGACTGACTTTAAAGGCTTTTCTTGCTTGCTTATTCTCTGACAAACTGATGGGCAAGAAAGTTCAAGAGCATCATGTACTCTGTTGTGTGTGACTTAAATAACAAGGTAGAATCTTCACAGGTGTTAACATTCTTGATCCAGATTCAGTCACAAATGGCTTACTTTAACTGATCTTTGCTGTAATTGCATGCTAAGGTTTATAGAAGACTTAATTGCTAGTAGGATGGACAATTGTTTTCCAGAAAGACTCTTTATTCACAAAGAAGTTTTAATTATAATGCTAGGATTTGAAAGTGCAAGAGGACAGAGCCCACCAACTGATGGTGGTGGTGACCTTTTAATTCAAAATCAAAGGCTTCCTGCAAGGTTAGCTGATCTGATAGCTGTTTAAAACAATGCCTAAAGTCCTCTAGCCCTCACGCAGAGTGATTCCATGTATTAGAGAGTACATAGAGCCCCATCAGGGCAAATGTTTAGTCAGTATAAGGATAAGAAAAGCAGGCTTCCTTACAGAATTCTCATAATCTGAATACACTTATTTTTAATTTGACAGAAAATTCCTGTGCTTGAACTCCACAAAAAAACTATGTCTCAAGAAAAACACAGCCAACCTCTCAATACAACAGCAAGCTACTTGAGTTAGCCTTGACTTTAGAGGTTAAAACAGTAATCAATCAATTAAATTTGCCTCCACAAGCATTTAACTTCATGGAGCTCTACAGGAAACAGCCAAATCAAAAACTGCTCAGCCAAACAGAAACTTCACATGCCCTAACTACTATTAACATAGTAAGAATCAAGGAGAAGCAAGCAAACTGTTGTGTGTATCTCCAGCCACTTCCCTAATAACAATGAAAGCAGTTGTTGTGGGAATTGTTTATATTTATTTTGGACTGATTTTTCCATTAGTTTGACTTTAGAAGACAAAAATTGATATTTCATGTACAAGGTAGCCAGCATGCTCCTCACAGTGAGAGTATCCATGCATTCAAGGGGCCACAGATCCTGTTTCAGCTAAACAGAGCAGCGGGCACTGGTCTAGGCAGATGATACTTCTTCCTTATAGAAAAAGATCTCAGAAGTTTTGTGAAGTCTTCGATTATATTGATCATAACTTCTTTATGTGCTGAAAATAAAGCTAGTGAAAAGCAATCTGGGATGCCCAAATCCTTGTATCTCTGTAGGTCAGTAGGTTAAGAAGCTGTTGTGCTGTGAGCTGCACACACCAGCATAAATTGTATGTATCTGCACAAGTGGAGGAGGAAAATGAAGGGAATTGTCTTTGCACAGATGTAGCAAGAAGATCACAACCAGAGAGAAAAGGTTCCTAAGAGTAGAAGAAATCAATTTCTGCAAAAGCTCGTCTAATGAAACAGCAAATTCATCACTACTTGACTGCTTTAAATAGAGTGTGTTTTCAAAAGATGAGCTCCATTTCAGCATCAAAATAATAAACTCCACAGGATTCACTTACATAATGTGGAGAGTAACTTCCTCCTTGGTAGGAGTTCTTAGGTAAAGTTTTGTGGCCTCCTATCAGGCAAACAGCCAGACAAAGCCATTACAAAGCTACACCCCTCTTCCAGCCTCATAGAATTTAAGCAATATATATTTTATAAGCAGTATAGAAGGGAGAAGGGAAATTACTAGTATTTATCTTGAAGGTGAACTTAAGGTTTCTCTCAGACAACAGCTGTTTACAGAATCTCAAATTTTCTTAATTCTTAAGAAAACCGCCAGACACCTAATTTCTTTTTTGTTTGAAGCAAACTATTCTTCGTCCTTGTTTCAGAAAAGAAGGAAGAAAATTCCATTCTAGTAATAATTAAGAGAACAAAACTCACTGTTATTGAAGCGAATGTGCACTGATATAGTTTTAGCAAGGATACATACAACTCCTTAATATAAATTCCTTTTCTTTTGACATGTTCCTGTTTCTTTCTCCAGAGGCTGGACCTGAAGAGAGAAGGTAATTCCACAAGGCTTCTTAAGATTTTAAAGCAAGTTAGCAACACATTGGATTGGGCTGAAACTTTTCAAATTTAGCTAGCAGAGTGGCTGCCAGCAAAATCAGCTCAAACACTGGTCATTCTGGCCTCAAGCCTTGGATATGAGGCTTCCCCAGCTCAGGAGTGCCCTGCCTAGCACTAGCAAGCAGCTCACACTAGAGGGTGGTTTCAATGAGATGTCTGGCAGATGAATTCTCACCTTCACAACTATCTCTAATGTAAAATAATGCTACAGGCAATAAGTATGTGGTGCTCAGGAATGCACAGAGCAGCTAGTAAGGAAGGAATCCCACATGCAGCATGCAAAACACCCCCGCTGCCCTTCACCAGGACTATGGTTATACTGTGCTTACTCCCAAACACCAACAATGTGGGGGCATTTGATCAGCACTGACCCCAAGGGTGAAGTGCCACCCCTAGAATCAGTGCTGTTCCCAACTCCATTTTCTTTGTTCTTTTGAAACTTGTCATTTAAATTGCAGCTCAGCCAGGCACTGCTTTGAGATTTGATGGGAACACAGGAAAATGCAGCATGATTTACATGTACTAAACTTGCAGGTCTGAAGTATTGCCCTAAAATTAGACTCTTGCCAGTGATAATCACCATTCCTTTTTCATTATGTTTTCACAAGATTATTTCTATGACAATACTTTTAGGAGGATTGATATGAGAATGTCAAAAATGTTATTTCATTACAGAAGATGCAAATGTAGCTAAGGACATGAACTCTTGCAATTACATCTTTGAAAAGGCATACACCGCTGTTATTAATAGGAATTCAAGCCAATTTGAATGAAATGCATGGGATATTAATTTACATCTACTTAAAACCAGGATATAGAGCACATGGGAAACCTTGCTTTAACAATGTCTACTTTTTAAGACACACCAGTTTTGTATTATAAATCTATCAGCAATGGAGAGAGAAGGGGAGACTGAGTGGGTGGTGGTCAGAGTCCCATCTTACTGTGGACTACATATGCTTATATACTGTTCTAGGAAGACTAGGAATTTTTTACTACAATAATTGGGTTAATCATCACATAAACATATACATTTTGTGAAATCTCTTGCTTGTAGAAGTTGATTCAATCTTCTTGCCTGTCACCATCTGATCCAATCCTCCCGTTACCTTCAAAGTTCTGTTTGCTTTTGCCAAGGCATCCTGATTATCAAATCTCTTATGTTAATCAGGTCCAAAGTACATCATAAACTCACTAAAGTATCTGGGCAACTGATAGCATGAAAATCAGACAGACATTGCTTTTTTGAGATTCAATGGGAATCAAATGGGAATCGCAGGAAAACGTGATTTACATGTAATAAAATCATAGGTCTGAAGAGAGTGTCTGAAAGTGGTCTCTGAACCACTTTCAGACACTCAGGGTTGGTTTCTTCTCCCAGATAACAAGTGAGAGGACCAGATGAAATGGCCTTGAGTTCAGATTGGATATTACAAGAAAATTCCTAATGGAAAAGGTAGTCAGGCTTTGAAACAGGTTCTCCAGGGAAATGGTGGAATCACCATCCCTCAAAGGGTTCAAAAGGTGCATGGATGTGGTAGGTGGGGATATGGTTTACTGGTGAAAAAGGGGGTGCTGGGTTGATAGCTGGACTCAGTGGTCTTATGAGTCTTGTCCAACCTTAATGATTCTATTATTCCATAAAAATGAAAGTAACTCCTTCCCTATTTGTGACACAGCTGTGTTTCAAGGAAGCTCACATTTCCTGAACACAGCAAGAACAGTTTTTTATTTACAGATGCACAGGGAAGCCCTAAAACATCTTCCAACAAACCAGTTCCCTGTCAGATTTCAGCAGGATCATTCTCCCAGAGATCCAGCCAGCTCTAGGAACAAGCAGATTCTCCTTGCAGCTGGAGAAGACATTCCCACTCATGTATGGCAAGCAGCTCTCCCCTATCAGCACATACTTTAGCCAGCCATAGCCAGAAGCACCCACTCACTCCTGCTCCTGGCAGCCTTGCACACTCCCAGCTAGGGCAACACTGCCATGACAATGATCTGCAGAAACATTTTTCTTCTTGCTTCCTGCTTCTTGTATCCCAACTATCCGTGAAGCTGAAGGAACAGCATGAGGTCCTGAGCATATTCTGAGATCAAGCAGAAAAAATTAAGGCAAATTAAGGGCATTTTAGCTACACATGGCTAGGTAGATTAGCATTTCTGTCTCATACAGATCCTTTTTGTTTGCAAAAGGATGTTTGTTAGCAAAACCAATTATCTGCATCTATCTAAAGTATACTTTTGAGAAAGATGTTTTTCTATAAAACATGCCTCAGGTGACAGAAAAATGTCACTGAATTGAAAATAAAAAGCATGTCTTATCTAAAAGGGATAAGCAAGGAGTGCAAAGTTTTTCAGGGGGAAAAAATTAGGATGCTGAATACAGATAAAGTTTAAGATAATTAGAAGCACTTTCATGGACTGGACTTTACAGTTTTTCATTACACAAAAACTAGATTATGTATTTAAAAGACATATAGTAGTCGATATACTATAGGGCCAACATTCACTTGAGCATTTATAGTTTGTAAGTGCATCACCCAAAAGAGAGTGAATATTTCAGAAACGTGTCAGTTTCAACAGCATAATTATTCTGCTTTTCTCAATTTGTCCTTCAGGGTTTTTTTTCTTCTTAGACAGAAACAACTAGAATGAATATGCAAAGAAAGTAAGAATACTGTGAAATTTAATAATAAAACACCCAAAGGAAATCTGCTAATCTGCTAGAAACAGCATCTTTATAACAGTAGGATTTCAAGTTTCATTTTGTTCTCTTAGAGCAGACATGAAAATTTCACAAACATAAAAAATTGCAGGACAGACACTTTAAAGATTAACAAAACTTGTTCTAGTAAAACTTAATGTACTGTATATATTTAAAATTAACAAGGACATTATAGCTAAATCAGCTAGCCATGAGAGAACGTGAAGTTTTTTAATTATCAGAGTGTTGCTGGAACAACATTATGATTTCAAGCAGCATTGCATGAAGCACTTGGTAACCTCAAGACAGCACAGGACTGCCACCTTGTGAACAACAAAAAACACCAGAACCGCATGACCAGAACAAAATTCTACTGCCCCCAGACACTATAAAATACTTTTTCCTTACTTTCTAACAGAAGTAATCCATCTTATTTATCAACCCTCTAGAAAATTAATAGAAAAAAGTATTTCAGCATTGCTTATGGTATAAAATTCTTGCTAATATTGAACATGAACATGTGTTGTCAAGGAAGTTAAAAGTAATGAAATATAGAATTCTCACAAACAGCAGGAAATGCAGTTCACAGCATAAAGCATTATCAAACTTCCTATCAGGTTGAATAACAATGTATTTTTAACTAAAAGAGAAAAAAAAGGTTCAATTGTTTGTACTTTTTCCTCCATTTCAAAACAATTCAGCCATGCTGTGACTCTTCAGCTATATTTATTATTCCAACAGTTACTGAAAATCATTTCTAAGAAAAATTAAAGCTGAGCCTTTTTTTCAAAGCATCCATTATAGAAATGTTAGCTATGTTATTTTTTGTTTTACCTTCAATACTTCAAGGAATTAGTGTGATTTTATTCTAAATTGGTAATTAACAGAATTTGCAAGAAATTAACATTTTAAAGCAGTTGTAAGAAATTTCACTGACACCTGCTGAGAATTAACCTAAAGTAAGCAATTATGGTTCTATTGAATGTAGAAGACCTTGGCAACATGAAGCAAGATAAATACAGCCCTTTTTGCATGTCTTTAAGGAAAACAACTAACAAATTTAAAACAACTACAATGGAAATATTTCAGGGACAAAATACAAAATACTAAAATCCATTTTTCAATGGATTTCAACAGTGTTACTGCTATTTGTCAAAATGCTAGGAAATACTGATGGAATTTGGAGATCTTTCTTTATGACCAGTTCTGACACAATATAATGCCTCTGATTTCTGGACTGACTTGGCTAATATTGAATATTACCTGCAAACAGCCTCAGGTTCATGGCCAAAAGTGAAAATGTAGCTTTATTCTACAAATACATTCTCCTTTCATACTTTAGTAATTCATCAACTTCCCTTTTTAAACAAACTTTTATCAACTCAGACTGCTTTCAAATGAGCAAAATATATTAAGCACCATTTTACTTGTAAATAAAAACCTGTATGTATAGTGATAAATTCCAATATAAAATATTATGCCATTTCATAGTACTGGTTAAACAGCCCAAACAGGTCACAGACATCTCTCTATGTGTCATTTTTCTAGTGTCTCCTGGGGTGGAGCTCATTAGAAAGGTATAGTGCCATAAATTTTGGTGGATGTTTTTCATTCACTTTTCACAACCAAAAAAAAAAAATTAAATTGTTTTAAAAATTGCACATATTTAAACTGGTTCTTTTCACCTGAAACACAGTTGCTACTTCTGTTAAAAATAGGAATCATGAACAGTCTCTCAACAGAGTTGATCAAGAATGGCATTTGAAACCAGTAAAAACATACGTGCTGGATAAAACACCTGTTGACTACACATGGATCTTTGCAAGGGATTTTTTTTTCTCAAGGGAATTAACACCTGCTCCCCTACATAAAACCAGAAAAAAACCTTGGATCTAAGATACAACTTGGAATCCTAGACAGAGCCCCATGCCTTTCCAGTTACCATTCCAACTCAGTATTTCAGGGCACAAATGAATTTGAACTTAAGCAGGCAAATGCTCTTTAACTTACAATTTTATTGGCATGGCATACAAAAACAAAACTGGAAGCAGAAGGCACACAAGACTTCCCCTCTCAAATCTGTGATACTGAAATCACAACACAACATCCTGGACTCTGCCAGAACCACACTGGATTCTTGAAAAGCAATCCATTTCAGGTTTCTTTTGTCCCTTCAACATGAAGAATCAAATAGGGACTGATTGAAAATGGCTTTCCCTATGGTACACATTGACAACAAATTACCAGCCTTGCAAAAGGCCAAGAAGCAAAAAGCGACCCGGCAAATATCCTGAATTCAATACAAACAGCTGCTCATGGAAGAATGGCTGGAGGTTTCCTTAGGAGAAACAGGGTTGCAGAGGCATTGATCAGAATCTGAGCTCACCACACCCATCACAGGGCTAGTACAGAGAAGGAATTGGAGCCAGGACACGGACGAGTAACAGTACTGACCTGAGCCTGTAACTCCCCAGAACTGACCTCTTGAGAAACAATTCCAATTCCAAGTGATTTGAGCGGCAAAAATATGATGTTTGCACAGATTTGGCTGAAGTATTATCATTACAGAACAATAATGAATTTAAAGAAGCTACACAGTGCCTGAAGTTTTGGAGACCACTCTCCCCTGCCACATACTGTAGCAATCAAATATTTTTGAGACTTATAAGTGATGTACTTACAGGAACTATTAAAGCCTTCATTTACTCTGATGATAGTGCACACTAGATGCTTTTAAATATATATACATCACTTTGTCAAACAGAATATATACACTGAAGTTCCATTAAACGTGAAAAATACTTAAAAGAACAGTTCAATAATACCATTAGTACCTCTAGAGGATTACACATCAAAGATCTTTGAAACACTCAGTGCAACTCAGAAGTTGCACTCAGAGTCGATTTCAGCACAAACCTGTGAGCACAGAACCACAGGACATAAAAGCTCAATTATTTAAGAGGGCTGCAATCCACTGCACGTTGCAGTCTGACATCTGTAAACTACTCCTTTTCTAACAGGGCACATTACCAACTGCTGTTTATGTTTTATTGTACAGTAACACTTATTCCTCCAAAGAAGGTGCACACGCATAGCATCTGCTGTGTTTTCTAAATAGCAGTTTTAAATAAAATGTCCAAAATTCTCTAGTGGTTTAAGAGCCCATTCTCCTTACAAAACTAATGTAAGCATTTATTGACAAAAAAAGTAATGGAAATTCAGAGAGATGTAGGAGGCTTTGAAAACATAGTGCTTTAATAGTGGTTTACACTTTGACCACTAGTAAACCTAGAAGGAAGTGGCCTGATTTGAGGAATAAATATGCACACAGATAAATCAACAAAAAGGTTGAATAGACTGAAATCCTTCTTTTGTAAAAGAGAAACCTCTGAAACATACTTATAAACTACTTCAAGGGCATGTTATACAATATTTTATTGTCATGAAAAATGACAGTAAACATCTCCCTTATTTTACATTAATTACAGAAAGGTGTTCTCACATTTCCCCTCATACTGAATTTTTAAATTTTCATAAATTCAATATATGGAGTATCTTCACATTATAACAGATCTTGCATTTGGTTGCAACAATATAAGCAAAGAGCTTACTTCCCAATTCCAGCTAGGGAAAATTGTCCTTACATGATGCAAAACACACTGCTTCATTCCAGAGTCCAGTCCTGAAACAGAACTGTGTTTTCCTACAGGTATAAAAGTACCAAAAAAGTCACCACATAAACCTCTGTACTTCATCACTATTTTCCCATTGGAATGTTCTATTTAGAAAAAGATAAAAAGTTACAGCATTTACTAAAATATAAAAAGCCAGCTCCAGAAGTTGTCTATATAGAGACAGAAATGGAATATTAAGCCTATATATTAAGAATGGCAAAATAAAGTAACGAAATTCTAGCAATTTTTGAGGAACTGTGACTGCTAATAAGCATACAAAATACATTAAGATCCAAAATATTGATTTTGATTTTAGTGTATCAGCAAAACTCCAGCCAGCAAATATATAGAATGGAACTAACAGGTATTTTACAAGCTCATGTCTTTGGAACACTTTTCTCCAGACATAAAATGTATAATGTCTGTTGTCTGCTAGTAAATACTTATGGACATAGGTAAATTTCCAGATCAGGAATAAAGAGGTGACAGTGACTAGGCTATACTGCACAGGGTGCTTTCGCAATGACAAAAGGAATTTCCTGATTTTAGTAGGGGTCAGTAAATGAGAAAATGAGAAAAAACCAGTAAAGGACAGAAAATAGAACAGCTGAGGAAAGTGCAAACAGGCTTCATGACTACTTCTATCACCAACAACTATTCCCCCATTGATGAAGACAAAAACAAAGAAGAGAGATACTAATATGATGTATGGCCAAGTTAAAGCAGTAAGTGTAACTAAATTTTTGGGTGACAAGAGATATTCAACAAGAAACTGCAGTATTCTGGTCAAATCTGAAAATGATCCTTTCTTGGAAGAAATCTTTTCATCTTTCTTTTTCTGCAACTCAATCTTCCAGGCTTCATTTACCTTCTCTGCAACAACATTTCCAGCACAAAAAACTGTCCACACAATATTTGTCTGACGAAACATGAAGCCACAAAATCCAAGGAGAGCAGAAGTTTTATGGTTACCATAAAGGCACATTAAATAGGAAAAAAGAGTAAAAAATACTGATCCTGGATCTGTATAATAAAGGAATGTAAAGAAATAAAGGGTGGGAAATGCTGCAAGAGTTAATGCAGACAAGATCCTCTGGAAACCAGACACAGCCTAAAGAAGAAGCAGAAAAATGAGGTTAGACAATGCCCAATAAAATAGAATTGTATATTGAAAAAAACTCTTGAGAATTCCATTAACATTGGTATAACTCTTGAGAATTAACATTGGTATAACTCTTGAGAATTCCATTAACACAATATAATAACTCCTATGTTCTTTGTTTCCATTATTGCACAAATGCTGTATTTTTCTTAAGTTCCTGCTATGTTAATACAGTTACACAATGTTAAAATCCAAGTGAAAAGCACAGAACATTACCGCAGGTGATTTAAAAAGATGACAATGAAAATACACCAACTTCTTTCACATGTCAGGTGTGCACATATTTGTGGTGTTAAAATCATGGTGGGGGCATAAGTGCTCCCATACTTTGGATAAAAGGGCTGCATCAATGGGCAAAAGATAAAATCAATGGTTTATTCCCTTGCAATCTCGCCATGAGATTCTGTTTGTCTGTGTGACAGCACCATTCTGTGCCTCTACTATCACCTCTTTTGAACACAGTTCACAGAGAGGCCAACTCCAAGTTTCTAATCTTTGATGTAGCTTTTATTATTTATCCTCATTATAATTAACGAGTCAGAAAAGAAATTTTAAAAAAGGTAGGAGACCATGCAGTTAAAAACTCTTCCCAATTATTCCACTAACTACATGACAACACCACAAATCACAACATTAAAAAATGCTGCATGATGTTTCTGAATGATGTAGTGTGGAGTGAAACAGCCACTCATCACCTTACAAGGAAGGGGAACAGAGAAAATACTGAAGTCAAAGAAATGTCAAAGGATAACTAAATGCTTAGACTACTGTCATGAAACTTGTTCTTACATTTATGTTTCCACTTTGAAGTATAAAATTAAAAATGGAAACCATTTATTTAATCTGATCTAATCCTGTACAGTGTTATCATTTGCTTAAAAATTAAGAGATTTCCTCTAAGAAAATACACCAATTTTCTTTGTAGTAAAGAAATCCTTCAGTTTTCAGGGAACAGGAAAAAAATGTTTTACGGTTAAAAGTCAAACAAAGTAACTTTACTAATGTGCAGGATTTTAAATAGGCAATTAACCATTAAAACAATTTATTTACTGCAGTGGTGGTGCTTCAGATTTTTAATAATACAGCATTCTTGTATGCAAGCTGAACTGTTATGGTCTGGATGTGTGGACAGCTAGACAGGTAAGAACTGGCTGGATGATGAACTCGTTACACTCTACCAAAGCACAGTAACAACCCAAGTACCACAGGGATCAATACTGGGATCTGTCCTGTTTAATGGCTTCATCAAAGACAAGAAAGCAGCAGGAGGTCACTGTCACCAAGTCTGTAGTTGACACTGTATGAGCAATTTGATCAAAAGGACAGCTGTCATCCAGAGTGACCCACAGAGGCTGGAGGAATGGGGTAACGAAAATATGATGAAATTCAACAAGGCCAAATCCAAACGCCTGCAGCTGAGAAATAAGAAATCCCCTTAAATGACACGCTGCTCACAGAGCAGCTGAGGAAGCACTGTTCAAGTTGTGTGAGGACTCTTAAGCAATTCCAATGACATGAATATCCAGACCTTTGGATAATAAGTCTGCATATCTACTAACTTTTATTTCAACGGGACTCCTTCTACTTATGTGCAAGAATGAATTTTTAGAGGACTGCACCTTGTGTGAGAAAAAAAAAAAAAATTAAAAAATTAGAGGAGTGTGCCTTCTTGGCCAAACTGGTGGTGGTACTCGCAGTTACTGAGTACCACCACCAGTTATAAAACTGAGAGCACCTCACGTATGTAGTGAAGGGAACATACACTAAGCCATCAAAGTTGCTTGTACGAGTGGATAATATTGTTTTACTTTGACCGTACCTTATTCTTCTGATGGATCTTGAACAGAAGCAAGTACAGTAAATAGAAGTTCCCAGCACTGAAGAGGAGATTGATAAACCTGAGCATTCCCACAGAGCACACCACGCTTCCCGTCCACCCGAGGAGCCACGCGGCGGGCTTCACCACTCCCACCGAGAGCAGGTACAGGCCGGGCAGCGTGGTGATCATGGGGTCCCACTGCAAGGCGAACACAGCGTCAGGGAGCCGCGACACGGCCACAGCACCGGGCCACGGCCACAGCACCCCGCCACACGGCCACAGCACCCCGCCACGGTCCCCTGGCTCGCCCGCAGGCTCCGACAGCTCTCGGCACTGCTGCCCTGCGTTCTGAACTCTGCGTGCGCTGCCCGGCTGCAGATGCTGCTCCACCCGCTACACAACCCGCGTTCAGCCACCCCCGACCCCCAGCGCTGCTGTACTGCTGCTGCACCTGCAGGAAGCGGCCGTGGCAATAGGCCTGGGCCTGCGGGACGTGGAACACCTCGTCCATGTAGGGCCCGCGCTGTCGGCGGCTGACGGCCGCGAAGAGCAGGCACGACAGCAGGAAGGCGCCGCTCATGGCGCCCGAGAAGCCGTAGGCCTCGGCGCGCTCCATGCCGGCTCCGCGCCGGCCGCGATGGGGCCGCCCTTCCGGGGAGGGGCGAGGGTGGCACCCGGCCGGGCGGGAAGGGAGGCGGGGCCGGGAAACGGGGGATTCCTGTGGGACGGCGAGCCCGTGGTCTGAGCGGCCGGGTGTTGTTAGCGCTGTGTTTTCCACGGGACAAGCGGCCGATCCCCCGGGGATGGAGCGAACGCACCGGCTGGAGCTGTTCCCTGAGCGCAGCGTCACGCTGCTCCTCTTCCAGCACGTGAAAAATGCCGCTGCTCTGCGGAAAAAAGCCATGGAAGGGTCCATTGAGGGAGCACTGATAAACCCTGCCATGGTGAGTGAATGCGAGTGCCGCCCTGGCGGAGCGGAATGCCCGTGGGAGCTCACGAAGCTGGCCCTTCTCTCAGCCGCTGTCACACGAGCTGCTCTGCGCCTCCTCCGGGCCCTGCCCAAGTGCCCTCCTTTGACTTCATTACTGGGTCCTACCGCGGAAAGGGTCGGCTCTGTAAAACAGCCTTGGAAGATTGGCCAAAACCACTGTTTTGATTAATTTCCCATCCTGCTTGGTGGAGTTTAAATCTGCCTCGTGTAAACTCTAGTGCTAATTAATTCATGCTGTCTAAAATCTAGTATTTGATGCATTTGTTCTCATTTAACCCATAAATAGTTTCAGAATCTAGTCTTTTTTTGTTAGAATTAGGCTATCAGAATGAAGTGGTCAGGAATTTTTTCAGATTTCAAAACAGTAAGTTAATTCTGTGTAACTCTTTCTGTTGTGTTTTACAGATTGTAGATCCTTTTCAGATTCTTGTGGCAGCCAACAAAGCAGTGCATCTACAGAAGATAGGTAAAATGAAGACTAGAACACTCTATTCCGAAATTATTTTCAGCCTTTCACCAAGCAACAATGTAAGATTTATTGAACAAATTTCTTTTTTGCCAGAAAAGCTTGCTAAGATCCACACAGCCAAATTAACTACATGTATTCCTTTAACACTACATAGCTAGTAGCAGAAGTTTTTAATTGATATTTTTAATGACACTAATGTGCTGTTATGGTTTGTAGCTTGTCAGAATTCCATTAATGCAAAATGTCTGTCAATTTATACTCTTGGTGTATCTGACACAGTAACTGAAAAGGTTCCTTGTATGTAGCAAGAAAGTGACTCAAAATATTTTGGGTTTTTTTCTCTTTTTTCAGATTTCAGATGCATTTAAAAAGTTTGGCATTTCAGACGGTGACACAGCAGTACTCATTGTGCTGGTGGTGGATGGAGACAAGAATGTAAATCTGGCAGATATAACATCTCAGGTGGAAGGCCAGCAGGTTTCCTTAGATGAACTCCCCCAGCTAACAGACACTGCCAAAGTTAAAAAGGTGTGTAGCCAAAAGAGAGGACTGACATGGAGAAAAGGAACAGTTTATTTAGTTGTCTGATTAAATATCAATTAACTTAGGATCTGTATTTCTTTAGCACAACTGAAAACTTATTTTAAGTGGACTTTGATTATTTCTTTGAATTTTTTAGTTGAAAAAAATTTTAGTTGTCACACCCTGACATCACAAAATTTAAGTCTTCAAATTATTAATGTTGTTAGGGAATTAGAGCATAAAAATAAATTCCTGGTTGCTGCCTACCATCCAAGAACTTTTGATTCCTGTTTTTCAGGCAAATATTAATTTGATTAAAAATTTCAGTCCAGAGCATTTTCATAAGCTTAAGTACATAGATAGTCCCAGAAGGGGTGGTTAAAATAGGAACAGGTTAATTAGCTGTTAGGAGCTGTCTTGGGGCATTTATGCTCTTAACAGATTACCATATGCTAAATAGGTATTTTGAAGCATATGTCTTCTACGTGATAAAACTCAAGTAACTTAAATTATATTTATCATGTCTGTCAAAGTATTGATAGGAGACATATGAATAAAATTGGGCAAATCATAGCATTTAACATATGGAGCTAAAAGTGCTGCTCTCATTCAGTTTCGTAGCTTTCCTTATTCTTGCAGTTTCAGAATTTGCTTCAGTCCAAATTTTGTCTTGCAGTCACAAGAAGATAGAAATATCCAATATAAAAGTGGGGGAGAGTGGAATAATCTTTTCTTGTGTACATAGTTTTTAGAAGGTATGTCACAGGTTTTTTCTTCCTTACACATCTTTACTGTTTTTCTTGGTTTTTTTCTGCAGATGTACAAAATTACTCCACAGGAAGAAAAAATCGGCACCTTATTGGATAGTGTTGTTTGCAGAATGTCAACAAAAGATGTTTTGTGAAAAAGGTGGAAATAAATTTCAGAGGAAATGAAGAAATACTGAGTACTGTGATGACATCTGAGCTTTAACCAAGCTCAGACACAAGGGTAACCTGAGCTGTGTTCTAAGCACAGAGAGCATGCCAAGCAGAATTTGCCATTGACATTTCGGTGTTTTTTCTTGACAAGGGAGAGTTGGCAGTACTTTAAGCTGAACTTAAACAAAAGGCTTGGAAATTGTACTTAATTTTGTCTTTTGTCAAATGTTTTGGTAGCCCCAGAGAGAGTTCAAACATTGTAAATCATTTTTATTAACCGTGCTCTGATTTGTTTTGGTTTGGCGACCTGATGGATGATATCCTTTTAAGAATACTGCTGCCAGAAAAGGCATCTTTATAGGCCAAGTATTTCTGATGGACTAGAAAGAGGAAATTTTCCATAAACAATCAGCAGTATCTCCCTCTTTGTGCTCCTGGGATAGAGTTGCTGCCCACCCTTGGAGGACAGGAAGGGGAAGAGGGGCGCCATGCCAGCCAGGGGCAGTGTGGAGCAGGGGCATCAGAGATGTGTACAATGAGAATAAGGTCAGTGTAGATAATGCTGTGGTGCTGTTAGCACCTGACAGTCTGATGTCATCCATTGCTGGCTTTAAAGGATAAGGAGTGGTGCTTTTACTTCCTAACACTGGTTTATGCATGGTGATGCTGAACACATAGAGCCTGGTTACAGGTGCAGAATTCACAGACAAATTTGCACCATAGGTTGTATCCACTTAAATTGTCAATAGAGCTTACATAGTATTCTTAAAGGACATAAAACTTGTTTTTTTTAACCACTGCTAGGAAAGGCCATCAAAGGGAACTAGGAGAACTATTGATTTCCAGTAGTCACCAGGTGTAACAGCTGTGAATGTGTATCATTTAGTCACATGCATGCATCCTGTTTAACTACTGTCCTAATTAGGTAGAAATCCATACTGTTTGTTATTTTTATTCTGTATTGTTTTTCTAAGATGTGCAGAAAACTTTAGCTGTCTGCATTTTTTCCCTGATGTTTTCTGAGGTATTATGATTCCTGTACTTAAAAGATCTTTGGAAGAGAATGCCTCACATTCTTGCACAAACCTTTTGAAGGAGAGATAGATCTTAGAGTTGATAACAGTACAGTAAACAGACCAGTGAAATTACATATAGACCTGGTTTTGTCTGTGTTTCTGTGTTTAATACAGAAATGTACTGCTTCAGTTTTGCATTTTGACTTCATTTAAGTCTTCCCTTAGTTAAAACACAATAGTACAAATACCATCCTTTTCTTACCAACCAGACCAATGGCAAATTTAGTTACGAAGTGCTAAGGGAATGACAAGGTTTATCAAAGGATTAGGGGCAAATGGCTGTGCTGACATCTTGCTTTAAAGATGGCTTTACAGAATGCATCATCCTCTCTAAAGGGAAATGTGATGCAGTAGTAAAAAATGGAGCCTGGAAGGACTTGAGTTTTCAAAAGTGTGTCACGTCAGCATGTGAGAATGACCATGGAAAATAAGAGACTTGTTTTCCTTTTCTGACAGTCCACTTGGTACATGGAATATATCATAAGCTTCACTGGCTGAACTACAATGTTTTTGTTAGTTTAAAATAACAGCAGACAGGCTTACTTAAACCACTGCCTTTTTTGAACACATGTAAAACATTTGTCCAGTCTGCTTAGTACAGGAGAAATAGTAAGAAAATGATTGCTGTGTAAAGTTTTGATACACAAGTTCCAAACTTGGGTTCCCAGTTTCTACTTCTCCATGTATTTCATTGGTGTAGAGACATTAAATAGCTTGTTACTGTTGACATAAGTTAAACTGTGATTTACTGTGAGACCCAAATGAGGTGTTTCGTGGGTGGATTTACAGGAAATTATTTTGGGAGCTGAAGTCTCCAGTGTCATTCAGTCAGGCAGATGATTTGAGTCTGTTTGCGTTGAAGACTATGCCCAACAAGACCACAGGTTTTCTCTAGGTGTGGTTGCATTATGCAAGTTAAATGAGTTATTTACAAAAACTGGTAATAAAAGTAGATTTTGTTCACCCTGCAAAGATGCAGTTGTCTTTCTGAACACATTAAAAATTATTTAATTTAAATCTCTAATGTTACTGTTAACTAAGGCTGTTTTCCAGGAAAGCAAAATTTTAAGAAAAATGTTTTTCAAAACATTTAATGTTCTGCAGTAGTCTCTTCTGAACTTTCATACCTCATCTCCTCTATCACAGGGTAAAAGAGGAAATTTTAGTATTTTCAATGCTTTATTTGGACCTCCAGTACTTCAGAGGCAGGATTATATATGCAGAATTTATAAATTTAACAGTTAAATGCTACATCATGATATGTGGTCAATTGTTCTAGGTTTTTTTTTCCCTTGGTGGGGTACATTTGGGATTTTGTGTTTGACTTCCAGGACACTGAGGCCACTGCCTGTCCCACAGCCCTGATCACCAGGGGTTTTTGTGCTGCTGTCAGAGTGTGTAGGTCCCTCTCCCATCTCATGTACTTCAAAATTATATTGACAGGGGAGGGCCCATCCTTTTGTGTTCACTTGTAATGTTCACCCTACATGTTTTATGACTGGGTCCCTGTGTTCTATGACAATGTATTTAATGTGCTAATCATCTGTTTTCTTAAGTATTCCTTTTGTGCTGTTCTCTAGGGGGCATCACCAAAGCACTGCTCCCATGTTAAAGCAGGCTGAGGTGGTGTCTTAACAAGGGTGTCTGTGCAAGTAGGGTGATGCTGGTTGGAGGAACAGCAACTTCAGCACCTCACTGCCTGCTGAGAGCTGACACCGGTGTCTCTGGTGCTCCACTGACCTTTGTTAACACTCCTGGAGCTCTTCTCAGAGACATTTCAGTTTATATACCTCTCCTGATTAGGGATGGATACCAAAATGGGGTACACAATACTTAAAGAATTGTGTTGTCTGCAAGTACAACCTAATTACTAATGTGTATCTGAGTTACAAATGTGTATCTGAGTCTGTAAAATGTCTAAATATCCTGCAGAGTTTTGTTGTTTTGGGTTTTTTTTTAATTGGGATAGCGTGTATTAGTTTAGGCAATGCTAAAATTTGGGTTTAAGCTGAGTTTAGGCTCCTAAGGCTTGGACTGTTGTCTCCAACAGTCACTGTCCCTCAGAGCTGTCAGTCCACTAATGTGTGCTCATCAGCTGTAGACAACCAACAAAGAGTTGAACAGAAACTGCCAAACAGCTCTATACTCAGAAGCTTGCAGGTTGTCTGAGTGGGATTGCTTCCTTGAAAATGTGGGAGTATGCAATGCCCTCCATCAGTGATGGGCTGGTGTATGTAGGAGCTGGTGCTGCCATGAGATGTTAATGAATTATGGAAAAGCAGGTGGTGGTTGCAGATAAATATGTACAAGGTGAAGACTGAGCCAGCTGGTTCTGTGACAAAGGATTCACAAAAACAGCTTATTCCATAATTTTATTCCTGAGTTTACAAAATCATTACCATAAGTTAAAGATAATGGATGCAAGTCCCATATAAACTCTTCAGCAGCGGAGATGAGAATTTGACTTTTTCATTGATCTTCCTTTGCCAGCACAATAGCTGGGTTTGTTGATTATTTTTTCCTATGTTGTTGTGACACAGCAGATTATTTCCCAGCTTACAGTCTATGTTTTACCATGGATTGGGACAGGCGGAGGTAGAGACTCAGCAAGTTCACAAATGGAAACCTGGGGTGGACATAACAAAATATTGACCAATAAAACAGAAGCTGAACTCTTCTTTCTAGAATATCATGCTTAAAGTTTCATATACATGCTGAGGGTAATATAAATGTGTACAAGTCAAAGAGGTCTCTGTTATTCACAAAATGATGTTCTGTACATGGTTTGTTAAATTGCTTCATAGATTCACTTCCACAAGTAGCAAGTATTTAAGAGTTTCAAGTAAACTGAAATACGCTGAGACCATTTTTTTGTACTTCTTGAATATGGACAATTGACACAAATATACTTTTTTAAATATTGACAAAGAAAGTCCATATATTGCTGCTATAAGGATGAATCCTTTCTTGACCAGGCTCCCCAGAGTGCCCCTAGAAGGATCATGATGATCACTGTGTAAAGGGTGTGGACTGTAACAAGATCATCTCCATGCTGGTGCTTGAACCCAGAGGTGCTGTGCCAGTTCTCACTTCTGTTTCCATTAGTTTTCTGTCTGTGAGCACGGAGAGAATGTATCCTGACATAATAAAAAGCAAGATTAAGGTTAAAAATTATTCTTTATTAAAAGTTCAGTAGTGCTTGTAATGAAATCCAAAGTGTGCATTGAATCATTGACTAGATTTGGGAATGAGCTCTTCAGATTATCTGGAGCTAATAAAATAATTTCTATAATTGGAAATGCAAAACATTTACCAGCCATTTGCTATTTCTCTCCCACTGACAGGCACAGTGACTGGATATGGGCTTGTTAGAGGAAAAACAGTGTTCTTACGCCTCACTATTGATACAGATCATTGTATGAGAAAAAACATACCCTTTCATTTTGCAATATTATGAAAGAGGCGGGGTTCAAATAAAAAAATTACAGTTTTCAAAGCTTTAATGTATGGGAATAAGCACAGCATGTGATCTTCCCATCCTGTTCTTGCATGTTTTTCTATCTCTGCTTTTCAGAGGGGACTTGTGTCAAGGTTTCCATTAGGCAAAGATACCAGTCAGGAGTAACTACATAAAGCATATCTGCAGGATTCTCTGCAGTAACATTTGACATTGCTTTGTCACCTTTCCCAAAGGGTTTGAAACTAGAAGTATTCACCTATGGCAACAGACCTCCAGTTATTTTCTTCACTTAAAATTGCCTGCTAAGCCCCAGTGCTACGTCCTTGTTACCGCTGCTTTTGCCTTTTTTTTTTTTAAGAGAAAATAAGTGTTTAATGTGCACCATTACATCTGAACTGGAGTGCCAAAAAGAGATTAACTAGCTTGTGATTTTCATGTTTGTTAGGAATACATCTGCAATTAGATGTATTGCAGGTCTGGTTCATACGTGTTCCTGCTGTTACTGTGACAGAAGAGTAGAGATTACCACAAATGTTAGTACAGATTAGGAGTAAAAACAAACTTTAAACCACAAATTACATACTTAGGCACACTTGGAAGAGAGCTGTCAAAACTGATTTGTTAAAACTTTAAGACTAGGAAATGCAATCTCCAAAAGGGAATTAATAAAACAGAAGTTCTGCTGTTGAGCTTTTACAGAAGGTAATTGCAGAATTAGACATTAACATTTTTATCAGGACAATCTGTCATGTGTAGCTGCAAATCAAATAACAGTTCATGATCATTTGGGAGCATCATGTGAAGACCATGAGAGGAATATTCTGCCAGCAATTCGCTTTTCTGTTCCTACCTGAGGGGAATGCAGTATATGCAGCTTACCTTCTGCAAGCGTTCATGGTGTCTGGGTGTTGAGTTCCCACTGCGTCAGATGTCTTCTTGCAGAGAGGAAAAAAGCTTATTTTATCCTCGTTTCCTTGCACAAAATGAGACAATTTTCTCTCAGTACCAACAAAAAGAATCTTCTTTCCAAGCCCACCAATTTGACCAACAGTAATCTCAGAACACTTCTTATGTGTCAATGAAAGCTCTCAAATTAATGGTTTCTAAAGCTGATTTTGACACAGTTCTTCAAGAAATTCCCTTGAGCAGTTCACAAGGCAAGTTATGAGTAATCCCAGTGACTGGCTTCTTTTAGCTGCTGGGATCTCTTGTTATAAACAGTAGCTCCCTGCTGAAGTGTTGCCAAATTTATAACAACACAAGTAATGCACAGATGGAGGGTGGTGGTGATGAAAAATGCAGGATGAGCTGTAACAGAATTACTTTCTATTAGATCACAAGCTATTTTGGGGTAAAACTTAGTTCCCTTCTACAACTGCAATTTGGTTTAAATTGCCTTGAGTGAAATTTCAAGCGACCATCGCTTACATGTGCTGTAATACTGAAATATTTATTTTTTCTGAAAAAAGCAGATGGCTTTTCAAGAAAACTGACTTTTATAATACGATCACATTCAATGAGCAGTAAATAAGCAGTCAATAATATCACCACAAAAAAACACATTTTGACATCCAGGGTTAGTAACAAAGTCACATACATCCTATTATTTCCTGACCACTTGGAGCCATTAATTACCAAGAGTCTGTACCAATGCAGAGTTCCTCCCAAGCTGGGTGTTGCATGACCAGCTGGGTTAATGGTGGGTTTAGTACAACCAATTCAATGCCCCTGTAATGATCTATAGGGCTTGTGAACAAACACATTTAAATTTGCAATTTATAAACACAGACCAAAAACCTTCTTTCCCAAAACACTTCATTGCATCGTCGTTAAAATAACTGTATTTCTCTTTTAACTGTTACTTTCAGCTTATTGTCACATATAATTGCTATTAAGACAAATCTGAACTTGTAGTTCTGGTGCATTTCTAAAGGCTTTTGCCTTTCCTTCATATATGTCATGGTTACAGCATTTAAGTTTTTATAAAAATAAAACTGGTTCCTTTAGTTTTATTAAAACAACTAGTAATTTCCAAATATGTCCTGGAAGAATCACTTACACTTCAGAATATTACAATTGAGTTTGTTGACCCAAGTGACTAAAACTGTGTCACTGGAACCAGTGAAACTACCAAGGACAAAGACTCATTCTTCATTATTACTAATATATTAAATATAGAAAAACAGAAATATTACAATGACTTGAAAGAAGGAATTCAGACATCAGTAAGAATTACTGACTTGAATCAGTTCTAGCTTTTTCAGACCTGATCCTGAGAATATAAGAAGTTACAACTCTTGGATTTGGTTTCTTATATAACAGACCCATGGATAGATGCAACAATAAAAGCTGTATTCTGCTCCAGGGACACTCCAACTACAAAAGGCCTGCCAAGGGGAGCACAGCCCTGCCCCAAGACTGCTCCCTGCACACCTTTCTCCTCAGCACCACCCATGTGCTTGGCACCTGAGCCTCAGTGACAGCCTGCTTCTACTGCTCCACTTAGGCTTAGGGTCAGGCTTAGGGTTGAGAAAAGCACAAAGCCTAGAACTTCAGGGACAACTGAAAGGTATGCAAATGGGAGCAATTCATGTCATCTCCCTACACTTGACAATAGCTTTATTTCAGAATTTTCTTTATTTTTGACTATTGAATTTCTTGTCATTATAACCCTGCCCTAGTCTGTTTGTTTCACTTTTCCCCCTGACTTTGAGATTTCATTTCCTTTCAGGAAAGGAAATTCTTCATTCCGTGAAAGGAAATGAAATCTTGTGATTTCAAACTGTACCAATTCAGCAAGGTTTGGTCCATTTCCCTGTGTTTCATGTCATCCCATTACCTTATAATTTTTTTCCATTTGGTTCAGAAATTTCAACAATGAAATCTTGAAAACACAGAATAAAGTGCAACAAACATTCTGGAAAGGAGATATTATATGCTAAAATAAAATGCAATTAAAAAAAAAAAAAGGAAATTTGGGAATGCAGTGATTCCAACCAAATCAATTGAGATGAAATTAAGTGCAGTGAAAAGGACTAAAAATGACCAAAACTAAGTTTACTAAAGTCCCAGAATCAGGGAATTAACAAAAAGACAGGAGAAGAAATAGATGAAATGAAACACTTAAAGAAAAAGAAAAAAAATTGCAACAAAGGGAAAACAATCAAATGGCATGGGATGACATGAAGTACAGGGAAATAGACCACACCTTTTCAAACTGATCCTCATTGAAATTGCAAGGTTTCCTTTGAGGAAATGAAGAATTTCCTTTCATGAAAGGAAATGAAGTCTTGAAAACAGAGAAAAAAGTGAAACAGACTAGGTAGGAATTATAATGACATGAAATTGAATGGAAAGAAATAAAAGAAACCAATAAATTGAAATCATTACATCCATAAGAGTAATTCAAGGAGCAATGAGGAAAACATCAAAGAGAATGGGTAGAAAATTCTGATGTAAAAAGATGGAAGACAGAAACTGTAACAATGAGGATTGCCCTATTTTACAAGCAGGTAAGCCAGACAGTTCCCCATGCAACTGAACTCTGCCAGCCAGGAGGGACTCAAGGGAGGGAGAAGTGCGAAGTGAGCATGTTAATACTCAGCAGAAACCTATTTGTCCCAGCTATTTATTGTGCATATTTTCAATACATAGGACACTTGCTATATACTCAAGTCACATACATACTGCTTGTGGGGCTCCATGAAAGGTAAAAAAATGACAAATGGTCAACTGGAGAAAGGATTAGAGAGTATCTTGTCTATATGAAAATCTGCAGGTTATGATTAACTATTCTTATTCAGCTGATAAATTCCAGCTGGTTGATTTAGTAATCTAAAAATACTTAGAACAGAATACATCACTGGAACTCCATTTCTCATACCATGCATGCATGAAGAGAAAACCCTAAGCACTGCACAGCATTAAATGTCAGAAGAAATGTGAAGAGCGGTGTTTTCTATGAACATGGTTCTACTTTTAAAACTATTCTATCAGTCAGGCTGCTTTAATGGGACTAATAATTAACGGTCTGTAGCTGGGACTGACATCCATGGATCATCTCATTATTCCTTATGCCATTTTAGGACTAGATATAAATCCCCTTCACAGAAGGGGATATCACAGAATCTATTAGGCTGGAAAAGACCTCTGAGTCCAACTCTGAACACCACCTTGACAACTAGACTGTGGTACTGAGCACCACATCCAGTCTTTCCTCGAACACCTTCAGGATGATGATGGCTCCACCACCTTCCCGGGCAGCACATTCCAATGTCTAGTCATGCTTGCTGTGATTAAATTCCTCTTATGTCCAAGCTGAGCCGCCGTTTAGCTTCACTTCTAAAGTTAAAGCCACTAGGACAACCACATCCAGCAAAGGTGTCAAGGAAACCAAAGGAATGGACGCGCAGGCCGCACCGCAGCCAGCACGGCGCCTCTGCCCGGAGGCACGGCGCAGGCCGGCGCGGCCTCACGGCGGGACCTTCGGCAATGCCCACACCCTCTGAGGCTGAGCGAGCACCGCCAGGCAAGCCGGGCTGAGCAAGGACGACTCGCGGAGATCATCCACTACGGCCAAGACCCGTGTCAGAGGAGGGGACGGGACAGCAGCGCAGCCGTTGGGAGCCCCTGCCGAACTACAAGCCCCAGAATGCATCGGAAGCGCTCGTGTATCCTTCGAACCTGCCAATGAGGGCGCGCGGGGCGCGTCACGTGAGCGGGGCGCGCTTTCCGAGTCCGGGCGGGTGCACGGCGCGGCTCGTGCGCGGTGGCCGTGAGGGGCGAGCGGTGAGCGCGGGGACGGCGGCGGCGGAGGAGGAGGAGGCCTCGGCCTCGGCTCGCGTCTTTCTCCTGAGCCCCAGCGTGGTGCCCGGAGGCCTTTCCCCGTTTCTCATCACGGTCGGGGAAGGGGGGGACCTGTACGAGCTCGGCTGAGATGGGGCGTTGGGTGGTCAGCGGGCTGGTGAACTGCGTGGCATCTCCTGAACCACCTTTTCGGTGGTGCCCGGCGACAGGATGAGTAGCAGTACTAAATTAAACTAAACCACAGGAAGCGTCATTTCAGCGTGAATAGGAACTTTACATCGAGGGTGGCAGAACACCGGACTAGGCTGCCCGGGGAGGTCATGGAGTCTCCCTCTGGAGATATTCCTAACCCACTTGGAGGCGTTCCTGTGTAACCTGCTCCAGGTGACCCTGCCTTGATATGGGATTGAACTAGACGATCTCCAGAGGTCTCTTCCAACCCTAAACATTCTGTGATTCTGCGTGGCAGTCCCTAAATATGAGAGTCTTCAAAGGGAATGTCTACCTCCTTACTAATTTGGCAATATCATCAAAGTCTGTGAGCCTGTTGCTCGGTTTTGGGGTTTTTTTTAAACCTCTTGCATGCCTACTTCTATATTTTCCAGGTACTATGGAGGAAAAAAAAGAAATGTCAGTACATAGCCTGAGTCATTTGACTGAAGAAAAACTGGATATTTGCATGAGCAATGGTAGGTGGATAACATGTTGAGTTATTCTCTATGTGGTATGTCCCCTGTTATAGGCTAGGCCAGCTCAGATCAGTAGACATCCTCTGTCTGCCTCACATCATGTTCTGTGTACTGACTTTCTTGGATGGCTTGCTGTTGCTGAGAAGCCTCCTGAGGAGCTTGTGGAGCATGGTGCTAAAGCTCGTGTAATAGTGACTGATGTCATCAGCCTTTCTTCTGTATGTCTAATCTGAGCTCCTCCCTTATCCATCAGCTGCTGATTTATTTAGGGTATATGTCAACTAGTAAGGAAAGTAATCTTTCTCACTGGCTCCTGCTACTGTTCTGTGGTAACCTGAACACTAAAAGTACTGATGGATGGGACAAATGCACTGTCACATAGCTCTAGATTACTTACATGTTCTCACTTATTTTGATTGGAGGCTGCTGATAAGCTGCATTCCATGTTGCTGTTACAGCTGCTTAGAAATTACCATTAAGCTGTTTCACAATATTTGGGGATCTCACAATTATGATCATATTCACAATTGTACCTTAAATTTCTTGGACCTAAAATATGTTTTCTTAAGTTTAATATTTTAAACTTGGTAGCTAAAGCTTTTTGCCAGCTGACATCACTCACCAGATTGTCAAAGCATAATGCAATAATTTCATTGCAAATCCATGCTGTGACCAAATCCTTTTTACAGTTTCAGACTTACCTCTTCTGACTGATGAAAAGTTTGATTTTGACCTTTCACTCTCTTCAACAAGGTAAGTTATGTAAGTACTGTAGACTCTTCAGAATGGATACATGGATGGTGCTGGCCTAAATTATTTTTCTTTGTAGTGGAAATGAAGATGAAGTTTTTGTTGGACCTGTGGGACACAAAGAAAGATGTATTGCTGCCAGTATTGAAGCAAAAAAGTGTGCAAATGCTTTTGATGATAAACTCATGTGGAGCCCACTTCAAGGAGAGAAATTTGTGGAAATTTTCAAAGAAGCTCATTTGCTGGCACTGCAAATAGAGACTGGAAGCAAGGACAAGGAGACCAAAATAAGCCAATCAGAAGAACAGGAAAACAAGATTGTAGAGACATTTGTGGAGGACTCACAGTCAAAGCTGAAGATACTGAGAAACAAAAACATAGAACTAAGTCCCAGGCCCGTTAAACGGGAGACATACTGTGTGCAGGATAGCCCAGCATGTCAGCTGCCACCTTGTTTTCAGAAGGCAGCACAGAAACATGTGACAGATGGCAAAGTACATGCTCTTCCTGCTCCTCCTGACAGAAGCCCTGTTAAAATTTCTGTGTCTCCTACAAAAACTGCAAGTTTACCCCTAACAGAGGAGCAGGAAACTAAGGAAACAAATACAAAGGCAACTGGCAAACTGCCAGTGATAAAATCTGCATCTGCTTCTGGAAAAAGCAATTTGTTGACAATTGACAAGGTAAAGTCAGGTTCTGGGCAACGTTTTCTTCAAGTGAAGTCTGTGTTTTAGGAATATTTAACCTGTCCACAGTCTTTTATTTTCAAAAACAAACTTTAATCTTCTGGTGCTTCTCTACCTCATAAAATCATTGGTCAGAAAACTTATATAGAACAACAAATGAGGGCAGGTACTATGCTATAATAACCAATTACTTAGTCTATTATGACAGTGTTGAACATTTGCAAGTAAATTTATTTTCCTTTGTATTCTGGTTTTGTGAATACTATAATTCTTGGCTTCTAACTGCTTTCTGACACTGCTGTGTTGCTGGTAAAATTACTACACTGTTACATTTCATGTGTAATTTTATACTTAATGTGTAAAAGTGGCTTTATTTAATCCTTGTCAATGGAAATGTATCCTTGGATAGCAAGGAAACAGTTGTGTTAGTGACCTTGTGAGCCCCAATCCCAGTCTTTTGATAGAATATCTTTAGGATTTTATTGCTCTACACTTTATAGCTTAGGTTCTAGTATGCATTACAGATTTTAGTGAAGATGTGGTAGGGGCCTCTCTTGAACCGTCACCTGTAGAAATTACAGGACTCTGATATACTGCTGCCTAGGCTGACTTTTTTTATTCTCTAGTTCCTTTAAGTCTGTACTCAAGTTTGTGCCAGGTATAAAAATGACTGTTTGCCTCCTAGATCTGATGTTTCAGTTCTGTATAATAATCCAGATACAATGATCTGTCTCTAAGAAAATTCACTTCTTAAAATGTAATCTGAGTTAAGGAGCACCTCTAAAATTCTCAAGTAAAAAGTAACAATACTAAGACAAATAATGGCAAAATAATGTGTTAAATGTTTTGCTTTTGTTTCAGCCTGGCTTAAGGAAGATGACTTATCTGAAATGTCCTCGTGTTGCCAGTGGTCTCACAAGGAAGACAACATCATCATCATCTTCATCATCAGTTTCCAGCATGAACTCAAGTCTTAATTCAAGTTTACCAATTTCTCCTATAGGCAAAAAAGGTAATTGCTCTTACTACAGATTTGTGCCACAAATCAATTTTGAAATAGCTAAGCATTTCTGGACTTTGGATTTGGAAATGTTTTAATGGTATTCAGTACATTCAAGCACTAAGAAGTATTTTGTATGGAGAATAAGATTTTCTAGGCTAGCTCAGTGGACTAAAGATAAATTTAGGCATCCATAATTTGTAGATTGACTAGATTCATACAAACCTGATGCCTACATGTGAGCATCTGACACAGCTAGAAAGGAAGCAATGCCCCTGGAATTCTTTCCTTTATGCATGATCTCCTCTGTTAGAGCCAAGAACGTGAGCTTCTCTATGCTCTAAGCTTGTCTGACTGGAATTAGAAGAAAAAAACAAAACACCAAAACAACTGAAATTTGGAAGGAAATGGGGAGGCATAATTCCCTGTTTCTGGAAGCCTAAATAAAGGATGGGCTTTACTCAACCTGATGGGAGTAACATAACACCTTTTGGGACATAACACAGCCAAGAGGCTTGTACTGTGTTGACACCATGAATTTGACCATTTCAGTAAGCCTCAAAGGTTCAAGAAAATAGTCTCCTGGAAGTACTGATGGATGTAAGGGCTACAGTTCTTGTACATCTATCAAAATACAAAGCGTGAGCAAATTTTTATTTTGCACCTACTTTCTGGGAGATTAATAATAATTAAAAGCTTAGTATGAACTGTATTATGCAATAGAACTGTCTAATCAAGATTCATCCAAGGTTAATGAAAGTAACCTACAGGCTGAAAGTAAGAACTTTGCAGAAATCTGGGAAAAATGCTTGTGTGGTAGTTTAGCCTGTGGTGTTAATCAGTGTAACTCAAACTGTTACCTCCTTGAAAGGCTGCTTAAGGGAACAGGGCCAGCTCTGCTGGGAGTAAGTGCGGGAAGTAATTTGAATCTGCAAGCTGTTCTGGCATTCCTTGAAGAATATTCTTTCACTTGATTGTAGTAATTCAGGAATTTGGTGAGAAGACTATAAAATAAAATTACCAAAGAATTTGAGGAATAAATTTTCAGTAGTTGTGTATATTCTCCTTAAACTTGAACTGTTTGAACCTGAATTTAAATGCTGTAAATTACTGTTTTTCTTTCCTGTGTTAGTATAATTATTCTGCTTAGTCAAAAATGATAGAAGTACAACTTTCTATTTCAGGAAAATCAAGCATGTCATTAAAAGCTAGTGTGAGTGGCTCTAAGCTTTCATCTAGTACAAGCAGGCTGGCCCTTGTCAGACCTACCACAGTGTCATCTCTGCAGGCTGCCAATGCTGAGAAATCCAGGAAGCAAGTGAGATCAGCTAGTACTCCCAAAATACCTAGTGCCATAAGCCTGGCTAAATCTTCAGCTTCTGCAGCATCATCAGAAGCTGCAAGCAGTGGAATTCGGAGACCAAGCTCTGCTTCCAGTCTGCAGCAGCTATGTCAGCAGAATAAAGATGGGAGTTCAACAAAAGGAAGCCTGTGTCCAAAGCCCAAGGCTAGAGTTTTGTCTGTTTCCACAAGTCAAACAAAGGCTCCTGTGAAGACTCAAGGTAAGCACATACTTTGTATGGCCTGTCTTCTACTTTGGTTATTAAAAGCAAATGTTACATTGAAGGCTTGTTATTTGTTTCATTGCATTTCTGTCTACCTTTGGGAAGGAATTAGTATTTAACTGAAAGATAACTGCTATAAAATAAATAAATATGAATCTGATAGCAATTAACAAAATTTTTCTCTTTAGATGCAACACCAAACAAGTTGGCACCAAAAGCAACACCATCTCTTGGATTAACATTTTGTGGCACACCTGGAAGGTAGGGCTTCACTGAAAATTGAGTGCACTGAGGCATCCTTCTTAGCATGCAACATGGCTGGGTGTCACAACAGTCTTTTAAAAGTTTTAACTTCATTGTCTAGTCCCTTGAGACCTGCCAAGTTAGACAAGTTGGTGCCTATTGGAACTGATTTAAAACAAATCAAAACCCAAGACTAAACAAAATAACCCTCCTACTCTATTCAGAAGAGGTTTCTTTGCAGTGCTAAATAGACTAAAATAATTCATAAGAGAATTATTTTCGAGTAAAGCCCTTACTATGCTGTGATTATCTACCTTCAGGTGACTACTGTTCCCTTACTGACCAAAGGGAAATTGATTTCTGTCCTTTGGTAGAATAGTGTTATTCAAACAGTTTGTAGAAGGTATTGGCTAAGGCCTGTTCCTCTTCTAGTGCCATGGCAGTCAGCACTCCCATAAAAGGCTCAGAAGACAAGGCCTTCCAGGGTTTTTGTTTTCCTGACAAGTCTGCCTCCATGACTCTGGCCAGCGTGAAGCGGTCTGGCCTACCTACACCTGTCCGTCGGATCTCAGGGTTCCCAGCAGTGACTCCTAAAACTGTACCAAGAATGCCAACTTCTCCACATGCTGCATCTCTTCGGCAAAGCTTCAGCTTTTCTACCAAAAAGACTTTTACAGCTGGGTAAGACAGAAATTTTCATGTATGAGATGAGCATTGTAGGCAAACTGCCTCTTAGTGAACTCTAGTGATGACTCTTGGGTTTCAAGAGCCTCTGTTAAATGTTTGAATAAACCATTTGAGCATAGAAAAGCTGTTTAGGCCTAATAAAACTTGTTACTGGTAAAATTATATAAGCCATACTGAGGTGATTCAATATCTAACACTAAAGAATTACAGCTTTAATAGGAAATTATTTGTATTTCTTGAGCAAGGGAAAAAATTAAGACTTGTCCAGTGTTCTGGTATTGTTTTGCTGTTTCCTTCTGATGAAGGGAAATAGCTGATTAAAATGCATATTACTTTTAGCTTTTCTTTATATTGTTGACAGTGGTCTGTAAAATGACACTTTTTAAATCATCAGTCAAAAAGCCAAGGATTTTGTTGACTTGAACTTCATTTTCTGAGCAGTTTTACTTATGGTTTAATTCTTTTTTTTTTTTCTTTGAAAGTTGTGTTGCCTTCTTCATATTATCCACCCAGCATCTTCTGACAAGGGCCATGTATATGTATGCAGGCCTGTTTTATGGCTGGTGGAGAGGAACTGTATTAAAGTAGGAATGATTCATGGTTAAAAAACTGTCATGTTACTTAAGCCAAATGTCTCAAATAGCTTTTTCTCTCAAAGAAACAATTATTCTGTCTACAGTGACTTTATCATACTAATCAGATTACAGCCCCTGGTCCTCCAGCCAGTGTCAGTACTTCCTTTCAGCAGGGACTGAAGTGGGTTGCTCAGTGATAATACCAAATCAATGCCTCTTTGCTAGCTGTTCCAAGTTTAGAGAAAAACAATGAAAATACCTTGTGTGAAGTTTAGGCTGGATGGAAATGTCAAGTAAGATTAAATTCTTCATAATCCCTTCTTTTTTTTGCATGGGTAGGCTGTACTTTTTCTGCAGAATGAAGTATTTTGGGTTTTGTGGGTAACTAGCATTTATTTGGATAAAAATATGGGAAGTCTTTTGGTCATTAAAGCTTGGGGTAAAAAAGGAGACCATGAGGTTAGAAATTGGCTTTTCTGTCTTTAGTAGTTCATGCTGACCAAAGAACTCAATTATCTCTGATGCTCTTTTCCCTAGTTCTAAACAAAAACAAGAGAGTAAGACACAGACATCTTCAGAAGATGATACGTCTCCTCCAGCTGTGCTACCTCTTGTACTTAACTTCTCGCCAGAGAAAACTGCTACAGAAGGAGCAGAAAATGCATTAAAAGAGGCAGAAGTACAGAATGAGCTGGTTGAAGTACAAAATGAGCTGGCTGAAGAGAAACAACCTGAGGTAAGAAATGACAATATATTTTTCTACAAAACTGCTAAGTAAAGTGCTTGAGTTATTTCAAGATAAGGGATAAGTAGGGAAACCACTTCAGTATACGTGAAGTTAAAATGTGTTAGAATAATGAAATAATAAGATATTTTGATTTGGAAGGGACCCATCAGAATCATCAAGTCCAGCTCCCAGCCCTGCACAGGGTACTTCAGGAATCATACTAAACACTTCTTGAATTCTGTCAGGCTGGTACTGTGACCACTGCCCTGGGGAGCCCGTTCCAGTGCCCAGCCACCTTCTGAGTGAAAAACCTTTTCCTGCTATCCAATCTAAACCTTTCCAACTCAGATTCATGATGTTTCCTTGAGTCCTGTCACTAATCATGAGAATGAAGAGATTGATACCTGCCTCTCTGCTTCCCCTCTGGAGGATGTTCAAGACCACAATAAGGTCTCCCCTCGTCTCCTCCAGATTGAATAGACCAAGTGCACTCAGCTGCTCCTCATAAGGCTTCCCCTCCAGGCCCATCACCATCCTTGTTGTCTTCCTCTGGATGATCTCTAATAGCTCAATGCCCTTTTTTTGTATTGTGGTGCCCAATTGGCTGTAACCATGTGCACCCTCTAGTGCATATATTTAGCACTGAACATCATAAGTTTGATATGTTCAGTATTTCCATTGTGCGTTCCCATCTCAAATGCACTGTCAAATACTTGCAGATTGTATATTAAATTTCCACTTTTGGAAGAGTACTGTGATATCCTTGTAGCTTCAATTAGAAAAGTAGTGTTGCAGGGCAGTTCATGTTGCAGCCATAAAGCTCCTTCAGGGATTTAAAAAAACTCTCCAAACCCAAAACATTGCTGTAGCTAAATTCAGTCTCCTAAAAGGAGTGTAAATCTGCATACAGCAGGGAGGATTAAACCCCAAAGTCCATGTAGCAGTAAACTTCAGGATCAAGTAATTATTTCAGTGAACACTTCCCCTCTCTCAGGAATGTAGTGGCTTCATGTTGAAAGCTGGCACTCCACAGGCATTAAGAAGAAGGGGCTAAAGTTGTAGTTCTGAAATATTAACCTGACAAAGTGGCTATTAATTTACAAATACTGATGTTTAGAATAATATGTGGATTAGTTACTTGATGTTATTTTATCAGTATTCTCCTTGTCAGCTTACTTGGTGGCTTGTGTGTTTCAGAATTGCTTAGTACATGTATGGGCAAAAAGATAACTAGAGTATGAAGCTGTAGAGAATAGTTTATATGGCTAAATAACATTGCACAGTTATTGTAGTTAAATCATTTAAGTATTAAGAGGGTTACTAATCTTATGTTTTAAATTTAACTATACTTTTAAGTGAAAAACTGTTTTATGCCCCAAGGGATCTCTTTTGCTTTGCCTCACCACATTTTCCCTGTGATGCTAGCCAGAGAGTAGGAGCTGAGAGTTTTACACTGTGTGCAATGAATCCTGCATAAAAGATACCAAGGTGTAAATTAAGCCTAATCTGTGATTATTAAAGCTGTATAAGCTAAATTGATTGCCTCAATGTATATGAGGGAGACTTGCTGAACAGGAGAGAAAACCTGATTTTTTTTTTTTTAAAGGCTTTACTGCTAGATATTGAAGGAGACAAATCTCTCCCACACACTTCTGAATGTGAAAGCAGACCTTTGATTGACCTTTCCAATACTCCTGAAGTGAGTAAGATTACTTCTGCAAAGCCTGTGTTATCTGGGCAGATAAAGGTAAGCTTTATTCAAATCATCTGTTGCAAGTTATGCTAGCAGAAAAATGTCAGCTGTCTGCAGAGCAGTTCCACAATACTGTAGAATTTAATATTAGCTCAATATGATATACATAATTAGGTGATCTTAAGAGAATGTCATGTTTAAAAACAAACAATGTGTTCTGGACTAGAGCTCAGTGAGCAGTCTGCAAATAGGAAAAAGAGGAGGATGGAGAAAGAACTTAGAACTAAGTACTTAAAACAGTTGTTACAGAATAAAACTGTTCTGAAGGAGGAAGTGAATATTGTCTTCAGTAGAGCTGGCATGCTTATTCTTGTTTAACCTTTCTTGCACAGTTTCAGTTCTTGGCAGCAGCTCATTTTAATCAAAAAAGAAGGGATGCCTCTCCAGTTTAGTTCCTCTCCTGAGTTGGAGGATGTGTGCTCTTGAAATCTGCTCTAAATTTTACAAGCATTTTTATGCATTGGTGTCTTGAAGGTAGATGCCTTTAGATCATTGTCAGATGAATGCTGGTAACTATGAGGATGCAGCCTTTGACAAAAGGTGTACTTGGGCTCAGTTGAGTACCAGGCCCTTCAAATTTTGTCAAAAGAGGAGTATTGCAGAACTCTGACTTTGGGGGGCATGTTCAGAGGAGTTCAGAAGTGCTGTATCCTCTCTGGATGTCACTGTCACTACAATATACATAGTAGTGAAACTTAGAAAAGGCTTTTAGGTTTTTAAGGTAAGTACGGGCAATAACCACCTTTTGAGAAGCTTGTGCTTGTCTAAAAATGAGTGTTTTTAAAAACCTGAACACAAAAGCTCGAGTGTGGTGCTTGTATTTGTCTTCTAGATACTAACAAGAACCCTAAACAAGAAAAGTACTTGAGAATAATAGAGATTATAGCTGCTAGTAGCTATGCACAGCATTTGACTACAATAGCTAAATGTTTCTGGTTTTCTTTCAGCTAATTGATCTGAGTTCTCCTCTTATCACTCTGAGCCCTGATGTAAACAAAGAAAATCTGGATTCCCCTCTACTGAAGTTCTGAATTTGAACTAACATGAAGAATTCTTAGCAACTGTGATCTTTGAAGTCGTTTTGGTGTTATTCCTCATTTGTATAATTTTTTGAATATGGCTGTAGATTGTCTGATGAACTGCATTAACAAAATAGAATTCCAACACTCCTGATACAGTCAGTCTGATAATGGTTTTGTTCATGGATGTGCTGCAATGGATCTATTTAAACTGCGTTGCTCTAAGGCAAAAAAATTGGAATTGTAATTCTAGTCTCTGAATTTGGAAGCCTGCCTCCTTACTTCTTACCAATTTTCATTTGATTTCTCTATGTACAATAAAGTTTTAATTTAAAATAAATGAGTTGTTTGCTAAACCTGTACAACGTAGCAACTTTTTACTGCGTGCTTTGGGTAGACTTTTCTAGTGTTTCACTAACAACTGCTAATATGTAGGTAGAAACTACTGGACTTCAGGGTCGTGTAGCAAGTTTGGAAACAAACATTTTACATTTGAATGTCAGTAGATTAAATCAACAGCAAGGAGAAGATAACAGCTTGTTACTGCCCGATGATTTTGTCGTAGCTGCCCCCAGCTGGAGAAACGTTGGTTTATTCAGGGATAACGGACATGAAGTCATCGAAAGCAGATATTTCCTTCTGGGTTTTCCTTTCTCGGACTCCCGGTGCTCGTCCTGAGGCTCATGGGCAGTGGGAGGGGTCGGGCCGAGCACGTGTGCGGGTTGTGGGTGGCCTGGTGGGGGCCAGAGGCGTCCTCTGCTCCTTGTCCCGGGGCGCTCCCCTCCGGCCGCGCCGCTGCCCGGCCCGGCCCGGCCCTACCCGGCGCGGCGCGGCGCGCAGGCGCTGCGGGCAGCACGGGGCGGGCGGAAGCGGCGGCGGGGGCGATGCTGGCGGCCCAGGCGCGCCGCGTGGCCTGCGCTGTGTCCGGCGGCGTGGACAGCGCCGTGGCCGCGCTGCTGCTGCGCCGCCGAGGTGCGGGCTGGGGCTGGGCCGGGGCCGGGGCCGGGGCCGGGGCCGGGGCGGAGGGAGTGGGGCGGTGGGGCCCGGCCCTGCCCCGTGCCGTGCTGCGGGGCCCGCGCCTCCCCTCTCGGTCCCCGCGCAGCCAGGTCCGGCCGGCGCCTTGCCCGCGCTCAGCCGCCCCTCGGGCCCGTGGAGCGGCCCCAGGCCGGGCAGGGCAGCGCGGACAGCCGGGCACCGCGGGGGCGGCAGAACGGCCGTAAAAGAGCGGGCGGGAGATGTGACTTACCGTGGCCTTAGGTTGCTGGAAGAGCTTGGATTAGCTATTACCGAGAGCAAAAACCAGCTGTACAGTAACTGTACTGTAAAACGTAGCACAGGGCTGCTCACGTCTTTGGTAAGATGCAGTTAATAAAGCTATTCTTGAGAAGCACAGGCTTTGTGTCCAGGCTGTAAAAGCTTAACTTTCCAAGTCATTCTTGCCGTCATTTCATAGGCTACCAGGTGACAGGTGTGTTTATGAAGAACTGGGACCCTCTGGATGAGCAGGGAGCTTGCTCCATTGACAGAGATTGTGAAGATGCCTATCGGGTGTGCCAAAAGCTTGATATCCCGTTTCACCAGGTTTCCTACGTGAAGGAATACTGGAATGAAGTATTCAGGTAGAAACACATTTACAATAGCTGGTCTTTCAATATATTGTGGTATATAATATACTGATATATATGTGATATTGTGTTACAATGAAAAGTAAGAATGGACACATAATGAGCAATGGCAATTCATTGCAGTTTTATCAATGCTGAGAGAAAGCCCTGAAGCCTGTTAAATATTGAGGAATTATTTTTTCTCTTGTTTGTACTTAAGGTCAGAATTTATGTTTTGCTTTTAATATGGTATTTTTTTTAGTTAGAGATTTCTGCTTGTGTGAGTGTTTAGCAATTGCTTTGTTGCAGCTTTTCTTCATCTACTGATGTACTGGCCCAACCTTACTGCAACCTGAAAAAAATTATTTAATGGGATACTGTTATTGTCTGTGTGTGTAACTTACACAGTGCATTTTACATAATGTATGCTGAATCCAGTTTAGCACAAAATGATTGTGACCTAGCCTTGCTTCTTTAAACTTAGAACAAGTCTGAAACTGTTCTCTAAAAAGGGTGCTCAGATTTTCTGTGAATTTGTGCACTTTAGGCAAAGTTCTACATAGGAAAAGCTGAGAGATTGTTGTGGAAGGTAGGACAAGAAGGGACACATTGGTATAACAGCATAATTTATCTAAATGCACTGGGCAAAAGTACATAAAAATTGTTCCCTGATCTTCATCATCCCCCTTTAAGTAGTGCTGTTATTACCTTACATGAAACTGAGGAATAACCTGGTCATGCTACTTGCACTGCATGTTGAAATGACATCAAGCTGAGCACCAAACTTTTGTACAGTCAGTGAAGAAAACAGCAAAACAGCTCTTTTCTGGGAAGGTTCACTCAATTTTTCCCCTTTTGGTGTGAGAGAATAACTAAGTGCTACAAAACTTCTTAGGATTTATTTGTACAATATTTCCTAACATTGTTACAAGTGTTTTAGTTTGTTTCAGAATCCTTTTTTCTTTACTGTCATCACTGATTTTAAATTTACTCCTCCTCTGGATCTCTCTTTAAAGAGTTATTCACCATAAAACATTTTTGAACACTGTTCAGTTTCTGATAGTATTATGTATGTTAATGATTCTGATAGACATTTGAGTCTTTATTTTACAGTGACCTCTTAAAAGAGTATGAATTGGGAAGGACTCCTAATCCTGATATTTTGTGTAACAAGCACATCAAATTCAACTACTTTCTGCATTATGCTATGGATAACCTTGGTAAGGCATTTTCAAGTGTGTCAGTACAGAGTGTGTGCCATGGAAATACTTAAAGGAAGCAAACTCTTTAAAAGGTGGGGAAATACATGAGTTCATGTGCATGCCTAACTCATAATCTCTGTAGTAGTGTGTCCATCCTTGCAAAGTATTTGGTTTTAAGGTTGCTTTTACATAAAGAATCATAGATGGTTCAGGTTGGGAGGGACCTTTAAAGGTCATCAAGTCCAGCTCCCCTGCCCTGGGCAGGGACATCTTCCACTCGTTTAGGTTGCTCATGTGTAGGAGCAGATTTATTTTGGGGACATGCATTGACCTGACCGTTAAGTTTTACATTCTTAGGTGGTCCTTCAAGTACAAAAGCACAAGTGCTGGCATGCTGGTGAATAGTTTGCATTATTTAAATAGCAGTAGTATGATTATTGTCAGTATAAGACTTCTCTTTAGGTTTTCTTCTTTCATTGCTTTCTGCTTTTCTTACTGTGTGTTTGCAATTGTGTTTTGAAATGTGATTTTCAAGTTTGTGCCTTTATGTTATGTTTGGTTTTTCTTTCCTTAATAGGAGCAGATGCAATTGCTACTGGACATTATGCCAGGACCTCACTGGAGGATGAGGAAGTGTTTCAACAGAAACATACTAAAAGACCACAGAAGCTTTTCAGAAACCGTTTTGAAGTTAGAAATAGTAAGTTGTGTCTTCATTTCATGTTGTGTCCTACATATAAAAGAGAAATTTAAACTATATTTGGTGTCACAGAATCAGGGATGTTTGTGACCTTACACACAATGGTTACCAATTAAACCCCAGCCTTTGTAGATGGTTGTTTGTGCTAAACAAGGGTGTTTATATTACTGAAAATGACCCTGACTTGTCAAGCATTACATTTGCTTGTTTTAAGAGTCAGATGAATGTCTGATATATGGTGAGAAGCATGCTATATCCAAAGGGAAAAAACCTTGTAAACTAAAGCTATGCAAAGCTGCCACAGTGATGATTTTACATTAGAGATTCCCTACTTTATTTTGTCCACCCCTGGACTTAAAGGGGTTTATTTCTTTCTTTGTTTTAATTTTACTTCTGGAAAGTTGAAATGGCTCCAGCTGGACCTATGGTCTGTGTGTGTGACAGGCTGTGGTTTGCAGGTGTTGTGTGTTGTGATGGGCTTCCTTGCCCCCTGAGATTTTGTATCACCCTTTGTAACTGAACTGTTGGCCTCTAGGTTGTGTTTGAGTCAAGAAACAAGTAGTGTTTGTACAGCAGCAGAGCTATTAATTTTGAAGAGAGGGGACAGAACATGATTGAAATACTGTACCCATTCTATTTCATCTGGGTAATCAGAAGATTTCATCTGTTTTAAAGAAAAAAGTCAGGCTCTCATCTCTGGGCATTGGTAATAACTCCACTGATTGCTCAAATAATTGATTTCTAGTAGGGTGATTTCAGAGCAAAACAGTGTTTTTCTGAAGAACAGTACACTCCAAGGTATTTGAATCTTCATTCTCTATTTCACAGGAAATGTGAAAGTTGTTTTTCTTTTTGCATTGTCGATGTCCTTGCCAGTGATACGTGCTCTATTGAAATAGATGAGGGAGTGTAAGTCTTTGTGGGATTCTGTATAGTACAAAATCTTCTAGATCTTTTTAGTGGTAAGAAAATATCCAAGTGTTTTTGTTAACACGTATTTGAAAATAATAAATCAGAAATGTCGATTGTCAAAATGAATTTGAACTATTAATAGTAGTTATGTTGAGATGCTTTATGTGTTTCACTTTGCAGCTGTGAAACTCCTTCAAGGGGCTGACCTCTTTAAGGACCAGACCTTCTTTCTAAGTCAGATTTCACAGGATGCTTTGAGAAAAACCATCTTCCCTTTAGGGGATTTAACAAAAAGTTTTGTAAAGAAGATAGCAGCAGAACATGACCTTCATCATGTGCTAAAGAAAAAAGAGGCATGGTAACACTTAACACTCTTTTGATTTATATTTCTCTCTAAAACTACTTTCCTGAACTGTTTGAACTTTAACTTGTGACAACCCATCCATTTCTGATAGAAAAGAATAATATAATGGGTTGGGAAGCATTTTCCATAGCTGGCTACTTCCTTAAAAGTACTTTTAGGAGCTTGTGGTTAGTTGTGTATTTTAGCTTGCAGGTATTTTGTCTGCTGTTGTATCTCAGAAGAATTAAGATGAAGGTGAATGTGTAGGATGCTATGAGCCTAAAGGAAAACATTCTCTATCAGAGCAAGGGAGAAGCTTTTTTTTTTCTCCATAGCTTTTAAGAGCTTCTTCTCTTAAAATTATTTCTCAGTATATCTTTAGAAATTGGATCATACTGTTTGTCTACATTTACTCTTAAAAAAAAAAGTTATGTTTCTCTGCGAGCTGAGACTTCATGAGTTGATCTGAAGAGCTGTAATGCAGGCAGTAGTTATGTTGGTGATGCTGCCTTGATTGCTGTTCATGTTTATTATTCAGCCTCAGTGAATGAGTGTTTGAAGAATGTCAGCAGTAACTGGGAGGAAGAGAAAAGCCTATTTGGTTCTGAAAGTGGTTTTTTTTCAAGAGATGGACCATCATTGTATCATTTTGTTACTTTTGTACTTTAATATGAAAGAGACATCTGTTTTTAGTATACATACAACCTAGTCACCAAGGTTAATGTATTTATTGAACAGATGTTCCATTTCCTATTATCCCTCTTACTTCTGTGCTTACAGCTCTCACTGATTCTGTATAGAATTAGTTTGCCTGTGTTGCAGCAGATGTTACGGATTTGTTTATGAGATGCCTAGGGTAGTTTGGTATACATGGGAGGGGAAAAAAATCTTGGACAGATTATTAATAGACATTATTTTCAATGTTTTTCTCTGCTTTTGTGTATTCAACTCCTTGTTTCTTTTTCAGAGTATGGGGGTCTGTTTCATTGGTGAAAGAAACTTCGAAAATTTCCTTCTTGAGGTGAGCAACGCTAAATCTCTGACAATCTTTGTTTTATTTTGGGGTTCAGTTTTTAAAAGACTGTCTGTAGAAAAATCTAAAGCAGCTTGTGGCCCACTGTAAGTAGCAATGTCCCACCTCCCTTTGCAGCCACAGGCCTAATTAGAAGCTGACACCCACAGCCTGTAGGAAGCATCTTGCCCCTCTACCAACTGTCACTCATTTTCTGGAGCAAAAGAGGTGAACATGCACTCCTGTGCCTGCCAGGCTCTGACAAATGGTTGGAATGTGAGAGGGACAAAGTGCTGGATCCTGCTGCTCCTGACATATGTGAGGATAGGGGAAGTGAAGCCTAGAATTACTGCTGATAGGGACTGCCCTTCCTGCTTTTCTCTGAGAGCAGCATCAAGGAGGAGTCAGAAAGCTGCTTGGGCAGAGTTTGCTTCTTGAAGTGTTGTTTTTCAGCTTTGAGAGAATGTAGTGACAGAATCTGAAATATGCTATGGAGTTTTCTTGGGCTGTCTTGTGACTTACCTCTTCCTCTTTGTTAGTATTTGGAACCTCAGCCTGGTAACTTTGTTTCCATTGAAGACAAGAAGGTGATGGGAAGACACAAAGGTAATGGCTCACCCACCTTAATAACTTACTTTTAGATAAATGGAACAAAACTGCTTCTGTTTGGAGGGATAGATTTTGGGAAATCCCAAAGGAGTCTACAGGTTTTACCCAGTTTGTTAAACCATGGAAAATTTACTGTATACAATAGTAGAGCCTTGAACTACAACTGATTCTTGGTTATTTGTTCTGTATTGCAAGAAAGTAAATAATTATGAGGGTTACTCTGTTAATACTAAGTACTTGTTATTTTAATACCAAGAGACCATTGTTCACTTAATTCCTTCAAAATGACTGTGCTTCAGTTCCATATTCTTTAGTACCTAAACTTTGTAGAAGAAAATGCACCTCAGTGATGCACAGGAGGACCAACATGGGCACCTTAACTTTTCATTCTCTCCTGTGTTTTCTTCCTTTGCTGTCCTCAGTTCAAGCTGCCAGAACTGAGTTCCTCTCCCAAGTAATTTATGATAACAGGATGTTACACTGGTACATAAAATTAAGGGAGACTGGCAAGACTGAATGGTAGATAACCCAAAAATTGAAACTGAAATAAATAAATGTATATATTTTATAAGACGTAAGAATGGCACAGTTGAAATGGATTAATTTGTAATCTTTAATTTGCGTTTCAGTTACAGATGAAATTTCAAATAAATGTTAGTTTAGTTTGTGGCTGGCCCTCTTCTCTAAGACAGCTTGGTTTGTTATTCTTTGTTTAGTGGTACAATTTTGGGGAAATTATTTTAATGTGTTCTTCTGGGAATAAAAGGTGAAAAGTTGCTAGCAGCATTCTGATTCCATTTTCATATTTCCTTAGGTTGGTTCCTCTTCACAATAGGCCAGAGGGCTCGGCTGGCAGGCCTCAAGGATGCTTGGTTTGTTGTAGACAAAGATGTCAGCACTGGAGATGTCTTTGTGGTGAGTTAATTAACACTGGGTTTGCAAATGACTAATGCATTTTGTGGCTGCTGCTGCATGGAACATGGCCTAACTTGGGCAGAATTCTCGGCTTTCCTCTTGGGGGAAACAAGAACCAACTAGCATAGCATCAGCAGATGTGAAACATCTTTTCTAAACAGGCTTTTCATGAGCACCAAATTGTTTTTGATTTTGGCATAGAGCTTTTCAAAGCAAAGTGCAAATATTGAAAAGAATCAGGCAATCTCTGAACTCTCATTTTCTACTCTAAAGCATGAGGGTTTTATCTTAGTTATTTTGATGTGGTTTATAAAATGTGTATTACCTAGGTTTATGATATATTTCTGCTTTATTTTTCTAGTAAAAGAATGAGGAGACAGTGATACAGTTTTATGATTTTGAAGACTGAGGCAGAACATATAAATAATTGATATGTTAATGGCTAATCATATGAGGTGATGCAGAGTTCTGCAGCTTGCTGGCATTGATAATGTTTCTTCCTGTTCATGCAGTTCCTGGATACTGATGTGATTATAATGAGGTGCTCTGCTACTTGTTGATGTGCCAGTGCAGGGGACTGCAAAAATCAATCAAATGAGAATTGAGAAGAAACAGACAGGAGCACTAAGAAAAGATTTTATGTCCTGCAGCAAGTTTGTCAAAGCAATGCCTTTGCTGGGGAGGTGTTCATTTGGGAAGTTGGAGAAGAGGGAGGTAGCATCTTGTTGAGATACGCTAAAGAAGTTCAGATTTCTGAACTCAGCCCGAAGAAGGCAGAAATGCAATTGGAGGGAAAAGCATACAAGAAGAGAGACGTGACTCTGAGGAGCCGGAGACTGACAAATCATTCAGGCTTGCTTTAGCCTAATTTAACTGCTAATAAGTGTTTGCTTTCTTGCTCATATTGCCTTCATTTTGCCATGGCTTGATGCTTCTTCTGTATTTCATGCTTCACTTTACAAGTTACATGCTCTTTGGCAAAAACATCAGCAATAAATAAATGTGTTTTTAGGCACCATCAAGAGATCACCCCGCTCTGTACCGAGACCTGCTGCGGACAAACCGCGTGCACTGGATCGCAGAGGAGCCGCCGGCAGAGCTGGTTAGGGAGAAGATGATGGAATGTCATTTCAGATTCCGGCACCAGATGGCACTGGGTAGTCAAACCTTGTTTTTCTTCTCTTACTCAGTTTGGGACACTCTGGTAGCGTGCTCGTGTAGTTCTGCAGTAATAGTGGATAGGCTTTGGCTTGGCCTTCCTGTTTCTGCAGTGTCTTACAAAACAATTCTGTGCAGTAGTATCTTTTCTTAGATCTGTTTAGCCTTGCTTTTCCTTCTTTAATGTAAACGTGATGGTTAACTGTCAGGTGTTTGATCATTTTCTGCTCTAGTGCCTTGTGTCCTGACTCTAAACCAAGATGGGAGTGTGTGGGTAACACTAGTGAAGCCAGCAAGAGCTATCACACCTGGACAGGTGAGCTATTAGAAGTAGTTTTCCTTCCATTTTTGTGCCTTACCTTATCTAGCTAATAAAACAGAGTAGCTTTTTTATTAGCTGGAGCAAAGTAATTAATTTATTTGCATGTGAGGATGGTTAGCTCTATTTTGACTGTTTATCAGCTATTTTAAGGGAGATTGTTTCTAGTTTCAAATTCTAAGACACTTGCTTACAAATTTTAGAAATACATAGAAGCATCTCTGGTAATCAGTTTTATATGCAGAAATTGAAGCTGTTGTTGTTTGCAAGAAAGAGATTTGGAAAGGCATTAATTTGGTAATTGCCTGCTTAATATGGGTTTAGTGTTCAAACCTGTGTAGTGAGACTCTGTCTGGTGAATTCCATTGTCCCAGACAGAGCTGAGAGGAGGTGCTGTGCCTAAAAGGGATGCCTTTAACATTGCCAGTATAGAGATGGTCCATCACATTCCAGCACGCTGGCTCTCAAGCATTCCCTGCATCCCTTCTCCCAGCATATGTTCCACCCACCCTCCCCAATACTTGGGGGCCTGTGGGACGCATCAGGAGGGAAATTATCTGAGAACTGTTTGGAGTGGAGAGAAGCTGAGAAGAATCCAGCCAGAGCTTGTGGGAGGCATGAGAATCCCCTGTGTGCCAGGAGCTGCTGAGCCTGTAGCCAGGCTCTGTACTGCCAGGTAGTGAGACAGGGCAGGAGGTCTGGGCTCCCCTCTCCTGCAGGATCCTGCTGAGCACATCAGGAGCTCCAGCTGCTTCCTTGCAGATGGTCTGCTGCCACAGTCCTTAGCCCCCTTCATGTTTTGACAAGTGCCACCATAGGCTGGGCACAGTTTTCTGGGAGAAAAAAAGTAAAGATGCAGATGATGTTACGTTTGTCATCCCCTTTGGAAAGGAAACTTTCCAGCACAATCCACTCTGCCTCAATAACTGAAGAGTTTTGAGATGACCTTGTAGAAGTTCATAACGAAATTTCCACCAACATGTTTATAAATTTACACTCATGTGAGCCTACAAATCCTCTGTAATTTGGGGTTTTTTGTTTGTTTCGGGGTTTTTTTTAAGATTTAGACAGAACAGATAAAAATTGCTCACTGTCCAGCAGGTCTTGCACAGCCTGAAGTTGCTCACTGTGGTTTTTGCAGCTGCTAAAAAGACTCTCCCTGTGTTTATCTTCTAGTTTGCTGTGTTCTACAAGGGAGATGAGTGCCTGGGCAGTGGGAAGATCCTGAGGATGGGCCCATCAGTGTATACCTTGCAACAGGGCAAAAACCGAGAGGAGAGTCCAAAGAAGGAAGAGATTGACAAAATAGAACCAGCAACATAACACCTGGGATTGTTTATTGAAGGACTTTGGAGAATTTGCTGCCTGAGAACAAGAAAAACTGTAATAAATGTGGTTCATAAGGCCAGTTAACCAGAGAGTCCCAGCTCTTGACTGTTAGCACTGAGGGAGTTTAAAACTAAAGCCAGTTTGGTGCAATTTAGCTGGGCTGTATGGTGCTGTTTATATTAATACGTATCAAGGGATGTCCTAAGGTGTTCTGTAATAGTGGTAACACATACAGGAATTTTAATACAAAAATCATGGCTGAAATAATAAATCTGTCTCTCATGTGTAAGTGAAATGCCTTTTCTTCCCTTCCTTAAAGGTACCTGTCCTTAGTAAAGTACATATGTTATTTTACACTAGATGTATGTTTGTGCTTTGAACTCTGCAAGAGGAATGAATGATGTTTAAATTTAGCATTTGGAATGAACTCCAGGCAGCAGATACTTATTTTTCATTTTGCATAGTTTTACAAAAAATGCTTTGGATTCTTCAGCTGTATGAAGTAGTCACTTCAGATGTTGACATGAAACAGTTACAAATCTTGGGGGCTTAACAGTCTTGAATGCTAAATGTTTTCACACAACTGACTAATTTTCTGTTAATTGCGTAGGTCTGAGGCTGTTTGGTTTGTCTCCTGGAGAATGCATTGTTGTGAGAAAAATGCAAATTCACAGGGATTTCCTTATTGTGTATCAAGCTTAATACAGACCTGATAATGCTTGGATGTTGCCATGTCTCAAAATTGAGTACTTTTAGGAGGAGCTGAATATTCCATCTAAATTACACAGGTTTATAAAGACTGGGTACATATTGAAGACAGCCCAAGCTTATAGTAAAACTTCATTGCAGCAAGTTAGCAAAAATGAATTCCTGTCCTTCAGCATAGAAGTAGAAGGTAACTGTTCCTGAAGGACAGTTGTGCAGGAGCAGGACTTCCTGGTGGTGTAGAATTTTTTATCACCAGAAGTGAATTTCATGGTTCTACTGAAGAATCCTCATCTGAGGTAGAGGTGAATCTGAATAGTGTTTGCTTAGTGCAGACTCATTGTCTGAGAAGGGTGGAGGCTGCAGCTCAGTCTCTGGCCATGGTGACAATGACATGATGAAGGCCGTGCTTCTCTTGCTCCCCAGCTCACCACACTGCTGTGAGCTAGGAGTCAGTGGGTATTTGTGAAATTCAGATTGCACATAGCTTCTTGCATGGGATGTTTCACAAGAGGCTGCACGTGTGCAGCAGCAGCACCACACAGGCATGTTTAAAGCAGCTTTTCCAAACAGCTTGGAAACAGGGAGGTAAAGGGGTGAGCTGAGAGCAGAGGTTGGTGCTGGGGTCAGGCAGCCTTGTGCCCTACAAGGGACCATCACTGACACCATTGCTCACACAGCCTTTGCCAAGGCTGGAATTCAGCCAAGATTAAGCTTGAATGAGGTAGGAGCAGTCTGGTATGTCAATTTTCTTTTTTATATCTGCTGCAGAAGATTAGCATCAAGGTGCTTCTTAAAATTCATTGGCTTTGCACTTTCGTTGCCGTCATTTCTTCTGCCACTTTGGGCAACAAATTGCAAACAGGTGATTTCACTTTCAATATGTCATTAAGCTTTTCAGGTCTTGAAATATTTGGTTTCAAGGACTCACATGCATAACTATTTAGAAAAGGACTTTCCTTCCAAAGTAGAAAATGTGATAACACAATTAGGATCATGTAACTGAAAAACCATGACTCATGTCAGCTAATTTCAATTTCTGAATTGAAATCTCTCCTGTGCCCTGTGAGTATATTTGAAGCCTGTGTTTCTGAGTGTATAATGGCTGAAAAAATTGCACTCCAAGTGCAGTTTTATTCCAGAAGTGCTTTTGTAAAACCTGTCTTAATTGCACTCCTGGTTTTGCTCCATCTTGGCAGTGTTCCTGCCCCAGCTGGTGCTGGAGGACAGAAGTGTCCCCATGCAAGGAGAGCAGGGCTGTCCTGTGATTCTCTCTTCCCCTGGTTAGGATCTTTGGAACACTGAGATGTTGCCCAGGTGTGGTGAAGGATTTAATTTGCCCTATGGCAGCAGTAAATGCATTGGCTCTATTGCATTGGCTTTTAGGGCTGAGAGAGGCTGTCATCCTCCCATTTCAAACCTGAGTGTTCACTCTCTTTATTTCTCTCTTTAGCTGCAAATCACAGGGAGCAAGGCTGCTGTGGTTTTTATAAAGCTTTATCCTCTTTTGACTAGATCTATATTTTTAGTATACTTACAAGCAAAAAAAAAAAAAAAAAAACCTAACCCAAATTTTTGGATGCAGCATTTATTTGTACTTTTATATATGTGAATATTGAATCCTATGGACAGGGCTGAGCTCTCCCTGGAAGCTGGGAGATGAGTGTGTGCTGCCTCCTGTGCAGACTCTGCCCCGAAGGCAATGAGGTGGGACTGGAGTGAAGGTTCACAGCACAGCCTCTGCTGCTGGGGATTTCAGGATCAGGCTGTTTCAGAGTAAAGGATACAATTTCCCCTTCCACCTTTATTCCCAAACCAGAATTTTCTAACCTCTCTTTGTCCAAAAGAGCCCTTTCAGCTTGGAGGCTTCAGCGCAGGAAGGGCTGGAGGGGCTCTGCGGTCCCTGCTTTGCGCAGGACCGTGCTGGGTTCTGCAGCCAGGGACGGCACAATGAGCTGCAGGGGGATCTCAGGGCCATCAAACGCTCTCAGATTTAATTTTAAAACCAATTTCTCTGCATTTATATGTATTTACATGCTTTAAAGCACTGAACAAAATGAAATGATCTGTGATAAATGCGATGATCACACCAATGTGGTGCCCAGCAGTGATGCAGGGAGGTGATGTGCCATTTCCAGCTCCGGCACCAGGAGGCACCCGGGCATCAGGTTATCCCTCCCAGCCGTGGGAGGCATTGCTGGGACATGGAGGCAATTAGCACATCTGCAATTGTGAGGTTTCCCCTTTTGTTTTAGATTTTTGCTGAGCCAATCCTTTGGAAGAATTGCCCTTCGGTGGGTTTGCTTTATCCCTGGGCAGGGATAAAGCTGCCCAGGCATGGCAGCTCGGCGCTGAGCTGGCTGAAAAGCAGCACCTTTTAAGAGCCAAACTCACTGGGGCTGGGCAGAGAGCATGGGACAGGTCAGGCCAGTGACAGCCTGGCAGCAGGGCAAACACACCCCTTTCCCTCAGAGTGCAGCTCCTGCCTGCCCTCTTTCTCCCGTGCCAGGCTGTGCAGGTCGTTTGTTTCCTGGTCACTCTCAAATTTCATCTCATCTGGTTCTCGAATGGGTGGAGGTAAAAGGGAGATTTTTTTTTTTTTTTTTTTTTCCTCTTGAGAGCTAGTACCAGATTCTTACACTTTGAATATGAGAGGGTTCTGACGAGCACTGACTTTTGGGGTTTTTCTTTTCTAAAATATCTTGCTTTTTATACAGGCATAGCACCAGCTACAGAAACTTGAGAATACAAAAAGTGAATGGACTCCTCATTCTATGCAGCTTTGCAGCATACAGAGTAATTTCTTCAATACAAAAGAGCTTCCAACTCATTCTGCAAGTTTAAGGTCCTAGAAACAATGGAACACGTGGACAGATCCCCCTTAAACAGAGCCTACCTGGAGAAGTTAATTTTTTTGGGGTGGCTGCCCTACTCTGATAATTCAGTGGCACCTTTCCCATTCAATAGCACCATCTTTTGAGGAGGCTCAGGGAAATACCAATCTTGTAATTACAGCATATCAATCCCTGTGGTGAGAAGTAACAGAAGACCTACTTCCAGGAAGAAGATTCATCAAGAGAAAAGTGACCTGACTACTCTGTCCTGGGTTTCTCCAGAAGTGCTGTGGGGACTCATGGCAGAAATTCCTCTGGTGCTTTGCATTCCTGCAGGGCTCCTGGGTTTGTGTCTCTGGGGTTGCATGAGCTGGATGTAGTCTGCAAGCAGTGCTGGTGGCAGTTCTGGCTGGCAGATGGGACATCTGGGTTGTATCAAAAAAACTTCAAGTTGGACTCCTAGGAAATGGTGAATTCTTCCTTTTCTCTAAGAATGCCCCTAGGGAGGAAAGAGATATATGTAGTATTTGTAGCACTGACTTTGTGGTAGCCAGCTGTTTCATCCCTCTGTGCACCCAGTTCTCTTTTTATTTCAGTGAAATTTGATCAGAGCAGAGAAGGAAGTTCAGCCATGTCCTTGGGAGCAGGGAAGATGCCCTGTGTGCTCCTCTTCCCTGTGGCAGGTACTGTAGAGATTTCCTCTGCCTTCCTCCCAGTCTGCTGTGTTCTCCAGGGCTGCTAAACATCAGCACAGCAGGAAAATCCTGGGCTGTGCCCCCTTCTCAGTGCAGCACAGGAGAGACTGAGTGAAAACTGGTGATGGAACATTTCTCTCATTTGAAGGACTTCAGTGAAATTTGTGTCTAAAATGGGTAGCACAGATCTCTGGAAATCTGTCTCAAAGGCTGCGTCCCCAGCCCTGCTGCAGCTCCTGCCTGGTGGCAAAGCAAACTCAGCTGGTCTGGTCTGGTCTCATTGCACTGGATGAGGGTTTGCATGAAACTATAAACATCAAAGAAGGATGGATTGTAAACATAAAATGGACTGGTATGCAAAAATAGGATAACTAGCTATGTAGCATCTGGTGGGTTTCAGATTGGTGCTGGATTAAAGGTATTTTTTATTTTAGTCTAGTCATTTAACTGCTCTTCACACATTTTTATCTTCTTCTCTGAGAGTCCATGTCCCCACTATAGGCCATGTCACACCAACAGCTCCATGCCTATTAGCAAATTTGCTATATGGAGTAAATCCATATCCAATCTATTACCAATCTATTACAAGTTTGAAAGCTTTTGGATGTAGCTTTTAAACTTAAAATCACTTTATGTACTGTTAGTACTTACTCATATAGTAACACCTTTAGAAATAAATCATAATAATATGCACTGTGTTTAAATATTAAGGGTGTTTTATGGTATAAGATTGTTACACTGAGTTAGTTTTACACCTACCTTTTAGGGTGAAGGAGACAGCACAAGAAGAATCTCTGAACTGATTGGTAGCCAGGTGTTGAGCTTTATTTAACACAAAACCATCTCATGGAGCAGAGACTGTCCTCTTGTGGTGTGTCTCCTCTGCACTGCAATGCAACAGCCATGCTTGAGCTCCAGAGCCAGCAGGGGAATTCCATACCGAGAGGAGAGCTGAGGCTGGTGACTTTGAGGGCTGAGACTGATGACTTTTAAGGTGGCTCCCTGCAAGCTGCCTTCTTTCTGAGGCCAGAGGAGAGTATCACTGATGGATCAGGAGAAACATGTAAATACTGTCTAAGCTCAAGAGATTGACCCTGGAATAAGAGCAGGTAGCTCTGCTCAGGTGCTTCTTGCCACAACTGTCCAAGGCTTTAATCACAATGGACTTCCTGTAGCTAATGCTGCTGTGCTGAGCACCTGCCATGAAAAGCCAGCCCAGCAGAGGCCAGGCTTGAAACCAGTGTTAAACCTCCTAAGAGGCATGTTTAACACAGAAGGAGCTTGCAGAAAATCCCAAGGGATCCATGATGTATCAGTGTATCACCACAGAGGCAAGCTAAACACTCTGCAAGAAACAGGAGTGCTTTGTTGCTGCTTTGCTGGAAGCCCCTTTGGGTTGACCTCAGTGGTGATGGCACTGGCTCTGGCACAGTGACCTGCCCTGTCACTGTGCTTGGCATAGCCTAGATAAGATCAGCCAGGAAAATGTTTTTCCTTGGACAGCCTGGTGGAGAAAGCTGTGTGTCAGGAGTGCTTTGGTGGCAGCCCAGTCTCTCCTGACCAGCTGCTCACTCCCATTCATTTGGCCATTTTGTGCCATTATGAGCCCTAGCCCCTAAAGCCCCTAAACCAACAGGACTTTTCCCTGATCCTTTCCATCCCTGAAACCTGTGCATCTGTAAGCAATGGAGTTAACCATTCTAGCGTTTCTGATTGTTTTATTCAGGAAATAAACATGTAAAAAAAGGTTTTGATTTTTCTCAAAATCAATGGCCAATTTATGATTTCCCCTGGAAACTTGTTCACTGTGCTGGCTCCCAACCACAGCTGCTCCTGCTTTGTATGGGATTCAGTGGGATGTTCCTAACCTGAAGGGAATGGATCATTCACAAGGACTCTCTGCTTCAGCTGCCCTGTTTATACATACACAGGACTTCCCATGCTCACTGTTTCCTTGAGCATATGAATATCTAACAAAAACACAGACCCAACTCTATGTTCTCTGCTTGGAAAGCACAAGGCAGGCTGAACATGCAAACAAGATCATTCAAGTTGAACTTCCAAAGAGCTTCCATCAAATGACCAAAAACAAGAGGCTTTCCCACACACTAACCCAAGGGGTTGGTGGGTTTGCAAACTGTTACATCTCTGGAGGGGAAAAGCCCCAGTCTGTAAGAAACTAATACAGCAAACCACCCAGCTGGTTGCACTACAACTATTTCAATGAAAGAGAGTGGCAGCACCTGGAAAGCCAGAGCTGTGAGCTCACTTCTGTTTCCGGGGTGCATCTCATGTGAAATGATGGCTTTGAGGAGGTCAGGAGGGGCCCCAGAAGTCAGGGCATGCTGGGCAGGGCAGTGCATGTTTTGGCTGAGGGTGGCCCTGGGACACGTGGCAGCTGTCAGGAGACAGGGCACCTCTCACCTTCAGCACAGTTCTCTCCCTAAGAGGGGTCTCAGCTCTGCTCCACCTCTGCGGTGTCTCCTGACCCACTGCAGAGGCTGGGCTCTCACAGCACCTCCATGAAGCATCAGTCCACAGGGAAATCCGTCTGGGCCTCCCTTCAGATACAGACAGTATGTTCAGACTGTGCAAAATCTTTGTTTGAAGGAGTGGATACTCTTCAATTCAGAAGTATCTTTGAGCAGAGGGATGGACCAAGGCAGAAGGGGACTCACCAGCAGCAGCAGCAGCAGCAGATGTCTGACCAAGGCAGAAGGGGACTCACCAGCACAGTACAGAGCTCTGGGGGTTCCTGGGGGCACTTACAAATGCTTTGAAGTATTTAGAAGACAATTATGAATTAACACGGTCTCTTTGCCACACACACTTCAGATTAATCTAATTTTCTTTAATAGAGTGCCTGGCATGGTGGATAAAGGAGCAGCAGCAGCAGATGGAACATGTCTTCAGTAAATGATACTGCCCCACACTTTATTCTCCTACACAAAACACTGTCAGTGCAGCTGATGTTAATCAATATGAGGTAGGTGCAAAACTTGCTTGGCAAGAAGTGCTACAAAAGCCCTCTTGGGCTTAGTTTTATTTGATATTTTCATTCATAGTTTGAATGATAAAATAAAAGGTAGCTTGTAAAGGTTGCAGATGCTGCCTCCAGGCATCCTCATGGACTAAATCCAAAATGAGTATGTGAGACTGGAGGATGGATCCAAAAATCAATAGACTAAAATGGAAAATGAGTCCAGTACAAATTTCTTCTTTTAGGGAGGAGAAGTGAGTTGCACAAGTGTGAACAGGAGCATACAGGCAGGGCAGAACCTCTGCAGAGGAAGTGTGAGGTCCAAATGCATCCCAGAGTGCTCCTGGAGCTGCAGGTGGTGTTGGTGTGGGCAGTGGTGATATCTCACCAGGCTGCTGGTGATCTCCTTTCTGTGATCCCCCCCAGACCTTGGCAGGATCATCTTCTGCAGCTGAGAAAGAAATGCTCAGAAATGCTATTGCAGGCAATTCTACTGGAATTATTGTTTAGGACTTTTGGACAGGTCCCTGAGTATATCTGAAGATATTTGAGTATCTTGAGTTGTTGAAGAGGCTGGGCTACATGACTGCTTATGTTACTGCAGCCTTACCCTGCCATGCTGCTGCCAGTGGTGCATCTCTTATGGAATTTTTTGCTACAATCTGCTTAGACCAAATATCATTGTAAAGACTAGGACGGGAAAAGTGAATGAAATGGAGATTTCTTAAATAATTTCCTTTTTTGGGGGTTTTGGCAGGCCTACTGCTTGTATTTTGTGGACTGCTCTGGTCTCTCCTCTCCCTGCCACCACCAAAAAGGCTATAGTTGACCTGGTAATGGGTTAAAGAAGTGCAAGAAGGAAGGGTAAAAGGTACAGCAGTGTTTCTGCACGTGGAACAGTTACAGAGATCCAAGCTGCCCAGCTGGAAAGAGATTACTCAAGTGCCCTAGGACAGAGCCTGTCTCTCTCTCTTTGACCTGGAGAAGGTGAGAGATGATTATCACTGCCTCTCGTGCTGCAAGCAGCAGAGGTGTAGGGGACAGCAATGAAGCTGAAGGAAGAAAATTTTCTTGCTGCTTGTGACTGAATGGGGCAGCCCGCTGTGTACTAGAAGTTTAAATGGATCCAAAACAACATGAGAGATGTATGAGGGAAATAGATGGAATGCTGGAGACAAGCACAACCCCTCCCTCTGGGAAGGCCTGAGCTGCAGAGAGCTGGGGGCTGTGGACCCTGCAGGGGCCACCTTGCCACGAAATGTGTGTCTGATAATCCTCTTTTCCTAAACATATGCTGTAGGTCGCTGCTGGAGACAGGATCACAGGCTGGCCTCTCCCTTCACTAACCTGCTTATGTGAAAGCCTGAGGCTTATTTCTGCTTCTCCACAGAATGGTGGACTAATACTTGAGAAAAAACTCAGTGTTCCACCAAATAATGCACTTGTACAATAAAATTAAAAACACTTTCCTTTGGGATAATTACTTGAGTTTGTTTAGGGGCAAGTTTTGCCAGAGCTGTTTCCAAACTGCAGATCCTGAAGATTTGATTTTGCTCCTAAGTCAGAAGCCAGGCTCTCTCCACCTGGCTAGTTGACACCAAGAAATACTTTTATTTCCAGAAAACTGACAAGACATGTGCAGGTCACTGCTGTGCCTTGTGAGATGCATGAATGAGGATTTGCACAACAGGAAAGGACTGGGTGAGCAGGACCATGGCTTGGCAGAGCCAAGGATGGAGCCCAGACTGAGAAGTCCCTCGTCACTCACTGCAGGCTGTCGTGGGCTGGGCTGGCTGCCACTCCCCTCGAGCTGCTCTCACACATCCTTTTTCTAAATCTGATGCTTTGCTCTGGGTTAGCAGAGGGCATTTCTCTTCCATGGACCATTTCCCAGGTCTGAAAGATTCTGCAGGTTTGGGCTGGAATGCGATGCACACTTGGCATCCTGTGCCAGCACGGGGCCCTGGGCTGCAAGGGGCTGTGCGTTGGCTGCTTGGTGCTGTACAGCCTCTGCTCAGATGGGCACCTGGATGTTCCTGCTCCTGCTAATCCCCAGGAAATGACATTTGGACCCTCATTATCTGTGCTTCACTTAAAAATAAACCACCAGAGGAAGAATACAAGTTCAAAAAAATTTCTTAATTTATTGTAAATTCTCCTTTCATCTGTGCTGCAATTCCAGTGTTCTGCACATTAATAAATATACATTTGTTAAAAAAAAAACAAAACAAACTTCCAGTGTCTAATCTGCCATAAAGCTTTTAAAAAGTCATAAAAATAGGTTTTAATTTTTTTGTCATTAATACAACTGACCCTCATTTACTGAGACAATTCTGATCAAAATAAAAACTACCTACACCTACTGGGACAAAATATACATACACAGATGTAAGAACAACTAGCATGGGTTATACACAATGTCTGAGCACACAGCCAAGTGCCAGACCCTTAAAACATTCAAAATTTTTTTCTGTCAGAAAATGTCACACATGATGTTGCATAATTTTTAAAGGAACAGTATCTTTCCTCCCTCTCCCCTTCCAAAGGCCTCCTTGATACTTGGAAAATGCATAGGAATATAATGAAACCCAGATTACAATACACAGTTTCTCATCTTTTCCTCAACTCCTGCATTTTATTTAGCCCCATTTTCTGTTTCTTCTCTTTCACACACATTTGCACAAACAATAGCCAGTATTTTCCCAAAAGGGCTGCTGTGGTGAGCAAGGAGCTCCTGAGAGCCTTGTTGGCAGAGAGCAGGCACAGGCACACCACTGTCATCCTTGGAGTCATGTATTCCCAGCATGGGAGTCACTGGCTGAGCTCTGCCTCGCACTGTTGGATGCAAACTTTTCACATCTTACTTTTCCTCTTTTTGTAAACACTGCAGGAAGGTGAAGACAGCAGACAGGTCACGCTTGACTTTCCTATACCTGTGAATCCAGCACATTTTGTGGGCAACATGAAACCTTAAGCCTTCCATGAGGTTTCTGAAATAATAAAAAGCCAGGGCTTTGTCAAAGAGCTGGGCAGACAAATCTAGACATCTTTTAAGTCTCGTATTTCTGCTTTGATTAGTGATGTGCTGAATCCAGTGAGCAAGAAAGAGGGAAAAAATATTGCACCTGAGGCAGAACTTGAGCCATTGGGACATGCAGAGTACTGGTTTGTTGCAGAGCTATACAATCACACCAATTATTTTCTTGTTCTTAGTAAGGGAAATACTGATTTGACTTCCTCCAGACAAGGACTATGTTGAACCTTACACAAAAATATGTGTAGACCTGAAGTTCAATTCCTGAACGCTTCAATGCACTTGTGAGCAGAGATCAAAATACAAAAAAAAAAAAGGAAAAAAGAAATTTTTGTGGGTTTTAGAAGAGAAAGGTTATGAGAAAAACACACTGTGCCCTCAAAGTGTTCCAAAATCTGTTAACAAAACTTATAAATTACAGTCATGGACTTTGATGTAATCTTTTCTGTATTACTTTGAAAGCTGCATTGTGTCTGAAGGTGGCTTCCACGAAAACCTCAGTTACTTATCAAACGCCAAATTCAAGTAAAATTGTGCAATGTTCATATAAAAAATATCAAAACATCTTTTTAATTGATTTCCTATTATCAAATTAAGAAGATCAGTATAAATGTAAAATATACAAAGGAACTTTTTCTTTAGCAACACCATACAAAATATATAAAAGTATCTACACTTTTTATATATATATATATATATATATAAAGGATTTTTTTTTTTTAAGACGATGTGTCCGTAGAGGGGTGGACAGAGATGCTGGCATAGAAACCAAAGGACACTTGTTGCAATATTCCTCCCCAGAGCTCAGCAACCTCAAGGGTTCACGCTGTAGCCATCAAAACTCCACAAGAGACACCTCCTAGTGCTTGTCTCAGGCTTATTGTAGGTCCACTAGGAAGCAATGTGTTCTTCCTTGGTTCTCCCCTGTAACAAGCAAGTCCTACAGCACTGCCTGCACCGTGCACAGGTATCTGTCCATCACAGTGCACCCCTGTTTCCATTTCCATGTTTTCAGCGTGGGCTCCTGCAGGAGGAGTGTACCACACAGAGTCCTTATTGCCAGAGCAGCTGGGCACTGTGTCTGTGCCAGGAGCAGTCAGGGTTCTGCCAGAAGGTGAAACCATGTGGGAGTGGATGCCCACCTCATCCTCCTCACCGTGTGGCCACTCTGATGAAGTCTGAGGAGGGCAGCGTGGCGAGGGGGCGGAACCGTGCAGAGGTGATCACAATTTCCTGATGGTTCAAATTGAAGTTTCATTACTGCCTCTGTTAGGGAGAAGAAGTAATCGTGCAGGCTTAGGGTTAAACAGGCACAGGCAAACCACTCCACCCAAACCCACCTAATCGCTTTTAGTAAGGGCTCATGCTCTGTGAAGTTACCATGCCTTGCCAATCCAGTGCTTGCAAGGGGGTGCTGTCCTTGAGGGGAAGACCTCCAGCTGGGAGAAACAATTTCAGGTAGTACACAACAGAAATGCTTTAGAGGAACTTCTACAGAGGGCTTGTGTTTGTCTAATGCTTTGCTGAGCATACAAGGTTCACACACAGATCTTACAAGCTGTTAAAAGCCTGGTGTATCAGATGGATTCATGCAATTGCTGCCAACAGCAGAGCTTTCCATTATGCCAAAGCTCTGGAGATAACACAGTTGCTTAGTACAAGCGGGTGAGTTATTCTCCAGTAATGACTGTGTTACCTGGTAGCAGCTTATTCAGTTATGGCTTATTCAAAACATCCATGTTTCCTGGCTAACTAGGATCTAGTTTATCAGCCAACTCCCAGCAATCCAAAGATGTGCTTTTATAGTGAGGTGGGAATGGTCTGTGCACCAGACAACAGGGGTGTTTAAAGCCTGGTGGGACAGTGCCAGAGCTAAAGCTGGGTGAGAAATTTTCTCTTGGTTTGGTGAAAGAGTAAGACTATTATTCATGTTAATAAAAAATGAGACTATATGCATAAAATGCCTGCAGAGACTTTACATATGGCTGTTGTCATAATTTGAAACACAAGAATTATGATGAGTAATGAGGTTTCTGAGAATTCCCTTTGGCTGAGAGCTTGCTCAGCCTTTTGTTTATATTTGTTTAGTTTACAGTGGTAAATTCACACACTGATTGCCATGAAGCAGGTGGGAATCACGGGCCTGGTATTTTAGGGTCAGTAGCTTGGTTTTCTCTCCAGCCTTGGGGTCTCCTGCCTCAGCCATCGTTTCCCTCTGCCCAGATAGATGCTCACACCATGCCCCCCCACAGCCTTGTGCCTTTGCCCACCCAATCCTGGCAGGATGGCAGGGCAGAGCAAGGCTGCTCCTGTCCAAGTGTGCCAGTAGCACATCAGCCTAGCCTACCAGTTCAGAGCATGTCAGGGTGATCCAGTAGCAGGTGTCTTGCCCATGATAACTGTTTTGGCCTCCTCATGACTGACACCCCATGGCCTGGGGACATGGTATGGGCAAACCATCAAGGCAGTCACTAGTGAAAGACTCTGGCCAGTCACCAGAGAAAAGTTTTGTTCGTGAGTCTGGGGTTGGAAGGTGGAGGGTGAGACCATAGGAGGTCAGCCAGGGCACCCCGACGTGGCACTTACTCTGAGTCTGAGGTGTCAGCATGTCCTGTTCCCACATGGAGGCTCATGGCCATGCCATTGAGCTGGTCTCGAGACTGCTCCCTCCGAACATTTTTCACGGTTACCCCTGAGTCCGAAGGAGAGCGGAGCCCCTCATTTGTCCCTAGGGAAGTAGTCCTGGATGAGACTGTGCTCTGATTGTAATCCGACAGCTTCTCCCGCAAGCGATTCTTCATATTCTTATCCACCAGTGGGGGAGGGTAGGTAACTTTATTTTTTAAGATGCCTGTGAAGGAAAAAAAAATAAATTTTAAGTGTATCAGTAATTTAATTTATCAAGCTAAGCACATGTGAGATGTTGCAGTCTCTATTTCTTACTAAGACTTCTAGTTTGGTACTTCATTTCATAACCAACAGATTAGACTACTGCAACTACCTTCTAGCTTCCCATGGCTACACAGGTTGGAGCCACTTGGAAAGTATTTTTCCCTGACAGAGCTACCTTTTAAACTAATTAATGCTTGTTAACCCCCCAGTCTCCCAGTCCAACTGTGAGGCTGGGTTGGCCGTGCTACCTTTCCTCTGTTCCGGCTGCTGGTTATTCTGGTGGGCCAGAGGTCTGTTCTCCTTCTGCTGCCCTTCGTTCTCCTTGTCCTGGGGTGCTTCATTGCTGTGGTTCACCTGGTTTTCCCTGTGAAGCTCTACGTTGACCTTGGTCTCTACTTTGAGTTTTTGTTTCCTACTGGGGTCCTCGCCATCGCTGGCTGTTACGCACTCTGTGGGCCAATAGGGTTTCACATGATTGGGAAGGGTATCAACTGCAATGCAAAAAAACACTAGCTCAAAAAAACACTTTTGATATCTTCTCTCAACCACTGCCTGGCCTCTGTGGCTGGAGAGGGGATGTGTATCAAACCAGAGCAATCTTTCAGTTGGTCCTTCCTGAACTGCAGTGCCCTTGGTGTGCATTAAATCCCCAAAAATCACCTGGTAGGATGGCAGGGCATCCAAACCCTTCTCAGAGTGAGGTTGCAAGCTCAGTTATGGAGAAGTGTGAGACAAACCTGCCCTCTCAGCTCTCCAGGGTCCGAGATCCCTCCTTGGGGAGGTTAGTTTCTGAAGGCTGAGAGCACCCTAGGCACCCTGTGCTGTATCTGTGAAGAGCCACAGTACACAGCCTGGATGTGTGTCATTCAAAATTGCCTTTCATTAGGAGAGGATCAACTATGTTTAGAAATGCCTGCACCCTGACACACAGAAATGATATTAATGGTCAATGATTGCCAACTCTTTAGGTCCAGGACCTCTCCAACACCAATGACTTTATTGCATGAGGAGAGGCAGGCATTTCTTCCCCCTGCCCTCAAAACAAGTGGCCTCTTTCTTCTCTTTTTCATATGAAATTTTGCTGGCTTGGTAATGCCTTGTCCAAATGCTTTGGGGACCTGGCTGCAAAGCTGCCTGCCTTAAGGCATTCAAGCAATTTTGTGTGATTCTGTGCTCAGTCACCCCTGCAGACAAGCTCTAAGCTGGAAACAAGAAGGATCTCTACAGAAGCAAGGCACAGAGGCAGAGATGCTGCCTCAGTCACATGGTAGCGTGGCAAATTTATCCCATCTAATCTAAAGCTATTTTAGAGCACCACTGCCCTCCCCTCGCACTGGAGGTACCTTTGGGTGTGCTGTGGAGTGGGCCATGTTCATTGTTCTTGGAAGTCGATGTGTTCCACTTCTTCTCTGTCTCGAGTCCATCCTCCTCGCTGTCGGATGAATGGGAAGAGGCGTAAGAACTGCTGTGTTCATCGAGGGACAGCTCGCTGTCAGAGTCAGAATCGTGCTCTGCAAATGTGCATGGGGAAACACAGTGGTGACAGTGTAAATAGGAGTTGAACAAATCTACCTGACAAATGCACAAGGAGAGAGGAAAGGCAGGCATTGGTCTAGGCCATGACAGGAATGAGCTCTTACATCTGTAAGTGTATTTAGGATAAATTCAGAAGGACAGCAGCACAACCACTGGGAAGCACAACTACTCAGTTCAGCTAGTGGGCGGGGCTAGCTACCTTTTACACGTACAGGACATGCAGAACAGAGTGGGAACATATTTTTCCCTATTTAACATGCAGAACTGTAATTCTATTGGACCTCAATGAGCACAACACACAGGCAAAACAAGATATCTAGAAATACCAAGAATCTGAAATGAACTTAACCTTAAAACTGCTACAAGGAAAAAAAATTGAACGTCAAGACCAAAATGAAAGGAAATCAGACAAGAGGCACTTCTCATTTTTTGTACAAACCACAGAGAAGTAAAGGAAAATATTGCTTCAAGGTCTCAAACATTAAAATTTCTCCAACTAAAAATCAAGAGCAACGGTAAATAATATGTGAGAAAGAAAGAGGATTCCATAAACTGTCAATAGCTGTGACAGCATATGATAAAAATTAAACCATCACAAGCAGCAGATATATGATACTTTCATTCCATGATTTCCTTGTAAGGCAGCCATTGCACAGCTTGTTTTGCCAATAGCATAATGAGAATGAGACCATCTAATTATTCCAACTATTCTTCCTGTTACAGAAGACTTCAAAGAAAGTGATGAGAAGAAGGTGCACAAATGGGTCAAAGCATTTAGAAATTATTCTTACCATTGGATTTGGATGGATTCCTATGAAAAATGGAGGAATCTGCTTCAGTCTGACCAGCCCTTGCTTGACTTGAGGATCCACTGAGTTTATGAGCAGCCTCATCCCTTTGAGAAGAAAAACAGAGGACAACCATCTTGGTCACTTTATGTTGCTGTTTTTAACAACAAGGCAGACATGCAGACAGCTGCCACTGCACAGACACTTTACGGTGAGACAGAGGTTATCCTGATGTGGCTATCTGCCTTGTGCCATATGAATCACACTCTGGAAAAGCCCATAGCTAATGAGCTAAACTGTGCTCCTTGAGACACATCTGAATTATAACAGGCAAGCAGCAGGGCCCATATAGGTAACATCACTCTTGGGTTAACCACTGCGCTGCTGGAACCCTGCCCTGAAGACACATGCAACAGAAAATGCACCAAGGAGAACAACAGTCACATGAAACAGAACTGTTAAGACATAAACCAAGCTTTTGAACCAGAGCTCTGGTTTCCACATGACCAATAAAAAAGGGAAAGGCAAGCACCTGAAAGCCATGCACCTGCCACCAGATTACCTGAGAATATAAGCAAGGTAGCTATTGTGGCTCTTGGCTGACCTGACGGTGCTCTCTAGGGAGACAGTGGATTCCCCCATAGTTGTGCGATACATGTTTGGCTCTTCTATATATGTGTTGTTACAGTTCAGAGATCGCTGAAAGGGAAAAAAAAAGACATAAAGCCATAGTGAATGATCCTTCCAGAAGCTTATATTACCCACAAATGTATTAAGTTTCAAAGAGCCAAGTGGGTTTTGATGCCAGGGAAAAGAATTATTTTCTCTTGAAGGTTTCAATTAAAATAATAATAATAATAAATTTTTTGGGAGAAGCCATCAGTAGTCTTTGTACAAGTCACTGAAAGCAATCATTCAGTTCACTCAATTACAGATAAGCCACCTATAAGTTTATTTTAGGTAACTTCTGCCAGCAAGAGGATGTTTTTTTCTCCCAATGCTTTTTTTCTTACCGTTAACAATGTAGCTCTTGTTGCAGTGGAATCATCTGGAAGAGGTTTCTTTCCAGTTAAAGTGTTCTTCAAGTGCTTTCTCACTTCTTTGTTAAATACGCAGTGGAAGAAGAAAATGAACAGCCCCTGGATAATTTTAGAGAGAGGAAAATGTAAATGCTTCACTACTACCATATTGCAAATATGGATATTAGAGAACACCCATTTTGAAACAACCCCTGAATTCTAGTTTGTACTCCATGACGGTGTATTTCAAAAACAGTAACTATTTTCTTTCTTGACTGAAATGGCATTGACTGGTCTCCTAGCATTTCTTCATAATTTGATTCCAAGTTCAAATATGCATTAAAGGCCTGGGAAAATAGACAAAAATATGCATTTCTCCAGAATTTACAGAGCAGTGCTTGATATGGGAAGAAATTCAAAGGGAACCTCAATGTCCCATTAGAAAACATTGCAGAGATTTTAGAATTTGGGATTTTGGATCTTTTACACAGATGATGAGAAAAAAATCAATAGCAGTGCATGAAAAATATCACAGCCTTTAGAAAAGCCTCTGGAAATAGGCAACTTCTGTGAAAGGAGCCCTTAATACTGCATCTAAGAGAATTTTAGAAAGCCTTGTGAGATGTGAAGAGGTATTGGGAGCAGAGAGGTCCCAACTTCTGTCGCCTAAGTTCCTAGGTTAAGCAATACCTCTGGTGGGAAAATCAGTAAAGTCCCCAGGGCTGGGCAGTTGTTGGCTGCCAGGAACACACATTAACAGCTTTTGCTGGGGGCAGGGCACATATGTGTGTGCCTTCAGATGTACTTGCTCTGAGGGAATTAATGCAGCTGCCAAATTGTTATCAACTTTGGTTGGACACACAGTATAGAAAAGTCAATACTCATGAAGTTGCAGCTGTACCAACATCATAAGAAGCCTGAATTTCATGATTTCAGCCAAAGCAATTGACTTAAAGTAACTTTAAACTTCAAGCTCACTTTCTTAACATTCAATCAAATGTGATCTTAGCTACCACTAGCACTTTGGGATTATTCATTAATAAAATTCTCATAAATGTCTCTTTAGAAACATAAGTTCAAAGAAGGCAGTGATGTGAAATGCCACATACCACTGTGCCTCTCTGGGCAAGTTTGGAGAATTCCGGCTGCTGACCTTCATCCCTTTCATCAGGTTTATGTTTAATTTAGTTTTATTTTAGATTTGTGGAAGCCTGGTTTTATAGCCTCAGTAGGTGCATTTATTACAGAGCACACTAGCTGCAGTGGCAAAATAACCTTGCTCCAGGCTGACCTATCTGCTGTGCTTCCAGGGCACTGACAGCTGTCTCCAAAGGGGACCCATCAGACTGTTTTCTCTGTGGCTGCAAGTTCTGGCTGTTGTGCTCCAGCTGAGTGTCCTGCAGTAGCTGTTTTAGTACTGTTTAGGGCAGTTACTGTCATCCTTGGTCACATTCAAACTGTGACCACAGGAAGCTCTGTCACTACTTCCATGCCAGGTCTCCTGCAAATAACTATTTTCTGCATCTTTAATTGTGTAAACTGGGACAGGCAACCAAGCAAACGCATAATAAAATTCACATTGCATTTGAAAATCCTTATTTGTCTCATTTCTTTAAGCAGTAACTTAATTTGTGAAAGCCTTGAACTTGGAGCCATTGACTCTGGGTGAAATACAGCAGCCTCTCGTTTGCAATAGCAACAGGATGACCTAGCAATGAGCACACAGAGCACAGTAACAAACACTTTGTCTCTAGAATGACAGAAGTATACCTGCCTACTGTCAGAGGTTACTATGGTAGTGCACTTACCTTGAGAATGACTAACAGTGAGAGACATAATTACTCAGAATTACAGTTTTGGTGAAAAGAAACCTCTCCTTGAGAAGAGAAAGCAAAAATTGCCTTGAGATCGCTGTTTTTCTTAAGTTAGGTCATGTTGAGCAGGTTTTTGGAGGTCTGGATGTAGAAGTGTGCTCATCAAGGTCTACCACAGACAAGATGCTACCCAACTTACCTGCAGGCAGCTGAAAATGGCAAAGAGATAGTGAAAGGTCATCACGTCGCTGTTGACTGCCATGAGCCCCAGCAGCCACGTGGCACTGATGAGCAGCAGGAGCAGGAACGCTGTCCTCAACACAGGGCTGTAGAGCAAACACAGATGGTGTTTGTTAGCAGTGTGATGGGATACAAGAGAACAGCCCAACTTCTCCCCATGGATGGTGGTATGTGCCCAACAACTTGGCGACTGGAAAAGCCCTTTGAGAAAATTAGGGCAGTGTTCACCAATTCCCAGCTTCCACAACTTTCCAGCTCTCTCACAGCAACACTCCATAGCTTAGCATGTTCCTGTTAAAAAAGTGAGTTCTTTCCAAATTCATTTCCAAGACTTTCTTCAAACAAATCTGACTGTTTTACAAGCCCATGCTGTTCAGCCTTGATGATTATGAGGAACATGTCTGGGCAGTAAATGGCATGTCCATCTCATTTCAGTTTGTCACCTTTACTTTCACATTCCTTCCCAACGCTACTACCCAAGGTTTTGGATTGAGGGCACTCAGCGAAATTTTGTTCGCTTAAAAATACAATTTCCACAGACGCTTTTCAAAAGACAGAAACAAATCTAGTGGCAAAAGTTTTATATTATGAGTAAAACTGCTGACTTAGTTAGCAGTTATACTCCTTGGTTTAGGGAGATTTAGACCTCATCCTCAACACCCAGACACTATTGGGGTCAGGATTCAGAATGTACAAAGCCAACAGCTGCATGGAAACTGGGGCTGGAAAGGGCATGCCAAGGGGAGCATGGCACTGCACCAACATTGCTCCTTCCACTCTGCTATTAACTGGGCCACCCATGTTGCCAGGGAGCTCACACTCAGATTCTAGTTTTCATTAAGCTTAGTGTTAAGGGTTAGAGTTCAGAGAACCACAAAGCCTAGCTCCAGGGACACCAGGGGTGGAAAAGCCATGCCAGTGAGTACACAGTGCCCTATGGCCAGAGCTGAAAAACAAAAATGAAAAGCAGCCATTTGAAATCTCATACAGCTACCTCGTTGGGAAAAAAAAAAAAACCAAACCAAAAACCAAGGGGCTGTACTGCCACTAGCTAATCACATTTGAGTTCAAGGTAAATTCTGAGCTTTGGGCAAAACAGATGTTAATGAGAACAGGCTGTCACAACAGCTCAGGAGGGTGGCAGGCTGCAACTTGCAATGCTGCTCATCCCAGTGAGCATGGGATGCAGGGAGGCTGGCCCTCAGCACGGGAATGTCAGTGGGTCTCTGCCAAGGCACAGCTGGTAACCAGACACTTGACAGGGGAGACCCTTCAGAGCCATGGACAAGCACAGGGAGACCCAGAATGATGCCTACCTAAGCATGCCAAGGACAGAGGTGAAGTGACAGTGTAAAAGAGACTATAATGAAAGATCTGGAAGACTGCAATGACACCACCTGGAGGATAGATCTTTCCCTTCTCCCTTCTCCTGCCTACACTTGGTGGTGCAGAGCACCATGGTGGAAGTTTTACAGGATCTCTAAGGGAACCCCAGGAGAGGGTGGGGCGAAGCAGCTCCAAATGCCTCTACCAACACTCTCCACCAAAAAAACATTTTTATTTTTATTTCCTGCTTCAACACTTGATTTTAGGCAATTCTGGCTTTTTTTATTTTTGGTCAGAATGTCTACAGGTTTTTGAACTGACACTTACATGACTCCTGTTTTTTCAAATGAACGTTGCCTTCGTCTGCATGATGCTTTCATTGCAAGTATAAAAATGACAGTGTTTATCTGAAAGGCAAATTGAAACAACAGCATGGATTCTTTCTGTACATTTCTTACAGCTCTATTTTCAATAACAATGCAATTTTTATCCTAAAATGGTTTGTGGCACCAAGAATATTTCTTGCTCAACTTACAAGACTTTAAATTCCAAGATTCACCTTGTTTCAAACCAGCATAGTCAAGGACATCCTGGCACTTGATTTGGATGAAACTCAGTAAGACAACCCTATGAAAAGATGCTTGAGGGAAAGAATGGCTGCCCTTGTCCAAATCAGTGGCCACCTCAGCCCAGCACCTTGTTTCAGTTAGTCAAACCAGAATTTAGGGATATTTTCTAGCAGAGCCTACAGTGATAATTACTCTGAATAAACCTCCAGTTTCCACTGATTTCCACGTCAGCTGGGATGTACTAAGTTGATGGTGCACTTGTACTTAATCACTTGTAGTGAATATTAATGCTGAGAATTTGTCTCATCATTCACTTTCCAAAACCATGTAGAGTTTTACCACTGCCATTGTCCTGTTTCTAGGAATTTCTAACTTAAAATGCTATGGAGAAATGATGCAGCTTGTCCTGTTTCTGCTAGATCTGCCACCTCCTGCTACTGCTTGTGTTGGGAAAGATTTTGAATGGTTGGGTCCATAGCCATTTTCTCCAGAGCAACACACCATTACAGGCTCCTCCTTCCTTCCTGCTCTGCAGCTTTCATTTCTCTAGGCTTAAGACTCCACTTGTTGGTCCTCCAGTGGGGACTGTCCCATGTCTCTGATGATTTGTGACCCTAACCTACAGTGCTTCCAGGTCTGCTTTTTGAGGCAAGGAGACCAGAACTTGCATTTGGCATTCAAGATGAGAATCAAACCATGACTATTTATCTTCTGGTGTTACTTTGATGGAGAAACTGTAAGGAAAAGTTAAACAGCAGTCCTTTCTTTTAAATTCCTGAAAGTGGAAATATTTAATATTCCTTTAGGACTTCTAGATGAAGTGACTTGTTATGGCTCATTTTGTTGATTTATTTACTGATCTCACAGACCAACCCTTCAGAAATGGAACAAAGGAAATGACAAATAGGTTTCTGGCCATACAGCCATTGCTCTACCAGCAATCTTTGTATGGGCAAGCAGCCCTCTAATTTCCAGGAGCTTAGCTCATGTCTTATCTATTTAAGAAAAAGATGCAAACTCAAGTACATTTGCTTCAAATGTAAAGAACATGGCTGCTTTGCATGACTACTGTTTGACAAAACTTAGGCGAAAAGGTAGCAGTAAAGAAGAGACAGTTCTGGATGCCAACTCCCCCTACTTACAACGACAACCATTACGATGGGCCCAGCGAAGCTCCAGATCAGGGTGTCATGAACAGACAGCCAGCAGAAATCAGGATTCCCATAGCCTTGTGGATCCAGACCAACAGCAAGCCCTGTGTCACAAAGTGGAGAAAAACTAAATCAGAAAGGTGCTGCCTATAGCCAAATGTAGTTTCAAATAAAAAAAATTATCATGGCAAAATTTATTCAACAGGAAATTCTGTGAAGGCAAAAAAATGAAATAAAGCTTTTGTAAATCAAAATCTTCATCCTGGTTACTTCATATCAAACAATACTCTGAGTTTTGCCAACTAGAACAAAGTTCAGCTACATAAAATAAAAAATGACAACAAATGCAAGTCCCAAATTAATTCTTTTTCAGCACAGTTTTATAGTCATTCTCACACGGTGTGAGCCTTGAGGGTGAGTGACATGTTGAGGAATTTCAATAAGCCTGTGCAGCAGAATGACATGAATCATAACTGAGGAGATGTCTGTGCTATGAAAAAAAAAAAGTGCATTCTTAACTTGCTGTCATGAAAATAACATCAGAGACAAAGGAACCTGGGAACTTATGGGAGTTAACTGCTTGAGTTCAGGTGGGATTCATTTTGAAGTGCCATCCCAGGTACCTCACACTGCTTTCGGCGCTGTCTAAAATGGAGTTAATGCCCCAAGGCATTAAAACCCCAAGGAGTTAAACCCACACCTTCTATTATTTTATTTTTCAAAACCTGGCGAATTCCAAGGGGGTCTCTGAGCCCAATATTCACCTGCTGATTTACAGTCCTGTCTGACTTGACCTACACCTTGCTCTTGTGCTGATAGACTGGGATTTACCTTTGACCTGCAAAATCATACAGTCATGGAATTGTTTAGGTTAGAAAAGACCTTTCATGTAAGGTGTCCCCTGAGTCTTCTTTTCTCCGGGCTAAACACCCCCAGCTCCCTCAGCTGCTCCTTATCACACTTGTGTTCCAGACCCTTCACCAGCTCCTCTTGGACTTGCTCCAGTGCCTCAATGTCTTCCTTGTATTGAAGGCCCCAAAACTGAACTGATTCACAGTGTGGCTTCACCAGTGCTGGTATAGGAGGATGATCACAACATCCTTTTGGTCCTCCTGAGTTGCCTGCTTTTTCCTCCATTTTTCCCTTGGTTCCAGCAAAAGCTCCCTCTTCATCCAGGCTGGTCTTCCCCATTGGTTTGTCTTACACCACACGGGGACCACAGCTGCTCCTGTGCCTTTAGGGCTTCCTGCTTGAGGAATCTTCAGCCTTCCTGGACTCCTTTGCCCTTCATGACTGCCTCCCAAGAGACTCTGTGATTTAGGCCTCTAAACAGACCAAAGTCAGCCCTGTGGAAGTCCAAGGTGGAAGTTCTGCTGAATCCCCACCTTACGTCTAAGAGAATTGAAAACTATCATTGTGTCCAAGACAGTCTCCAGCCATCACATCACCCACCATTCCCTCTCTGTTCACAATGAACAGGTCCAGTGGGGTATCTCCCTTTGCTGGCTGACTCATCAGCTGTATCAGGAAGTTCCTTCCACACACTCCAGGAACCTCCAGGACTCTCTTCTGCTGCGTTCTATTCCCAGCAGACACCTGTTAAGTTGAAGTCCCCCACATGAACAAGGACTAGCGATGGTGAGACTTCTCTCAGCTGCTTGTAAAATATTTGGACTCCTTTGCCCTTCATGACTGCCTCCCAAGAGACTCTGTGAGTTTGGCCTCTAACAGACCTCTGCCTCCTCGTCCTGGCTGGATGGTCTATAATAGACTCACCATCGTATCTATCTTGTCCTTCCTGATGATTCTTACCAATAAGCACTCAACTCTTTAATCACCAACTTCAAGCTCCAGACAGTCAAAACATTCCCTAACAAAGGTAACCATTCCAATGCTTTCTAACACAGACACACCTGTGTCTTTGCTGCCACAGGGATCTCCAATCTCAGCCTTCACTGAGATGGCAGATGGAAGGAGTCACTAGCAAACTATCCCACAAACACTGGCATTCTGCCCTCAGCTGCCTCTAGTGAGCTTGGCTTTATCCCTTTCTCCCTCCAAACCTGGTTTAAAGCTCTTTTAATGAGCCCTGTAATTCCTGTGCAAAGATCCTTTACCCCCTTTGAGACAGGTGTACCCTGTCTGCAGAGATCTTCCCTCTTCAGGACCCAGAAAGTGATCCCTGTGAGGGCTGTGGCCAGTGGCATATGGCAGGTGGCAGCAGCATGCTGTCTGGGCACGGGGGCACCCATGGTGACGAGCATATGTCCTGTCTCCAGAGGTGGCCAAGGCTGACGGCGCTGCTGCTCTCTGCAAGGAGGGCTTGTGCATTTAGAGTCATCTTTTTCTGAATTGAAGCCTGCATGCCTTGATGAAAGGACACTGAGAAAGGGAAAGGTAGCTACATTTCACTCTTGCTGCTTAGAACTGGCTCACAGCCAACATTCACATCTGGTACAGGCCTATGGTCTGTGAAAACTAAACTGGCTATTTGGCAAAGCAGTGGATATCGGATCTGTTTTCACTGAAATGTGGAATGAGATAGGACTAGTCTCCCTTCCTGCTCCCATTGGCCCTTCCACCACCCCCTTCAGCAGTTGCCATCCAGAAAGAATTAGCCATAAATGACTAAGGGACCATAAAGTATTTTATACAGATGTAATTCTATGGATACAGTCTGTTTCCCAGGACTGGATTTGCCCATTAATGGGACTCTGGCTCTATGAGTAATTGGCAGACAGCAAGGTTTTTTCACTCTCAAAATCCTACCCTGAAGTTCTCCATCAAACAAATGGGGCAAATTGCAGTCTTCAGGTACATGATTCAAATATTACTGCAGTCAACAACACGTGAAATAACACTTTACTCAAAGGCAGAATTAAGCCAATGCAATGTAATACTGAGAAATATTTTGGCACATCAATTAAATGCTGCAGCCTGGTTGCCCTTAACAGACTGAGTGTGCAAACTGAGTGATGCCTTGCTAACATTTGCAGGAACTGGGGCTGGTCCTATGGCCAAGAGTCCTGTGGAGACCAGCACCCATCCCCAGCACACACACAGGAGCGTGCCAAGGGCTGCAGGAGAGACATGTTTTGACCCTTCTGAGCTCTTGAGGGCTAAGCAGCCATGTGTGACTCAGGCAGCTGTGGGGCAGCCTCAATTCTCTCCTGATTAATTGCTTTGCTTAGGATTTGAAAAGTGCCAGTTTCTGGGGGATATTGGTTTCAGGGCTCTGTAAGAACCTGTTTTAACACAAGGGCTGCAGTCTCCATGGCAAAGCAGTCACTGCACACATATGTCAAGCACTTAGCGTGCTGCCACGGAGACAGGCAGAACTGGGGGTGTCTTGCTGTGTGCCAAATCCAGCCCCTTGCTCCTGTGGCAAGGAAGTCATAAAATCCCTCTCCAAGATGGATCAAACTACACTTTAAAATGAGCAAGCTTCAAGCTGATTTAAAATGTTCCACTATGACTCTCAATGGAGGACTATTGCAGATCCCCACTCCTTTGATGGCAGTAAGCCTTCTCCCAACTTCTATCCTATTCTTCTTCATGGCAATTTGCATTTCTCTGCTGTGATTAAATGTGGTTCTTCTTCCCCACAGGAGTAAACATTTTGGTAAGTTTCATCCCCCTCTAAAGGCCAAGGTTCCCTTCTTCACGTAGCTTGGTCCCATCACAGATGCCTTAGGACCACAATGTCCCAGCTTGAAATCAATATCAGTTTGAGCATAGAAAGTAGAAAAAATAATATACAAAAAGCCACTGTTACTGTTTGCTACTGTTTTATTTTTTTTTTTTCCCTCTTGGGATAGCTATAACGAAGATGAAATGGTATTTGTCTTTAAAGTAAATAAGTCCTCTGCGTATCCCAAGACTAAAATTTCTTCCCATATCTAGACTATACCACAACTAAGAAAAATAAACAATCCTTCTTTCATAAATCAATTTAAATAATGCTTAGGATTCATGTTATGAAGTTGGAACACTTTTACTGTTTATAAATTAAAATTTATAAAGAAGCTTAATTAAAATACGTACAGTAACAAGTTAACTAGAGGCAAGAAATCCTACATTGTGCTATTTATGATGAAACAATTTTCTCCTCAGATGATTTATAAGCCTGGAAAGGCAAACTAAAGGCTTAGTTTTCTTTATCCTCCATCTCATAAAATCCCTTGACTTTCTCAGTAATAGGGATCTGACTTTTCATTTAAACAGAACTGCAAATTCAGTAGATTCAGGGATTGAATTACAGGACACAACCTGGAAAGTTTCAAAAGTGCAAAATGGAGATATCACAGAGAGCAATAACTAAGTAGAAAAATGTAAAAATTGTATGCTTGTGATATTTAAATTGCATAATACTGCTGTTGAGAAGGTCTGAATTTAGATTTCAGGAGAGAAAGTAACCTTAAGCAGAAACTCTTTCCAACAAAATTCTTCTAAAGATAATGAGTTCTGAAATTCAATTAGTTTTGCTATTTATTGATACTTTTTTTCTCCTAGAAATGATGCTGCCAAATACCTAATTGCACTTCAGTGTTTCTGAAAATTCCGCAGTAGTCCTGTATATAGTGGTAAAAGTCACACAGGTCTGAAATGCTTCAGAAGTTCAAGGACAATTTCTATTTTAAGTGTCTGGGGTATGTCTAAAATGGCAGAGCCTTCTGGGCTGTGCTTTCTACTATAAACTGATAGAAGTAGAAATTATTAGGCACAAAATGATATGGAAAAACTTACCAGTTCCCTGAAGAGAGAATTAACCTATACCAGCCTACGCTGTGATTTCATATTATGCTTTCTTAAAACACACAGAAAAAAAGAACAAGTACGTATTCTTAAATCTAACTTGTTCCACAATATTTTTGCAAGTGTACACGACTGATTGCTATTTGTTTGATCTAAGAGACATCTAAACCTCTGCCATTGCTGACAGTATGATATTATCTGCAAAAATAAAACTAATTGGAAAAAAGTTAACTGCCTGCCTATGATGTGATTTCCCATATGGCAACAGATACATGCTGAAACAGTTGAACCAAAAATCCCCACTCCAACTGTTCCGTGAAGCAGAGTTCCTGAGGAGCTGTCTGCCTGAATTAACACAGTGCTGTCTGCTCGGGGTAACACTGGAAATGTCTATGGCAAAAATAGGCACAGTGAGGGCGGAGATGAATGTGCTCCAGTAGATCACTCTGGACTGGTTTAAAAGATTACTGCCTCCAAATTTTCATTACTTTTCCTCAGCTGAAAGTTACAGCCTTTGTATCTGAAATGAAGTATAAGGCAGCTTGAGTATTCCCAGCTTGGTTTAATGCCAAATAAAAGAGAGCCACTGAAAATCCCTTCACAAGTATTTACTGTTGGTTGACAGTAGAAAGCGGGAATGACCAGTGAAGGGCAGTAATGTCCTGTGGGCAGACAGCGTTGCTTCTGAAGCCACTGCAGTTACCTCAGGGACCGTGTATCCATATCTGGAGGTACCAGCACAGGGAAGGAAACTTTCTGAAAGCTATTGACAAAGTTGTTCAAATACAAATACTGTTATTCCCAAGCAATGTTGTTATCAGGTCCTGGTTTAATCTGTGCAATTATGTTTGTTATTGCATAACCATCAGTATCACTTCAGTTAGGGCACACAAACATTTGGTACACAGATCTGCCAAATTCAGGCTGACTTCTGCTAGATGTGGCTTGGTGCTGTCCTGGTTCAGGAAAACACCCATAGCTGTCTGACATGGGGTAACTTCCCTGAACCTGGCCAGTGAAGATGGTAGGGAAACTAAGCTTTTTTGGGGTGCTTGAGAGTACCTGTTATGATGGCAGGAATGCCCCAGCCAACAACGTAGTAGAACCGCATGTGCCCAAAGTTGATGTTCCTCACTTCAGTCAGCATCCGGTAGATGTGGAGCTGCTCCACAAACATCCATGCAAAGGTGCTCATGTAGAAATAATGCAGGAGGATGGCAATCACAGTACACACAAACTGCAGAAGGGAAAGGGCAGAGAAATTAGAATTGCTCTTCTGAATCACAACCCGGTGAGTCACTTGTTCCCCCCGCGTAGCTAATGGCAAGTGTAATAAAAAGATTTTGGCAGAACAAACATACTGCCTTTAATTAAGTTTTTCAGAGTTTAAGAATAATTGCTAATACCGTGAGAGATTTTGCTTTATTAAAGTAAAGTGGATCACTAAGCTCCATCAGGCTGAAAGCAGCAAAATTTAAGGACCTGCTGAAATCAGAGACCAGGTCCGCAGTGAGACTGAAAGTAACAGCTACAATGGGCACACTGGTAGCTGAAGTCATCTTTGTGATCAAATAGCCACCTTGAAACCTATGATCTTCAGATACTTGCCCTTCTGTAATATCTGCTAACCAATTTTCTCTCCCAACATAACAATTTGATGAGTGAAAACAAGAATGACCACAAGCATCTGACACCTGAATTGTAATCTTGCAATTAACCTTCTCCTTTCAGAAACCAAAGGATTTTGCCAAGGATCTGTTGATAAGCTTGAAGTAAGAGAACATTGTGCAACCATTCAGTTTTTGTTAGAAAATGTTTTACATTGTGTTTTGTAACCTTTTGTTCCTGCGCAGCACTGACCCTGCTTTCAGACTTTGGCATGACTTTTGAGTGGTTTTTCATGGTGTAACGCTCAGATATGTACATTTCCCTGTTTAATGTACATTTAACCTCTTTGCTGAGCAAAAGAATCATACAAAGACTGCCAGCTTTCTGGATTCACTTACTACATCAGCATTATTATAACATCATGTGTTATTGAAAATGTGGCTCACTAAATAAACCATCTTTCTTCCCTCTATGTAAGTGGTGTTTTTCTTGTTCCTATTCTCACATGCTTATGAGTAGAGTGCTGCCCTGAACATTACCTTTTTCAGGTAAGAAAAAAGAAAGAAAATAAATCACTTTCTATCAGTAGTCCAGGGAAAGATTAAAACCTCACCCAGAAATGTGACTGTTAATTTACAGAAACCCATAAAGCCAGGCTGGGTGCCAAGCAGCACAGCATTATTTGTGCTCCAGCATTCTTTACCTCTTTATGTTCATCAGTGCATGACTCGTTAGACAACTCTCATTCCATACAGACAGATGAATAATTGTCTCAAGCAGACATGGCTTACAGCCCTCCTACCTTCTCAAATTGACTGGTAGGCTGTAAGGAGCAGCTTTCTGCTGTATGAAATACATTCTATAAATTAAAGATCTTTGTAAATGGTTTAAAGGTTAGGGGTGTTTCACTGAGTCCTCGTAACACTACAGAACATGATCATACCATGAGCCCCAAAGCATGGAAATGAGAAGGAGTCAAAGAGAACAATCTGACCAAGTACAACCACTAGGACTTGTGGTATTGATGTAATGAACTGTTTTACTACTTTTATAAACTCTGCTTGGTGCTTCATGATGCGATGAAAGGAATCTGGAAATGAGGAGCCATCATTTACTGCATAATTTTTGGTAAAATTCTGTAGGGATGTGGACTTGGCCCCCAACTCCTCAGTAGGTATGTTGGAGAACTGGAAGAGTATAAACTACCCCTTGCCAGTAAAACGCAGCAAAAAATGAGTGGTGTGCTCAGCAAGGCATGGGAAAGGTCAAGTTACACAGAGTGCTGTGTATCAATTGGCAAGGTGAGCTCCTTTCAGTAAAGTTATTTTAGTATGCAAACATTTACATAATGAAGCAAAGACAACACACGTTCACACATGACATGAGACCATATCCCAGAGGGCAGGTCACTGCAGATCTCACCACAGCAGCAGATAAAGGGCCTGAGTTCCTGGTAAAAGGGAATATTAGTATTCAGAATTGGAAGTGATGCAACCAGCTGGAAAGCTTTATCCAGTTTGGCATTCACAGTTTTTCAAAAGGTAAAGTGGGAGAAGAAGGCCATAAAAAACCCCAACAGACTAACCTGAATCTTAGAAATTGAATAATTTCAGCAGCTTAGTTTTATACAGTTTTCCAAAAGAAATACTATTAAACAGAGGTTTTCTGGCAGGACAATTTTTATAAGAGAGGTCTCTCAAATTTACTAGGAAAAGTTCTTGTCAGCACTCAGTTACTGGAAGCTGAAATCAGTCAAGGTTAGATAGTTTTTAAAATGCATGTTATAGCTCAAGTGGATATTAGAAGCCAGAGAGACAGCATAGGATTATGTTATAGAGCAAATGAGGCAGTGTGTTTAGGCACCACAGTGTCACTACCATGATGGTGATGATATTCATTGAATGTATATTCTCCTATTTCTGCTGCTTGGACAATGTGAAATCAGCATGATTTTTTTATTGCTGTTGTTTTGTTTTGATCTCAACACTGTACTTCCTTCTCAAAAATTAGATTGAAATATGTACATTAATGGATTTCTAGATGATAAATTTTCTTCACAGCTTTCAAATAACCCCTAAAGTAACATTTTGAATATTTTTCCTATCTATTAAGGACATACATTTTATTGCATATCACTCCTCATCTGTGTCCAGCCTCTTTGGCACAGCTGTGGAGCCTGGCAGTGCTGGAGCCCTTGTCTGTCCCCTACCTGTCTGAAGGGCAGCCATGGCTTTTGGGATGGGTGCTACTAAGAAGCAGCAGCAAGACTACATATAATGCCACATGGTTAAGACAGCAATGAGGTCATAAGTACAGAACACACTTCATGTGTGCTTTATATCTATTTTGTACTCAGTCTATTCATAACTTGCATTTCTTAACATGCCCAATGCTGGAGATCCTTGCACTAAGGTTTGTCAACAGGTGTGATGAGCTGAAGCCAACAACCCCTGTGTATAAAAGGTACAGAGCAAACTGACAGGTCTCCTACTGAATCCTGGATGTAGCAAGCTGTCCCATGCCTGGCAAGTGGCATCTCCAGAATGGCCAGTGGGTCTACAATGTGCATATTAGCACCGGACCAGCACCACATCACTGACAACCTGTGAGTCAACACCAGGAGCCATTTGGGCTTGGGAGGTACCTGCTGCAGGAGCAACTGGAAAGCCTCCTACTGAACAGGCAAAGCAAGACAGAAAACACACTGATGAAAAGAAAGGAAGAAATTAGAATTAAGGTTCAGTTCCTGGGATAAACCTTCAACAGGGCTGCTGTCATATATTCTCTGAAAATAAGATATAGTCCTATTGCCTGCCATTGCTATTAATGTTATCAGCCATACATGAATATACTAAATATCTGATGTTTTTCAAGTAAGGGTTAAAGCCAAAAAGAGGAGAAAGTGAAACAGATGGGAGAAAGTAAAAGCTGCAATATGAACCCCCTGATTTAAAGCTTGAGAACAACTCTAGCAATGAACACAGTCTTACCGGGTTTTCAGTCTGGTTGATTCCAATAAGAAAGACAAGCTCAGAAAAGAACAGGGCAGCCACCAGGTTTTTGTGGATACTGTGCAAGTTGGAACGCAGTGTGCGGATCAGGACCAGCAAAATGAAGGTGATCAGCAAAGCCGCCAGCGAGATGGATACCGTTGTGTAAGTGACGATCTTCAGAGGAAGCACCTCCCCATTCTGTAGAAAGACAGATTGACAGGAACTCTGGGGGTTTTTCCTTCCTTTTCCTCCAATCAAATCTACTACTCAGAACACCAATGTTTTCATTATACTGAGTCAACATACAGATTTACTAAGGGACCAACAGGAGTGGGTGATGCCACCTCTTCAGCTGCTAAACATGTTGAGCATGTATGGGCAGCACCCAGAGGATGCACCAACCAGGTAAGAAGGTCCTTTCAGCAAACCCAGTGGTAGGTGCTGCTAGGCATGGGCAACACACTCCTGACACTGGGACTGATCTGCTGACAATGCCCTGAGTCACATACAAAGCTCAAGCTCTGAGCCAAAGCCCTTGAAAAACAAAGTCTCCAAAAATCACGAGCCTGACATCACCCACCTCTCGTTTAGAAATGTCCATCAGGACAGCAAAGCTGGTTATATGGTTGCACTGGCAAGCGATATGGCTGTGGTTTCTGGAAAACAGCTCACACCCTCGGGAGGACCAGGCACCTGTCCCACCAATCCTGTGGGGAAAAAAGGCATTTCTGAGCACCAGCCTCCAATCTCCCCTCACCTTCCGCTGCCCTCTGGGGCAGCTTGTGCTGCACAACCAGAGGAGTGCAAGTACCAGGGCAGAATTATCTATAGCTGTCACCTGCCTGAAAGAGCATCATCAAACTAAAAAGGCCTTCAGTTGAAGTAGTTTCTGATAAGACAGCTGGCCAGATTTTGTCGGTTTATAACAGTCTGTTTTGAGTTTAAAAAAAAAAAAAATTAAAAATGTGCTTTTGGGTCAGAGACCACACAACCAATATGGGAAAGAGATTGCACCGAACAAAATGTCTGTAACCAAGGTAAATAATACCTTGTTTAAAATAATTAAATAAATAAATGTGTCCCATAGAGGGACACAAGTTTTTGAGTCATGTGAATATGTTTCAGCAATAGTATGATATACAGTTATATCTGTATAACTGTATATCAAATATATGATATACAGTTCCTCTGAAAAGTACACAAGAATATGTTAAAACCATCTCTAATAAATAATATTTTATACCAGGAGATCTCTTATATTAACAATGCGGAGAAACTGCTGCCTTAAAATTCTTCCCTGTGCAATTATGGTTAACTCCAGTGACTTCAGAAATTATTTTATATCAATATTAATTATTCTATTCTGAAGTTACCGAGTAATAAAAATAGTCTTGCAGTTACTGAAAGATTTTTCAATTAGATATGACCTCTTTTTCATTCAGCAATAAAACATTTGTTAAATTTTAATATCACTTCCTCTCAAAAAGTACTCTCTTTCTAAAAGCTCTTTCATTATTACATGCCACGTAAGAGCTGCTTTTCAATTGTGGCTGTAGGAAGACGTAACACAGATAACAATGCCACTGAAGTTGCCAGCAAATAGCTAACAGATGAATCACTTTAGAGCTAATGAGTTTTTCAAGCTCAAACAATGTTTAAAAATTTATGAAAAAGGACTTGCCATTCCCTCACAATCAGCAGATTGACAGAGTGCATACAAGCAAAAACACTACTTCACATGTGGGCAAATGAAGAGTTTATTACTGTGATGATAAGAGATTTCTGTTGCATATTTGATCCTTTAAACGAGATAATCTCCTGAAGCCTTTAACTAGGAGGCACACATTCCCTAAGTTAGTTTGCTGTTTTATTTCCAGCATAGGATATTGCCTTTTAAAGGATTTTTCCATGGTTTACTAGAATTTTTGGGTTTTTAGGAAACAAGTAACAGCTACTCCCTTTCCCCTGGGCAGACCATGTCATCCTCTCACTGTGTACCTGGGTTTGTAGCTGGAAATTGCAACATATATGTAATAGTTATAATATTGTGAAAGCATAATATGAATGTGGTTACCTCTCTAAACATTTTCTTTTGTTTTATCCCCACTCTTGAAATATTTCCAACAGGATAGTGCTGTTTCCACAATGCCATAAAACCAATGAAACATCAGCATATACAGTTCCAGCTCATATAATTTTTCTCATTTTCAAGAAAAAGATGTCTTTATCTTGAACTTTACTGAATACAAATGACCTAAATGAACAATTTTCAGAACATTTCATCTTTTTCTTAACACCTCCCTCCTAGAGAGTCAAATACTCTCTCCTTATATTCTGCTTCTATATTATAATTGCTTTCCATAAACTGAAAAGGTCTAAATGTCCCAAAAAAGGTATTTCCACTCCCTCCAATTTTTCACTAAAACAAATGAAAGCAAATCCACAATAGCTGGTGAAATGAAAGTTAAGTTTCTTACCAGTGCAGCTGCCTTTGCATTGACTTTTGAGTCAAAAATTTGTGATTCAGAAATTCATTATGTTTACTCCCAATTTTATGTGAAAAACCTCAGTCCTCATTTCTACCAAAATGAAGGTTTGGTTTTGTAATTTTTTGCACTGGCCCTGGCTGAGGCACCAAGGGTAGGTGCCTGTTTGCTATCTACTCTGTCCATAGTCACTGGAGTGTAACAGGAGAAGATTCAGCCCGTGGAAGAGCTGAATCATCTCCTGAAAATCCTGACTTAAAGACCTCAGACAAGCCATGAATTCAGACACTGGAGTTGGACTCTAGACATACATCCGTGGGCAAATAGCATGGACAAATACAAGGAAATCGTGGGATTTATTGCTTCTGGGTGAAAATGAACCCTGCAGAAAGACATGACAGCACTGTGTTTCTTAGAAACCACATGGTTAATCCTTTGTTTGAGGAGTTATGATAATTATTTTCATTTTTCTCAGGTTGGTGGGAAATGACTACATGGCTCTATTCCACCAAAAATCAGTTGTCAGTTGAACAGACAGACCAAGACAGGGTTTCCTCCAGAATTATCTTCCCAGGATAAGGGCAGGAGTTTTCTGCTACTCAGACGGTGTCACTCACAGCCCTAAAGCAAGCAGGAGACATACGTGATGGAGTGATTCCAGAAGACACAGACAGGCTTTGTTCTCTCCTCTGTTTCCAGCATGGCATACTCCACTATGACAGGCTTTTCCACCAGGTTGGGAGGAAACTCCCCATCACTGTGAATGGCTGTGCTCACTACAGGTGTGTTGATGATAGGGCGATTTGGCAATCTGCACAAGGAGAAAAATTGCACGGTGATCTACACATCAAAATGCAAAGCTACATTCTGCAAATAGAAGATCTCCAATTGCTTCTGCTCAGAAAGTGAGGCAGGTGTACCAACAGCCTTCCATACAGATGTGTTCCCAAAACTGCTGACACTTCTGGTATAGTTATTCTCCCATAGTGTGCCAGAGGAGGACATGAGGCAGTACTGCAGTGAGAACAGCAGCACTGATGACTTTTGGCCAATATAAAAGCAGCTCTGTTTCTCCCACGCAACCAGAGAGCAGAAAAAGGGATCTGAACAATTCATAAACAGGTCTGAAGTTTACCTCAAGCTCCTCCTGTCAGGATCATAGTTTTCAGGCAGGAGGAGTCCCAGGGATCGGTATATAATGACCATGGCAACAGTATGATGTGTCTCAATGTCTGGGTGTCGCTTCTTCCTCTTTGCAAAAGCACTCTCAGAGCTGAACACATCGCTGTTCAGCTTAGAGGGTATTTTCTGATTTGAAGGTTTCATTGTGGGCACTGCTATGGAACCAACACAAATAATAAATTCTTTGCACACAGCTTCAGAGCTACCATTTAAACTGGTAATTTTGCCTTGCCAGGATACAATAATAGAGTTCTTACAACTCCAGGCTTAGAGCACTCAGCATGCTTCTAATGTTATACTTGATATTTTTAATAAAATTTCAGCACAATTCATAGTTATATAACTGATAATCAAATAACCATTGAACAGTGACAAGCCATTTAGTTTAGCTATAAAATAAGAAATTTCTAAGCTAAAAGGTCCATAAGTATGTAAGTACCCCATGCATAACTTAAGGAGAACATTAAAACATTATGCATGCTGTTAAATTGCATGTACATTTATATATGGCAAAACTAGTAATAATGAATCCACCAACTACTCACATGAGAGTTCTCCCTGCTAATTCTGTCATTTAATGAGCTTTCTGTTTTGGAAGATTCCCTTAAAATTCCCATTCCCTTTTGTCTTACAGAAAAGATACAAATCATAGAAGCAGATACTTTGTTTCTAAGCAAAAAGTCATAAAGCTGTACCAGCTTATTATGTATTATTTTCAGAAGAGTTACTATTTCCCCATTCAGAAGACATTCAACAATGGTACATCTATTGAACTTTGAGCTACCCTCTCTCCCTTTGCCCAAAAACCTTGTGGTGCTTTGCAGCAATCTTGGGATACTTCAGAGACACTGGGAAGCAGGTACTCCACCATGTATTCTCCCTTATCACCCAGCTCAAGACTTTTTCATTGCTGCCTAGTTCTGATAACACCTCTCTGTGCTCCCACATTTGGATTCTCACACCACCTCCCTCCATCTCTGCAGGGGCTGGAGGAAAGCAGCTGTGGGACTGCAGGTGCTGGGCAGCCATCCCATCCTATCCTGGTGGGAACAGAGGCAGAGCATTTCTCCTGCTTTGACAGGGCTTTGAGGGGCTGCAGGCGAGACCTGACAGACAGGTACAGCCAGTCCCACAGCCCCCCATGCCTCCATCACTGCCGGCAGGCAAAATGCCTCAGAAGTATGCACAGCTGTTCCATCCCTAAATAATGCTCACTTGTGCAGACAATCGCCCTGCTCTCACCCTAGTACCACTCTGCTCCCTGAGGATCCACCACGCTCCCTGGGAGCTGGCCATTAATTATTCACCAAACAGCAGCAGAAGGGTTTTACCTTTCCTTTCTGAAGGTCTGAATAAAGTATCAGGGAAGACAACAGATGACTCCAGATCTTTTGGGTAATCTTCTTTAATCTCATGAAATCGTGGTATTCTAGCTCCCGTGAAATTAGTCTTGTCAAAGATGTCAACAGCAATAACTGGGGGGGATAAAAGTTTCCCATCACCACAGTGAAACATTACTGAAAGGTTAAAATGACTGCACAATACAGATAAAAAATTTAAACCCCAAAATAGAAAGTAAAACTTAATTTTTTTCTTTTAACACCTTATATAATAACTAAAAGTTTATGTGTCAGCATTATGTTACATTTATCAAATTATACATTTATTGTACATATTATTGTGGAAAGGAATTCACAAGACACTATCTCATACTATGAAAACATGCTAGAAACTTTGGAAATAAAGAATCATAAAATCCTTTAGGTTGCAAAAGATCTCCAAGATCAAGTCAAACTGTTAACTCAGCACCACCAAGTCCAGCACTAAACCACGGCCCCAAGGGCCACATCTACATGTCTTAAATACCTCCAGGGATGGTGACTTCCCTGGGCCACCTGTTTCAATGCCTGGGAACTGTTTCAGTGAAGAAACTTTTGCTAACACCCATCTCGAGGTGGATCACTTTGCTGGTACTTCTCCAGCAGCAGCTGACTGAGGTTTCACAGAGGTTCTCCCTGGCTGCTGCTCAGTGAATGCTCCTGCTTCACAGAGTTTCCCCATGTGCTGCTGGCCTGCGCCAGTGTTTGCTGCATGTTCCAATTTTAGACGCTTTTTAATGGGAAGACTAAATCTACTGCTTCAAAAACATAGTTCTACATCTGTTGGATTGTGAAGTCAGCTGACCGAAGAAAATAACAAGCATTTTATCTGGGACTACTCCTTAGTCCTCTACTGGCAGTTCCTCCCAAGCTTACCTCATCATCTCTGCCTGTTTAACTGCCCCAATACTTAAAAGCAGTTGAGTTGGCTTTAACTTTCTCATTTAAGACAAGTCACTGAATGCCAATTTACACATCCTGGGGGTAGCCCTACACCAAAAGGTGTGATCCTCTGCAAATTTCTGTATGAAGAAATACCCACGTTAAGACCCACAAATTCCCATTCCTTTCCTAGTTTCTAACTCCCAGATGAGCCATTAGGAAACTCTATTAACACCATGTTCACCTGGAAAAACTGTTCAAAAGAAAACAGATTTCTTTCAGGCCAGAGTTGCCTCATCCCTCTCAAGCTCACACCTCTTTACACAGGAAGAACTAGTTGAAAAAAAATCATGATTTACAACCTGCAAGAAATTCTGGGGTTTGTTTTCCTCTCAGTTCAGTTGGGTTAAAATCCTAAGCACATTTTTTTCTGAGTATGAAGATAAAAATATTTTGATTCTCATAGTCCTGAATCATAAGAAAGTATCTCAGTTTTGGTTTATTAAAGAAAAATCAAAGTGTTTCAGTTTGGCATAGTTCAACAATAATTATGCCCCATTGATGCTACAGGATGCTACAGCCTTTGTAACTTGACTGCCTCATGCCTTTGATTTTCTGCCCCTGTGATTGTGAACATAAAGCATTCTTGGGACAAGGTTTGTAGCCAATTAAAATTCTTACTATAACAGCAGGTGTAGTTGGGAAAATAAGACCAACTTTTGGCACATAAGCCTTCTTCATATCTGAAATAAAAGCAACAGCTTGAAAAGCTAAACACAAGTTCAGGCTTATATAGTCTAGAGCACCTCTGAAAGAAAAACCAAATAGCAATGCTGCTTGTGAGGGACTTCTGAAGGTCAGCTGGCTCCATGTCACCTTACACCCAGGGCAGGACTATCACCAACACCCAGTGCAGGACTATCACCAACACCTCCTCAGCTCAGACTGTTTATAGCTGGGAAAAAATGAATTAGAGAGAAGAGCAGGGGAGAAAATGGGGAAATAAGCTGACCAGGCTGTGGTTGCTGTGCTTCACGTGCATATGCACTGCAGAGATGTCTATGAAATACATCACAGTCCAAAGGGCAGGAGCTGCTACTTGTTTGTCAGAGGAGAAATTTCCTATGATAGGTGATCAAGGTGTCTTGGTATGCCTGATGTTTCCTTCTCAATTTACACTCATTCTGGATATTTTGGATCCCATGGATTTTGTTCTGATTATGGGTTTTGCAAGACTGGGATGGCATTTGAAGGACTGGTGATTCTGTGAAAATACCTTTCAGTACAAGAATCTCTACAGATGATGGTTTTCTGGATAGGTTCCAAGTTAGGAAAGCATGTGAAAATCAGAGGTATAATCACAGAATCAGCTAGGTTAGAAAAGACCTATAAGATCATTGAGTCCAACCTTAGATAGATCATTACCCTGTCAACTAGACCACAGCACTAAATGCCACATCCAGTTGCTTCTTGAACATCTCCAGGGCTGGGAATTGCACCTCCTCCCTGGGCAGTCCATACCTAGGCAAGTAAGATTAATAATATGCAACAAAGTCAATAGTAGGGTTACTTTTTTTTGTACTGCAATAATTCTTCAGGTGGTGTTGGTGTGACTCCTCCAAAAATGAGATCTACTACATATAGTAGATATCTTCAACTATATTAGTTGGTCTCAAAAGGTATTACCTTTGTTTACAAACTTAGTCCTTCCTACTATCTCTACACTGCCATGACTGCAACAAAAAGTCACGTGGAGCAGTGGCATGGTCCAGAGGAAAAACAGATCAGACATCTCCCAGGAGGCCCCCATGACAACAGAAAGATACGGATCAAGGCATGATGGATTTGAAACTAAGGCAATGATTTTTCTCAGTAGGTACTATTAAAACAAATAACTAGCACCTCTGTCCAGCACATTTTTAAGACTCAGAAAAGAGCAGTTTTCACAGATACTCACTCATGTTAGTGGCAACAATGACAAAAGGTCTCATGTAGGTTTTTTTCATGTTCTGGGCCACATTGTTGAAATATTCCTCATAGTGCCTGAGCAGGTGAGCGGTGCCACCCTCTGTTCGCTGAATTTGCTCCCAGTGCTCCTTGTTGCCAGGGTCCAGCAGAGCACTACCCACTTTGATAATATTCTGAGAAATAAAGTACAAGCCTAAATTATGAAGCAAACACAGAGCTGGGTTTCAAGTGAGAAGTATTGAAAACTATTTGCCTGACTGCCTTAGGTAAGTGTATAATGGAATATTTAATGCAGGCATGTTCTACTGCAGCCATATAAAATATGCACACCAGTTACTCACCCAGAGGTTTTTTGGTCATGTAAAGCAAATCCCTCCAAACTTTTTACAAGTAAAGTAAGCCAAAATTGGAGGCTGTAAGAGAACTGCCTACTTTCTTCCTTCCTAATGACAAGAAATTGAGCAAGAAAATGCAGGAGGAAAACCTATCCATGTTTTCCTTGTTTCTGAGAGATCAGACACATGAAAAGCACAGCTCTTAGCAGCTACACTGAAGAACTTCCCCAGATAAATCAAAATAATGGGTTTTTATTGAAAAACAAAGAAAGCCATGGATAGAAACATCACTTCCTCTTTTACTTTAATTTTTTCTTTTCCTTTGTTTCCTAGATAATGAAGACAGCTTATACAGTGAAGAATGCTAAGAATGAATATTAACTTGCATAGACAAACTTGAAAATACATAAGAAAACTTAAATCATGCCATTGTCTCCCCATTTTTATGTTGCTTACAAGTGGTATTAAAAAGGCATTTTTTTCCTGAGGACCTGACTCTTCTGCCCTTTCTTAGAAAAATATGCAAAGGGACCCTCAGGGTGAATGGAAGGAGATTGACCCCAAAAGAGTGTGCTAAAGGGCTTAAATAAGAAGGATGCTAAGAAGTTTTTAATCTTGGTGTACATATAAACCATGTTGTTGTAACAAAACCTGATTCCTAACTAAGGTAAAATTGGCGTAAATGGCAGTAGGAATTAATCACCACAAGCTCTAAAATAGCCAAGACAAATATTTAGGCTTCATTTAGAAGGAGCTATCTGTATCCTGTCTGTACTGTTTGAGGCTGCAAGCACATATCTGAGCTAAAAGAGACTCCCAATATGACCACCTTTACCTAGGGTGAGAAGCACAACATGGATCCCAGGAATGCAGGATACACATACTGTACTTGGTACCAGGCCTCCTCTGTGTTTGTGAACATTATTTATGGTTTTTTATTATCTATTTTTCAGGCTTCTAGGTGGATTATAAAAAATAAAATTCCTTCTCCCCTTATGGTTCCTCAGCTGAGGATGTTGCCTCCTTTTATTCATGAGCTGTACTCATTAGTTTTCAAATTCCTGACCTATCCTAAAATATTTAGGGAGTTCTTGAAAACATCATCTGTATGAATTGCAGTGCCAAGTGCAGAGAATAATAAATTAAAGCATATGTTTCCAAACCAATTTTTTTTTCTTATTGTTCATATTTCTACTTAACAAAGCATACTAGAAATTAAGTTCCTTTTTGAGATCTGAATGGTCTGCTTCACAGCCCACAGGAAAGAAAAAACCGAATCTCTTAAAATTTAGTGCATCTAAAACATAAAACGTTTCAGAAGTTCTCCACTCTCTGCTGATTATGCAGCCCAAGACACTAAGGAATTTTCCCAGCTGCATTTCTTCCTGCTCCTAACTCTCCAGTGACATCCTCTCCTGGTGCAGCTTGGCTTTGCACAGGCTCTCCAATTTCACCCCAGGTCTGCCTGATCTGTCTGATCATCCTGGAATACTGTGAGCAGTGACTTGGGTGTAGCACACCTTCTCAGGGAGCCAAACAGATCTTTGGCCAGCACAGACGCCAGTCCTGACCCATGGAGGGTCATTCCACACGCTGGTGCCCAAACTCTGGGCTCTGCTAGCACAGATCCAAACAGATGTTTTAGCTTGGACTCTGTGTTGTGCCATGGCCAGGATCTTGGAAACAGTATGGGCAAGAGTGGAGAACAGTACCCCCCGTAAACATGGGACTGAGGAAAGCTCTACAAGGCTGACATGGGTCATCCAGCCTTCACATTATCAGACCACAGAATACTCCCAACTGCCTTAAATTTCACATTTTTCTACAACTACATATTTTACCGGACAGGGAGGATGCTACAGCTTGTTCTCCAGTCCTGGTCAGGTCTTTGGTAATAACTGTGACTTTCATGAATGCTCTGAGTAGCAGAAGCTCCCTGGCTTTAATGCAATCACATTGCCTTAAAATACCAATGATATGGAATGTCTTTCAATGTACCAACTCATGACTGAATTAGAGGAAACCTTCAGAGTCAGTAACTGGCTTGGACTTAATTCACTGCACCTTTAAATGAGCATGATCACATTAGGCATGTTTTACAACAAAAATAAATATAGTACACAAAACTATTTTAGCCAGGAAAAACACATTAATGTGACGATTTCTTTTCATATGGGGAATATTGCTTTTGGCTGTTACTATGATGATAGTTTTTAGAAAAGCACATTCTATTACATTTGTGTTACACATACACATGCATGCATAGACACATGCATAACCAACTTTCCATTCTAATCTGAGAAGAAAGGCTTATTTGTGGAACAGATTAGGCCATTACACAATATTAGCTTCACCCTGGTCAAAGACAAATTTAATTACACACTGCCACCTAATTTTTAAGGGAAACTGTAAGGGCTCAACACAGTATACAGTATTTTTCTTACCTCATTGAATTCCACATCCCTTGTGGCTGCCAAGTCAAACCCTTGCTGCTGGCTCTCATACTGGAGGACCCGGATCATGATCTGGTAAGCTGTCCTCACGTCGTTGCCATACAAGCTGTGTGTATATTTGGTGGCATTCTGCAGCGCTCTCACAATCCGTATGGTTTTATCTCCATCCAGCCTGGTCTCATTGTGGTGTAACTTCTCATTCTGAATCAGATAAAAAGGAAGAAAAAAATCTAATTATATATATATATATATATATATATATATATATATATATATATATATATATTCATTATACTTACAAAGATAATCACAATTTAGGGATTTTTGGCACACAGAAATTGTTTGATCAAAATGTTGTTTGTCTTGAGAAAGAGTTGGCAACAAAACTCAATGGCAGATGTAACTGAGAGCCAGAAAAGCACCAGGGTCCCAATGGAAAATGAAGCTGTTCAAGGATGCAGTCAAAAGACTGAGTGCAGGGATATCAAACTGGAGTCCAAACTGGTCATTATTTACAAAATAAAGGGAAAACTGAGAAAACCCAGCTTACCATGATTTTTAGATCCACAAAAGTGTTGGTGGTGCAGTTGAAAAGCTCAGGAGGCAGCCAGCCCTTCTCAATGTTACAATGGCGAACGGCGTTTCCTGAAGGAAAAAAAGCATCAATGGCAAACAATGCTCTGAATTGTGCAAGGTAAATATTCATGGATTTCCCTATCCTAGGCTTCAGATTTTTTTAAGTTGCTAAAAGCTACACATGTATTTCAATTTCCAAACAGGGAATTCCTGCGAGAGAAAAGTTAAGGACTACTAATCTTCAGGAATTGCTTTCGCCAGGCTTTGGAGAAAAGTCAGGCAAACTCCAAGCTCTGCCCAACTGCTCTCAGCTCACTGCCAGATTGTTCTCAAATTAATTCATTCATTTCTTTATACCAAAAAAGAGAAGGACTCTGTACTTCCTAAGTACTCCTGAAAACCAACCCCTGCTGAGATTTCTGTGCAATAGTCTATATAGGGAGACCTCCTGAACAAATGCTGCATTAACACCAACACATGCCCACACATCTGCATGTGCTAAACACTTCAACCAACATGAATAATTGCCTTTTTACCACTTGTAAATGGACCATGAGCAGCTTACTGTTTAATTTAGCCTATTATATTTTGTACTATTTGTCAAATAATTTAAAAATGCAATTCTTGGCTGAGGATCCTTCACCATGAATTGCACGTAATCTAATTTAAAATTGACATTTGTGCTAGTTAATTTGCACATAACATACTGCATATGTCTAAGCCATTTAATTACCAATATCTAAATAAGAACTGTAATTAATTTTACTGTATCTAATTATATTATTTCTCTTCCATTATTAGGTGAATACAATTAAGCCTCAGGTTCTTAGTCTGAATATTCATTATTACAAGGCTTGCTTCTTTGAACAATTTGTAAAATTTACTTAGAACATGCAATTACTATAAGCAACATTGCCTAGAAGAGATGTTTGGGTGAACCACTTCAAGAACAGTGCAGAAAACTCATTTTAATTCAGCTTTATACTGCCTAATCATGAAAATATTCTTCACCTAAAAAAAAAATAAATTCTATCTCAAAAAATCTTTAGAACAGGAGCTAGGTTGACCACAAATCTTCTGCATACCTATAAGCAGTGGCCTCCCTCTAGAAATACTTGGGGCAGTCACATAACTACTTATAACTCCCTGAGCCTAAGGAGCACTCACAGCAGAGAGTTACCAGGTCCAGAACCAAGACAGAGTTTTCATTTCCCTCAGAACAGGCTTTGGAAAAGATTGGGAACTCTATTTTCAAAAATCTGATACATGTTTTCAGAGACATATATGAAAAAGCAGACTGTCATTTGCCTGTTGCACAAAACAATATAGCTCATCTGCTTCATAAAAGGTGTTTCAGCTGTTTTGCTTATGGAAAAGATATTGTGTGGAAAAATGTGAGTTTTGTTGCAACTCTTAACTTCAGTACGCTGCAACCCTAGTAAAGCAGTCATCAGGAATATGATTCTCCTAATTTTATTTGTGCCCAGAGGAACTGTAGGGTTAAAGAACACTTATAAGTCACTAGAAACTGAAAGTTACATGTGTAAGAATTGCTTGATAAATAGAAAATAGGGCTCTGCTTTTCTAAAAATAGAGAATTTCTGTGCTTTTTACATGTTTATTTGCTGTACTGCTGCATTTATTTATTGCTAGTATTCCAAATACATTTTAACAGCTCTTTGATTTCAGCTAGCTATACTTTTCTGCTCATGATATATAAGCTAAGCTGCAGTCTCCAGACCCAATGAATTAATGCTATTCCCTATGTGCACATTTTTTTTTTTTTTTTTTTTTAAGAGGCATGCAGATAAAGTAGGTAATTATTTACCCAGGGAACTTACCCACTGAGCCCTTAGGACAAGGCACAGCAGCTGGCTGGCCAAACTTGGTCTGTGGCCACCAAATACCAGCCTCGAAAGCTTTGGGACACCCATTATAAATTACTGAAAGCAGAAAAAGAAATGATGCAATTTTTCTGACAAGATAAAAATCACAACAGTGAGACATTTCAACCTGCCTGAAGGACCTTCCTGTAATTCCAAAGCCCTGTCAGGATACCTGTCCTCTGCAGTGCCTTCCAAGCTGTAACCCATCAGTTGCTCCTTATCCAACAGATTGGACAGACAGGTACAGGCAGAGGAGAGCTCAGGATGATTATGGGGCTCTGGATTTTGGCTCTGCCTATCTCTGCTTGCTCCTTTATTGTGGGAAAACATTTCTTCATTTTGCCCACACACTGCTGTTGCAGCAGCTTTGTGCTGATCACAGGAGGACAGTGGGTGGGTGGGTGGGTGAGAGGAAAGGCAGGATGGGCAAGGTGGGGAAGGAAGGCAGAGTGCACGAGGTGCACGGCATGGTGCCTCTGTGGGCAAAAGGCATGAGGGCTCTCACGGGCCTCTTCAGCTGCAGCTCAGCAAAACAACACTGCACTGGCAGATGAACTCAGGTTTAAAGAAAAGCTGCTGCTAGTCTTTTGCTTCCCCTACTCCACATCAGCTGGCTATATTTCCATGTGAGAAAAATTAAACAGGTAAGAACTTTTATTACATTCCCTCAGCCCCCGTGGTCACACTGGCATGTATCTAGGAGGGGTGTAGGGAGGAGGGGTGTATGTTTAGGCTGCTGGAGCCCCCATTGCTCCCAGTGCTGGAGCCGTGCTGCTGGGCCCAGGAGTGTCCCCACAGTGTCCCCATCTGGGCACCGCCAGTGGCTCCGGTCCCACATGGCAGCGCAGCCAGGCAGCGTGGCCGGGCCGCATGGCAGGGCAGTATGGCTGGGCTGCATGGCAGGGCAGTATGGCTGGGCCGCACGGCCGGGCCAAGGTACCTTCGCAGCCCCTCACGGTGACCTCTGCAAAGGGGTTGTCGCAGCGGTTGCACTGGCGCCCTATGACGCCGGGCTTGCAAGGACACTGTCCCGTCTCCATGTCGCAGGCGCGCGTGTGGGAGCCAGATGGGAAGCAGTCGCAGGGGTAGCAGGTGTCACTGCTTTGGGGCCTGTAGTAATTGGCCTAGAAAAACCAAAATGATAAACATGAGGTGTTTGACTTCCATTTCTGAAACCTGCTCTAGCAGCATTACATCATAAAAGGGCTCATTTTGCAGAGCACAGATAAAAGTTACATTACTATTATCAGAGACCCAGGGTTTGCGTTGCCATTTGCAGTGGAGCCACAGGGCCCGCATTACTCCTCGGGGACTTGCTGCAAGTGCCCACCAAATATATTCTTGGAGGATTTACAGTTTTCTCAGCTTTGCAATTCTGCTCTTGTATGGCATGAATGAGCCACTAAGGAAACTTCCTGCACTGTGCATTTGTGTTTCACGTAGAGGGTGGAGAGCACGCAATGATCCCATATTCAAATTGCCTCTGTACATGCATTTGATCTGAGGCGTTAGGATTGCACAAGAGCACGGAGCTGGAACCCCACTGACTCCATTTTGTGCAACAGTTGCTGTGTGTCCTGCTGGCATTTCGGAAAGGAGCAGGGGGCCAGATTCACAGCCGCCAGTCTGCACAAGCCCAGCTCCTCTGATGTCATTCAAGCCAGTTTAAAACCTATTGTGAGAAGTCCTTTGTAAAACCTTCATGATGAGGTGCCTCCCCTCCCATGTCCCCCATCTGTCCCTGCCTGTCCAGAGATGAGGAAAGCATTTAGCCCTGCAGCTCTCTCCAGCTGCCAGGCCTTTTGCTGGCCATAGCACAGGGGAGAGCTTCAGCCAGCTGGCCCGAGCTGTTTCATGGCTATTACTCACTTGTGATGCACAAAACCCCACTGACACTCCTCTGCATCCCAGCCTGATCTCCCCTGATAAACCAGGCTGCACTTCAGAGATCAGAGCCAGGCTTTCATCCTCTCGGCTCGCTTTTCCAAACACAAATAAGATAAGAGCTGTACAGCATGATTTGGAGAAGGGTGGTGCCAGCAAAATGTTTTGGGTAATGATTAACTCCACTGTGCACATACATATATATGTGATACAAAGCACAACTGTGTATACTTTGTATCAGATACCCACTTGTAATTATTAGTGGTACAGTTTCTTTTTAAACTAAAGAAATTTTGACTTAAGAATGGTTTGTTTTGCTTACCTTGCAGGTGCATTCTCCATTGGTCTTATTGCAATCAGAATCAAAGCCTTTACTAGTCTCACAATTACATGGGCCACAGATGGGATTTCCCCACCAACCTCTGGGACAAGGTAGGTCAATCCTATTAAAGAAAATCAAATTGAAAGAAAGTTAAGTTCCCTCTTAAAAAGTGTGGGGAAAAAAAACTTTGGGCCAAATCTGCACTCAAGTGCATCATCTTACAGACAGTAATGTATCTCAAGCAACAATCAATACATATATAAATATAAATACAGTATAATATGGGAAAATTTAGAATATCAATGCCATGAAAACCTAGAGGGAAGATTTTTCCAAGTATTTTCAAGTGCAGGTGGCTCTGAGCCTGTGCCCTGGTTTATCTACCACCACAAACTGCCTTGGGGTACAGCTCCCCAACACTTTATATCCCACTCCCCATCCCCATCCTGCCCCAGCCCACAGGACACCAGTTCAGGTGCAAAGCTGTCTGCAAGCTCATCCTATAAAGAAAAGCCACTACTTTCAGCCAACCTGGCTTTCTCAGACTGTTCACTACAATGTCTGAAAAGCCCTGGTCTGCCTCAGGAGAGACAGAAGACACATGGCTGGGGACATGGAAGAGGGGAGGGTGGCAGCTTTAATCTGAACTGTGGATCAAAGACTATGACTCAGACTGAGTGCAGCAGCACTGGAAGCTAAGCAGCAAGCCAAAGGCCACCCCTGCTGAAGGAAAACCCCCATTCTCACTGGGACTATTTCATCTGGGTGAGCCTCTGAGCTGGTTATCCCACAGATGCCCCAACAGTAGTTCTGGCAAGGAGAGCTCTGATTCTCTGATAGCTGGGAGCCTTTGTCAAGCAATAGCCCGAAGGACAAGGGCTCTGGAAATGCACAAGGTATCCCCTCCCTGCTGCTCATTTTTAGGAAAGAAAAGCTATTTTTGTCTGTTTTGAAGACCAATACCAATTTTATTTATGGTAATTGGTAGGTTTGTACTTCTGTGCTTTAGAATATGAAAACCACAATGTTGCACTTGACACATGTCAGCAGATAATGACAAGGGACAATGTCTCTCTGTCGCTAATCCAGAGGAATGAAAGACAAATCTGACAACAGCATGGCCAACATTTGCAAGCTCATACTACAAAAGGCAGAGGAAGAAGCTTGCAGTTTTCAAAGGGAAGGAAACATCACATGAGCCATTCCTAAACGGGCAGACAAATGCACTTCATTTGCACATCATGAATGGCCCATATTACAGTAAATCAAAGTGCCGCCTCTGGGATAAGGCCGGTTGCTGAATGCTTATCAGAGACCAGGAAGCTGCTGACGAGAGAATCAGCACGTTTCTCCCACAAAGCAACAGACACAGGCCCCAGACTGTCCAGAAGAGATGGCTCTTTGCCAGCCCAGGGACTGGACCTACACTGCAAAGAGACCTTATCTTGCTAGAGGCCACCAAACTGGTGCATCACTCTGTGTGCTGGGGAAGATGGAGGAGAGATGCAGAGCAAACTCAGGCCAAGCCCACCACAAAGCACAGGTGAGATGCAGTGCTGTGCAACACAGCAGAACTGGTTGAGCCCCTGAGCAGCTGATGAAGCCAAGTGGCTCTTGAATAACATGTCTAGTTTCTGGGAAGAGTTCAGGAATGCCAAAAGGCAACAGAGCCTAAAATACCACTCAAATTGTAACAGGAAAGTTTATTGGAGCAGAACAGTAAGTGGGAGGACTGCTGCCCTAGGTGAAGAGCTTCCTGGCAGGATCAAGAAACCAAGAACAAAATAATTCTCTTACTTGCTTTCGCAGTACTGTCCATAGTAGCTTTGTCCACACTCACAGGTGTAGCCGTGGGATGAGCTAGGTTTGTGCACGCATGTGGAGACATGCTCACATGGGTTCAAGTTGCATACATCAACACAGTCTCTCCCAAAGTACCCTGGGGAGACAAGGTAAGAAAATTACAACAACCATTGTAATTTATGATTTGCATGTCTCCAAAAGACTGTCTGTCTTAAGCTTACACACTAATAACACATCTTTGATAATCAGTAGATTCCCCCTGAGATACCATCAGAAATGAAGCACTCTTTACCCTCTCAAACAAAATTATACTAAGCTATTCTTTTTGACAGTCTGTTACCATGCTTGAGGCACCCTTGTGCCTTTGGTTCCCAGTTTTATATTTGGGGCATGTGCTACAAATAGTTTTGCGTTCTCTTGCTGCATGTATGGGAGGTGACTGTGCTGGGTGCTGACAGCATGTGCTGGCTACATGCTCCAAAACAGAGAAAACATTCAAAGTATCTTGACTAAGATGCAGAGTGACAGACAGAAATTCAACAGAATAAAAGGCTGAAAAAGAAAAAAAAACCCATTAAAAGAAAAGGGGAGGTGCACAGGTGACTTTTGGACCAGAGACTGTCTTTTTGTTTGGTGGATACATTGCCTGGATTCTTAGCCTAGGAGTGCATCTTCCAGGGAGCTACAGTAAGAGAGAGAAGGGTAATACTGACAGGAAGTGGAAGAATCAGAAGACGAACACTTTGCCAGCACGCTGCTGCTGCTGTGCTGCTTCTGATGGGCTCATGAAGGTGTGATCCAGCTCCTGTATGAGTGGCCAGCAGGTTACCTGGGTCACAGACACAGGAGTAGCTGTCCCAGTCGTCACTGCAGTAGCTGTGCTGGGGACACGGGTTGGAATCACAAGGGTTATCCACTTCACAGCCCTCCCTTACGTTGATCTTGATAGCCTGTTTCATGTTGAGTGTCGCTATGTTTGTAGATGTCTCTCCCATTCTTACTCCCTGGTGACAAAAGACAATTATTTTAAAATTAGAGTCTCCTTTCAGAGTACAGTATTATGTGTTTCACTATTTTCATCAGTCAATGAGGCTACATTTTAAAGAAATCACCTGATGAGCCAAACCAAGATTTTTTTTCAAATGTTCTTTCCCTATGTGATAAGATTTGTACCTGGCAAAGTGGGCAGACTTTAATATCTTGATTCTTAGATAATTTCTATGGAGGAAACAGAAATGTTTGAGGGTGGATGAAAACGAAACCTTCCACATTTTCACCTGGGCATTTTCTCATGAGCTCAAAATTTTTTGCTACACTTTTAATTTCATACCTGCATACATCCATAAAATCCCTGCTGAACAGAGACTTGGTCACCAGAGACACCTCCCACAATGATGCTTTTCATTTTCAGTCCAGGTAGTTGATTTCCAATCTGCACAGTGCTCTGTGAGGAAAACAACAGCTGATAAGAAGCACTATCATCCTCTGTGACTCAGACAGAGTTGTGATGGAGTCAAGCAGTAGCTGATAGATTACATAAAAAAAACCAAAGCAGCGAGGAGCCAGACATTGGAATGTGTCTTTTTATGACTTCTTTGTAATATATATTATCATAAAGCTAATAAATTAATATCATTGATTAGGCATGAATTACTGTAGAACATGTCTCACAGTGTAAGCACTTGTCCACAGTCCTTTATCCTAGTTTCTCCTAAAAGCATTTGCACAGTGCTCAGTGGTGATGTTTTGATGCTGCCTTACCTGGTACATCCCATAGTCCAAGGACATGACAGCAAGATACTTGAGATCTTTACCATCTTTTGCACTCTTCAGCTCTACTAATAAATGATGCCATTCCCCGTCACTGACCCGTGACTGGCTCATCTTCAAACTAGCAACCTGGCTCAGGCCACTGTACACTTCCAACTGCACGTAGTTGTTCAGTATCTGTTGGGGGAAAAAGAAAAAAACAACTATGTCTTTTTTTGCTACATATTTGTACTTAATGCAGAAGGAGGTGGAGGGCAAGATAATATATCCTAAGAAAACCCAAAAGGAAAAAAAGCCTAAAGAGTAAAGATGAGAATGCTTGCAAGAACTCCTTGTATAATTTTGGACATTCAGACTCCAACTTCCCTTATGGGCAAAAATTCCCCAAAGGAATAGATTAATTTTTTACCTCTATATTAATGCCCACTACTACCTCTGACTAGAAAAATAATGAATATTATTTTTATAATGATATTTTGATCATTCACTTTTTGATCTTTGTAAAAGGCTCAAGTAATGATATGTTTTTATTGACATGCATTTTGCTAGGTGGATGAAGCTGTGTAATTCACCTGGACATATCCACTGCTGGGGGAGTATTTATTCTTTTCTAGCAAAGGCAGCCACGCTTTACCTGAATGTTGATCTTGGATGCAGCCCCAGCATTGGCTTGCATTAACATGCCATTGACTTTCCGGGTTCTGAACATCAGCCCAATGTACCACGGCACAGAGATGGTGATGTCAAGGTCACTCCAAATGATAATGCTCTCACCACTGAAACGCTGAGGAGAAGGCATTGCTGTGAATCAAAGTACACAAGAGAAACAATTTTTACCCTTCAGGACAAATGTGAAGAGGAAAAATGATGCTAAGTCACAGTGATGACACAAGGGAGCTTGTCCCTATTCCACTGAGCTATATTCAATCTACCACAGATGAAGAGCTGGTTTAGGGGAGTTACTGTGAAACAGTTGATAATACTGCAAATTCACAACCTCCCCTGGTTGCAGGTAGGCATCTTGTCTTGGTGCTTGTACTCAAAAGCAGCGCCTCCACACTGCTATGGGATTACCCACATGAGAGCTGTTCCTAGAAAGGTAAGCTCAGGATCTCTGCTGATATAGTCCTGCTGGTGAGTGGGTGGACAGAGCAGGAAGTATGAGGCAACAGTTGGTTCAGATGTTTTCAACATAACCTTGATTACCTGCTTCTAATTAGCAGATTAAACACAGGAAAAGGCTGGGAGGCAACAGGAAATATGAATGAATTGTGGATACTCCAGGGCCAGATTATTCAGCTGCCTCAGCTACGCAGTCTTTTCAGAGGGAGAAAGTTTCTGTGGAATTGCCTAAATCACCTGCCTTAAATATCCTGAGGTGACAGCTGCAAAATTGCCCCCCCGCTCTAACCTTGCACAAGCACAGCTCCTCCAGGGTGACACCAACGACAGCCTTCAATAGAAAGCACTTTGCTGATGGAAAATAGAGGAACACCCATCTCCTTGGACTTCTAAAGTTGTTACCCTGGGTAACAGGAGCTACAGTCCCATAGATTAGTTGATCCCACTGATTAGAAGCACAAATTAAGCCATGAGAGATCTGTGCTATTTGCAACACCTCATATGACACCTCCACCATGTGTGGAACCTTGTAGGAGATCTACAGTCAGCCCCTTCCTGACATCCTTGCTTGTGGACATGTTGGTGAAGTTCGTGGCAGTTTTTTGCCAGTGGACACAGGCCTTAGAGACTGGGTACAACCACCACAGATTAGCACCCAGACTTTTATTTCATCATGTGCTGAGTCCATGACTGTCGCTTAACAGTCTTGCCCCTTCTGCTCCACACTACCATATCTGCTGACACTTTCTGGATTTTTTGTAGTAGATCATGTATATACAAATGCCTATGTGTTACTATATACTATGTGCATATGTGTAAGTCCTTAGAAAAAGGTTGAGAGATGACATCATGCCAGAAAATGGGGAAAAGTTAGTGTGAGGATTTTTTTGAGGAATAAAGCCAAACCCCAAATTCTCGTATGTCTGCCTTGCTGGTGTCTAAAAAGGGAAAGACTGGGGTGAGGAGTGCAGTGCAGGGGTTGGAGTAAAGTGCTAGCCCTTTAGCTCCCTATTTGTGAGAAATAAAAAGTCAGGGACTACTGGGCTACCACTAGTCAAGCCAGAGGTGGAACTTGACTTGCTCTTCCTTAAGATGTGGTTACCCAACCACCTCGCACCAGGCTAAGGGCAGGCAGTCCCAAGAGGCAGCCCTCCTGCCTCCTGCCTGTGCTCTCACCTTTGCAGTCATACCACAAATGCCAGAGAGGGCATATGGTGGAACCACTGCAGCATAGCCTGCTCTTGAAAACCAGATGGCAACTTTAAAAAAGGTTGTTATCAGATACAGATGTCTCAGGTTGCTTAAAAGTTGAATGCAGTACTTGAATTCTGGCTATTTGGGCCAGGGCACAATTCATCAGCTCACTGCACCACATCAATGTAAAAGTAGCCAGGACGTCAGTGTTCAGCAGGATTATTTTCTCTTGCTCCACCTGTGCAAAAGCCTTTGCCTTTCTCCTCTGCCCTGCTGACTTTCACAATAACCTCAGCTTCCAACTGTGCTGCTGGTTTTCTGGGCTGTTGCTGAGATTTTTGAGCCATCTGCCTCTGGAGTGCAGAGGCAGGATGTAAATTTGTGGGCTTCCCACCTGCTGAGGGCTGGGAATGCTGTGTGCCTTTGCTCCTGGGAGAACTGGACTGGCATGGCAATTAGCAACCCTCTTCCTTTTCTCACTGGTGGTGACTTTCTGTACTTGCAAATACCATTCCCTTCCCACACCTTCTCCCAGCCTCCCTCCCTTCCCTGGGGCCAGGGTGCACCTTTCCCTGCCAGTTAAAAAGAAATCCCCATTTGTCAGCTCCCTCTGACCTCCCTCTTCCCCCCAGCTCTTCCTCATGCCTGGGACCAGGAGTGTCCATGGAGGGGGTGGCACATCCACTGTCCTCAGACAGGACCTGACCTCCCCTGTCACCACAGAGGCCCACATGCTTCCCAGCACCCTCTGCCATGGGCGGTGCAGTGATACAAACTGATCCTGTGCTCAGGGTTTGCCACTTGAAGCACTGCCTGTGTATCTATGCTCACTCTAAAGAGAGTCCTGCACTCAACAGGCCAGCAGAAACACGGGAGGGCCATTCCCTGTGGAGACAGAGGGCCTGGGGAAACATGCTGCCAACATCCCACCGGATGTCACCTGCAGTGTGGGTGCTGGACATGTGGAAGATTATGTTTAGGTCCAGTCCAAGGCTAGTGCAATGACACTGGCCATCCAAGAGTGAGTCAGACACAACTGCCAGATCTTCTTCACAGAATTGCAACACCTAATAGTTTAAAAGAATTCAATTAGAATAAAGGTGAAACTAATTTTTCCTTAATTTTATCTCCCTTCTATATATCAGCAGATGGAGAGGGGAACTGCCAGAAGGTGAATTAACAGATTCTAGGAGGGTGATGAAGGTAAAACATCCCATCCTCACAAGTGTAGACCAGATCCCAGAGTTTTGAAGAGCAGGAAATGAAAAAAATGTTAATTGGTAACTTGCCAAAGTCTGTCCTCTGTTAGCCTGAAGCAGAACCAGCACTGCCATAGGGATTAAAGAAATGCAGCAGTCCTACTCAAAACTGCAAATATTCTGTTGAAGACTTTTTAAAAAATAGCTGCCTAATAATAGCTAATGCTCTTAGGATCATAGCTGAGCATTCAAATAAGAAATCTGAAAGACAGGAAAATGGCATATCTGTGACTGACTCTATCTCCTGAATTTAACTTTGGGCTCCTGAAATCTTTGGTCACATTCTGTTTCTTTCTTGGCTTGCAATTTTTCCACAGGGACACTGGTCCACAAATACCATTAAAGTGCCAAGAAGCCTGCTGCCTTTAAACTGTCAGAAAAACCCCACAAACTGAGGCATCAGCAAGAACATGGGGTTTTTCATTAACAAAGGGGACACGCAGGAATGTACAGTGCTGGAGGCAGAGGTGACAGCTGGGACTGGGGAAGGCAGTGCTGTTGTGACTGCTTTCATCTCTTTCACCTGCATTTAAAATGAGTTTCCAGGGATGGCTACAGAGCAGCTCCCAGATGATAATCTAAATCCCAAACTTTGTGGATTGGTTTTGAGTTTGGGATAAGAAAATAATAAATAAAACAAACATTTGATCAAATTTTGAATTTCCATTTGAAAAACAGAGGGAAGGAGTGTCTTTGCATGTGATAGGAGTACTCCCATTTACACCAGTACAGGACACACCATAGCTGGGCCCCTGGCACTTCCCTCAGGATACATCAGAGTGGGTTTGCAGCACAGAGAACAGCCAATCATGAAGAAAACACAAGAACTTCACCAACAAACATTCTTGATATGAGACACTGGAAAAATCAGACCTTCATACAAGCTTGGGAAGCTCAAAATATTTGAGGAGCTGCTACAGACAGCAGGTACCAGGCTAGGGGCAATAATAGCAGCTCTGGGCTCTGTGTGAGGTGGAACATAGGAAGAGGTCTCCATCATTCCTTTTCCCTGTTCTTCACTCTGCAAACCATTATCTCCAAGACAGAAACTTAACCATGTGTCCTTTCCTCTTAAGCTAAATCGCTGCTTCTGAGGAAAGGGAAGAGAAATTGCCACTACCTAGACTAGGCCCAGTGGAAACATGTTTTCTTTGCTGGAAGCATCCAGAAAGACTCCAAAGGAGCAGCCACCTTGTAGCACTAACCCCTTGGGACTCCTCCCACATGCAACTCCTCACTTCCAGGGGAAAAAACTGACTGCAAGTTCTTCACACCCTATAAAACTCACCTGCTGCTCCTTCCTTATCCTTTAGCCATGAGGTTTTACACATATATGCACATTGTGCTCAATCAAAGAGAAATCCAGTAAAACTGAAAGTGCTCTTAGCACAGAATGCCTTCTTGCCAAAAAAGTAGTGATTAAAACAGCACATTCATCCCCAGTTTGAGTCAAAGCCCAGTAAAGTCAGCAGGATTCTTTCCACTGATTTAAAGGGGCTTAGGATCAGGCATTTTTACTATAAACAAATTACTAAATACAGCCAAGTTCTTTGGAACTACTTTGCTTATGTAAGTAAATCAATGAAAGCTGCTGTTATTCATGACAGTATGTCATCTACTACAGAGGGGATCTCTAACATTATTTCAAACAGATAACGGATGACAGTGTCAACTGCAATCTTCTGTTACTCTCAATCATCACAGCTGGACATAGGTGCTATGAGGTGGCAATGACAGGCAGTGACATGTGCACACATGACAGGCACGGCGAGCTCTGTGCAGCCTACCTTGCTCACAGTTCTTCCCTCCGTAGCGCACAGGGCACTCACAGATGTACGTGTTCCACTTGTTGATGCACGTGCCTCCATTCTGGCACCAGTTGGTTTCACAATAGTTCCTCTGAGCTGCACAGCCTGCAATTCAGGAAAACCATTACTTTGCATGGTTTCAATTAAAAAAAAAGGTTCTGAATGACTGTATTTGAGTTTTTACATAAAAAGAAGACATGGCTATTCGAGGTTTGAGGTTTTTTGCTTTTTTTAGAAAATGTTTTTGAAATCAGTAAAGCAAAATGTGGATGGCAAAAGTTTATGTAAGTTGATCATGTGTTAAATGCAAAAAGACAAGTCTGTCTATCAAAGGCATATGCTATGACTCCCTCCTTAATCCACAATCAATGCAACATACTTTAGAAATGCAATTTAGCTCTTACACAGACCTTCAGCAGCATGGACAGAAGGGACTTTCCATTTTTGTGTGTAAGAGCCAGTTTTAGGATGATGAGAACATTCTGTATGCCTAATCACTGGAACTAATCCTGATCAGGGATCCAAGGACTGGAAATCAAATCAGAACTTCCAACAGGCTGCTCCATGAGGCAGGTTTCACATTTGGGGAATTGCAGAATTTTATTTACAGAACAAACACAATTTATTAAAAAGTCATTGTAAGTGCTGTCTTTTTCGTGAACTAATCCCACTGGCTTTCAGAACAAAATGACATTTAATAGGTAGTTTAAAAATAGAAGTGGAGAAGTCAATTTAGGAGTAAATTCCTGGCTGAAACTCCCAGCAATGCAGAAAGGCTAAACAAGCCCAGTCCTTTCTGATGTGCTGCTGAATCCTGGAAGTGTGCCCTGTGCCACGGGCTATTGTATGCCTCCCTGGCACAGGTGTGGACTGCACATTACTCAAACAAATGAGGTCTGGCCAGAGACACAGCGGCAGCACAATGCCATGCAGCACCTGAAGTCCCTGCCCCATAGCTGCTTTGCCCTCAACAGTGCTAACAGGGGGACAAGGGTCATTTCAGAACCCTGTGTCCCCTTCCCCTTCCTGGGGTTCCTCGCAGTGCCAGCCTTGACATCCTAAGCCTCATACAGCTGTGGCAGAGACCTTTGTGGTGTTGACCCCTGGGGCACTCGCCCATACCTGGCAGAGTGCCATTATTGGCAATGAAACCAGCCATGTCAATGGGCTTGCTGTCGATGGAGAGGTTCCTCATGCAGCCGATGAACTGCCTGTTGTGCACCGGGAAATCCTCAGGCAAGTTTGGGACACCACCAAGGAGGAGAGGGCCAGTTAAGTCCAAAGATCTGAAGAAACAAAGAAATGCTCATAATTTCTTGCAAAGAGTTTGCTTTGTTTTGTTCTTTATCTTACTGCTTTCATAAGCACATTTAAGCTGCACTTCCCTCTGCTGCATGAGCACTTCCACAGCTTGTAATCAAAGGACTGTCCAGTAACACTAACTTTTAACTTAGGAGCTGTCACATCCACATAAAATCCAGTGACCTGTCCCTAACAGTTGCTAGTATACAGAAGAAAATGAAAATTAGAGAAAAATGTGTAGCCACAGGACACTTCTTTCTGACCCCAGTCATGCAGGGACTGGCTGATGCCACTCAGCACAAGGTTGAGAAGCAGTACATTTTTATATAATGGCTTAATTATCATATAGTGCCAACTCTTCTAAAATCCTCTGAAGATCTTAGTCTTAATGACATTTAGTGGATGTAGGTTCTACTAAATGACTCCACACTGTGTGAGAAGTGTTATCATCTGGTCATTTGGATTAGCCCCAGCTTTTATAGCGTGCCCTCTCTTGGGATATTAGAGCACCATGTGTCTCTCAGTGGTCTCTCTGCTATCACTCATTACTTTATATCCCCCTATGTTGCTTGCTGTTCACCTCCTCTTTAAATTCAAAAGTACCAATTTTTTTTTTTCTTTCTTCACAGGAAACTTTTTCTCACAACCAGTGATTTTCAATGGTTGTTTGTTTACATCCTTTATTTCTACCTCCTTTTAAGATAGGACTCAAATGGCAGAAGTAATTCCATGTCCCAAACTAAATTTTGTTGCTTTTTCTCGTTACGTCATGTCTTTTTTTCCAACTGACTGGTTAATCGTTTAGTGCTCAGTGGTTAATTGCACGTTGCTGATTCTTCACTGGGAAAAGAGAATGAGTGGAAAACACAAATATAGGGAATTCTTACTTTTTGGAGCCAGTCTGAGTCCCCTGGGCAGCACAGGTGTAGTTCCCAATGAGGCTCCCGAAGCGCACGGCCACTGCTGTGTCACAGTCGTCCACAGTCACCACAGCCACCTTCTCTCCAGAGGGCCCATGGGGAATTCCTAATCGGCCAATGTTTGGCTTCAAAAAGTAAATGGCACATGTCATACAGGGCTGCATACACACGGGATTTAAATGCTGGTTCAGTCAGCTCAACGACACACTTCTTACTACCCCCCAAAGAGGATAAAAATAGAAGATGCAAATGAAACAGCAGAAGTTAGGCTGTCCCATGACATTTAGGCAAGGAAAAGCCCTGATGGATGACTTCAGAGTCCACTCATGCCCAGTATGATACACAAGGTGGTCAGAAGTGGCTTTGGTCTTTTCTACAGCCGAAACACTTTGGCCCAAATCACATCAAACAGGTGTTTTCCCACTTCTGCATAGTAAATTCTAATAAATTATGCTCATTTTGCTCCTCTTCACCTCAAGGCAATGAAAACCCTAAAATGATGCATTATTATAACTGAAGCTTAAATCAAAGGCTTAAATCACATTTTCTCTGATGGGTGCACTCTGTCCAGGCTACCAGAAACTGAGTCCAGGCCTCTATAAAAGCTGTAGTGAGGAGTGGTCTGATGACTGGGAGGGAACTTAGATGAAACCTGCTTGTTCCAGCTACAAGATGGAGTGCACAAAAAACCACTGGCCATTGCTGGGTCAGCTGAGAAGCCCCCAGTTTCTAGTTACAGGAGAATAGAGACCAATGACCTGTGGAGCTGGACAACCAAAAATAACGGATGTATCTGCACTTGCTCTGGCGCAGGCACATAGATGCAGGTGCAGCATGGAGGATGTGTTTTAGAGCAGCAATAAAAGATCTGACTTTTCTTCACCTCTGCTTCTCCCAGGCAGTAGGAAACTCCTGCCCACCCAATCACAATCTGCCCTGGTGAACCTGGTCCACAAAGCTAGAATTATCACACTCAGCTTCACACCTCCACTGTTACTGGGTCACTCTGCCCATCACCTGCTGTCAGTTGGTGTTCTCCCCACTTCAGCACCTACTGAGTGGGGACATTCAGTGATCCCAACTGAGAGGTTTTCCCATAGGACCACCAGGAATTCAATACCAGCCATCAAACTTCTGTGCTTCCACCACAAACAGATCCTTCATCACCTTCACTAATTTTGTCACTGATCAGATGTATTCCAGAGTGACTGACAGGAGATGATGTTTTCTGTGCAGAAACTCAAGAGACAGACTTGTGCAGTGGAGAAGTACATTATGACTGTTAAAAAAGGTGCATGTGCAAACAAAAGCATAGCAGCCTCAGTGAAGATCTAGCAAATCCTGTAAGAAAACTGTTTCCATGTTTAATGTTCATATAGAGCTGAGGGGTCTTAATCTACCACAGGTGCAAGATCTCTGAGGGCATTATGGGCACAAGAGAAGCAGTGAACTGAACTCTACTGGCTTTGCAAAGGGACACCCCACAGGAATGAAGTCAGCAGGATGTGACCAGATACACTAAAAGTCCATACATATTTACTGGATGTGTTAATCAACAATAGCTGTACCCATATGAAAATGAAGATGGCTGGGCATCCGTATCTTGCTGTACACTTGCTTTAAAACATGTACTGCATGACTGCATTCTGAAATTCATTATTTGTACAACAAACAAGGAAGCAGTAAGGGGATAAATGAATTCTTTCTGTTTCACTTACAGACACATAAATTTATTAACATACTTACAGCAACTTTCATCATCTGTATAGAGACAGATTTATTTTTAAGGGTAAGTATCCCAATGTATAAAAAACATTTTTAAACCACGTTTCCTGGTGTCAATTCCAGTTGGAAAGTATTTTCCATTTCCTCTACCAAGACCTAATGTGATCACATAGTTTGGCAGTTGTTCAGTATAAGGTTTTGACCTCTCTTTAGTGATATTAAGGCAGATTTTATTTTTTCCTCTACTCCCTGGACTTTGCCACTGCCTAGCTTGGAAAGGCAGGAAACACACGTATCTGAAGTGCTGAAAATGTTATTGTATGCAATGATGGCAATGTTAGTGAGCAGCTTTTCAAAGTAAATTTAAAAATACATGGAAAACTAACCAACTGAGAGGCAAGCCTTCCCTTCCAAAATTAAAATGTTTACATTCTGGGTGCTACTTCTATTCATTCAGAGGAATGATTCGATTAACATTTATGTTCTTGTGCTTCACTGAAATAATCTATTGTTTCTTACATGGAAGCCTTGACAAAGGCAGGGTATTTATTCCCTCAGCAGGGGGAATCTGCCCAATGTTAATCATGATTGCAACCTGATGAGACTCAGCACTTTGCAGCTGCTCCTTCACAGTCACTAGCTGCAGTAGCAAATTGATTTTTTTCTACTTTTGTTTAACATATCAACTAAAAAGTGTTTTCTAGATGTTGACTGTTCATTGCAGTACAGATCTCTGGCACCTCTTTGGCTTTGATGACCACACAGAACCATGATGAAAGGGAATATTGCAGTGAATGAAATTTATTGGCAGCTCAAACCACACTTAGTTCAAACACAAGGTGATTTTCTGACCATATTAAAAGGCTCATTTGACAGCATTTGACAGGTTTTTCCAAAAATACAAGAATATGTTGCTCGGGAAGGAAAGAGGTATTTTCAGACTGAATTAATGGGACAAGATCTCAAAATATGTGGCAAGTAATAAACACTATTCATATTCTCAACTGCTAACATAGGAAATACTCTATAATTGAAATAATGGGAAATAAATAAAAGACTTTATCAGAGAAAGCCCAAGTTAGGAGCTCCTTCAGCAATGAATCATAGAACAGATTTTATTCATTAAATACTTTGATTAATCTTAAATATAGGTTACTGGTGATGCAAAGGATATTTAGAGTATCATACATTTAAAAAAAATCACTTTGAATAGTTGCATGCAAGAAAGAGAATTAATCCCACAACCTGAAACTTGGGATCTGATGACAAGAATTCCTGTTGCAGACTCTGAAATTCTCAGCACTAAATGATAAAAATAATAAAACAACCCTACTAATTAACTCCAAAACAATCAGGAACCATGGTGAGATTAAAAGGTTAAAAAGGCAATACAACACTGGGCTGTTGCACAGATGCATATGAGGAAAGTTTCATAACACTGAACAGGATGGAATGTTTGGGCAGTTTTGTTTCCATTTACTAAAAATACTTCCAATTACAGCAGGTGCACAGAACAGCAGCCAGAGCAAGTTTACCATATCAAACAGGCAAAATGGACTTGGCAGGTTTAGCTTAGCAAAAAAGGCTAGAGAAGAGCTTTGGAAATAAGATGCCATCACTGCAATGGACACAGTACAAGAATAAAGGGGTACAAGATGCCATTGAGTAATGTAGGCTGGTAATCTCCAGGGGATGCTCAGCCATAGGAGGGATCATTGTTGGGAAAGTAGCAGGGATGAAAATGATAAAAAAAAACCCTTTATTTGCTTATGATTATAGAAGCTGGTGTTAGCAGAAGACTGGCCTGTGTTTGAAAGAAAATAAGTGACAGTGGGTAGTACTTGGAAAAAGCACCAGAAAGTGAATTGCCAACACTACATGACAGCACACATACTCACATTTCAGGCATGATCTTTGCCTCAATGAAATCCTGCTAGAGCAAGACTGATCCCTAACAGTAGGAACAGCTAACACTAACCAGCATTAATTCACACTAATATTTTCTGGAAATATGTTCAAGGAGTGAAAAGCCAGACTTTCATCTGGGTACTTAGCAGTCCTTTCTGTCTGTCAGACCCATCTCCTGAAATACATGCTACCCGAAAGGCAAGTTTCATTAGCTGTGCCAGTTCTGCACTCATGAGTAAATGTGCAATGTGGTGTACAGGAATTTACCAGCATGACCCCCATTAATAGTAATGCAAGTCATGTAGCTGAGTTCCTGCTCATGGAGCTGAAAATTTACCTTTTGCTGCCTAACCCTAAAGGCTGCCTTTTCAGTTAGTGCTTCTCCAGAAAGAAGCTGGGATTCGTATTTCAAAGACCACATGCTGTAACACTGAGTAGCAAGAAGAGGTACCAAACAGTGCCAGAGAGAAAACCTGGTCTCCCTTAAACAAACTATGAAAGAAGTGCATTATTCCAGGACTCAAATGTAGGGAAGAAAAAGCAGCCCTGAGTGTTGTAGTGTTTTTATCACCATCACATGATGATTCTTCAAACATTCTGTGCATCCCATAATTCATTTTGTTTGTTATACTGACTCTTAGGTTTTTATGTTATAGTCACATATAGGGTCACCTGGAAAAAAGAAATAGTCTTGTCTTAGGATCAATATGTGGCAGCAAAAATCCTGTATCTTTTTATCCATCTGTAAACCAAGACTAACTATATTTATGTTCCTCAAATGATAGCAATTAGTACCTAAAACTGTAAACAATGTAATGAAACTTAACTTTGCCTCACTGAGCTTTCATGAAGATCAGTGGTTCTGATCTATGAGTGACAATCTCCCATCTCATGTCTAACCCATGACATTCACTCCTCCCCATAGAGAGTCCTAGGCAAATTGTGACTACAGGAACGACAGCCTCCTAGGATGTCTTTTGAAAATTGCAGCTCCCTTTCTGACCATAGCAGAGGCAACAGTGAGACTCATCTACTGTCTCAGCAGTGACGTGGAGGAGTGACCTTCTTGAGTTGCAACAGAGTATGGAACTCCCTTTGACCACCTGTAGTGACTTTCTCAGGTTGCAGTGAGAGAACACCACTGTTGGAGGTATTTTCCTAGTGATGCCAAATCTGATTTTTGTGCAACTCAGTTACAGAGCAATTTTTGGACTTCTCGCCATAAATTCAACAGTAAGAAAGACATGTAGCTTCTCCCAGGTGAAAAACCCTGAGAAGCTTAATCTGTGAACTTGTGTTTTATAAGTGGAGACCAGACAGAGGAAAGAAAGTCATCAAAACACATCTGTTTATAGTTTGCAAATCCACTGCACAAATCCACTGTGATTACACTTAGAACATCAGAGGTGGATATTCTCATGTAGCTCAGTTTCGTTTGGGTTCTCTATTATGTTTAAGTAAATATTTAAACTGCGAGAGCCCACACAGTTACTTATTAAAGACACAGCTGGTGTAACGATGCACAGTGAATGGAAAAGGCATACAGATCAACAGACAATGGGAGCCCTTGTCCTAAACACTTAACCCTTCTAGTTTAGATCATATGTCCTACTGTTTCCAAGTCAGGATTTAAAACTGTTGGAGAGGTTTAAGCAAGTAGTCCAATCTTTGGCAGGCTTATTTTAAATTAAACCAGGCGAGATAGTATCTGTACATGTAATAGTAATACTGAAAAGTTCAAATGTTTGTTTAGTCAATCAGCAGCAGTGGTGACATTCAGATTCCTAGATCTCACCCTTTTATTAGTTAATCTGAAAGATAATAGCCTGTTCCAGAGGTCTCACAAACATTTCCTCCACCAGACAACTTTTTTCCAACTTCCATTCCCAGATAAAAACTTGCCACTTTTCTCACAGATGGGAAGAGGGAGAGTGGTTTTGGTCAGCCATCAGAGAGTGCTCCAACATAAGGGATATTCCCTGAGCTCAGACTGAATGCTGTACTCTCCAGCCCAAACCTCAGCCAGGAGGTCTTCCTCCTGCAGGCAACCCCATTGAGTCTTTTGAAGGAGATGAGGAGATGATTCAGCCACAGACTGTAAGTATGGCCAACATTTAGAAAATGCAAACCAGTACTGCTTGCAGATGAGACACAACCTACCTTGTTACACTTGACACCAGGAAGAGACCTAGTTTCTTGGGGGTCAGATGTTGCATATTGTAAATTCTGCATTTTCTCAGCTCACTGTACACATTAAAAATATATTTATTTTAGACAGTCAGTCTTCTCACAAAATGCTTTGCATGGGATAGCTTAATATTCAGAGTTTGGCTTGTTTGTCTTTTTAATAAGTGTAAGAAGAAAAGCCATCCTGAAGGCAGCGCCAGCCTTTCAGTGATTCCAAGAGTTTGCTTACCAGACAGTAAGTTACCCTCCTGTTTTTGTTAATTAGTAGCTAATGATTTATTGGCCATTTGGAGTGGTTAAAGGTTAAAAAGAATCTGTTTCCTTGTTATTTTTTTTAACACTCTCCTCTTCATTGTTAATGTGCTGGTTCAGACCCCACCGCCTGCAAAAGTACTGGGTGGAAAATGCCTTATACCTTTTGGGGCTCTTTGCTTTTTAACGCTTCCAGCGACAGTAATAATGGGGGAAACGGAGCAAGTGGCACAGGGTCCTGCTGGAGGCATTGGAGCAAGTGGCACAGGGTCCTGCTGGAGGCTCTGCCGGGGTCCCTGCCCGGCTCCCTGGCGCTCATTAGGCCGCCTGCCAGCCCCGGCTGCTTCGTTAACCCGCCGGCCTCTGCTCCGCGCTCCGCCGTGGGGAAGGGAGGAGCCCCTGCCATTCCCAGGCGATGCTGTGCTGCTTCAGTGGTCAAAAAGCTCATTAAGGGCCCATGGCAGCGGCGGTCTCCCTGGACAAGCTGCCGGAGCCCAGCCCCCCCCCCCCCCCCCCCCCCCCCCGGCAACGAAAATAAATAAATAAACAGAAAAAAATAAACAGGGACAGCACACTGCTCACAGTCCTGTGGGGAAAGACTAGGAAATGCCAGAGGAGCTTAGCATGGACTTGCAGACCACTCTGATCAATCAGGAAACTCCAAATCAGGCCAGATTACAGAAAGCACTAATGTTAATCTTTGTTTTCTAGAGTTTCCCCTTACAGATTTCCAGAGCACCTTGAAGACAGGCGGTGTGAAGAACAGATCCTGATTAGTCACCAGGGAAAGGCAGGACAAGTCATTTCACATAACCCCCTTACTCCTTTGATGTGTGTATCCCCTTTATTCACTGAATATTTTAATGGCATTTCTCTATACAAATTTGACTCAAGTCTGTACAGAAACACGAGAGCTTGTGACAGTGAAAAGGAAAACCAAAAAGCTTCCCATCAGTGAGTAAAAAATGCAAATCCTAAAAAGCCATCAGACCAGTTTCTTTTCCTAGAGAAACGCCCTGCAATGCCAATCATCATTTTACTGGCCTGATTTGTTATCTCCTTTAGGGCTGCGTCCAGAGGCTAAACTTTGATATTCAAAGCAGGAGGCTTTCAGCAGAGCTTTGAGACCTGGCACTAGTGAATGGCACTGCCTGAATTGCTGCTGCTCTTCCAGTGCTGGGGCAGAGATGGGGAGCAGCCCCTCCTGTCACAACAGGACAATAGCACAGCAGGGCTGTGAAAAGCCATGGTTACACAGGCATGGCATCCAGATATGCTCCTTGCTTCTACAGCATGACCAGGATCTTCACAAATATCATCCAGCTACTGCAAAGGGTATATTCTTAGTTTTCACTAATTTTGGCAAGGGCTGCTGCAGTGCTGATGGGAAGATGAGTTTCCCCCATCTGCAAATGGAAATTTTATCCTAAATGTGTATTCCCAGATGCTTCTCAGCTCTTTGAGGCTGAATCAGTGACACTGCAAGACAGACCTGTTTTGGCTGTCAAGAGACCATTCTCTCTCTCCTCAAGCAACACTCAGTTTTCCATGTGGCAGACAGCAGTCACCACAGTGCTCTGCTGCTGTGGGTGCCCTGTCCTTCCTCTGCAGCCCCCTCCTTGTGCTGATCTGCCCCTGTGGCTGATATCCCTTCTCCCTGACCTTTCCTTCCCTCAGAACCCTTTTTCTGCCTATTTTGCTGTCTCACTCTCTTTCCACCAACAAGGATGTTCTCCAGCACCTTTGGCGAACTGGCAAAGAAGAACATATCCTTTGATGTTGGAAGAGCCCCCTTGTTCTCCCTCCCCTGCTGTCCTCTTCCAGTTCAGCAAATCCTTCTCCCTCTGCCACTTGTCCCTACTTACCTGCCAAAGAACAATTCTGAAATATTTTTTGCTTTATATAAATCTTGCAAGTTCTATGACATATTTTTGCATCCGGAATGTCAATGTGGCTGCTCTCAGAGTCCAAGAAATACCTGTGACACATGCACAGCAACTAACCCCTTCCTGGACAAATCCCTGGTGACACCTTGCCAAGCAAACTGCTGCTTAGTGTGGGTAATGGAGTCACATTTCTGCCTATAACATCCAGGAATCCCACACTTTTCCATGGGCTCGCTCCTTGCCCCTATGGCTGGATCTTTGTGAGGGTCTCCTGGCACACAGAGACTTCTGCAAGGCCAGGTAACTGCAAAGTGCTGCTTCCTCTCACTACACAGACAGATACAAAATACCTGAAAAGTTACTGCAAATCAGTGAGCTACTGTAATTTACTACATGATTTAATTGTGATAACAGTGCACTTCAAAGAACTCCCACCAAATTCCTGAGGTGCCATTCCAATGACTCTGGCTTTGAGCAAGGCCTTGCCAGGCTGGGCTGCAGAGCACAACCTTCAAGCACTGTCCTCAGAGCCTTAGGGTGAGCCAAGGACCATTCAGATTGTGCCAGGTGTTATGGAGATCCTGAAAATCACCATTTTGGGAGGTGCCACTAAATGTCCTGGGATTTCTGCAGTGCAGATGTGTCAGATGGCTTGAGCAAACTGGGTTCAGGAGCATCGCTGGGTGCCAGGTTCCCCAGGATGACCTGAGAGCCTCACACCAGGAGGAAAAGCCACACAGCTGACACACAGTTCAGATGTGGGGTGCACACCCTACATGGACACACAAGTTAAACCTTTAAAACCTGAGTGATGTGAGAAGAGCAAGTACTGAACAGCCCTGACAAAGATGAGGCTTCCAAAAGAGGAGGGACTCAGGCTGGTTTTGCCAAGACACAGTCCCTTACTGTGCAGATGTTTTCTAAAAAGTTGCTGTTTGTGTTTGCATATAAAATCACCACCACAACAACCAGTGTTTTTCAGGTGGTGTTTGCAAACTCTGTGAGAGTAACAATTCCAAAAAGCAGGCGGGGGAGAGAACAGGCCCTGGGTACACGCTTTCCCTCCCTTCCCCAGTCCCAGAGATTTCTCAAAGCTGTCACTGAGAGCCGAGCTACTCAGTGCTGGAGAGCAGGTCACACTTTACATCTCAATGACCTCCACATGACTTTCACTGCTTTACACTTTAATTTCCCGAGACACAGATTTAGAGGTGAGTTATTTGTTATTTTGTGTCAAGACAATGGAATGTCGCTCCACAGCCAAATCCTGATTTCCTTTCCCAGATATCAATCACTTCACACTTACCCTCCACCAGAAAAAAAAAAAAGCAAACAAAACACCAACAAAAACAATTACTAATTGAAATCCACATGAATAAATATCGGTGGAATTGCAGGGAGGGACTTTTAAAGTCCAGGCTCACATATCTTTGTTCCACAAGGGCAGATCAGCTGCCCACCCCCATCCCTTTACACCCACTAACACCTGCAAGGGCTCCACAACCAGCCAGAGCAAGAAAAAGTAAATATTAGCCAGGCAGCCCTCCAGTGCTTTTCAGGAGATGTTAGGAATGTAAATGGTTGCCATAGGCCAGGCTAAAGTCCCACTGAGGGAGTGGTAGATGCTGTGCAAGTGTGTAAGAACAGGGCAAATGTGCAGCAACAATTCTGTTCTCTCTAAGCTTTCCACCTGCAATACTGCAGGCTGGAACTCAAGACAGATTTTCACAGGATTCTGTCACACTTTTTGAATCTATGGGACTCATGTTCTCATCTAATCAGTCTTTTGCTTTATACAACCACAGAACACAACCCAGTGAGTCCTGCTCAATAACATCACTCACACCCAAGCAAAAATGTTCTTTTAAAACACGAAATACTGACTTGATTTAAAGATTTCAGGGGACAGCAAGAACATCAGAACTGTGGGCAGGCATATTAACTCCAATCAGAATCTGTCAAGGTTCAGTTTCTATATAGCAAATCTATGGTCTTACCTAGAGGAAGACTTTCATTGATAATTCTCTGGATTTGGGTGGAAGAGGATGAATTTGACCTCTGCAAGGATGTGAGTGTATCAATCATGAGCCAGAAAACCAGGAAATGACTCATAAAAGGAACTATTTTTTCTGAGATTACCTTTTCTCATGGCATTTTAAAAATTGAGTTGTGAGCATGTGGGAAATGACATCTTTTGCTTTTGGACACGAAGAACACATTTTATGTTTCACTAGAACAACATTCTGAACTTCAAATGTAAAATACAGAATGCATTCAGTAATGAAAATCTAATTTCTTTCCTTCCTCTAGCTGCATGCAATTTTAATTGCTAGGGTTTTTTTAAATGGCCATGCCCAGTAGCACCAAAAATACAGATAAGTAATACAAATGCATAGCTACAAATTCCTCATACTCTCATATTGTACATGAGCCCCCAGCACTACCTACCTCATCTTTCACCAGTATACAAGCCTACCCACCAAAAAGAACAATAATCTGCTGATACAGCAACTTCTGTTCTTATAAGAAAGTTGTGAAAAACTTCATAACCTGCTTGTGGCCAACCACCTTGGTATTCCAGTCAAATTTCCTTACCCTCTTGAGCTGAGAAAAAAATTAAACATGAATGTCTCTCAGGATGCTGCTTTAAAAGTTTGGTTGTGGCTAGAAAAGAAAGTGACTTTTGCACTTGAAATGCTTTTTTTCTTGTAAAGCTCAAGAAACCCTGTGAAGAAACCCTTTCTCTGTGAAGAACAGCCCCCCCCAGTTACATGGGTAAGTACAGCTAAGTATTCAAAAACTCGAGCTAATGAATTGACTGTGGCTTTGCTCCCTGTGGTTTTGGTGTCCTGCAGGCTTCCCAGTGCATAAGCCATGGCAGAACTTTTGATCCCATGAAAATGCCGTAGAAGGAAAGGCATCCAGCACAAATTGATGATCTGGTGAGGTGTACCATCCACACTGCTGGGTGTTAGCACCATCCACCACCTCCTCCTCGCTGTAACACCACTGGCCTCCAGACCCTGCTGTACATCCTGCTGTTAAACAACTCACAGTGAGATAGGTGATAAAGAAATGATAACATTGGAATAAATATGGTTAAATCTTAAGTAAGAATACATTGTTTATTTTAAGAGGAAGCACTCTGTTGTAATGCACTTTCTGCCTTGCACACTTAGGAGAGCCTTTAAAAGATCTGTTGGCATTTCTTAGAAATATTATGAATTTAGGTTTTGAAATGCCACAAAATTCTATTTCCTTCTGGAAAAATATGCTCAGAGAAGTAGGGTGCTCCTAATTGAGTAACATTTTTAGTATTTCCAGTACCTCTCCACCTCCATGGTTTGCTTGACATGGCAATGACTGTTCTGCATTTTTCTTTATCAGACTATGCCAAGCAATGCTGGAGCAGGTCTGTGTCAATCACAAATGCTGTAAACACAGCACGTCAATCTGAGCCAGGAAAATCCAAACTCTGGCAGTGCCACATCTGATCAACAGTGGCATTACCATAATCTTCAACAACTGCATTGTTTATTTAGAAAATCTCCCTCAATCCTTTAACAAATTAGTCTGGAAGCCACCAAGAGGATTAACTTCAAAAATTCTCCCTCAGATCACAATTAAATCTGCTCCGATGTCACCAGTGATAGACATTTGCATAAGTCATACCCAAACACTATTGCTAATTGTTTTTCCAGTTATTTCACTTCTGTTGACTTCTGTCTGTCTTGTCCAACCAAGTTACAAAACTCAGCACTCAGCTGGGCAATCCTGCTCTGGTGCAGGAGGTGCTGCCCAGCACAAGGGGCAATACCAAATATCAATCTAAGAATTTAATCACCAACCGCTTTTCCTGACTGCTCACATTCAGAGGTAAACGATACTGGGTGGTGTCTTGGATACTGTGAGGGCAGTGTCTTGTACCCAGGGTCCAATGACAAAGTTATGCCTAGCTGGTGGCAGCTATGTGGCTTTTCTCCAAGGAGCTGGCAATCCCTATTCAGCTGCAGGCATGTGCCTGCCTCATAAATCACCCACAGTGCTGGCAGCCTCCTTGGCAGGCTCAGCAGGGAGACCAAGAGCTGAGCAAACAAGGTGTTTGTGCTGGAATGCTCACATGAGGTGGGAGTGGGGTGGCACAGGGAAGCCTGTGCTGAGCTACTGCCTGGTGGTGCCTGCTGGTCCTGGGGCAACAGAGTGCTGAGAACCCAATCCAACAAGGATTGGTTCCCTTTACAGGAAAGAAAGCAGTAACCAGTGCCATCCTTGTCTTTTGGCACAGTTTTCACTACCATGAAAATTGTAGTGAAACTAGTCTGAGTTTCACTACAATGTTGTAGTGAAAGGCAATCTGCCTTTTTTTTTTTTTTTAATGCAAAGTGGCAAAATCAATTGTCAGTCCTGGATATGGAATATATTTCCATAACAGGCAAATTTGCCATCATCAGAGAAGGCCTGTGTTTTCAGAAGGAAACAAGATAACCTATCTGTCAGCTCTAAAGGCACCTCGTGCAAGGGCACATGTGCCAGAGGCAGCAGGGTCTGTGCTTGTCTCAGGAGCAGACTGTCAGAGGTTGCTGCACTCATCCCACCCTATTGAAAACAAATTGCTGCATTAACCTCTCCAGCACCACTCCCACTGCCTGTGACTGCCTGTGCCACTTGTGCTTATGCCCTTGGATTAAAAGGCACTTCCTGCCTGCCCATGCCAGGGGATTGCAAGTGGCCACCAAGCTGCCCATGGCTACAAAAACACACAGCCCTGTAGATCTTGATTTTTGGGGTACGACTGTGTCACCCCCCCTTGGTGACAGGTGGCTGCATGAAACTTGGTCTCATCTGGCTCCTGGGTGGGAGAACAGGGGTGGACCCGAGTTTCTAAAAGAAAAGTTTTGCATACACATCCTCAAGTTGTTCAGTAGTGCTCTGCCTCTGGCCACTGTTAGGCAGTTGTGTGACACAAGCTCCCAGAATCAAAACAGAAGCTCTAGTAAAACAAAGGCAGTGATGAATGTTAGAGATTTGCTGTAAAGATAATCCTGAAGATAATTCTGCCAACAAGTGGCAGACATAAGGCGTGCAAGAGTATAAGAAATACATGGGTTGTACAGGACTGTACTTTGCAACTGGCTGATTTTTCTGCTTCATTTAGAAAATGGTGGGATGCATCCTTAGCTCCCCAGAAATGCAAAAACTCAGCAAACCCCAAACCCAGTAACCTTCCCTTTTCATATCCAAGCTTGCCAGGCAAACATTGAAGTTTTTATCTCAAGGTCTTTCTTCCTTATAGAGGAAGTATAGAAAGTCTTTATCTGTTAAGCCCCACACAGCTGCTCACTCTATTTCCCCACAAAAGGATGGGGGAGAGAATCAGAAGAGTAAAAGTGAGAAAATTTGTGGGTTGAGGTGAAGACAGTTTAATAGATAGCAAAGACTGCATACATGCGAAGCAAAACAAGGAATTCATTCACCATTTCCCATGGGCAGGAAGATGTTCAGTCATCCTCAGGAAAGCAGGGATCTGTCACATGTAACAGTGACTTGGGAAAACAGATGTCATCACTGTGAACATCCCTCCATTCCTTCTTCTTCCCTTCAATCATATGGCATTGGGTACCCCTCTGGTCAGCTCTCCTGGCTGTCCCCTCCCAGCTCCTTGTGCACCACCAGCCTCCTCACTGGTGGGGCAGTCTGAAGGGTAGAAAAGTCCTTGACTTTGTGCGAGCCCTGCCCAAAAGCAACTCAAAAGTCCCTGCATTACCAACACTGCCTTCAGCACAAATACAAAACATAGTCCATATTAGCTACTGTGAAGAAAGTTAACTTTACCCCAGCCAAACCCAGTACACTTGGGCACGACAAAAATTGCACATGGAGATGAGCAGTGCATGTGGAGTGAAGGTGGGTGGTTTGGAGCAGACCAGCAGATGCCTTTTGTTTTAACATTAAGAGCATTGACAGATATTATCTTGCAGTATGCTCTTAATTTATGCCTCTTTAAAGGGCACCTATATTCACAGAACTTTGTATGACATTCCTCTTTCTGACCACCATATTGCCTGAGTAACTGCAGGAACAGCATCATATGAAACTCTGACCTGGCCTGGAATTGCTTTTTTTCTTCCTGACTTTTTCTCCTTGACCCTGCCCTTCCTTCCATTTAATCCTAAATCCTGAGCAAGTGCAGATAGGATCTGTTTCTCTTTTGTGAACAGCTTCATCCCAAGTCTGCCTGAGCTGGCAGCAGTCCCAAATCCACACCATCCTCAAGACCCTCTACTGCCCACAGCTTCGTCTGGATCACAGCAAGGCACACAAGCTCTGTCCAACAGTGCTGGAGAGCCACACTCAGATGGCATGAACAAATGGGGCTCACTGAGGTGTCCCAGATGTGGAGGTGGTGGGTTTTGCCCAGAGGCTACCCCTGGCATCCACAGCCAGTCTGCAGTGATCCATCGTATGGAGGATTTGTGGATGCAGACTTCAAAAAATCAGCTCTGTGGTGCTACACAGAGCTGTGGGGACCTGGTAAAATAACACTTCAGGATCAGCTTTGGACAAGGAGCCCCCAGGGGAGGGAGGGAGGGAGCTGCCTTCCCACCCACTCACCTGCCTGCTGAGCAAGCACAAGGGGAGAGCTGCTGTACCCACCCCAGGTATGGAAAATAAGATACAAGTGGGACCTGGCACTGAAACACAGGGTGTTCTGGCAGTGTAAACAGCTTTCAGCCAGTGGATGAGGAATAAAACCTCCATGAGATGAGAAGGTGCTGGCAAATTCTAGTGCTTGAGTGGGCTGAGAGCTAAATCTCTACAGTATTAGCTCAGTCTTCAGTGATATTCAAGCTGCAGCTTGCCCCAGATGAAGGCCAGTTAACTCAAGAGAAACCATCACTTACCACAGGCAGGAAATTTTTGAATTCATATGTGAGTCTCATTGAGAGCAATGCACCTCCTGTTCTTTGAATTCACAACACACCAAAGATCAACCCCAAGCAGCCCTCACTCCTTTCAAGTTTATCTCTAACTGAAGAATTTGCCTGTTTTCTCTGCAGCTGTCTTCAGGCTAAGTGCAGGTCTGGGTTCTGCCGGGTGGGAAGCACACAGGGATGAGAGTCAGCAGGTCCCTACTAACTGTAATCACTCTGAAGGGGTGGGCTACTCCCAAGACAGCAAAGTATCTGAAACAAAAACCATGGCATGTCTCAATCAAAGACATTCAAGAAGGGAGAGAAAGAACAGCAGCTTACTATTGATTATCAGATATGAGAAGAAATCTCATCCCAGTAATGAGAAAAGAGTAATATTTGTCCTGAATAGCTCATCCCAGGAGATTGTAGGCTCAAGAGACCAGTACAGTGGAGACACTCTCCTAGGCACCTACCATTTTACACCTCCTGACCATGGAAGTGGATTCCCACCACTGGCACTGCCTAACAGCACACAGAAGTTGTTCCTTTTGTGAGTCATCCAGTGAGTCATTCAGGGCTTTGTTCATCCCATCCCCCAGAATTACTGCACTGCCCTTCAGACACTCACTGAGAGCTTGTTTCTATATGCTTTTCTCAGGTTTTCTGTCATTGAGGTAAAAACTATCCTGTGCTCCCTTAAAGAGATGCAGAAGGACCTTCTGCCTACAGAACAGTAACATCCTTAAGCAACTTGGATGTCATCTATGTATAAGTAACACATAATATACAGAGCATATAAATACAAATATACAGGTACATGCCCTCTATAATTAAAGGAATATGTCCATACTCAAAATATTTTTATGTTGTGCCAAATGACGAATTCTACCCTGAGGTAATGAGTCAGGTAAAACATTAACATAAGCTTGATGGTGTATCTCAAATGCTGAACAGAACTGTGTCTCTATCAGGAGTTTGGGAGAGTGGCTTGAACTTTGCACTTAATTAAGAACACCACTCACTACAGGGTTCAGTAAAATCTGCTGTTCCAAGTACTACCTACAATCATACATGACCCTGTATGTGCAATGAATGCCAGACAGTTCACGTAATGCCATTGCTACTGAGCATCATCACCATCAAACACGGGTTTGCTCCTACTCCAAACAAGTATCAGCACAGCCAAACCTGGTCACTGTCATTTATGCTAGCATGCTCAGGAGAGCCAAAGGATCAGAGCCTGACTATATTCTCATCACCTGGAGAAGAAGTATAGTACTGAGGCAAATAGTACTGAGCTGACATTGCTGCTGCCCCTTACACCAGCTATCCTGTGGACAAGCAGCAGGCTGTTTCTACTATTTTTTAAGCAGTTTTATTTACCAGGCTGAAATCTTCCCCCTCCTTCCACCTTTCCTTCCAAAATAGTTTCTTAAATTCCATTTCTTCTAAATTTCTTATCAATATGTACCTCTTGAGAAAGCAGGTCACCCACAGGTTACCTTTAATTCAATACCTCCCATTGATTTTAATGGCTGCAAGACCAGGACCCCACTAAATAATGTGTTTGAGCAATCAGAGTCAGCAAGTGGCCTTCCTCCCTGTCTTCCCCCACTGTCAGCAAACATCTATAATGGCAAGTAACAGGTAAACTGATACCTGGCTACTGGGAAGCTGAAAAACTCCCAATATATAAGTGAAACCAGACAATGGTTACAAACCACTCCTAGTTCACATCTGCTGTCTTATAACTTCTAATTCCTTCCCCTTGATGCCTTCCCTTCCAGAAATTCAATACAGAGCCATCACTTAGTACAAGTTCCATGTGCTTCCCTCAGGCACTTCTACTGAAACCAGCTGGTTTCCTCCAGTGTAGGGAGCATCCATTTCCATCACTACACAGTAAATGAAATGACATTGCTTCCCTTCCTCTGATACAATCTGTTTCCTTACTGCAATGTTTTACAGCGCTGGCACATAGCAGGGTTGGTAAGAAAGCATCAAATACTTGAACTGACAGAGAACTGCTTTGATGACTCTCTGCAAACACAGAGGAGCAAAGCCAGCTCTGGACTTATTTTTTACTGATGAGGCTCCAATGTTTGGTTCCAAGTGGCAGGGGACCTTCATGATATGTAGTTAATTCTAAACCATCATTTTTCAACAACTATAAATATAAATATTACCAAGCACATCTCTTCTGAGCTAAGTACAGAAAAATACTTTATAGGAGTCACTTCTACACTTGCTTCTCATTTCATTATGGTTATTAGCAAACTGACTTGGTGCAGGGTGACCTTGCACATCACCAGGATGCGTCTATTAAGAAAACAGCTGCTGCTCTAGTTTTTTAATGCAAGAAAGACAAATCAATAAATTGGATCTCCAAGGATATCTGTGATGATGATTATTCCCACAGACAACATTGGCAAGAGATGTCTAAAAAGGAGCAAAGACCAGAAGCTCTTCAGGCAAACAGCAGAATGGAAAAAGGGGCAAAGAGGACCAAAGGGATGCTGGCGGAGGTAGCCCCTATGGCCCTGCTGCCAGGAAAAGACAGAGGCAGACAAGAGGGAGGAGAGTTCAGGAGGGCCTGAAGGTGAGGATCAAACATGAGCCAGATACAGGGAGGAGAGAGACAGCTCAGGGGAGCTCTGCATGCTCAGAAAGGTTATGCATTGTCTGAGCAGCACAAGGGCTGTGTAGCCTTGGGATGACAAACTGACACTGCAGTAGGATTTTTGAAAGAGTGGAAGGATGCAGTACCTGCAAACTAATATGTGTGCATAATTTAAGGAAACTCATGAGTTTTGGGACTCTGTTATTCAAACATCTCAACTGTGTCAAGTTTAGACACAGCATCCCATTTATCTTGGCACAACTCAAATCCCTAAATTGTCCCTGTCTTTTCAACCTCCTCACAGGAACTTTACTTCCAGCTTTGTTAAAACATGAAGTAGCCAAGAAACTGCTGTACAAAAAAATACCAGCTGAGGTGAAGGCTTAACCCTGGGGCAGGGTGTGGGGGCAGCCTGGCAGGCAGGGCTGCAGAGCTGCTTCCAGCTGCCACTGCCCTGCAGCATCCACTCCCTCTTCCACTGCTGGTGAGCTGGTGTGACATGTGCAATTCTCAGATGTGCTGGGAAGTGCTGAGAGCACTTGAATACATACTGGTGAGCATATCCTACTTGTGCCATCTATGCAATGTTGTGAGCTCCCCCCTCCAGCCCAAATTTAACCATCCTGCAATAAATGCTGCTAAGGGGAAGGTGATGACCTCAGTCTCTCACACGGACAGCAAAGGGCACAGGGCAGCTCTCCACACAGTGACCCTGCTTTTCATCACTTTCATGTCACACAAGTGGCAAAGGCAGTAAAGTCAGCAGTGTTTCCTGGTGTTCCACTCTGCTCTCCCTCTCTGCCCTGAATTTTGTCCTGTTCAATGGAGACTGGCTCATTTCACTTCAAAAAACTGGGGCAGAAGAAGAAAATGATGACAGGACACACGTGTTAACAATGAGAAAACACCAGCTGCTAACATGGCTCACCGACCAGTCTGCATGAACCACAGCAAGCCCTGAAAATGAGGCAGGGGTTTATTTTTAACATCTGTGTTAGACCTCTTTGCCTTTTAAAGAGCATTCCTCTGCTGCTCAGGCCCCTTATCTGCTCGTTGGCACTTCAGTGAGCTGGTCCAGCAGCTCTCCCTGCAGCTGTGCCCAGGAGCCTGAAAGCTGGAGTGCCCCTCCACTGCCTCAGCAAGTGCTGTGCACTCTGCCAGAGTAATCCTCTAACAAATATGCACACATGGGAACAGTGGAAGAGCTTCACAGTGTCCACAGATGCGTGCATAGCAACACACCAAGTTTCACTTCTATCTCTCTGGGCTCCAGATAGCAGAGAGTATATTATGTATATTAAGCACAAAACTTAATTAAGTTTCCATTTTTTTTAAAATATAAAATACTAATAGAAAGCTTTTCATTGCCTCGATAAAATATCCTTAGGCTAGGAGATCCTATCTAGGAGTCAAAATAAAATTTTAATCCTCCCATTCAAACTGCCACACAAACTGTGATGAAAGGACTCAGCATTGGGAAATAAAAAACTTGCTGATCATATTAATCCTCCACCTTCCATTCAGCTTCCTACACCAGTATCCTGTTTCCTTTTTAACAGCCAACAATGCTTCTCTATTTCCTTATGTGATTCCCCCAAAATGCTATCATGTCAGACTTAAAAGCAATGCTTCTTAGTCACTAAATGAACTCTTTAATTTTTGTTATGGTTTATAGAAGATCTTTGACATCTACCTGTAAATAGTGACACTGTACACTCTAAAAGCCTGCTTTGTGGTTCATCATGAAATGGCTGCTCTGCACAGAGAGCCTGCAACCCTCTTAGTTTAGTCAGACTGACCCTGTGACCAAGTGGCAGCTGAGGGACAGGGACCGCAGAGCTCACCTCTGAGTGCCATGGACTGCATGCAGTGACAACTTTTGAGTTTCTCTTGTGTATCTTTTTATACAGCAGACAAAAAATTATTTAGTTAGACAGTGCTTTATTACTGAAAGCTGTGAACCTTTTAATAATCATATGTTACAAACCAGAGAAGCTAGTGCTAGTTAAACTCATGATTTGACAAGAAAAGACAGCTATAGGAAAGAATTTGTTTCAGAAAATTCTGCACTAATGGTTGGTAGTTATTACACTGAAGGCTGCTGCATAGCACAATTTTTTTAACAAGATACAAGTGAATCAGTTGGTTGAGATACACTGACACTTGTAAAAGCTTAAAAAACTGAAAATGAAAATAGTTCCAAGTACATGAAGGTTTCCCTAGGAGAACTTCTGAAAAAAATGTACTACATCTGGTTTTGCCTTCCTGGGTCAAAACTCAAAAGTCCTATGAGAGAGTTTTTGTCCCAGGCAAGGTAAGCAAGGCCAGAACCATTTGTGCAGAGCTGTACCAAGGTGCCAGGTGAAACAAATAAAGCTCAGGTCACCTGCATATGTCAGGTCAGAGCTAGCTGCCCCAGGCCCCTGTTGCTGCATGAATAGCAGGGTTAGCACCAAGACAATCAGCCTTACCTTGTTGTAGTACTGCACCTGAACCGAGTGCCACTGCCCGTCGCTGACCCCGCCCGCAATGAACGGCGCCACTGTCGTGGTCGTCTCCCCTGCAAAAGCAGCCAGAAGGGACAAATGAGTCACCATCACTGCAAGAAACACAGAGACACTCTCACTGGGCACAGGATGCAGCCACCTTGCTTCACCAGCGAGGAATTTGGTTTTGTCCTGCAAGACGATAAATATCTCCAGTTTCATGGAGTTACTCTGGTGCACAAAAACCAGCTTCTGGCACTTTTGGGTGAATTATGTTGGTTTTTATCATGCTTCTGCAAAGCGTGGTAGCAGATGCATTGGGTAGATACAGCTGTTGCTGAAGTGACCAACTGAGGGAGAAATGTGCCTAAATTTTTCTGCATTTTTGCCAAAAGCACCCTTTGAGGTGTTTTTTAGTATGATGAGTATTGTGATGGGATATTTTGCCAGGGAAGGCAAGCACTCACAGAGCTGAGAAAGAGAAATTCAAAAGTACTCTAGTATAAAACCCATGGTAACCTTGGGCTCAGCAACATTTTACCAGTGATTAATGAAATTATTGGCAGCCTTTCAGTGTTTATATTTGAAAGCAAGACTTTGCCATTGCAATTGGAAAGCTTTTAAGCCAGGGCAGAGTCAGCAGACCAAGCTCAGTAACCAGGAATATCTGTTTCGAGGTAGCAGTAAAATAAACATTCATGTTGAAAGTACATAATAGGCCTGGCACAGAGAAGGGATTGCTCTCTTTTTTTTTCTTTTTTTTTTTTTTTAACAGTTGGAAAATTCTACATAATAAACCACAGGAAAAGTAACTCCCCCTAGAAACTAACAAAGCTCATAGTATTGTTGAGCTTAAAATGTACTTTCAACTCTGTATTTGCAACAAATATCTAAGTCAAGTATTATTCTTGTGTCCCCTACTCTCCTTTAACTCCCATCCCATATATTTAAAAAATACATATTTCAGTTTAGCATGTGATGGTTTTTAACATTCAGTGATAAAATCTATACAAATAATTGGGCTTTTTATTCAGCTATCAAGTGTCTGCAGAAGGAAGATCACTGTTCTGCAATCCTTTTGCTCTGCTTTCTGAGAAAAAGTTGTTGCGACACGTAACGCAGTGAGATCGGGTGTCCAAAACTTGTACTGTTCATTAAAAGCCACTTAAAACTATAAAACATAAACCATTCTCCTTCCAAAGAAAATACCATTTGTAATATGCAGGACCAGACCTGCTCTCAGGTGCAGCAGTGCAAATCTAAATTTAGTTTCATGTATCTTAAAGGAGTTCCTTCACATTTAAATGCATATAAGTGCAAGCAGAATTTATTTTTTTCCCCATTCATCCTCAGGGTACCTTCCAAGCAATTTGATTCAAGTTTAGACAGGTGAAGCTGAGCTACAGAAGAAAGCACATCTCTCTGCAGCATGTTATTTCCTTACAGTAATCCATTCAGAAACCTGCCTTAAAATCTAATTTGGACAACTCTGAGGTAATAAAGGGGAAATGTAACTGGATACCTTCAACCCAAAGGGCCCACATATGCACTCAGCATTGCTGGTAGATCAATGGGGTCACACAGGATTTGCCATGGGGTCTGAGGGCAGCAGCTATCACTGGTGATGAGTGTGCAACACCAATGTAGGCTGGGCTTTTGCTTCTATGGCTTTACTGCCTACAATGTCTCACTTTCCACAAAAATAAAGCAGGAGTTGACTGGAGCCCACAAGTCTGTCCTGAATATGGATAATGGGAAATAGCAGGATTATTTCCTGAACTCCATGCCCTATACAGAGGCACAAACATCTCACTTGACCTACACATAACTCCACTTGACTTAGGAGGACAACAGCCCTTTCCAGATATTTGTTTTAGACTCAGGAGAAAAATACCTTAAACCTGTGACAACCAGAGTTTGTCTGCACTACTGAGATTTCATTAAGTCACAAAAGCCTTGCTACTGAAAGCACAGATCTGCTTCTGGGCATATGTCCTGCCTGCACTTTGCTTGTCAGCTCTTCCCTCTCCCTTCTCCTAGAAGCACCAAAGACACTGGCTCAGTTCTAGTGCAGAAAGCAGACAAAGCTGCCACTTGTTTCCTGGCCCACTGTAGCAGTGAGCATGCAGATCTCCTCAATTTGTTGTTGTTTATGGCTTCTTCTAAGAGGAGGTGCTTCTCCAGTGGAGAAATACATTCTAGAGACAGCACTGCTCCTCCCTAATCCCTAATGAATGGCAGGCCATTTTCACTTCTGCTAGCTTTTCCTTTGGCTTGCACAGATTTTTAAGATAACATTTATGCACCTCTGATGGTGTAGAGTAAAAACGCATAAACACACAACATTTATCACAGTATGATAAAATGAAGTCTCATTTAAATTTAAGCAAACATTGGCTTGGAGGCCAACATTCAGGCTAGTGCCAATCTTTTATAGTAGTCATAAACTCTGGCTTTTATAACTGATTTGTTGACAAGCTCCTGCCTACGACAGTGAGAGTAATTGCCACAAACCTCTACAATCTGGAGTACACCCGGCATCACTCATTTACTGTGCAATGTCAGCCAGTAAAGTAATGAGGCAGCAAATAGCCATATAAAATCACTGAAGTGCATTTCCAAACGGCTTGAGAGGATCTCCTGACCTCAAGCAGGAACGCTTGACTCAAGTGAAAGCTCACCTGCAGAGAAGGTGAGCTGGATCTGCTCCTCAATGATCTCCAAGGCAATGAAGTCGTGCTTCTCGTTGAAACGCCCGTTGTAGAGGAGGAGAGCGTTCCTCTCCCTGGTAGCAAACCTAGAACACAGAGACATGGAGTTAGCTTGTGCTTAACAGCTTATGGGTTACAGACTGATGGCCAAGTCATCCAGAAGAAAGAAGGCGTTGTGTTTAGCAGATAAACAAGCCTTTGAATCAATCTTCAGACAGAAAATTGTAAAACTGAGGAGTCAGCCACAGGATAAATCTACTCTTTCACAACCAATAAGGCAAGCAGATGGATATTACAGAAATTTACTCTGCAGAGATGTGCTGACCCTCACGAGGGCTAAATTAGGCAGACACAAGATGCAACAGCAGTATCTGACACTCACCAAACAGTAGCACTTACTACACTCTGCAAACAGTCTGACAGCTAGAAAGCATTTTCACTTCAAAGGGGGGATCCTTGCTGCCTGCCTGCTGTCTAAATGCTACAGTGTTCTAGGACAGTCATCAACTGATTAAAAAAGCCTGATGGGGGAGTAAGGGGAAAGAAAGAAAAGAGTTACTTTAATAATGCCATATGGAAAATCAGAGTTAGTCAATCACCAGGTCAATCCATTGTAAGAAGGAAAATAAACACTCAAATGATTTCACTAGATCAGCACCAACAGGTGCATTTGGGTTTTGTTTTTCTTGTGCTACTAATATGGGATGCATGTTTCCTGCAGAAAAAGGGGAAACCCCACTTTTAAAAAAGCCTATTTTTTTTGTCAGCACTGACCATTTTTTAAAAATTTCTGCTCATTGAGAGTATTTTAGATTTTTTAATTGAATTCTCTTATCTCTGGAGAGTTGCACACAGCTTTCATCTACTCAGAAATGCAAAAAAAATTAAACTTTACATAAAGATTTTTAAAGATTAATATTAGATAAAGACAGAAAAAGAGAGAAACCATGGGAATTTCTTGCGTTCCCAATGGCAATTTAGTCTGATTTTGTATCTTGAACTTCAGGAAATATGTCTGATTTAAATAAACCCATTTTCCTACAAATGAGTGAAATACTGAACACAGCTAATGAAATGAAATCTGTCTTCCACAGACACAAGAAGTGACTCTTGTGCCTGTCATATCATGTCTAATAGCAAGACTCTCACGTGATACAGCAAAACCTGCATTTCAGAGAATAGGAACCAAGCAGTATTTTAGAATACCAGGGTTGGTATTTGAAAGAAAAAGTTCCAAAGATAAAGAATAATTTTTACCAGAAGTTGTTTGTCAGACATATATATGCTGTGGATCACACTGAGTAGACCTTTCAGAATTTGAGCTACATGGAAATGGGAAATTTTAGTCATATATTTTAAAATGTTTTTGAAGGATAATGAATTGTTCTGATTCAAAAAACAGAAATCACAAATTTGATATTTCCTGTAAAAATCAAATTTCAAAGAATATGCATTATAATCCATAAAAAATTAATGCTTTGATTACTTTTAATCAGTTTTGATATACATATTTATTTCTAGTTTTATCATAGTATAATAGTATACAAGTAAAATGCAAACTAAATTAATTACAACAATACCATTGAAATATATCAATATTATCAAAACACGGATTTAATTTTCACTTTTCACCAACAAACATTTCATCCAAAGGAATACAGCTCCTGTAAAACATTTCCCAAGAATATTTTTTCATGAATAACTGCTCCATCCAAATATTTTGATCGCATCTGTGCAGAATACATATGAGCAAAGGAAAAGGGAATAATGCTAGTGCTGCTTCTTCTAGTGGGCAGGAAGATTTAGTCGGGCAGCAATATCAGGAAGCTTATTTCTTTTTGAATATATTTTCTCATATTCTTACAATTTCCTACAATAATTTTAAGTATGAAATCATTATTATTAAACAAATCCATTATTAAGCCATTTTGTATATCTCTTTATCTGTGCTCAGTTCCATTCTTTGCCACTATTCAAAATCGACTTTGATATTATACTTGTTGTTAAAAGCACTACTGCTTTTGAACTTGTCTGGTTGTCACCCACCAGCTGGGGGGAAAAAATGCTGTTTTTTAATAGAAGGGATATGTTTCATTTCATGACACAGGAAACAAAAGACTCTCTTTCTTACAGAATTTTGCATAAATAATGAGAAAATCTCATTATTTATGCAACCTAAGTGTCTCTTGGAGTGAAGGCTTAATAAGTGTTGGAATTAAGCAAGGAAAATACATAATATTGGGAGCAGAAAGACATGCACGGTCAGTAACCTAAATATTTTAAAAAACCATTTTAGTTATGAGACTGGACAAGGCAAATATTCTGCTCTTTGCTAGGATGGATCATTGAGGCTGAGGGAAGCTGGACTCCCTGGGATTTTCCAAATGCTCCCAAATCACAAAACATGTAATGGCAAATCATCATTGTTAGCAGTCAAACTGCTAATTCTTGCTGCTCCTCACATAATGTTCTCCTCCTCCACTGAAGGATTAATAAAAGCCAAAGAAATAGCTGGTGTAAATAAAAGTAACTTCAGGTATGAAATGCTAAATGTGTTGTCATTCCAGACAGTGTGGGATAAACCTCCTAATGGCCTAGAATTCTTATAGTCACACCAAATGGAGCAAGCAGTGTTTAGCTCATGACTAAATAAGCCATTGTGGTTCTAAAGATGGTGAAGAAGCCCTGGTGTAAGGACTACCCTTGTACAGTACTTTGCTATTGCTCAATAACCCCTACACAGGGCATTTGAGTAATTTTAACTTAAAGCACCCTAATCGTCAAAGCCCTCTTTCCAAAAGCCTGAAAAATGACACCTCCTGGCTGAGGGGACAAATCAAGGGTAGTGCAGGCAATTCAAGCTGGCAGCCAGCCCAGACTGCACCTTTGTTTGCTCTCACTGTGGGTCTGACAAATCCAACAGAGCCTTTTTCTCCTCGGTTTTTCTGTGGACTTAGACCTGATGCTCTAAAACAATCTTCACAGGCACAACTCTCTCTTGCCTTGGCTTGTGTGCAAACCACATCTGTGCTTTCTGATTTAACCAAAATTTCAAGATTCCATAAAATTTTGAGTTTAGGATTAAGGCAGATGAAAGATAAAATGGTAGAAATCATAAAATGATAGAATGGTTTGGGTTGAAAGGGACCATAAAGACCATCCAGTTCCAGCCCCTGCCATGGGCAGGGACAGCTGCCCCTAGACCAGGTTGCTCCAAGTCCCATCCAGCCTGGCCTTGAACATTTACAAGGATGGGGCATTACTTACTTCTGTTAATAGAAGCATGACATGGGGAGTCTCTCTGGGATCTTAGCTCAGGAAAGGAAAGCATGCTAAAGGACTGAAAAGCATGCTGTAAAAACTGACCTGGCTCCTGACAGATATGAAGCACCAGGAAATGGCTGGGTGCTGGAGAAGCCATGAGCCTGAAGCCTGTCTGACCTCCCTGAGCACTTTCTCTGGGCAGATACACACACAGGTCTGCCCTTGAAGCTGCTGTTGTACCTATCAAAAAATCCCCAGCTCTGCTCTTTGGGGTCAGGAGTAACATATTTTGTGTTGGTTTTTACTCAGTCAGCTGTGAGGGAAAACCAAAAGTCAGTCCTGATCAGCTAAACTATGGGAGAGCTGCAAACCCAGCCCTTCCCCAGAGAAGAGGCATCTGTGCACCTGGAGCTCTGGCTCCACACCAATCGAGCCCTATGACCCAAGAAGTCTTCTCCACAAGAGGGGCTGTTCCCTGGTGAGGGAGAGCCCTTGGCCATGACTGTGGCTGCTATCATTGCTCCTCCTTGCCTACCTGAGCACCCCCAGGGGAAAAGTGAGAGCCCAGAAGAAGACTGCCCAACATGTGGATGTTGAGGCAGATGGGATGGGGATAAGACTAGAGCCTGGGAGCTGGGATGGGACCAGAAGCAGGACCTCGGTGTGAAGGCCAGAAGGAGCTAAGGGAGCAGCTGAATCAGTTGGGGCTGTCCCAAACCCAGCACTGGAAAGCAAGAACATGAGAAGGACCAGACTGTGCTCAGCCATGGCTTGACCTGCCCAGGTCCTCTCAGAGGTGGGGAAACAGGAGATGGGAAGAGTGCTCCCAAACAAGGAGCACAAATGGATTGGTTCTGAAGCTGGGCTGAAGGTCAGGAAGCCAAAGGCCCAGACAGTAAAAGTGTCAAACCCAAGATTCACCCTGGCACTTCTGCAGCTGAAGGCCAGAGGTCCTGGTATCCCTTCTCCCTGTTCCATCACCCTGTGTTACACAGGGAAGATCATGAGTCAGCAACACAGAAACGTCCACAACGGGGCAGAAAAATCAAATGCTTTCAAATAACATGCCCTGCTTGCAGGAGTCAGTGTCAGAAATCCCTGCAGTGACCTTCAGGGCTAGCTCTTTGGTGGCTATCAGCACATGACAAACAGTCCCAAGCTGGAGGGAGAAGCCACCAGCCCCAGAACCCCTCCCCGCTGGGACTTACATGAGGGAGACGGTGAAGTGGAAGCGCTGCCGCAGCCCCTTGAAGGTGATGAAGGACTGAGGGGGGAAGCTCCTGGTGGTCATCTCGCAGTAGGGCCGCTCGTACTCGCCGGGCGGGCACTCGCACTTGAAGCCCCCGATGAGCAGGTTCACGCACGTTCCCCCGTTCTTGCACACCCCCGGCGCGCAGCGGCCGGAGCGCGCGTTCACCTCGCAGGACTCTCCTGCAACGGAACAAGCAGACATCAGGGAAGGTGGCACCTCACCCCAGCACCAAGCTGTGACACTCAGCTACCCAAGTGGTTCTGCTACAGGTCAAGCTGCTTCCAGACTTTGCACCTGATCCCCTAAGCAGCTGAGGCACAAGCCTGTGATTGCTGGGGGTAAGAATGCTGCATCTTCTTCAAGTCTGAATTTTCAGGGAACTGTGGAATATGATTTGCTGAGCAATCCTCTTGCAAATATCCAACAACATTGGCCTATGGTTTTCAGATTCCTGGGCTGCTTCCAAACTGAGTGACAAATACAGACCTGGTGACAGATCTAGATGGGAGGAGGTAAAAACATTCTCTGTCAACCAAAATATGGGCAAATTGTTTTGGAGTTTCACTATAGCTGGAAATTGTGTAAAACAGATAAATGGTTGCACTTTGTCTCAAATGGGATTCGGCTTTGCTGCCCATGGTGGCAGCAGGACATGGCTGAGCTCATGGCAAAGCTCTCAAAATGTCTATAGCAAGAGCAAGCAGGATACAGGTGACATAGGGATTGCCTCCACCTTTTCCCACACAGGCATCCTGCAGGTGATGACAATTTTCTGAACCCTTTGGAGAAGGGCACTTCTCCACAGAAGTTATGGATTCTGTGTGCCACTTGCTAAATTGTTTCACCCCTAAATAATTTGTCTTTATTCATCCCCAAAGCATGTAGCAGGATGTGTTAAATACTACTAAAGAATGCAGTGTCTTGCTTTGTATGTATGCCATGGGTTTCTGTTCTGCACTTGCTCAAAATCTGAGAATTAATCCCAATTAAAAAAAAAATTGTACAGAGGATATTAATTTTAAAATATCTGCTGTGGCTGGGACAAAAGCAGCTGCTGAATTATCATTGTACAGAAAGCCAAACCCTCTGTGTGAGTTAATTTGTTAACATTAGTGTTTTGACATGTGTCTTCCTATGGTATGTTCACATCCCACATGTAAAACTGTTCAGAGAAACTGAAGGTGGCATACACAGTTGAATTTAACCCAGTAACAGTGTCTGAGAAATAAATGTAGAGCATTACTACTCAACACCACCAGCTGAAGGAATACTTTTTTAACACTTCAATGTTCGCATGACCACTCACCACCAGATGATACAATTACATTGGGACAGGCTCTACAGTGCTCAGCAACAGGACAAGGGGCAACAGGCACAGACTGAAAAGCAGGAAGTTCCATCTGAGAATGAGAAAAACCTTCTGTCCTTTGAGGATGACAGAGCACTGGAATAGGCTGCCCAGAGAGGCTGCGGATCTCTTTCAGTGGAGATATTCAAAACCCATCTGGACATGATCCTGTGCAATTTGCTGTGGGTGACCCTGCTTTGGCAGGGGTTTGGAGGAGCAGAGACCATTCCGTGGTCCTGTGATTGATCCAAGCACAGTTAAAACCGTGAAAACACATTCCTGCAGGAAAGTAAAAGCAGCAGGAGCTGTGGGCAGTGGCTCATTAACAAAGGCAAATTTGAATGGAAAGTTTTGTTCCATTTAGTGCTCCACAGCCCAGCTCCCACAGGTTCCCACGCCAAAGCTGCCCACACTGGGAGGCAGGCTGAAGGCAGCAGTACCCTGCACCCTCTGCACCCAGAGCTGGGTCTGCACCACCTTTCTGTGCCAGGCTATAAACTGCCATGGTTTGCAGCTGGCTTAGCCACCGCCCCAAGGGCAGTGATCTCTGAGATAAGGTGAGGTGGGCAGCTTTGTGGTTTTGGCTCTCCAGCTTTGCTGCCTTTTTCTTCTTGCATCACTTGCCTTTCAGACCAGGTATGGCTTAAGCTGGCAAAATGCAGGAGCAAACACAAAACTGCTATGATCAGGAGCCAGGCACACCCCATCCAGGAGGGGCCAGCCCTGGAGGATGGACCTGCTCTGTGCATTACTCTGAACTAGTAACCCACATAACCTTGAGTCCAAGCCTGTGCTTAGAGCTTCTGCCCTTCGGCACTCATGTTCCTATAGTCTCACTTCAACGTATTAAGTGAAATGCTGTGAAAATCACTTGATAAATATCTTCCTGTATCCAATTATCAGCTCTACATATCAGTCAAGATTATGTGAATACACTTTCCTTAATATTTTTAAATGCTCTATTATGTGTTTCTTTTGGAAAAAAATGTATATATCATCCAAGACATCCCTCAGTGTACAGGATATGGTGCACAGATGAATCAGATGTTTTAAGAGGACACTACAGCAAGCACTTGTTGAAGATCCGCTGCATAAGCACGGCCCTTAAACATTTATCTTGTGTACCAAAACTCTCAAAAAAGTGGAAAACCAAAATTCCTATAGAAAGAAAAAACAGAGGTTTGTTGCTTTAAAAAAAGTAGTAGGATATTTTGTGAAATAACTCCCTGACTCACAGAAGAATGTAATCTTCAAGGCTTTCTGGGAACAGAATGATGTATTTTGTAAAAGCAAATAACACGGAGGCTTGAATACACAGAGAGAAAAAGGGTGAGCTAAAAGGAGAGATTCCTAGCATTGCAGCATGCTGTGGACATTTCCACAGCAATACATGGCAATACAGAGGTGAAATATAAAAGCCTAAGCTGGAAGTCATTGATGGTTCTGTATTAATTCTGTGATATAACAAGAATGTATAGATCATTTATTTAGATACCTATACAGGCATAAAACCATTTAAGAGAAAAGCTTACAGAAAAGTTATATTGTATTGTTTTCATTCCTTCTTTTCATTATGACGTGTAAAGAAGTAAATTAAAACAATATACTTCAAGATTCTTGGTCCCATATTTATTCAGCTGTAGCATCATTGATGTCCCAATTATTAAAATTATTCTGAATTCTCTTAAGTCTGTAATGCAAACGAGAACTGCATTTGATGCATATTCTTTGATGTTGAATTTTCATATTTTATGTGCATTTACCAAAATATATTAAAATAGTGGTTTTGAAATCTCAACAGTAAATCCAAGGTGTCACTGTGCTTTGAGACACAAAGGTCACCAAAAAACCTTTTGTTTTTTAAACTTAAAAACCTTAATTACTCTTTTCTCCAAAAGTGCCTGGAATTATTTAGAAACAGAGCATTTTTGCCTTTTGGAGTAGCCATCTGAGCAAGAGTTCGAAGCAGGCTTTGATCAGGACTGGCAACAGGAGGGACCTTCGTGTCACCCTTGGGTTTGTCACTTCCAAGGGCAGCCACCTCCCCTTGGACACACCACTGTCCCACAGCTCTGCCCTGCAGGAGTTTTGAGGCACAGCCTAAAAACCATCTTCAGAATTTGAACCAAAGCCTGCATGGACTTGAAGGAAGAGCTGGTTGCTGGCTGGAGCCAGAAGGCCCTCAGGGAAGAGCTACTTGAGGAGCAGGAAAGGAAGGAGCTGCATGTGCCAGCCCTTGGGAATGAAAAGCGCCTCTGTGCCTGCTTGCAGCTGAAGGTCGGAGGGCTGGCACGTGCCATCAGAGGGTGGCCTTGCAGTCTGGTAGGAAAAAATAGTACAGAAGGGGGAGAGCTGCTGTGCAGTGAGGGTCTGGAGGGGCTGGAGTGATAAAAGCACAGCCCAAATAGCTGACACACACAGCCTGGGGTCAGTCTGTGAGGCTGGTAATGGCAGCATGGCTCAGCCACTCACGCAGCCTGTGAAACCCTCCTTTGCTCCTCACAGCATTTCCTTGACTAATATAATTTCATTTTTCACACTGGCTTGCATTTTAGGAACCACTGAACAAACTAGTTACACACCACAGCTCTGTGAGATCCAAGCAGGGGATGTGAAGCTCAGCCCCTCCAGCTGCTAAAGCTAAAGCATGCACTCTCAGATAACATGGGCCATGGCTGCCTGTTATCTGCCAGCAGATTCCTGGGCTTTGAAAAAATTCTGCCCTTGCCAGAAAATTATTTACTGTGACATGGCAGTAGCTGAACTTATAGGCTCCCAATTAATATTGATGACTTTTAAAGCTACTAGTCCTGTGGCTTTTCTGCAGCCCTTAATGTAGTGCTTCCTGTTTTTAAAGCCCTTGAGATCAAAATGTCATAGTTGCTTTGGACACTGCATCCTACTCACAAACATCCTATCTTTAATACATACCTATCCTCTTCGGTTCTAGGACTAATGTTACAGAAATGTTAATCATAAAGTTTCTGTTATTAAGTTTATACAAGTGAGGACACCACAATAGCAGGTGCAAAATAACAAGAACAGGCAAATACAAAGGCTGGCTAGATTTGATCTTCCTCTGACCAATTCCAAATAAAATAATGAAAGTTTACCCAGTTAATAAACAATAAATAACAACAAAGTTAATAAACAATTAATAGCAATAAAAAAGTGAAAATAAATAAAAATAAACTGTCTGAAAACCAAGACAATAATCTCACAATTGCAAATGCCTTGTGAGCTGAGCATTGTAGGTTCCAATAAACACACTGGCGTGCATCAATGAGCTGGTCTTTGCAGAAATCTGACTGTGGTTTGGCTAATGAGTTGTTTGAATTTACAACAACTGTGTAAAATGTTTGAAAGCTTGCTGGAAACAAGATGATGGCATCCAAATACATACAGACTTCCTCTTCACATCAGTTAACTGCAGTGTGTTTCACCAATACACTGGTTTAGGGACTAGTCCTCAAATTTTTTTGCTATTATCTGATCGTATTCAACTGAAACAGTACATTAAATATATATTTACAAGAAGCACCAAATTTGCACTGATGTTCTTTTTTCATCAATTTCCCTGGACACATTAATTTTTTACTCACTGTCTGTAATTGTTTGAACTGATTATTTTCTCCTTTCCTCATCCTGCCACTCACTCTAGACACATTAATTTTCTCCATGTTTGTAGTTGCTTTGCCAGAATAAACTGTATGTTGAGAAGCTGATTTAAGCAGCTGACCTAAAATTATTTACTTTAAAGTGGAAAAGAGAATCCACAAGAATTAAGGCAAAAGGAGAAACAACAAGAAATAGAACAACTAAATTCTTCAAACAATTCCTATTGACCGTTTGCCCTAATAAAGAACCAACTCCATTAAAAATGCATTTGCATTTTTTGCACATTATGGGAAATCAATCCTCCTTTTCCTCTAGTAATTAAAGCACTACTAACCTTACATGACAATTGGCACCAAAGCAATCAGTGCACTAAGAAATAAGAAGGTTGTTAAAAACAAATTAGCTGCAGAATCAGCTTGGAAATCTCTGCTGGGACAAGAGATAAAGAGGTTGGGATCCTGTGCTTTAGGGGTGGTTTCACCATAGTTCATTGAGTGGGAGTTACCACAGTCCCCTCCTTTCCCCAAGCATGCTGCAGTTTCCTCCCCCTCCCTTGTGCAGGCATTCATGTAATCCTGCAGCTGACTGATTTGTAAAGCTAAGATGGCAAAACACCATTCATTTCTTTATTGAAGTGTTAGTGATCTTCAGATTAAGTCCCTTCTAGACCTGATGGGATGAATAGCACAGCAAGCACATGGGAAGGAGGCAGGACCACGCACCCAGGAATTCTTAGAAAGGTTTAACTGTTATGGAAATACAGCTTTGAGCCATTTTAGATGGCTCATGTGTGAGTCCAGTGGCTCAATGATTGCCTTAGGAGAACTGGGCTATCATCTCCAGTAGATACCCACCTCTCTCCACTGATTGTACATGGATTTACTGCAGGAAAATTTGCCTAAAACATAGATGCATTTCAATAAAAATTAGCACTGGATTTTGTCCATAAAGGGAAATTCATGACTTGATAAAGGGAAATTCATGGGAAATCCATGTCCATAAAGGGAAATTCAGGGGCTCTGTGGTACATGAGTCTACCCTCAGAACATACTGGGAGGTCAGCTTTACCTCCCAGCAAATTGGCAGCAAATGCCAATTACTAATGAAATGTGACACAAACAGACAAACAAACAAACAAACAAACATCTACTGGGTTTATGAGAGAAGTTAGAGAGCAGCTACCCAGAAACATTAGCCAGCCCATTCTGAATGATGGAGAAACTGGATCAATAGAAGTTAGAAGCCACTGGTGTACTAGTGACAGAGATTACTTAGGGGACAATTAAATTCATTTACCATTTTACATGAGTGACTCAGAAGTGTTATTTAAGCAACAGACATAAAATCTGGGTTCCTTAGAAATCAAGGGCCAAACCCCTACTGCCACTTCAGAGAGGCCATGCAGACTCCATGTTATTGACCCTGATGGTCATGACTTTGTGAGGTTTCTAAATGACACGGCTACTAAACCTTTAAACTTGAAAATATGTTTTGGTCTTTTCTTTTACTCATTTGTTTATGTTTTTAGAACCAGGACTGATCTAGGTTAATTAAAATTATCCCAAATCCTCTTATAGGGAGAAACAGCAGCTTAAGGTCCATTTTAGAGTTTCCCTCCTTTCTTTTGCTTTCTGCTTCCTTTGATGCTTTCTGACTTATAGAGTCATATTATGAGAAACAGGTTAAAGTAAAATAATGCATAAATACCTACAAAGACATACTCCACACATACACACCCAAACTGCAGACTTGCAGTGACAGCTGTCCTGCAGAATTTCAGTTGCTAACCATTCCAGATTTAATATTATGTATTTACAAGAGAGTAACCTGACCTTATAACACTAAGCAAAGTAACAGCAAAAGCATTCCTGTCACACTATGCATATAGCTTGCCAAGCAGTTCTCTGAGGTGATATGTAGAAATGATTCTATAATAAGATACTCTGGAAATCACTTTTTATCTCTGGATCTGCTTTAGGTTCTCTGTGGGCATAAGCACTAAGCTCTGAGCTGGTGGGAAGAAACTGTGCAGATACCACTGCTCTTTTGGATAGAAACACATATCTCTTATACCTCCCCTTTACCATCACACTTCTCCCTTCTCTGTGCTTCCATAAAGTTCCCCCTAGGCATCCCTGATAACTCATAATTCAGATTTTCAGAAATCCTAAGACTCAGCTAAATAAGTGTCCTAAGATTTTTAATAATGAAATTCTTTAAAACAATGAATGTGAGAGGCTTTTAATTTTATTTTATTTGCCTCTGAAGCTGTGTCATCTGCTGGCCCCAAGGTACATGAGAGCTCTTAGTGGTCAAATTCCAGCCCAAACTGTCTGTTCTGAGGGAGCTCCTATTCCTACTCACACCTCAACAGGATGATGCTATTTGAGCCTTCCTAGTTCCTCTTCCCACCAGGGTCCTCAAGGAAAACCTCAGCACCCTGGCTGCTCTGAATTCCTGCAAGCTCTTGGGAGGAGAAGGAGGACCTCCATGAAAATATCCCATGGGCCAAACAGGCAAGGGAGAGGCCAGGACCCCACTCTTCTTGCTGATCCTTCCCCAGTGGAAACCAAGCTAAACTGTGTTTTACAGAAGCTAAAGCAGCAAAAGCAGGTTTCCCTCAAGCTGCTCCAGGCTGTGCCCACTGGTGCAATGCACATCCAGAGCAGCCCCTGCAACAGTGCCTGGCCCTCTGACAGCCCCAAACCAGGCCAGGATCCCAGAGCAGCAGCAGCCTGAGCAAAGATGTTCCATTTTCCCTGGACTCCTCCCCTTCCCCGGTCACAAAACAAAGCAAAACAAAAGACACCCTGCAGAGAAGGATGGATGGATGGATTGATGATTTGGGTTGTTTTGTGTTTTTGCATTTAAATGAGAAGGAGTAATTGGGGGAGGTGGGAGGGAGAAGAAACAATACTGAGGAGGATTAGCGATATTTGGGGCACATCTGTTGGAGAAATGAATTAGTCTGTGGATTCAGAAATTATGAGCATGTTCTCAAGAAGATATATGCTCAATGCTGCATGATCACTGAACCTCATTCTCCTATGCAATTTCCACCAGTGCCAGCAAGAGCACAGACAAAATCCACAACTGAATACCTCTGTTCCCTCCTTTGTGTATTTGTTGAGGATTAAAAATTCCCAGGCATTAAGTTTCCACTCTATCTACACCAGGCAACTCACCTTTCACCTTCCAGCCATGAGGCCAGAACAGTGTGAGCACTAGAAGTGAAACCAAGATTTATCAAGAATACTGTGATTTTTTTTTCCTGACAGCACCATGGTGAGCAAGGAGCCAGATGCCAGATGCCACAGTAAAATATTCCCCATTTAAGAAAACACCCAATTCTGAAGCCCAACTTATGGTTTGGCAAAAAAAAAGAGGTAACCTGTGATTTTCCAGCCCATGGATTGGTGCCAATACCTCCAAAAGAAGCCCCAGAGGGTTGTTTTGCAGAGGTGGGGCACAGGCTCAATGGCAAACTCACTCAGAGACATGTCTGTGTGAATCCTGGGCACTGGGGTCCTGCAGTGGGCCAGTGGGCAGGGTGCACACAACGTGTCTGCTTTCCCCCTGCTGCCTGCTCCCACAGCCCCAGACATAATCACCCCCAGGCTTTTGAGGAAATGCTGAGGAAAAGCACTTTTTTGGAATGCTTTACATGTGGTGGAGGAGAAAAACCCATAGAAACACAGGATGATTTTGGTTGGAAAAGGCCTTTAACATCCAAGCCTTTAGCCTGCCACACTTACTTAACAACAAATTTTGCCCTATGGGGTCCAGTGGGTAATTTCTTAACGTCTTCATCTTTACTCTTGACTGACTTGACAATGGTTGCTAAGCTTTCTAAACTATTGAACCATTTCTTGTAATGTACAGGGCACTTGTAAGGTGTCATCTCCTTCTGCATTTGACCTGTAAGGCTTTAGAAGCTCTAAAGCTTTAGAAACCTTTTAGGTTCTGCCTCTCACAGAGCTAACACAGTACAAATCTACACATGAGAAAAAAGAAATGCACAAAAATTTCCTGTTACGTTGAACCCTGTGGCAGGTTTACATGTAAGACAATTCATCATAATGCAAATTGCAGTGATTTGGTGTAAGATATGGTGATGAAGCAGTGCCTTTCAATAAAAGCCTAAGCTTAATCTCTGGATGTATTATCAAGGGGATAACATTATTATAGATGTCAAAGATAAACCTCTAACTAGATTATGCCATTGTGTCTGCACTTTGCATTATTACTTGGAATAAATCTCTTCCTAAAAATCCCACCTTAAAACTGGTGAAGAAGCTGGAGGTGTAAGAACAAAGCATCCCTTTGCATAACACATTCAGTTACAGAAGAATATCCCTCCTTCCATTTATTTTTAAGAGGCACAATCACCCTCTACCTTTACTATAAATTTATCTGATATTATATTTTGTTTTCTTGGCTCTCTGTGCCCCTTGATTCCTCTCCAGGAGTGTTACTTGAGGAGGGGCACGTGGAGGGAGGCAAAGGCTGGAATAGGCACCATGGCTGGCAGGACAGATTCCCTTTGGGACAACCTTTGCAGGCTGATCCATATTTGCATCCCTGCACGCCTGCAGGCACTCCAGCATGGGAACCACCTGCCAGGCCTAGTTCTCACCTCCTTCCATGGGCAGCAGTGAGGTAGGAGAAGGGGACAGGCTCATTGTGCTTCTGCTCAGATAACAAGAAAGATTATTTCATGCCACGGAGTTGCAATTCTTCCTGGGCACCAAATGCCACTACCAAGACCATTAACTCCACAAGGCTGCTGTTCCACAGGCTGTTTTGGCCTCCCACTGGGCTTTTCAAAATACATTAAACTATTTATGTGACTGAGGAAAGCAAGCAAGGCGTGGTGGCAGGGGCAGGGGTGTGTGTGCAATAACATCTTTTATCAACAGGAACTCAGGAGCTGGAAAACCAGACACACTTTCAGGCACCATCAGGCTTCCTGCTCACTTTCAGCCTGGTTTCCCTAAGCTGCTTTCCACAGAGATCACCAAAGGGTTGGAACTCTCATTTCCTAAATTGGTGGGCAAAAGCAAAACTCTAGCACTTGGTTTTGATCAAGTTAGCATCTCAAAGCACTTCAAAAAGGCAACACATCTGCAAATAACTGCCCTCTGAAAGAAGATGAAAAATGAAGGTTAAAGAATAAGCAGAAACGAAGATCAGTGTCTCCCTTTCAAGGACAAAGATTGCTCTTCCCTTTCGGAGAGTTCAGCCCTTATTTTACTAAGATCCCACTTAATTTTCTCCAAGTAAATGTTACAGACATGATGATTCAGATCACAGGAGACAAAACACAGAAACCATCTCCCCCTGTCTCCAGCAGCCCACTGGGACTGACTGCACAAGCAGCTAACTCTGCATGTCTCCACTAAAGGAGGAATGGTGAGAGCCTGCATTTTGTGTTTTCCATAAAATGAGAAGTTTTCACAGGAAAATCTCACTCTCCCATTTTCTGTGTAATCCAATGCTATGGTAAATATCATGGCAATTTAGAACCAGGCAGGGCCCAATTCAAACCATGTCCCTTCACACCCTAGGTGGTCCCAGAAGCTCTGGTGGAAAGAAGCGTAATGGCCAATTAGTGAGAATAACTGAAGATAAGCCATAAAATATTAATAATGCAACAGAAAACCATGCTTAAAGTCAATCTACCATTTTAAGTGTGTGTTAGGAAGCTAGCAGTTCAGAGCTTTGTATTTTATTTTATATGAGAAGTATCAGCTTAAAAGAAAGGTATACTTAAAAGCACTGTCTAACTGTCTTTACTGTGAATCGTAGTTCAGTGGTTTAGCATCATGGGACAGGTAGAGCTGGCAAAACAATCTGATGCTCATCACATTCTTATTGTTATACATTGAAAGAAAAGTCAAAAAAAACCCAATAAAAAATACCCCTTTGATTGTCAAATTAAAAGGATAAGTTTAAAAACATAATCCCATAATCTTATGTTTTGGTAGCCTTAAAAAAATATTTGGTACACAGCACAGGAACACAAACAGAAAACAAAAAGCAACTTAACCAGGGAAACTGACTTTTTCTTAATGAGTCATGAAAAAGGGATTGTAATGTCACACACATCTTGCACAGAAAATTTCAAAATCCATGTATTTTTAAACCGACAGAACAGATGGAAATTCAAAAGTTACTTTCTTAAAAAGTGTTTTTAAATGAACTCTTAAAAAATTAATCCAGCCAGCTTTCATAGCTTGTACTTAACTCTCCTTACAGCAGTCCAGTGAATTAAAATTCAGCCTTTTTGTTAAATACCATTCAATTATAAAGTAACCTTAAGTGATTACCATCTTATTAGAGTTAATACACTTCATTGTGTCAATTAAAATGGGTTTAATTATTAATATAAGGCATTCATCTTCATATCTTCATCTTTCTTACAATATGCACATCAGTTGTGCTGACCCTTTAAAGCCGGCCTATCTAATTAAAACATGCTTTTAATTATACTATATGAAAATGCTGCATAAAAGGTCTCATAAGCTTCTCTGTGGAGAATTTGAGAAGTAAAGCATGCCCATGTTGAGTTGCAGAAAGGGAGGCTTGAGCGTGCGGCTGCTCGGGAAGGCGCGCTGGGGGCAGCGTACAGTGCGGGGCCAGAACAAAACCCGCCCCAGGAGGAGCAGGGCTGCCATGCAGGCACTGAACCATGATGCTCTAAACAAAAGAGCATTTGCAACAACAATGAAGTTGTGGTTCCCACCACGCTCTGCACAACTGTAATTATCTTGATGTTCAAGGCCAAGTGCCTCAGTCTGGCGCTCAACTGTCGAAACTTTCAGTCATCATAACACAAAGAACAGAGACACAAGAAACTATTTCATGCTTTTTTCCTTCCTAACAGGATATCATCCTGATACCCTCCTCTCTGCACCCAACCATCCTTCCTGCCACTTTCCCATTGTTTATCCACTGATGAAAATAAAAATGTCTACTTTGGGAATTATAAATATCTATACAGAAGTCCAAACTGTTTTTCACAATTCAGTCTTACTGCTTCCCAGTTTTGTTTCCCAGTTTTTTATTTGCAGACAGGAGAAAAGGAGCTCCATTACCTTGATCCTTGGAAGCTAAATCTCTTTTTTGTTTTGGAAGATCTAGAATATTTCACTTCAGATGTCCTGGAATTTTTTTTTGTTTTGTTTTCCCCTCTGATCTGCTGTGAACACTGTGAGGGGATTTTCAGAACATAAGGTATACTGGAAAAAAACACTATCTCATTATGATTTTATCTTCTGCACAAATAACTTATAGGCAAGTTTTGGGGTTTTTCTCCTCGTTTCTCTCCTCCTTTTTTCTTATCTGATTTGTTTTCAATGAGAAAAAAACCACAACCACTTAAGGGGTAGTCTAACATATGGGTTCTTTTGACATTTAACAAGTGTATGTTTGGGTAATGAGAATGCACTTGTGCAGCTTAAAATTTTCTCCAGCTAACCTTTTTGAAATTAAACAATGGGAAAAAATCCCTAAATCTTACATTGCACAACGCTCAATTATTGAAAATACAATTGTAAACTACGGTCACAGAGAAATTTGCTGTAGTTTAATAAACTGTTATTGAAAATATTTTAATGAAAACAAACCTCCATGCCCGTAATTCCTGTCAGACCAAGGATCTGCAATGCATATATATGTTTATAATTATGACAGTGTGTGGGAATTTAGCTACATCAGTGAGGAGGGGTTTTACATGTACCTATAAAATTATAATATCAAATATCTCCACTTTGATGAATTACGCTTCACTTCCCACAGTGAAGTATTTTTTATTTCTGTTTGACCAATGATGATAAGAAAATGTGCTATAACAAAGGTTTTCAAAAAGCCTGGGAGAATTGTGACTCCCATTTAGGTGTGGTAACAGAAATACCATCAATATAAAACCAGGAAAATAATTCAAGAAACTGCTCAAAAATTGACAGAGTAATGTCATACACAATAAAATACAATAAAAGAGATTTCACATGCGCTAGAATAAAGGGAATGCTAAATTTGGACCAGGCTGTTGTTAAGCAGGATGGCAGCAGGAAAGCTGAGGTGCTCACTGTGTATCTCTGTGCCATTGGACACCACTGAGAGCTCATACTCCCAGCACATTTCCTTGCCAAGGGGTGGGAAGCGAGGTCAGGTGCCAGAGGCAGGCAGGTACCCACGCCAGGTCAGCAGCTGGCCTCGCTCACACAAAGCAGGCTGCCTGACAGCAAACAGGAGCTTAGCTGGGCATGGTGTCAGGGTCAAATGTGCTCTTTTCACAACAGCTATTTAATGAAATTCAGCTTGAAAAAAAGAGACTGAAACCAATTCTAGCCATGGTAGAGGGCTTGGACTAGCTGATCTTTAGAGGTCCCTTCCAACCAAAACATCCTGAGGTTACACCTGGCCACCAGGACTAGATACTAAACACCTGCATGTAGAAGAGCTGGGGCAGCACTTGTCCCACAGCTGCAACCCTGTCCCACCACAGTTTGTGCTTGCAGGCCTCTCATGTCAGCAAGCCTTGACTTTGTACTGTACAGCCCACAGCCAAAAACCCACAACCTTCTCTCCATCTTCCATGGTGATCTTGCAGACACCAAGGGCAGTAGGAGCCAGCAAGTGTAAAAATGGAACTGTGAGAATGGAGCCATCCTGAAACAGGTTACTGCCTGAGTTATCTGGTCACTGAATTCTAGCTACATGCTACTTTTACTTTTATTTTTTTCTTTAAATCAAAATCTGGAGAGAAAGTGTAAAATTATCAGTGATAGACTCTTTGGCTGACAAATGAGGGGAGTGGCTAAATGAAGGGAATGAGCAGCCAGCCCCACAGCTGTCTTATGGAGAAGCAAAAGCAGATAAGCCATAATCAGTAAGGAGGATTTCCTAGACACAGAACTGTTTGGAAGAGCTGAATTCATAAGTATATTGGAGATTAATTACTAAGGTAGCTCCTGAAACCAGAGCTAAGTGATTACATTGGTGTGTGATCTGCTACTTGCTTCCACAAAGCACCCATCGTGCCTCCACTGCAGGAACATGAGTCCTGTCAAATAATTAGAAAACTAATTAAAAGGAACAAACACAACATGAGGTCTGTAGCTAGGTTTCCACATGACAGCAAAGGACTTTGATCAGTGCAAATATTTCCATGGGCAAGGAAGATAAGACACAAGGCTCCATATGAGGCACCTGAGCCCCCAGCACTTGCAGCAGGTCAGACCATCCCACATGCATCACCTTGGGGTGAGGGCAAGGAGGGTTTGGACATGACTGAGGAAATGTGGAACTTTAAACAGTAGCTAGTTCATGCACATCAGGAGGAGGGTAATGCGATAAAACTCTTTGCCTGGGTTTAAGAAAAAGCAAGCAGATTGCTGTGAAGGCTGCAGGCCATGTACAGCATGTGAGAACTAAACTGTCAACAAATACACCCCAGTAATCCAATTAGCAAAGGCTCTTTGCATCCTGACAAGTGAGCATAGGTTGAAGATTAGATGAAGGACATACCCTCCAGATAAAAACCCACCTAGAGAAATGGTAGACCTCTTCAGGAAGTCCTGAGAATCTGATATAAACTCCAGATTTGCAACATTCATCTCCTGTGACTTGGTGATAGACATGGATGGGAATATAATCCACAGAAACATGACAATAATAGAATTCAGAATTTGACTGAATTTTTTTACTGTTTTTATTGTTTCACTCATCTTCTGGAAGAAGCAGTCATGCAGTTGTGATATCTGGGCCACAGCCCCAGTGCAGCATCACTTGGATCCAGCTGTAAGGCTGTGGTGTGCTGGCCCCATCCCTGCATGCATGAACAGCAAACCTTGCCACAAAAAGAAGCAAGGACCTGTTTTAACATGCACAGCAAATCTCAGAGTTAAACACACCAGGTGAGTGGGCACACAGACTTCTGCTGAGAATCTGTGTCAGGAAAGAAATGCCTTTCACAGGGTCCCCCCAGGTTTCCAGCCATGGACAGCCCAGGAATGGCCCTTCCTCAGCTACTCTTGACTTGCTTTTGATGCAGCCCAGGACACAACTGGCTTTCTGGGCTGTAAGAGCACATTGCCAGCTCATGTCCAGCCTCACAACCACTAGCACCTCTGAGTCCTTCCTGGCAGGGCTGCTCTCCATCTGTTTATGCCCCAGACTGTGTTGGTACCAGGGGTGCTCCAACCCAGGTGCAGGACCTTGCTTTTGGTCTTCTTAAACCTCATGAGATTCTCATGGCAACACCATGCCTTTCTTGAGCTTGTCCAGGTCCCTCTGGATGGCATCCCATCCTTCAGGTGTGTGATTGCACCACTCAGCTTGGTGTCATCTGAGAAATCTGCAGATTTCTCAGGGGGTGCTCGATCCCTATGTCTATGTCATTGATGAAGATAATAAATAACAATAATGATAGCCTGTTCCAGCTTTTACACCAGTCATGCTCTCAAAAGTGTTTGGAGGATTTAAGCTCTGCTTCTGGACCATCCACCTCCCTGCTTGTGGGGTCCTTGCAAGCTAGCCAAGTGCTGTAAGCACCGGGGGCTTGGAAGGGGCTGGGAGGAAACAGAGGCAGCTGGCTGTACACAACTGCTGCCAGTGTGGGGGCACAGCTTGCCATGTCCACACCAACTGAGATAACTGCTTACAGGCAGAAAAGGGCTGATGAAACAGAGAGAGTTGAAGATGGATGGAAAAGACTGTGCTGGGACATCAGCCAAGGAGTACTAATTGTAAGGATGGATCTTACAAGCAATTATTTATCTTTCCATCAGATGTGAAAAAGCTGCAGAGAGTCAGGTCCACAGCAATCAAAGGAAGTGGTGATGCTGTTATGCAGACCTAGTTTCACTACAAGCATCAGAATAATGGCATGGCATAGCACTGCTGAAAAAGAAAAAAATAGAAAAATGTCTAAACCTTCAACACTGTCCAGACCTTCACTGGCATGCAATCACCCACCAGCTTTTTCACAGTATTGCCACACAGAAACTGCAAGGTAAGGCAACCAGATATTCCACTCAAGGCACTGAGAAACAATGAAAGTTAGTCAGCACTCTTCTTCAATTCTTCCTGCATCCAAAATCAACAGAAAAACTTCATAAAAACCCATTAATAGTTCAAATTCTGGAAATACTGCAAATCATCCAGCACTCTGATAACTGTAATTGTATTTAAACTCTTAAAATCAACTATATGTTTTTTAGAGTATTAGACCTTGCCTAGGTTTTTATCTCTTTAGTATGCAAAACCATGTGGAGTCCAGTAGCATAACTCTGACTAAAACTCTGGACATAACTCTGTCCAGTAACATTGCCTAGACTAAAAGATACTGTTAAGGCAGCAATGATACAAAACATTTCAGTATCTTTGTTGTTTCCCTTAATATTTGAATGAAGAATCAGAGAGATGATCAATGAAGCTGTCACATGGCAAGGACAATGTCCCTATGTTCATGGCAGTGTCTGTGAATGACAGAATTTCTTGTTTGGTGTTTTGTATTAAAGAAAAACTTGGTCACAGCTGCTTGAAAATGTTGTCAAAGCCCTACAGGCCGGTAAGGATAACCCTTGTTCATACTTGCTGTCACAAAACCACAGCCTTCACTAAGCTAAACAAGGAGTTAAAGATGCAGTGAGGAAGGAATCAAATTTAGATTTGCTGTAGAGGATTTGGCTGTTACACACCTGTGATCCCAACAAGCTGCAGAAGTGCAACCGAGGGTGGAATTTCAGACCTTCTTGCACAAGATAAAACACTCATTATGACTACTGTGGCTGCCAGATTTCTCTACCTCAAAGCTGAAATTCCCTGAAATAAATCTCTCTGCCCTGAAAAAGGAGAATTTGGTATCAGAGTGAGCTGAGAAATTACTATCTGAAGAATGGATATAAGTAAAGATTAAGCAGAAGATATCCTCACATTTACTTTTATGTTCTATGTTTGCAAGAGCCAAACACTGAGAACTTACTAAGCAATATGATTAGGAACTTCTGGCAGGATGCTGAGAAACCAGCTATAATTACCTTCTCATGACACAAAGTTTGAATTCACAGCAGGCACATTAGATGTAATGATTCCTCATGTCAATATGGTATCACAAATACAAATTAGGAGGGAAAAAAGTGTAACATGCAGAAGATCTCTAGTTGCTGTATTTGATTACTAGAAGATTTACAACCATGTAAGATTTCTCCTCTCTCTGAAGTGAAATCCAAGGAGAGATGCAAAGGATATGGGGAACTCTCTGATGATCTTTTCCCCCTACAAACTGCTCCTTGCTGAGGTTGCATAGCAAAGGAGGCAGAGAGAATGTGATAATGCTAAGGAGAACTGTGGGAACATTGAATCTCCTCTTTATTTCAGGAGTTGGTGGGGTTTCTTTTCCATTAGAGCACTTTTGTTCTGTGTTGATTAAATTTTGCTTTTTGGGAACATGACCATAGAGAGCAGTCTTGGTGGCTGTTGAGCAGGAGGACCATGAGAACAGCTCTGGAGGAAGCACCACTCATGGCAGGGCAGGAACAGTGGGAATTCACACCCCAAAAGGTGCTGATTTATGGCCACAGTGGTGTGCTCTGTAGGAGGCACCAGGATGGAGCTGGAAGTACAGCTCATGCAGGAACTGCTGTGGCATCCATGCCCCCAAAACAGTGTCCATGACATGATCCATTTGCACTTCAGGAGTTGCTCCCTGGGGAGTACAGACAATTCCACCTATGTCTAAGCCTTCACCTAAAGCTCATCTCAGCTGCTTCTGCAGCGCTCAAAGATACATGAAATAAAGCTGGCAAAATTATACAGGCTTTATATGGTGTTCAATAAATTTGTTTGCTTAACTAAAATTACATCCTTTAACCTTTAGTCATGCACACAGCTCTCTGCCACCAATGGCATAAATATTAGTGCGCACATTGCTCACTTCCCTACATTGATTCATACAAAAAGAAGTTAAAGAGGTTGTAAGTTTGGAAGAAAAAAAGAATTAAAAATATATGCACTTCCTCACTCACATCCTTACATCACAGGAAGTGAAGTTCATTCCAAATCACCCCAGCCTGGGCAGTAATCAGGTTTCAGAAATACCTTGTGGAAGCTCAGTTTACCTTTGTGCCCGTAACAGAAGACTCCCGAAGACAGAGAAACTTTCATCATGTATAAATGACTAACAATTACATGGAACCAAATGGAGGGCTTCAAAGCAGGGTGGAAAAATGGAGGGAAATTCCATCCTATTAAGATAGAACATAATTGTCTTGTACAGGAAATAAACACTATATTTTTAGCAGGTGACTAGTCAGATAGAATCAGTACAGGGTTATGATTGTGTAGTGATTTCTCATCAAATTGCAGCCTATCTCCCCAGAGAGATGACAGATCTTAGATTTTCTTATAATTATTTTTCTGTGTAGGCTCTTAATTGGGAGATGGAAACATGAGAACTCCCAAAGCAGGCTGTATTTCATGGACTATAACCATTCATATTTCATCTTTTAATTCTAAGATTTGTAGGTGCCTCATACTGATATGTTACTACCCCAAGTTAGTACCATGATAAAATTTCAGTAATACCAGTATCTTCCAACTTTCAGACCTGGCAACTCCCTGCTCATTCCAAGTTATGGCCACTGCATTCCATGAGCCAACACACACTGCTGCTATTGAAACCAACCTGTGCTATTTACATACCAAATAGATAGAAAATCTGGAATGCTGTAAACAATAAATTCACATCCAAGCTGAAAACACAATATTATGCTTAATAGTAATAAACTGAACTTTCAAATGGATATGAATATATTTAAAGAATTATTAAAGTCATAGGTAAAATAACAATACTTCAAGGAGATTGGGACAAAATTCAATAATGCATCTTCATGAAATATTTCTGGTAATAGATTTCTTGTTGATAACATTTTCAACCTTGCTTTGTCAAGGGGATGACAATCAAGGAACTAATGGCCACCTTATGTGGGTAAATGTTTGGGTTTGATGAACAAAACATTGTTATGGAACCTAAAAGCATCAAAGCAACTTCAACCAACCCCAGAACAGATACTAAATTTTTACTGCATTCATCCAGTGATAGACCAGAAATATTCTACAATATTTGCACCGATTTTTGGGATAAAGTATTCCAGAGCCCTCTTTATCATGGCTGGAAGTGTTTTTTCCTGGCCAATCTGAATGTGATCAAACTGTCCTTCCAAAGAAAAATGTGTTTCACTCAAGTGTAGTTAACTCTGAAACCTAAAGACAGCAAAGCTATAAGCAGTGCTCCCTCCTTAACTTCTGACCTCTTTGATATCTTGACAGCAGGACACTTAATTTTTAACTCAACAACAATGCACTGAAAATAGACTTACAGATCAAATCTTTCTTTGTGTATGAATAACATGGTGCTTCTCTTCTAAACATGTGCTGTTTGTTCTGACTAGAGCATTAAGTATTAAACACGTTCATCAATTATTAATATAAGCTTATTATCTTTCATTCTAAAAGTGTATTTAGCCTTTTTTCTGAAGATTTCTAGCAAGAGATTCTAAAAGTGTGATGGAATCCATGTCATTCCAAAACTAAGACATGGATGTATTAACTTCATTTTTATGCATATCTTTGGTTAATGAATCTTGCTACTTCCTATTTACAGTACAATAGTATACAAACATTTTAAATGAAATCTGCTGATCATAAAATCTATTTTGTGATGCCCACTTCTGTGTGTATTGTCTATTTATGGATAATGGACTTTAAAATGTATTTCACTGTGGAACTTGTTCGTGAGAAGCTTGACATGAAAGTAACTCCTCAACAAACACCAAATATCCCAACCATCTCACAGTTCTATTCAGGGTTTCTCTCATCAGGCAAAAAATTTGTCCCCATCTTCTTAGAAAAGTCCTGCTGTCCCAAGCCCTGCATAAATTTGAGGGAGCATCTCCTGTCCCCCATGCAGGGAAAAGCCCAGCTCCTTTGCTGCCATGTCTCTGCTCGCTAGCTCCTGGCTCCTTCCACAGTCACATTTTTGATGACAGCCCAGAGGCAAAAGCCAGAGACTGTGAAGGAAAAGCCTTCCACCTGGAGGGCTGGATCCCCATCAATGAGATTTTTTTTACATCAGAATTTAAATAATTTATGGTTTCAATTTTTTATAACTCAGCAGTGAGAGGCAGTGTTGGGAACCACCCCCCTCTGCTCCACCCCTTGTTTGCAGGGGTCACAGCAGACATTGCTGAGCTGTCGGTGTGAATTACAGCTGGCAGCACGTCAGTGCAGAATGCTTAAAAGCGTGTGCAATTTCAAATACATAAATAATCTCACTGACTTTACCGAAGCACCAGAAAACATTCACCTAATGCTCTTTTGTAACTTCTCAGGAGTATTTGAGAAGCAGCACTTTGATCTTTATTAGCTGTCAAGTCCATGATGAGGCAAAGTACGTTCCTCAGCGGGCTGTGGAGACAGGCCTGGGAGCAGCTACGAGCTTCTGGAGTTTTATCTGAACATTTACACACCAGAGCTGAGTTACAGTATTTCCCCTAAGTGTGGATTACTGCAGCTTTTTGGGAACAAGAACAATGCTAATGCTTTGTGCTGGCTGCTGACCAAGGGCTGAGGAGCTCCTACGGAGGCTGTGCACCCACACTCTGCCCCAGTATGCGAAGGGGCCTGCAATGGCTTTACGTGCAATCCCATGAACCAGGAGATGTGTCCCACCTTTTTCCTTCCAGACAGAAGAAATGTGTCTGCATAAAGCATTTTGAGCAGAAATTCACACAGTGCAAATCTCTTCAGCAGCTGACAGTCCCCGTGCATGACCTGGAGCAAGGCAGGGCTCCTACCACCGTGCACACACAGAGCTACGGGACTTACCCGCCCTAAGTGACACTCACAAACCTTCTCCTGACTAGAAGGCAGCGCCAGGAGTTCTCCCCCTTTTGACTACGAATGCCAGCAATTTCAGCTTGCCACAGAGCTGGCCTGGCCGCTGGTCTAACCTATAAATCACGGGCCAAAGATAAGATAGACACATACCGGTGTAGTCCTCGTAGCACTCACAAGTGTAGCCGCCCTCGCGGCTCCGGCAGAGCCCGTTGCTCCCGCAGGGGTTGGAGTAGCACAGGTCGATTTCCGTCTCGCAGTAGTCCCCGGTGAAGCCCGGGGGGCAGCGGCACCGCAGCCCGTTGATGGGGTGGATGGGGCGGAACAGGACCGTGTTGGAGCTGATGAAGGGCGCCGAGCTGTCGAACTTCAGCACAGAGACACACTTCATGTAGTTCTCGCAGGGCTCACGCAAGCAGATGTTGTCGTCGAAAGGCAGCACCCTCTGTGTGGAAATGGTGGTCAGCAGCGTCCTGTTGAGGTAGATCTGCTCCTGCAGGTCCTCAGAGGGGAAGAACTTGTTTCGAATGCCACCAGGGAGCAAGGCTGAGAAGGTCACGTTCAGGATATTGGAGCTGACGTCCGTGTCGTTTTGGATGTTGAAAACAAAGATGCCGTCCTTGGCGGTGGAGAGCACAGTTGCCACCCCCTCCACAAAGAGGGACAGGAGGGGAGAAAGGAACCTCTCCTGGGACATGTTCTCCAGCCGCACTGTGATGCTGTTGGTGAGCATGTCGTCCGTGATGATGGTGACACGCAGGGTGCAGACTGCAGTGACACTGTGAACACCATCTGAGGGGAAGGGAGAGAAATTACAGCAATGTCAGAGAGCAGGCTTCAATCTACAGACAGGGAAGCTCCCACAGTCTCCTGAAAATGAATCAGACCTGCAAGGCACTCAGTTCTGGGCACCAGGATGAGAGAGGGAAATGTATTCACCTCCTGAAGTTATTACCATTGTCTTTTCTCAGGAAAACAAAATAAAATTTCTTAAAAATTGTAACTCAAAGGACCCAAGACATCTCAAAGAGGCAAGAACACCTGGAGAAGATGCCAGGCAAATAACTAGCAAGGGTTAGCGTGGAAACAGTCTGAGGGCCCTATGATGGCCAAGGGAAACCAAGAGGAAGGTGACTCTCATGACAGCCACCTCTAGTCTGCAACTGGTGCTGGGAGGCTGCTGCTTTTCACAGCACAATACCAAAATTATCTTCTTCAGGTGTGGTCTCAGACTTAAGGAGCCAGAACTCTGCACAGACAGAGAATTGTGACCAGGGCTTCAGGTAAGTCATTTAAGGAAACAAGTCTTCACATTTGAGTGCCAGAACTTCTTCATTTCTCACATGTAACTTCTCAAAAATATTTTATGAATATTAGAAAAAAATTAAAATAAAATATGCCTGTAGTGAAAATCAGACATTTAAAAACTCTTCTATTTTATCCTTCCTTTAAGGCATTTCTGATATTGCTGTGCCTATTCTGCAATAAAACCTATAATTATAAAAATACAGCACTAATACCTGACACTGGACTGAGAGTTGCCACTGTAAAATTTCAGCACACCCTGAGGCTTACAGCAGCACTGTGAATGTACAAATTCTAGATTATTCTGACATTATGGAAAATAATTATGACATAGTGAGTGCTAAATTTAATCTAACTTCAATGCATGTGTGGAATGGGAAGTTGCATCATCACTGAAATCTAATCACTTACTTTAAATGTGTCTCCTTGCTAACATTAGGGACTCATTAAAATACAGATTGCATTTCAGAAAATATGGTTAGCATTAGAGCAGCACCTTGAAATCCCAGATGAGATCAAGAGTGGCTTCCGGTAGGAAATGCTCCTTCTGAAAGATGCTATAGAGTAAACAACCTTAAATGGGCAGGAGTTCATCTCATGAGAGAGATGAACTGGTTTGAGTGGCCAATATGAGCCCCAGAGTGGGGTTAAGAACTGAGCCCAGTTTCCTTAGGCCGCAGCTCAGTGTCACAGCCTTGCTCTGAAGTATCCCAGTGATAATAATAACAAGTAACCTGCCATTAAGCCTGATTTCAATTAAACCACAAGGTACGTGCAGAAATGGATTTTGAATCACATCAATGTAAATTGCATCAGGAACTGTGTTTAAATCTATCAGTGTGAGACCAAAAGTCTATGCTAAATGTCATTTTGCTAAGGTTTGTTATCTCAAAGTGTAACTTTATGACCTATTATGGTCACACAGAAATAGAACAGAAAAAATCAGAATTATTTCTTTCTTACTCACTGTCATCACTCCATCTCAAGTGCGGTTTTGTTTTAAAAACAAATGTATTCTTGGAAGACTTTTCCTCCAGTTTTATAGCAGCAATATAGTAAATCACAGCAGCATAATTAACAAAATAGCTTTTGAGTCCCTCCTCCTATCAGGTTGTCTGTAAAAGCTCAGCTGTTAACTTCTTCCCCACTGAAGCAGCTTTTATACAAATAGAAAAATCTCTTCTGTGTGCTGCTTTAACTTCTGCCTGGCTAAAACAAGTCAACCAGGAGGGGACACTGTCTGGAGTGATCTGTTTGACTTCTCCCAGGTAACAAGTGACAAGACAAGAGGAAATGGCCCCACTTTGCTCCAGAGGTGGCTTAGATTAAGTATGAGGAAGAATTTCTCCACCAAAAGGGTGCTCAGGCATTGGAACAGGCAGCCCAGGGAAGCGGTGGAGTCACCATTCCTGGAGGTGTTTAAAAGATGTGGGGATGTGGCCTTTAGGGATGTGCTTAAATGGTGGGCTTGGCAAGACTGGGTTAATGGTTGAGCTCAATGATCTTAAAGGCCCTTTCCAAAAAAACCCAGTTCTACGATTCTATGTGCCCATCACAGAAGCTCACATACCAGCTTTCATGTTCTCCCAGGTTTGCAAAAATCTTTATCTTCTCTTCCTCAGACTCATTCTAGAAATCTGCAGTAACAGCTTCCATCAAGACCCAAAGCAACATTTACCAATCATTGGTAGCCAAAATCCTCATAGCAAACTCCTCCTCCTACATGGTCTGTGGATTTCTGGCCAACAGACAACACAGGCTTACCAGTATTTTCATAACTGACATCCTCAGACCAGTTTACCCAGGTCTATCATTTGCACAGCTCATTCCCCTGAAAGGCCAGAACAAACTATTAGCTTTTTTTTCCCTAAAGCAATTGACATTTGCCTGTTTGTCCCATAGGGTGCCTGAACTATTTTCCTATTTGTTGCACAATATGCTACAGAAGTTCTCTCATACCAGCCAGAATGCTGGACAATGGGTCCTTTTTTTAAGAAAACACTATGATCTATAGCCCGTGGTATGTATAGTAAGAAGACAAAATACGATCCACTGTCTGACAATGCAGCAGAGTCTACAAACTGTCATAATCAATATCAACTGTCACAATATGCAAGAGCTTCCCAGCATTCACAACAGCTATTCTGACACAGTTAATAAATCACTGGAAAAAAGCCTGGTGTCAGATACCACACAGCCTCCTTGTTTCATGGGCAGCACAAAAGAAAACTGGGCACAGACATATAGCTGCAAAATGAAGTTGTGTTTTAAAAGCCAGCTCAGCTTTGTGCAACCCTGTTGCAGAGCATTAAAATAAAAAGAGAGTAAAAAAGGAGCAGAGCATGTGTTCTATAGGCAACAAAAGAATGGCACAGCCATAGAACTGGCTGGACAAGTGCCTCTTTCATATCTCAGTTAGGCTGAGAGCAGCATCACAGGATCTGATCAGCTATTCATTCAGAAACTCAAGGAAAGTTGAAACAATCTGTGGTTTTATGAGACCAAATTAGTATCTATTCTACTTTCAACAGACAACATTAGCTTTGAGTTTGGGAACAACTGCAATAAAGAAAGTGGAATTTTTTTGGTCTTATTTGGGAAATGGTTTAAGCCCTAAATACCCAGTAACATATGTGTTTTGAGATTTACAATTGAAATACTCCATGAATGTTTAAAAGGCTTCCTGCCAGGAATGCCAGGGAATTATCATTAGGAAGTACTATTTTGTGGAGTGGCCTCTCTTCATGGCCTTCAGTGTTTGAGATGCCCACCACCATATGCAGCTACCAATCTGCTAAAAAGGCTCAAACCATCTGAGCTTCCAAAGCTCTTATGATACAGCTACAAGAAGTCCCTTTCCTGTTTATGGCAGGTGCAAGATGGTTTCAGTCAGGGGTGTAAAACAACCTTCAAGTTGCTACAGTGGAAAATTCTGGCTGCACTTTACTCTTTGGAGCAGATCTTGGAACAGATGAGTGCACACACATTCCCCAGGCTTAGCTGTCACCAGTTCTCACAGCCAGCATGTGGGGGCTTCAGCAAACCTGCTGGATGCAGGAGCCTTCCTGAAGGAGCCCTAAACACTCAGATCATGCTGGCAGGCAGGATGTGCAGGCATCCTGCTAAGAGTGATTTGAGCAGACAGCCTGGATCTTAGCAGCCAAGCCACCCAGATAGCCTGAGGAAAGGCAAACACAGTGTTTCTTTGGTCCAAAGAAAGAAAAAGGATTCAACCAACCCCTTGTTGGCTTGGCTCCTAAATCCCTGTACCAATGGCTTTTGTCACTTTGTCCTCAAGTTTCTCTTCCATAAAATAGGGATAATAGCATTTAACATGTACACTGTGAAGCAGTGGGTACAGATGATGAAATGCTGAGACACTGGGGTAATAAAAGCAACACAAATGTCCTTAAGAAATCATTAAAAGGTTCTTTTATGAGTTGTTGCAGCCAAGTTTATAGAAAACAAGGTGGAAAGATTAAAAAAGACTCTTACTGTCTCACAGACTCGTGAATGAACAAAGAGAATTCTGGACAGCCTGGTGGCTACACCAGAAGTGTGTTCATTACAAATGTGGTCCCTGCACACTCAAGTTTTATTCTGGCAATATTATTCTTTGTATAATTTCCACACAAGTGCTCTCTACAAGGTGGAAATCAAAGCAGACTATTGTTTTTTGAATCATTGTCATTGTCATTGCTGAAGAGGAGACTTAAAACTAGAATTACTCATCTTAATCCTTCATCAAACTAATGAAAACATCTAATAGCAAACACATACCCTGATGCATTACAAAGAAAAGAGAAGACAAGAAAGGCTGATGAAAGCTTGAGGCTCTCTAAAACACATTAACAACCAGAAAACTGACTAAATAGGCATTGTTTCATTATTACCTTTACTTTACAACAAACCTTATCAAATCTGATACTTTAATCTCAGCTTTCTATCTTCTGGCAGTCCATAAACCAAAGAATTTTATTATCTAGAAATGTAAACACAGCAAAGCTTAACTGAAATGCACATTTGGCAATGGTAGCACCTGGCCAGAAAGGTTCTTTTGTTTCTTTTTTAAGATTGCAGAAATAAAATAACACTATTTTTAGCTTATTACATACAAAGGTCTTAGTATCAATTTTGAAAGCTGCATACTTTATACTTTAGCATCAGAGCTTTCTTTCACAGATATACTGACCCAAACCCATTCTAATTTTGCTTTATAACACATCTGGAAATAGCAGATGCCAGTTTTTACAACAGCCCTGCAAAATCCTTGGCCAGCAATCCCCAGATTCAAATAACCTCTTGCTCTTCCCAAATCATAAGAAGCAGCTGTGGCCATGGGTAGCAGCCACTGCTTGGTAACAGGCCTTGGAATGATCAAAGCTGCATCCCCACTGCTTCCAGCCATGTCTTTGCATACAGGAGTTAATACACACCAGCCCAGCACTCGACCTGGAATTACTGAGGAGGATGCTGTGCTCTTAGTGTCCTCTCCACTGCTTGGGTGGCAGCAGCACACCAGTAGCACCAGGTCACAGAAATGAATACTGCAGGCAATGCTTGCCTGTCTGAGCAGGGCTGGCACCCAAACCACACTTCCCACTGAGCAAACAGCAGTAAAAAATCAACATGTGCCAATAAAAGTGAGACAGAGTGCACAGTCCTGCCCTGAGCTTTAGTTTGCCTCAGAGAATCTGCCACCATTGCAGGACTGACTCCTTTCCTTGGATTGTGCTTCCACCACCATGGGAGGAGATTTAAAATGCATAAAATATCAGTGTGCTAATATTGTCCCTTCCAAACCATTGCTGTAGGCATTACAAAGCCTCACATCCACGAGCAGAAATAAGAACTCTATGAACACCCATAAGATAAACTCCTTAAAATATCTGCTGTGTTACAGAAAGTTCAAGAGCTCATAATGCAAAGAAAATATCCTGAAAGAAAATAAACTGCACAGAAAATGGCAGGTGGAAACCTAGCACAATTCCTTGCTGAAACACCAGGAAGACACGACCAGAAAGGAAAAGGAAAATAGGCAAAATTGTGAATTTAAAGATCCCCCATCTCAGGGTTTTCCCAGTTAGCCCCACTGAGGAAGTGTTTCAGGTTAGAAAGTGTGTGTGACCTCAGTTTCAGTGTCCCCTCAGGGCACCCTGGAAAAGAAACAGGTGATGGTTTTGGTCTTAGCTTTCCAAAGGACAAGCACAATGTCCAGCGGCAAATATCCTCTCTGTGTCCCTAAAGAGTCTCTGTTTTGTAGCTGGAACAGCTCAAAGTGCAAAGGCCTCTTTTGCTAGAGAAGTGACCTTAAATGGTACAGTAACAGAAAAGTAGCATCCATGAGAAATACACTCCAGCACTTGCTGTAAAAAACATATATTGTGTATAATTTCCTATTATTTCTTAGAGAGGCACTAATGAATTCTGTCAAAGCCTCCCTTTCCTAGGAATCAGGAACATTGCTGATGAGCAATTCTGTCAGTACAGCAAGTTGGGTGCAGCTACACAGAGACTGTCCTTGGCCACATGAAGCTTATGTTATTGATTTTGTCCCTTTGTTTCAGGCTGCCAGTCAGCTCCCTGCATTTAGGAGCACTGACTGCCAACACAAGTTGTGGGCTTTGGAAACAATATATAAAAATAACTATCTATATTCACACAATGCCAAAGGTTCATGATGGAACTGCTGCTGTGAGGAATGTCAAAGTCCAGGTCTGCTCCCAAGCCCATTACACCAACAGGAAGATACCCGTGGACTTCAGTGGGCTTGACTCCCTGCCAAAATTTGGCCTAGAGCCTAATTCCCAGAGTCATTGCCAGGGCACTCACACAGAGCTTCACTCCTGACTCTGCAGCCCAGACAAGAACAGTCTGCCCAGGAAATGGTGCAGGGTTGAAAAATCAAAACAGCAAGAGCAGAATGCAAAACATGAGGGATGAGCAGGGCAAGCATGTGGACACTAGAAACATGCCCCATGGACAGCACCTCCTGAGTTGTAAAGGTGGAAAAGGCTTTCCTATAATCAGGTGTCTGAATCAGTACCTCAAGATCTCTCATTTTCCAGGAAGGATGAGCAGCTGCAGCCACCCTTCAGCAGATGCTCTGTTCTGAAAACATTGGCCAATGTTGCCCAGTATCATCTGGAGGAAAGAAGGTTTGGAGCACTCACAGGAAGAGGGAAGACAAAGATGTGCCATGGGGGTATTTTAGATTTCAGGGGGAGGTGAAACAGGAGGCAGCTGAGGTACATGGTGTATGCAAGTACCTTGGCAGGTCCTGACTGAGCTGCAAGAGAGGGGAAAGTCCTGGGTGAGACATGTCTTTAGGGGAAAAGAAGGTGTCTGGGATTAACTACAGCAAGACTGGCAGACTGATGGAAGACAAGCAATAGTCCACACTGGCAGAGAGAGTGCCAATGTGTGACTGTGCCAGTGACCAGCTGTCCTTAAACCAGCATTATCCACATTACCTCCAGCACCTTCCTGCAGCCACTGCAGCAACTCAGAGCACCCCAGGGCTCTGTCCCAGGCCACCCAGACCACGGGGTATGCATCTGGGTCATGGCTATGCCAGGCTGTGCCCTGCCACAGGACTGCCCATAGCAGCATCAGCCACACCCCCACTTGTGAAATGATGTCAGGGTCATTGCAAGCAACAGATCCCAACAAGGGTGTTCAGACACTTCCAGGCAAAGCCACCTCTTCTGCTCACAAGCTGCAGGCACTCTTAATTTCAAGTCAAACCTTAATGTACTTCTTTTTGCAAAGAAGATAAATATCTGGGACACCTGGGGAGAGTGGGCAGTGGCACTTGGGGCTCTCACCCCACAGTTCCCTTGGCAGCAGCCATAGCTGTACCAGCTAAATCAAACAGCTAAAAATACCCAAATTGTGGGAGGATAAATTGTGCACAAAGCAACTGTGAATTCCCGACATGCATAAGAGAAAAAAACAAACCAATTTTGGCATCATTATCTTTAATGTAGCCTGCACTGCTCAGGATTATTTACTTTGTACACAATACTGAAAAGAAAAAGAGCATATTTGAGTCTGTAGCTTGAATGGGGTTAAGAACAAGTTGATGCCAACTGGATTGCTCAACATTGTACAAGATTGCTGTTCTGAAACCAACACCTGCAAGCTGAGAATTTTGAAATGTTAATTGGGTTGATAACACTAGTCTGGGGGAACATTTCCGGAGGGTAGGAGGTAAAGCAAGTTGGATCTGCTGACAGGAATAAGGCTTCCTGACTTCTAACTGCAGCAAGGCTAAATTCATACACCACATTTCCTTAAACACCCTCCCACAGAATCACTTCTTGCTCTTCAGGTACCTGGTGCTCATGGGCTATAGCTTCTGTAGGGGGTGAGATGCAGGCAGGGGATGTTGACAGGGATGCAGGAGCAACAGGTTGAACAAGGAAACAAATCCCTGTCCTGAGCAGAAAGCACAAGTAGAAGAGATTTGGGACACTTAGAGGGAAGTATGATATGTGGGAAGATAGCATGAGCATACTAACAACCAGCTCTTTACAGACTATTTAACTAAAGAGGACATTTTCCTTCTAACTAAAATGCAAAGCAAATTTCCTTCTGGGCTCTGCACACTTCCCTGTACCTCAGCTGATTTTCCTTGTTAGCAAGGACTGGCCAGACTCCCCTGTCCAGCTGTGCTTGGCAGCAGGGCCAGGTCCCCACCTGCACATCCTGCCCTGCTCTGGGCTGTGCCATCACCAGTGGGGTGCACAGCTCCAGAGCCCTGCCCAGCTCCCAGCCATGCCAGCCCCTGATGGGGTGCACAGCCCAGGAGCCCTGCCCAGCTCCCAGCCTTGCCAGCCCCTGTGGGGTGCACAGCTCCAGAGCCCTGCCCAGCTCCCAGCCATGCCCAGCCCCTGATGGGGTGCACAGCTCCAGAGCCCTGCCCAGCTCCCAGCCATGCCAGCCCCTGATGGGGTGCACAGCTCCAGAGCCCTGCCCAGCTCCCAGCCATGCCCAGCCCCTGATGGGGTGCACAGCTCCAGAGCCCTGCCCAGCTCCCAGCCATGCCCAGCCCCTGATGGGGTGCACAGCTCCAGAGCCCTGCCCAGCTCCCAGCCATGCCCAGCCCCTGATGGGGTGCACAGCTCCAGAGCCCTGCCCAGCTCCCAGCCATGCCCAGCCCCTGATGGGGTGCACAGCTCCAGAGCCCTGCCCAGCTCCCAGCCATGCCAGCCCCTGATGGGGTGCACAGCCCCGGAGCCCTGCCCAGCTCCCAGCCATGCCCAGCCCCTGATGGGGTGCACAGCCCAGGAGCCCTGCCCAGCTCCCAGCCATGCCAGCCCCTGTGGGGTGCACAGGCAAGGAGCCCACCCTGCTGCTTCTCCACAGCCAGCTGTCAGCCACAATGGAGGTTCCAGAGTCCCACTGAAGACAAGGATTTCCATTTAATGCTAATGACCATGGAAAGTGTGCATCTTACAGCACTCATCTGACCTGCTCAGCTGAAAAACCCTGCTCCAGATCGCTACACCAGATAAATTCATAGACTGACTTGCTGGGGCCTCCAGCACCTCCCATAAAGCTTGATCTTGTTTCATATATAATCAAAACTATTGCCTAATTACTGCAATAATTTTCTCTGAACTTTAAAGGAAGAGGGGTTTAATATAATTCACATTTTATTTCTAATTAAATGCAGAGCTAAATGTTGTTAGCCAAAAGACAGTTTCCCAGCAGACTGGCATGGCTAGCAGCCCCATCTTGCAGCGTGCAGCAGCAGTGGCAGCAGTGGCTTGATGGGGCACTGCTGGGCAGGCAGAGATGCCAGCCAGCATTGAGGTGTATGAAGCCCAGGCACAGGGACACTGCTGTCCCATCACCCCACAGCCAAAGGGCTTTTCCTGGGCCACCACCTCCCCAGCTGTACCCAGGGCTACACAGGGGTCGGGAATCCATGAAAGCACTGCACAAACAACTGCAGTCACGGGATGCTCCAGCATTAAATCTCCATTCAGGCCATGGCCCTCAAGGAAATGTTGCATTTTGTACAGAGGACATAAGAGCAGTGTGTTTACCCTGAGATGCTTTTACGTCATTTACCCCACTTCAAAAGGGACAGCCCCTGTGTGGGGTGCCTGGCTGTGCTGCTGGGGGGACAACCATGGGTCACCATAAAAGCCTCCATTCTCCTCACAGCTGCACACCCCCTGCAAACATTTTTGCCCACGGTGTCTGATTAAAGCAAGAACTCCCCCAAGCAAGCCAGAGCTCTGTTCAAATCTCTCTCTTTGCAGTTTCAAAGCAGGAATGGATGAAAACTGTTTTGAGGATGGCAAGGGTGAGAAGGGATGAATTGGGGTGGGGGCCTGGGAGTTTCAAAACTGGGAATGGTGCTAAGGAAATTGCTTCTCTGCCTCACTGTTTGCACATATACTGCATATTAGTAACCTCAAAGTATCCTTTCAAAACAGCATCAGCAAAATGAAATCCATCAGGTTTATTTCTCTAAATGCCCCCATATTCCCATGTTGCTTTCCCCTGGAGATATGCTCTGCTCCTTGCTGTGACCCACAGTGAAATCACAGGGACACTTCCTGCTGGATGGGGTTCAGGTTTGCTATCTTGAGTGGAAAAAAAAAGAAGGGAACAATGAAAGAAAGACATAAACAGTTATGTTTACAGACAAGCTTTCAAAACAGCTACGTATCAGCTGAAAGTTATTGATATATGGGGTGGTGCAGATATGCCCAGCTCTCTGAAACAGAAAAACCACCAGAAAAATTCAGCTGTGGTAGCTCAACAGGTTGCTGACTTTGCTTGTGCACTATGGAGGCCCAGCTTGGGGAAATAAGAGGGTTCTTAGGCATATGGGCACTTCTTTTTTTTTTTTGTTTTCTGTAGTTTCTGGCATCCTAAGGCATTTGCAATTGATGCAAGGTAAAAACAGAGGGCTATCTCTCTGGGATAGGGCAAGCAATGATGGCTACATGTCAGCTTCCACATGCACCAGGCACAGGAAAAGTTGGTTCAGGAGACTCAGACTCAAACATGAGGGACCCACATGAAGAAGGTAACACTCTCAGGCTGCTTCAGTTCTCAGATTTTTTGATGGGAGCAATAACAGGACATGGGTGTCTCACCTGTAGCACACATATCCAAAAGGAAAGGTTTCAGAGCCTTTATAACTCTACCTTTTCTCCCTTCCTCTCTCAAGCTTAATTAATGTTTAAGAATTTTTAATAAGAAGTAGATGAAATTCAAGAGAAGAGATGGGGTCCATCCACTGGGATCAGACAAAACATATACCAATCTCCCACATTCTGAAAAATTTAGACTTTCAAATAGCTTAATTCCATTAAAAAATCTCAAGAATGAAAATATTAAACAAAATATCACATTTTCCATAATTTTTGATTTCAAAGGGAATAGATTTTCCTTTTTATTACTAGATTTTCATCTGACCAGTTTAGCTGGTCTTTTCTGTTAACTGAAGTCTGCTGACTTAAGCAGAGTAAGAAGGAAATACGCAAATCAGAAACTTGAGGAAATAAATTTAAGCAAATAAGAAATGTAAATAAAAAGAAATTGATTGCATCATGTGATTAAAGAAGTTTGAAGACAAAGACAAAATAAACAGGTAGAACCACCCTTACCAAACTTTCCCAGTTTTGGGAAAGACTCACCAGGCAGTGGGAATATTTACAGGGAAAATGCTGTGTACTTTGTCCGGACTCTGTTGATAGGCGACCTACACAATCTTCCAAAAATGCCATGCAAAAACAACCCCCTTTTGATTAACTAACCACCTACACATCACCGGCCACTGGCAATGAGATCATGGTGGGCTTGGCTGCATGGTCAGCTGAGATTATTCTTGGATCCCTGCCGCTGAAACCAGAATGCTGGACAAGAATCAAAAGAGACAAAGCACACTTTTCCTGTTTCTATAGTGCTGAACCTGTAGTGGGTATTTTTCTCCCCAAAACTTTTCCAAAGACAAAAGCAGCTGCTCATACAAAACGTGGAGAATGCCAAACAAGAGCTTGATCCTATCGCTGCACACCATCTGGGGAAGCACATGCAGAGAAGGGGCAGGTCAAGTTATGGCAGATGAAAGTGGCTAAGACAGTGACTCGGAGCCACTGGTGAAACACAGAAACCACACTGATCTTCAGAAATGATACTGCAATCTCAAATGCCTATCTAAGGATTCCTTTTCAGCTGAACTGTAGAAATGAAGTCATAACTACATGATTCACTTCTTTCAGAATCAGATAAGATTTTCTGCCAAGCACTTTGTAAGACAGAGATCTGGAGCAAAATTTTGCATTCTAGGACTAATGTAAAACTATCCAACAAATTCCATAAGGAAAAGATTCTCGTTAAAGGAATTTACTATAATGGATAAAAGGAGAAAAAAAATGTGCTGTCAATACCTGCTTGATCTTAGCACAACATCAGCAGGGCATCACCAGAGGTGGGCCAGGCTGGGCTCTGCCAAGCAACCACATGTTTCTGGCTAAGGGCAGGATGACTGTGTCTTTCTCTTCTGGGTGATGGTTCTTTCCTTCCTATTCTGCCAAATTTGCAGACAATCTGGGCAACTTGTATTTGGTGAGATCAGGGTATTCAACAGCAAACAGAGCCTTACTACAAGAGCATGGCAAGACTCAGCAGGCATGTGCCCACCACATAGCAGGGCAGGATGACTCCCTGGGACACCTGCATCATGGACAGCACAAAGTTCTTCCAGTTCAGTGAGAATTAATTCACCATTTCCAGGCAGTGTAACTAATGCTCCCACCAGACCACAGGACATCTTAAAATCTGTAGAAAAGCCTTCTCTTTCAACACAAGCAGAATTTCCAGGTGTAGAAGAGGAGATGCATAGTGAAAGCTGGATATATGATGACCTCAATGGTGCCAGGGAAGCAGCATTTTCCAGCTAGCATTGATAAACTACCCATGAGGAAAAAATGTTTCATTGTACATTGAGTTTTCCCAGGGCTGTTTGTATATTCTACAAAACCTGAAGAATTTATGTATCTCCTTCATTATAGTACCAGTAGATTCCTATTACTATCTTTAAAGCTATTATTTTTCATTGTTTTAGTTATGTTTTATGGAAAAATATAAAAATACTGAGCATATGTAAAATATATCAAAACCTGTCATTATTAATGTTGAGCTTTAAAATGTAAATCACTCTGGCAAAACATGAAAATCTTCATTCTAGGAATCCCTACCCCTGTAATCCCACTGATCTCAGCACAGCCTGACCATTACAGGACTGCTGGACATGAAGCCTTCAGCCTGAGCTCTGAGACTACTTTGGTACAATATCAAGAATGTGCAGCTTCCTGAGAAACCACTGAGTCACAAGGATGAAATTTCACCAAGCATTAGTAGAGGCTCATCCTATCACCTTTCTATAAAACATACCAAACCCATGTCCTCCATTTTTAGGCATGCAATGACATAAATGTTATCACTGAGAGAATAGAAATACTAATTTTATTTTTAAAATTTAGTAGTACACACTGTGAAAAACAGCTGTCTGTAAATCAGGATTTTTCCATGCAAAGAATATATGAATTATCTGAATTCCTGCAGGATGCTTCACACTGTGGAGTCACTTCCCAAGAGCTCAGGCAATTGCAGAAGTTTAATTAAGTAGAGATCATTTGTGTTTCAGTGACCAGAGCACCTCTTTTCACCACCTGAGATCTGAGGGCAACTGGACAGACAGTACATCAGCTCTTTGGACCATGCCTTTCAGTCTGGACATTCATTCTCTCTCTCTACTAATAAAATTAGGCTTATGTCATGGCTCAACTCAATGACAAAGTTCTCAGAAGAAAAATGTATTTTAGCTATTTTTAAATTTCCTCAGTTTTCAAAAACCTCTTTAGCCCTGTTTATATTTAGCCCTGATATTTCTCTATTTGGTCAGTGCTGAGCATCTTCATGGAAGAGCTTCCTAAATGCTGAAAAAACACTCAGTTTCAACACCTGCAGTTCGTGTGCTGCATTAATAACCCCCAAAACATCCCACATGGGAAGACTTGCTCCTTCTCCCCACAGGGCCAGCCAGAAACCCCCTCCTGCTTCCCAGCCTGCAGGAAACCTGCTGATCCCCTGAGGTGGGTCCTAAGACAGCCAAATCCTGCCACAGTGGTCCTCAGCTGCAGGACCTCACAGCACTGACTGCGTGAAGCACTTTGGATGTCTCACAGGTGGGCTCATGCAAAAGGGAAGTAGAGCTTCAGTATTTGCATGGAAAGAACTGTTTCTCTCTGGACGTGACAGCTGGCAATGGGGAGAGAGGCAAAGCAGCTGTAACCCAGATCAGGGGGTTTATAGTGCTGCCAGCATGCCTGTGCAGCACAGGAGGCAGCAGCAGCTCCACACAGGCCAAAGTTAGTGGAAAGGACAGCAAAATTCCCATAAATATGTGCCAGGCAAAAGATGGCTTTGGCATGCTCCAGGTCACAGGGAGCACAGGCAGGAGGCTGGGTGGGGGCAGCGTGGTGACCAGCGGTGATGCCCAGCTGTCACCCAACCCAGCTCCACAATTTGTCACACAGATGGCATTCCTCATGTCAGAAAACTCAGAGCAAGATGCACGTGGAAGTGTCACGACAGGTGGCTGCAATGTCTGCAGAAAGCATCAAGTGGAGAAACATTTCTACCAGAAATCTACCAAAACTGCAGAAGTTCTTGATCTCCAGCTCAGGCTGACTCCTGTGACTGCTAACAAGAAGTGGATGCAGCTCTGCCTCCACCACCTCTAGAGGTACAGAGAATTGTCCCAGAGAAGCTGGCTTTTACTCCTCTATTTTTTTTTCTCTTTGTCTTCCCAGGAAAAACAAACTGCTGCATTTGTAGCTACAAGGACATGGAGGTAGAAAAGGACAGCTCACAGGCATGCTTCTCTGAGCAGTGATGCAGAAGCAAACCCCAACAGTGCATTTCATGGTGGAAAACTGTTCATGGGCATGAAGCCCATGGGGTGAGTTGGTTTGGCCAGACTCAAGCTTTCATGAACTCCAGCTTCATTACAGTAAAATTTAAAAGTGTTTCCTCAGTTGAAAAACAGATCTTCTACTTTGGTTCCATTAAAAAAAAAAAAAAGAACAATCTTCTACTTAAGGATGGATGTAGAATTAAAAGCAAAAAAGAAAAAAACTCCATTAAAATTATAGGATGGATAGATGCTAATTAAAAGAAAAAAAAAAAAACAAAAAAACCCCCACCCATGAAAATGTCAAAAAACGTTCAAGCGCAAAATAAGATATTCTAGCCCTGAAAAAATTACCAATTTGTTTTTGTGTCCTTTTCAGAGACCTGTTTGGCAAAGAGGACATTTCACAGTCTCCTCTTACGGAAATCCAACGCCACGCTCTTGCTTCAGGACTGCTGCCAGCTCCGTGTTTAGTGGATAAACCCTTTCACATTTGTCTTTGAAAGAGGCTCTTGTGAACAGGAAGCTGTGCTGTGACACCAGGCTCCTGTGCCCTTTAAAAGCTCAAGCTCTGCAAATGACCTCCCTCATCTCACTTGCTTGGTTGGCTCAAGACATCTCCTACACGTTGTTTCTCCAGCAGTAACCTGAGGCTTCAGAAAATGCTGTCACAGGTGGTCAAAGTTAAGCCAGCACCCAGAAAAAGGAAACATTTTAATGTTACCTACCTAATGCACCTTTCTGTCTTTAGTGGTTTACGCTCATAATCGGAATTTAGGGGGTTTTTGTATCAGTCCATGACTCATACCCAGACACTACTTGAGGCCATCAGATATGATATTACAATTTCTTTAAATTTAACATCATTTAATATCTGCTGCATTTTACTGACTGAATCATCTGGAAAGCACAGGATACTCTGGAGATCATGGAAGTACAGTGGGGCTCCTTAGGTCTCTGAGTCCATCTTGTACCTCTCTTTCACAACGGTTTTTATTTGCCAATCAAGTAATGATATTTCTGTAATTACTTTAAGGTACTGAGCTCACTTGATGCATGCTGTGCACTGCTGTGGCAAGGCATGGGATTTGAATAATTATACTGTCCTAGAAAATACCAAACCAACATCCCAAGACACCAGCAGAAGCTGAGAAATGTCAAAAGAAATAATGTGGCAACAACAAGGTTATATGAGCATGAAACAGACTATTTCTCTATTATCACTCACCACTCTAAAATAAACTGTGTGTTTTCCTCTCCTCTTTCCAAGCACAGAGTTACACACCCAGCAGCACTGAGCTCAAAACACTTTCTACCCAAAGCAGCAAATACCTGCTCTGCCCTGGAACCCCTTTGGTGTACTGAAGTTATTTTAGGTTTGCACACAGGCACCAGGAGGCAGAATCTGGCCAAATCACTTTAAAAAGACTGAACTGCTTGAGATAAATACCTGAGAATCCACCTCTTAATACGCCATTGCTCTAATTTCTCTTCTTAAAGCATTTGCACCAGTAATCGGAGGTGATCACTGAGCTCCATCCTGCACCTTTAATTAAAGTCTGTTTCTGAAAGCCCTGTCTAGAGAGACTAATCCCTCTCTTCTCAGCTGCTAGACTTGCACAGGAGGGCAAAGAGGCAGATGCATGTTTGAGGAGTTGAACAGATCCCAGTTTGGCACCCCAAAATATCACAAAACATCTACTGATACTCAAAAGCCAGCTACTTCAAATGCAAATTGCCAACAGTCAGTAAAGAAGTGGGCAGAGAAGCACAAGCAGGGAAAAACCATAAATGCAGATATGAAAACTAATCATTCAAGGGTAACTACATATTAGTTTTTGTTTGGTACTACCAGTGTGGGCTCAGGTCCTGTCAGCCTTTGCCTGAAGCTGATGCTTCTCTTGGAGCAGATGCAGAGAGCTTGCAAAGAAAACTGTAGGAAATCCTCCCTCAGAGCTCTAAGGAGATGGGAAAGAAAGCAGAGCTGCCCCACCAACAAAAGCAAATATAGTCCTCAAAGCAGTAGTGTGGTGGCTCACAGGATCCTCATGAGCTAAGGAATAATATCAGAGAGCTACCATGCTGCTGTAGGCATGGTATATCAAGATTTCCACACTATCAAGGTCACTCTGCAGCCTTCACTAGTGATACGTTGCCACTTACCCTCTGCTTTGTCAGCACAGCAGGGTTCCATCTCCCAGCATCAGATTTACCCTACAAATCATCTCCTCTCAGTGTCTGTCCCTTTTTCCACCTCCCAGAGTGACCACAAAGTTCTCCCTCTCTTTCTCACTATAAACTTCTCTCTTCTGAAGCACTGCTGGGAAACTGCCCTCCTGTGATGGCAGGTGAGAGCAGGTGAGAGCAGGTGACAGCAGGTGCAAGTGGCTGCAGCCACTGATGCCTTCTTCACATGTTCATGTGGATAAGGGAAGGTCTCAACTGCAAATGTAGGTGCAAATGTCCAGAGACAAATGGCCTTCCCCTTCCACCATCCCTCACCCTGAGTGAGCCTTGCAAACTTTTACCATCTCCTTTTTCAGCCCCTAGGACTGCCTGTTCTATGCTCACACACCTGGCTCTGGGTCTCAGCAGGCTGCTAAAATGCAAGAAGAGAAGGGTAACAAAGCAAAGGTATCTCTTGCAGAAAGGGATTTACGGTCCCAGGGCATATGTTTGTGGAGAATTTACTGTGTGGGCTTAGAGACTGCTCAGACTGACTGAGCCGCAGGTCCTGCAGAGAGCAGGGCATGGAAGGGACACAAGGAACCCAAAACTCTGCTAACTCACAGTCAAGAAGCAAACATGAGCCAAAGGCTGAAGACACAGAGGTGACCTAAGTGACTGTGATTGCTATTTCACGGTGAAGAGCCAAAACCTGCAGTCTGTAAGAAAGAGAATGGGATGTGATGTCACCTTCTGAGAGTTTGGGATTAATACAATAAACATATGGAGGGTGGATCAGCTCAAGAATACCAGGGAATTTTCTGAGTCAGTATTTTCAAGTGAAAACTACTGAGAAGGGCAGCAGGGAAGTCAGTGCTTAACAGGATCATGTTAGAAATATGTGGCTAGAAAAGCCAAGAGAAAAGCCCCTCTGCAACTGCTCTGGTACCCACTGCAGGTCAGCAGAGAAGGCACAGCAGCCAAGAGATGCAGAAGTGCCACAGAAATGAACCTGCAGTGGCAGGGCTCACCGGTGCTTTCTTCAATGAAAGGTTAGTACTAAGATTAAATGGTCTTAAGCAAAGAGGGTGCTAACCTCCCTGTGTTCACAGCTGACAGTTCAGAAGAGCTTCAAGATAAGTGCAAAACACCAGAGGAGGCACTTGGCTCAGAGGACTCAGTATAGGCTCCAACACAGAGTGCAAAAGAAAATATAATTGCTTTTCTTATTTCCAAAATATACATTCTCACAACAATATACATTATAAGAAGCCAAGCAACACAGGGCACACTGATGGCTGGTGTTTGCCTCCACTGCTGCCAGGCCCCCAGTATGTAAACATCTTCCTAACACAGACATACCTCTCAGGTCTGTGTCAGCTGGGTTTTCTGCAAACCTGGGGAAATGTCTGAATATGTTACTCCGCACAGCCAACTCTCTGCTCCTTTTTATGGCTTAAAGAAACTCTGAAGAGTCAAAATACTAATTTAAAAACTGAAATATAAGTGCTTGGTGACAGCAACATTGATGTACACACAGACAATGCAGAGGGTATGGGAAAGAAGTGAGCTATGCAAAAATGTTAATAAATGATGCAATTTGTGACCTAGGCAACATCACTAAACAGAGAACAATGTTTCTTGGACTAGCAATGGAGAGGGAGAATGGAGGCAGAGGGGTGGGTGATGCAATGCTAGATGTTGCTAACAAAAACCCATATGACAATGAAGCAAATAAGGAGGTAAAACATGATGGAAGTGAATAAATAGGACAAACCCCAAAGCAGATATAACAGGAAGCTAGTTGGACATCAGAAAGAGACGCACCACAATATAAACTTGCTTGGCTTTTCACACCTTGTAAAGAGGCAGGGAATTTTAACACACTGTGCATTTCCATGCATGCTAGATTCTGCTAGTAGATCTATAGAAGAGCTCTGTGGTACAGAAACAGTACCATCTAACTACCAGAAAAGAGATTTGAGAGGACTTAAGAATTAAAGGAACAACTAGCTGGTAATGCATCATGTGGCAGTTTAGTGCTAGTAATGAACAAATACAGCAGTCAGCATAGTTAAAATTGATTTGCCAAATACAAGTAAATTGTTAATACTAGTAATGCTTCCATCTGCAGGATTCAGACATGACAGAAGCCAGCTTAATCCAACATGAACTTCACTGGTTGCACTTTCTTAATATAGACCAGTAACTGATAAAAATGATACATGATAAAAGTGGAATATCTTCAGAGTGTTTTTTCCTGGAATCACTGAAGTAACTTCCAGTCCACCTGGACTTGAGCGATTGCCACAGAGCGTTGAGTTCACAGCTGCTGCCTGTGCCAATCTAACTGGGAGCACCACGCTGACTTCCTTTAACTCTTATCTCCTTCCTCTCCTTTGATTCCCCTCTCTCTTCCCTCTGCCGGCTGCGGTGCCGGCCGCATGGGGGTTCGGCTCCCGGCACCCCATGGAGTTGCACTCCCGGCACTCCGGAGGGCAGAGCGCACGTTCAGCGGCACAGCCCGGAGAGCAGAGCGGACATTCAGCGGCACAGCCCGGAGAGCAGAGCGCACATTCAGCGGCTCATTCCGGAGAGCAGAGCGCACATTCAGCGGCACAACCCGGAGAGCAGAGCGCACATTCAGCGGCACAGCCCGGAGGGCAGAGCGCACATTCAGCGGCACAGCCCGGAGAGCAGAGCGCACATTCAGCGGCTCATTCCGGAGAGCAGAGCGCACATTCAGCGGCTCACTCCGGACGGCAGAGCGCACATTCAGCGGCTCACTCCGGACGGCAGAGCGCACATTCAGCGGCACAGCCCGGAGAGCAGAGCGCACATTCAGCGGCACAGCCCGCAGGGCAGAGCGCACATTCAGCGGCACAGCCCGGAGAGCAGAGCGCACATTCAGCGGCTCACTCCGGACGGCAGAGCGCACATTCAGCGGCTCACTCCGGACGGCAGAGCGCACATTCAGCGGCTCAGTGCGGAGAGCAGAGCGCACATTCAGCGGCTCATTCCGGAGAGCAGAGCGCACATTCAGCGGCTCAGTGCGGAGGGCAGAGCGCACATTCAGCGGCTCACTCCGGAGGGCAGAGCGCACATTCAGCGGCTCCAGCCGGGACTGCTCGCTGAGCGCGGCTTTCCCAGGCACGGCAGTGCCTGCCCCGCAGCCAGCGCTCCTCATCCCCCCGCCCGGGCCCCTCAGTACCGGTTTGTTCAGTTCAATTAAACAGTCCCTGGTCAATGTGCCTTGGGAAAGGACAAGCTTTCCCTTCCAGTGAATGACAGAGATGGAAGCTCCTGCATTTATTATGCTCAGAAGGACATATGCCTCCATTTAGCCCGGTGACACCTTGACAGGCACCAAATGATGTTTGAGGATTTTACAGGCAGGAAATACTTGGTTTCTCTTCTTGATACCTCAGTTACAAAAAGTTACTTAGTGGTTCATGTAAATGACTCCAGTAATACCAGAATTTATAGTTATTGACATAGTGATAAAAGTAATAGTAGACGATTTTTTAACAAGTGATTATTTACAGTACTTCTGAATCTTCCATAAGGTCTCCTCTTGTGCCACCTGATAATACTTTCAGGTTTTAAACTCCATTTCACCAATAAAGGGTATTTAAAAATTATTTTAAATTAAATCCCAGCCATCCAGAAGGCTCCATCCAACAGGCAGCTCATGCTTGGCGAATGCACCAGGCTGTAATCCTCCTGCTGCAGCACAGCAGCTCTGTCCACATCTATTGTCCTCAACCATGAGAAACTTTCATCCATCCTCTCTCCACCTAACATGCTCAGGAGCCTGTTCCTCTTGACACTCTTGCCCCAGAGGAAAAAAAATTACAAACACTGGCTTACTAGCTGGAAATGGTTTAAGTGTACCCCTCCTCCTTGCAGAGCTGAGAGTGAGGATCTAAAAGGTGATGTGCGTGAGAGTTCCTTTGATAAGAGGCCAAGAAGTGACATGAACAAGATAATCAGGCCTTCAAACTAGACATGCACATCTGGGACAACTATCTCCAGCTTCCATCTGACAAGAGAATAATCCTGCTAATAGGAGTCTTTCACACCAGGCTGAGTGCTCCGGCAAAAGAAAAAAATTAAATGGGTTTAATGTAGTTTATCTCTGGCTCTTATTGGTGTTTGAAACACTAACTCATGCCATACAAGAAGGGGTGGGATTTTGCTACAAGAGGTTTTTCCATGGGTAAATTAAATCCCAGTTTGGTCACTCAGGGACTTTTTTAACTAAAACTCCAACTATAGTAATTTTAGGTGCAAAGAGAGTGGCCTCTCAGACACAACTGTGGAACTGCACAAGAACCATCCAAAAAGCCAAGCCCTGCACACTGATCTCCAGCTTCCCATTGTGAGGGAGAGCAGGGCTGTCCCCTACCATGTGGGGCAGGACTGTTCTCAACACACTGTGTGCTGCAGGATAAGCACACAGGGTGGGGATACCACCAAGGACATGGCACGACACCTCTCGCCCACTGTTAGGTCCTGCAATGGCAGTGTCCAGCTGGGCCTCTCACCCTGCTCCTGCATGGTGGACTCTGTGGGAGTGGCGAGCTGTCTGACACAAGAGCAGAAGTGTGTGAAACATCTGGCCCAGCTCATATTGGCTGGGAAGGAGGGATCAGCCTCCAGAGCGCAGACCGGGTTGGCTGGGAAATGCGCTAAGTCTCAAAGAATGAGCAACTCGGCTCCTGGTGGTTGATGTCAGCTGCTCCTGACTTCTCTTGCCTCAGGTGAGTTGATTCATGTGTTTTATAGACATGAAGTATGAAAGATGCTATTGTTCCTTGAGGAGCCCCACAGGATCTGCTTGGTCCTGGTTTTGCCTCCTTACCAATAGTTCCGAACCACAACTTCACAACCCAATACAGCCAGTTTTTGAGAAGATCAGGTCGAGGTCATTCCTTGACTGACCCTTATTTTCCTTCTCCTGAATCCAGCTAACCACACCTCTGAGCACACCAGATCATGGACAAAAAACTGAACACAGACCAGGCTTCTGCTTTCAATTCTTTCCCTGATCTGGTTCTCCTTGCCTCCCCGCCTTTGTTTTTTTCTCACCAGTCTGGTGTGGGTAATGAAGACAGAATATGCGTTTTGCCTCCAGCAAGAGTTTTTTAGTTCAGATCAGCTGCCTCTAACTGGAGTAAATAATTCTGGTACACAAATGAGATGCAATGCACAGCAAACTGAAATAAGAAAAACCTGATGGTAAATTTACTGGCTGCTTCAAGGACAGACTGCACCCTGACCCTTTGTTGCCAGCAACAGCTCTGGTGCTTGACATACTGCTGCTCTCCCACAAAGAGCAAGACCATACATGCACCTACAGCTGCTCCAGAGGTTGATTTGAGGCTGAGACACACAAATGTCTGTGGACAGCCAGAGTCCTCCACACTGACCTAGTGAAGGTGGCAGCTCGTCAGGAGGTCTGGCAGGACACTTTGTGCCTGTTTGGGACACCCCACCTAGCCTGCATGGCAGCTGAAATCACCACTGTGCTCTGCAGCCTCACCGGAGGAAAGCCAGAATTTGGATGAAACCCATTAATACCAGCCTAGCAATTAACAACCCACAGCTCTCAGTACAAGAAAATCAACTACTGCACCATTTGAAGTGTAGCACATGTACATACATGAAAATACTCAAAGGGAGCTTCAAAAGATATGCTGGAGAGAGAAAGAGGAGGAGGAGCTGGAGAGGCTGAGCGCTGCCCAGAATAGGAGCCTACAGCAGTTTTTGTCTTGTTGCTTTTGCCAGTTGCCTTTCACAAACAATGTTTGGGAGAAAAAGCCTCCATAAATGTCAACAATTGCAATTTATTAGATGGTCCATGACCTATTTGTAAACCAACTAAATTTCTTAATTATATTTGCCTTTAGATGGTAAGAGCTACACAAAAAAATTGGTAGCTTTTGTGAGAGGAGAGCAAATTACCAGCTTCCGGCACCTTCCTAACAGCTCAGCAAATTCTGGCACAAGCTCATTCAAGGAGGAGTATGGAAAAAAGAATACGTTTGTGAGAAAGAATGTCCATCATCTGTTATTGCTGCATTTCTCTGAAGCAGAGCAAACAGCCGAGCTCAGGTAAAGCTCAGACACAGAGCATGCCTTCCAAGGGCACTGCAGAGGGATAAAATTCAGCTGATTAACTTGTATAGACTAGCATTTAGAAGGTTTTAGCAATATTTTAAAACATGCTGTGAAAAGCACATTAATCTGTCTCCACTAGACTAGTGCTGGTTAGCTCAGGGGTCTGCAGCCTTTCAAGGCTTGGCACCCAGGGCAGTTCCTCCTCCTTGCACGAGAGACTACCTTTGCCAAGAGAAACCAAGCAAGTTCCTGGAGAAGCTGCTTCTGCAAGGGGTGACATGCTGCAGACCCAGTGATCAATAGTACCGCCAGGCAAGCCAGTGGCACCCTGCTCCTGACCAATTTTACTATTAGCCTATGTTTCTTATTCCTCACTGTATTCAATGCAGACTTATTTTACAGGACACAGAGAATTAGCACTGAAAGATTTCTTAAAAGCAAAATTATTTACCTAAAAACTAAAAAAAATATTCATGACCTTCTGACCTTCTGGCCCCAAATAAAGTTTACCTTACAAATTAAAGATTAATAAGCAAAATAATGGCTTCATAGAATATAGCAATTAAGCAATTTAAACAATAGAAAAATGCACTGGACATATTTCAACTGAAGATGGGAACAGCAATGTAACACCCTTTCCTGTATAAAGGTCATTTCATTTGCCACCCCAGCTTATTTGGCAGATCATCATAATTCTACCATTATTACAGCATGTAAAAAAGGATTTAAAAAGAGAAAACACTTGCAGATTTTTCATCTAGTCCACAGCAGGCAGTTAATTATTAGGAGTTTCACAGCACTCCTCCATTGCCATTCTCTCCAAAACTCCCTGCCTGGGCTGCTCAGCTCCTTCACACTCCAGCAGTAAACTTTGCTGACATGCCCCGTGTAGAGGTGCTCCCAGGCAGGGCACAGGGCCACTGCAGCAGCAGCTCCCACTGCAGTGCCCATCCATCCCCTGCCCCACACCGTGCCAAGTGCTGCCCACCCACAGGCTCACCTCCACTAACACCTCCTGGAGCCCCCACTGGGAAAGGTTTGCAAAAGCAATGGCTCTGCTTTTTGGGCCACCAGACTGAGCACCAAAGTGCCTCCGGAACAGCACGTGTTAAATTGAAAGCGCTACGCAGCTTCCAAAGTGCACCGAACTTGGGAGATCACTGTTTCAGAAACAGGAGTTTGAGAGTCTTCAAACAGCTGCAAGTTCTGCAACTGAGCCTCCACAGATCTTTCTCAGTGCAAGGAAGACAACTAAGTAATCCTTACCTCTGCATGAACAGAGAGAAAAATATTCCTTTCTGGGATTTTTGTTTGGTGTGCAAATGCAGATGATGCATGACTCAGAGACTCAGAAACTCAGAGATTTGCTGAGATCTGAGATACCTCCCAGTTCATGCCAAACCCCCTCTGAAAAGGCAGACAGAAGAATAGCCATATTGAAAAAAATAAAAATAGACAACTGGAAAAAACATTACAAGGTTTTGTATCCTTGTATACTGCACAACAACTTCAGAAATGCTGGAGAAAAGTCTCATTCTCCCTTTTGAATTGGGAGTGCCTTCCTAATTCAATTTATAGTCAATTTATACTTCTAGATCTCCTCAAACAGTTTTTTATTCCTAGAAAGATACATACACACAAATACACACTAAAAATGTCCATTAAAACTTTGGGGATGAAAGGTTTACAAGATTTTTTTTAACATGCTGAAAATCCCACTTGCTGCATTCTAGCCTTTCAGCATTTTAAAGGGTCTTGTTGCAACCTGTTTGTGGTTCACCTCCAGTTGCTTGGGGAGCAGCAGCTAACATGTACAAAATATAAGACTAATGACTAACTAGCACAGGAACAGGCATCTTCAGGGCAGGAGTGAGCTTTAGCCAAGCATCAGCCCTCAGAAACTGAGTGCCCCACCAGCAGTCCATGCTATGGAGCTCTTAGAAGAGCCAAATGGCATTATCCTCTACCCAAACCTGATTTTAAACTGCACCGGTTTGGGAAGTGGTTGATGTTCTGACTGATCCCCCAAAGCTTTTCTCTTCCTCCTCCGTGCTGAGCTCTGTGGAACTCATGGAGTCAGCAGAGATGTGTTTGCAAACATGGACAGCTAGGATTCTCACTTCCATCATGAACACGGTACTTTTACCAGCTTTATTTCCTTTTCTCTGCTCTATACATGGCAAATGGCCTCTCCAGTAAAGCCTTTATTTGTGAAGGGTGGAGACATTTGTTTTTACAGTGCTTACAGAGACTATTTCAAAAACATTTCTTGCTTTCTGGAGTTATATTGTGTAAAGAGAGAGAAAGGATTTGCCTATCACTGCTTGACTTTAGCTGTTAGCAAGTAATCCACACCTTCACTAAGCCTTTTGTGAAGAAAATCATAAAAAAGTATTACTATCTAAACAACCACCTGATTACTATTTGAGCTCTTGTGTTTTATTAAGCTTGTGTTCACCCACCTGAAAGGCCTCTCAGACAGTATAAGGATCAAGGGATTTTTTTAGGCAGGTAACACTCCAAACTAGCCAGAACTACATGTTTCTCCTTTGAAAGGAAAAAGCAGAAAATCTCAGCAGTGGGTGGCTCTGCTGATGTCCTTGCAGCTGCACCATGAGGGATCACACCTACCGAAATCCCTTTGCACAGCCCACAAACCTGCTGCAGTCAGAACTGACACAGATTTTTGTGTATGTGTAAAGGGGTTTCCATCAGGAGCTGCCCCTCCAGCCCTTGGCACGGAAGTCACCCCAGTGCTTTGCAACACTTCAGACTTGTCACCACATGCCATGAAATAATGTAAATTTGCTCAAAAGCAGAGCTCATTTGATATTAGATCTCCATAGAAAGGACAATTTCATTAGCAATGCTTGGGTGGAGTGCTAGAAGACAGCTGAAGAATAAAACCACATAGGCTCAGTGCACATTTCCAGGCAAGCCCACCCAGCTGCCAGCATGTGTACAGGGCTGTGGCAAAGCAAGGGAGCAGCAGAGCTGGAGCAGAGCAGCTCCATCCCATGCTTCGTGCACTCTGGATGGCAGACTCAAGCCACCAAAACCCACTCAAATCTGTTCAGAGAAGAGCTGGTTCTTTTGATGCAAGACAAAAAAACTTGTCCCTTTTTATCTGCGTATTTGAAGTCTGCCCAGAAGTAAAACACTGTCCTCACCCCCAAAGATGCAGACATGACCTAACTCCACTGATTTTGCTGAGGCTTACAGGGCTATTACTGAAGAGACAACTTGGCATCCCTGGCTCCAGCAGTAAAGCTAACAGCTTTCTGAGTCTCAACCAAATGCTCAAACAGTAATACACCTGCCCTGGGCATATGAGAATGATCTGGAACACCCATCCCAGCAAGACCCACCCCAAAATTGCCTTTACAGTTCAAATCAAGATTTGCATGTGGTCTAGCCTACTCGGTCTGGCGCCCTGTGAAGGCTGCACCCCCTGGTTCCCAGCCCTTGGCAGACTTCATGCTGCCAAATTCAGGTTTCATTGTCCCTGCATGCTGCTCATTCCTTTTGGCAATACCCATTCCTTTTGAAATGTATGTAGAATGAAATGTATGAAAAGAAGGGGAAAAACCTAGGGACAATGTGTCTCTAACATTCCCATTACCGAGTTTATCTAACTTGCGCTTCTTTTCCTGATCCTGCCACAAAGGCAAAACACAGAAACATGCATCAGCTCCCTAAGAGCCACCACAGAGCACTGAGTGAATGCAAGAGATTCCATAGCCCCCCATTACCCCTATTAAAAACCTGTCCTGTCACAAGGACAGTGAAAATTTTTGGAGGCCATTTTGGTAACCAGCAAAAGCCTTGGCCTGAGCCTGAGCTCCATCGGCTGCTGGGACTGACTTAGGACTCTGCATCTAACACTTGTGTGCCCGTGTGTAGAGAAGGGGAAACAATGTTTGAAGAGGGAACGAGGTCTCTTATCACTCCACTATTTCCTCAGAGTCTGTGTGCACTACCTGAACACCCTGCTCACGCAGGTAAGTGATAGAATTGTCCCAAAAACAGATGCAGCTTGCAGAACTCCCCTTGTTTGTGTCAGGTCCTATTACTTGGTGTAATCTGAAAAATGGTATTGCATATTGTAGACAGGAGGCTGGTCTATTCACTGAAGCTTTTTCAAATCTGAAAAAAAAAATATTTTTCAAACTGTCTTTAATTGTCTGTAATTGCTGTATGAAGTGCTAAAACATTACAGCAATGCTCCTACAGCTGTCCTGTGCAAAGGCTGGAGGCAAAGGAATTCACATTGTGGAGACCCAAAGCCAAGAGGGCATAAGACACTTTGGTTCTTCACTGCAAATATTTTAGATGCAATACATCAATTTTCTTCAAACCATATCTTTGCTGTCACATCTTTAAATTCATACCAAAATTATATAAACAAAAATAAACCATGATCAGCCCAAAAGACAGCAAAGTTGCACACTGACAGCCTACAGTATCTCCATTTATCTCTACATGCAAATTCTGAGCCAATACACCTTAAATCCAAGTTTACAATTTTTCAGAATTACGTAAATACATAATTTGGAAGATGGCCATATGGAGATCAACTGTGACAGAATTTACTATGTTGACACTGACTAAGGACTATTTATTCAGCTCTACATATGATGCCCAAATAGACACCTCTATCACAGTCTTAGAAAAAATGCCAAAGTGAATGAAGAAGAGATGTAGCCAATTTAGCACCCTTTGACACCTGTAGTCTTGCTGCCCCTACTCCCAAATATTTGATGCAGCAGCTTCTCCTGGGTTAAAAAAGGATCCTTTAGTCCTTTTGTTTTTGTTTCCTTGTGGAGAGTCCATAATAGCAATTTCAGTGGCTGCCAAAATAGAGAGGCCAGTTCTGTGTTCTGGACTGGTCTCCATCAGTTTGGGGCTGAGCGCTGCCAGGCATGCTCGACAGAGGCCACTGAATAATGCCACTGAATTAATTGTTCTATTAAAACACAACATGCATAATCTGCTTAATTTTTAATTATTCAAGTACTAACTGTAAAACAACTGAGAGACCAATTATTTTCAATTACTTTGATACTCTAGAAACCTTTGGGAAAAAAGGGACAATGAACTGAAAATTGATTAGCAAGCAAAAAGAATAAAGTTTAGATTCTATCATTTGCTGCGAAGAGAGAATTGCAATTATGTGAATGCATTTTAATTTGTATCCATCTGCATAATAATTTAGGTGCATTAAGTTATTTTTTTCACCGAGCTTAATTATGCTGTGTTATAAGTCTTAAATGAAACTGCAGTGGAAAAAGTGATTGTCAAGATCAAAAATAAGAGAAGGAATTCAAACTGGCATGATATCAATAGAAGTCTGAATCCAGTTCCTAAGGAAAACAATAGGAGTTTTGGCATTCGCTATAATGGAAGCAGATCCGAGCCTAAGTGTCTGTGTTTTGGGACTTTGCACAATTTCCTCTAGCTTTCAACTTTAATGATACCATTCCACACATTCAATTTTTCCCTGGTGAATTCACACTTGCACAGGAAAATATCAGCATGTTTCACCTGTGGATTTGAGTTCTGGTAGAAGCTAAAATGTTAGGATCACAAGACAAATACTATTCTCACAGATGCCAACATGAAATAATCCCAGTGGTTCTGATGAGGTTTACACAACTCTTCTGACTGTAAACCAACACATGTATGTATACTGAAAAAAGACAAATGCTTTCCCTTTCTTAGAGCATGAAAACTCAAACTTCTGAAATGGAATGGTTCTGGACTTGGGATTTTTTTCTTTTTCTCCAACTCCTTCATTTTAAGGAAGTTCCACTTTCAGACTTGGAGGTGAAGCATTTCCATCTGCAGAGACTGAATACAATATTTTTTCAAGTATTGCAATTGGATTTTTAGTTTGCTGGGGGGTTTTCAGTGTTGAGTTTTTTTAACTCACAGGAACTTTGTTCACTATTTTCCATTTATTTCAAATGCTGCTAAGTAATTATATGACAATACAAACAATTTCTCACACTACACTTTCTTTACAGAACCAAAAAATCCCAATATATGACCATGGATTACATGGACATAGGCACACATAGGTAAATATATATATATATATATATATATATATATATATATATATATATATATTATATATATATATATATATATATATATATACACACACACACATACATATGGACTGAGGGCAAACACTGACAATGAATGAGAGTCACATCTTTCAAGTAGGCAGTTTAATTCTTGTGTCCTTCACATGCTGGGAAACACAAGTTCTCCAAGACACAGCATGTATTCTTCTCCTCCCACAGTCCTCTTTCACATATTCCCTCTCTTAGTAAAGCTGTAAACAGGAATCTCTATGCCTTGAGGGACAGACATTTTGCCAGATCCAGGACAACAGGTATTTCTCACCCAGGAGGGCTGGGAGGCAGCTCAGGGGCAGTCAGAAAAGGAAAACTTTTCAGTTGAAGTAAGAGTGTCCAACTCCAGCAGCTTCCCACAACAGCCAGCCTTCTCCTTTCCCTCCCAATCCTCCGGGTCTCACCCCCTGCTTTGCCTCAGAGCCAGTTCCTGGCTCTGCCCATGGTTCCCAATTGAAGGAAGTCAGAATTAGAATGACTTGTGTCTAAAAGAAAATGCACTGTATTTCTTCCAAAATATAAACCCAAAGGCCCTTGGGACTTCACCTTCTCGAGGCTCTGTACATCCAACTCTCCTCCCTTCAGGGCTACACCGCTGTTTCTCTCCTGATTCACTAAGCAGCAAAGGTTTTCCCTATGTTATCCAATACCACTTTTGTGAACCAGAACAAAATACACTACTTGATTTCTTTTAAAGAGGCTTTATCATGACCCAGGGCTGGAAACACTTCACGCATGTGTTTGCACAAAGTAGTCCATCACAAACTTCAAAGGACTGTCACCCAGAAAACCGTGTACCTAAAAACAGACGAGTCTCCACAGCAGTGTTATCTTTAAAGCCAAAGTAGCAGTGGTGCTACTTAGTGTTCTGGTTCAAGACTGAAAGATGCAAAATAAAGCTTTCAGCCTTTTAAGTGGCTCCTCTTCTGTTTATACAGAGAATAAACTTCCATAAATATCCTTAGCACATCTGCCCTAGTGCTTACTTTTAATTAGTCTAATTATCAAACACCTCCTTAGGCAAAATTTCACACACTAAGGGCCTGACATAATGTGCTTTTATATAGGCAAAGTCCTGTCTTTCTGCCTGGACAAAACTGCTGGGAAGAGAAAGGAGACATGTCCAAGAAAACCAAGAAGTGTGATGACTTTGTAGATAATTTTTAAAGAATTCATAAGTAAATTTAAACAATTTACTACCTATCTGAATTGCCAATGCTTCCTGAAAGAGAGTGAAATTGAGAGAGCACTTGAGACATATTCCTTTTACAACTATTGTATTTACATTAGAGAGTTTCTTCTACATGATGTATAGAATGTAGAATAGTTGTAGAACATATAGCTGTAGAATAAAAACAAGGTTTAAATGCAAGGTTTCTGCTGTGAAAAACCTGAGAACATACGATCAGTTGTCAAGCAACTGATTTTGGATTTAATAAAAGGGGAATCTCAGTCAAGTATGCTGTTTTCTTTCTCTCAGCAGCAAGAAAGCAAGTTCATCATTCACCAAGACAGCCCATCAATAAACTTAGATCCTAGGTTGGAGAAGACCATTGTTACGAGTACAAAGATAAAGACCTCCCGGACTGAACAAAGTACCCAACATTTTGACATATTAAGCTTTCACAGCCTTAATATTTTTCCTGAAAGTAAATCTCTCCTTTACAAACTTTTCCCCATTATTGTATTTTCAAAATCATCATGCAAGTAAATAATGCCTATGAATTTTAACAGGAGTGCAACTTTTCAGTATGCAAGGCTGTCACTATTCCTATTTTGGGCTTAAACAACCCCATGTAAAATAACTTTCTGAGCTTATACAGCCAGTAATTGTTTAAAGTCTTGTGTCCCTTTTCTGGTGGAACAATGATAAATCTTTGGACATTAGCTCACACCTTTCTGCCTGATCACTTCCCAAAGCTAAGAATGCATGGAATTGTGTTCCCCCCCAAACGTCCAACAATGCCAAGAATGCATTACTCCTGCCCAAAGGTTTATTAAAGCAGCACAAAAAGAAAAAAACCAGAGGGCTAATATTTTGAATTGAATTTGAGTGGTGACCACAGGAGACAGTTACTTCACCCCAGGTGCCACAGCTAGGAAATTGTTACATGACTCTAAATGTATAACACATCCCATGCGTGGTCACTTCAGTTCTTAAATACCTATCTACATATCTGACACAGAAAGTTTATAAATCTCCTTATTAAACACTTTTCTGTTGATCTACTCCTCTGGTCCCAAAAACCTTCCCACCCCTTAGGAATCTCACTGCAAGGCCTAAGCTATGAGGCACCAGGACCTGTGCCAGAGGAGTCACCTCAGGTCCACCCTGGTGCGAGTTTCTTCTCAAAGTCACTCTGCACTGGCCTCTGATCTTGGTCTAAGTGCACAAATATGATGAAGTAAGCAAGGTTTCTCTGATCAAGCTGGTACTTGAATCAGCATAAACCAAGCTCTTTTACAGCCATATTTTTCGAAGCAGCAAGGTGGTCACTAGCATGGGAAGTCAAGCAGTGCTTTTCCTCCAAGCAGCTCCCGCTGGCACTGCAGGAGCAACAGGCACCTACTTGGTGAGCTGCCCCAAGCTGCCCCAGGCTTCCATCTGCCAGGGCAACGTGTTCTGCAAGAGCCTTCACAGCCTTCATAGCTTTCACTCATCATCTCCAGGCGAAAACACTTACTCATCAAAACAGAAAAATACATCGATGAAAGAGTTCTCTATTAATAATTGAAAGTGGTACATAGCATACCATTAACAACTTTATGCAACTTCCTTTATTATGTTGTTCAAATAATCCTGTTTCAAGAGATGCAAGTTTTAAAAGTTAATTTAAAGATTAATACTTTTTCTGTCTAACAGAGAGGGATTCCTACTGTGAAGGAGCAGAAACCCTTGTCTTTCTATTGTCTTCCACTTTTCAGCATTTCAGTGCTGCCTGACACAGAGTCCTCACCCAACACTTTGGAGAGGGCAAAAGTAATGAAATAAGAAATGTTTCCCTCATTTATATACAAGAACCACCCAAGACATTTTTGTGGCATAAGGAATGAATCTTCTGCATGACAGCTGCACTGTGAAGAAGGTAAAGTAGACTTGGAGTCTGCTGTATTCCAGCAACCTTACATTCAAATTTAGTAATAAATACTGCAAAACAAACATACCAACACGGCATATGAATCCAATCATATCTGCAAGTCAGGCAGTAAATCATCAGAGGAGATTTTATATAGTTAAAATGGAGTACACTTTCCCTCTGAATTTCTCTGAATACCATGGTAAGACTAAAATGAAAATGCTATCCAAAAGGGCATAGTTTCTATAGGCATTTACAGTATTGCAGATTTTTTAAAGTATTAAAAAAAATTGCTGAGCTGGTATTTATGAATAAAGAGACCACAGATTATGGACTTTCCTAGTCACACAAATTTTTCAGACAATGAACAAAACGATACACTGTGTAACCCTCAGGATGTGTGACTTGGGCAGCAAAGGCGACTCTAATGCTGGAGGCCTAATGGCTGTCCCTGCCCTTCCTGGGCTCACATCCTGCCCTAGCATTTCCAGGCACCCTTTCCTCACCATGGCACATGCTACAAGGCTAGCTGCAGTAGTCAAGTGGAGAAGGCAAGACAAGCAACCAACCCAGTTTAGTCGTTTAGTCTGCAAACCAGAAAGGACCCAGTGAGGGAAGGAGGCAGATCCTGACTCCACATCTCATGAAGCTAACTCCTAAATTATTTGAAGATAAATTGAGCACACACAAAGATCTCCTGCTCCCCTGGCTTCCCACTTCAAAATCATCAGATGAGAAGATGCCCCTTCAGAGTTGGAAGGTGAGAACCCAGTTCTATAATTTTATAGAGACAAACAAAAGAGAAATCCATGGGGCAGAAATACATCTTTCAAACAAAAACCTAAAACACTCAGTGAAGAACAATCAAACAAAATCAAGAAAACTCCATTATTAATGAGTGGGTTCTTGTCCGCCTGATGAGAATAAACTGTATAGCATATACCTCCGCCTTCGAGCTAGCTGCAAATGCAACACACTGACAAGAGTTTTGTCATCAGAGATTCTTGCCACTCCCTCTGAAAGAAAATCTGATAAAAGGTGCTTAGTGCATTATACATAAACAGACTTGAAAGGAGAATTTTGCTAATGAAGTCTCTACTGATTAGTGTCCAGTTGAGATCCCCAAGACTAAAGTGTGCTTACAGACTTGCTCTCTCTCCTTAGAGTGCATACTCGACTCTTCTGTTACAAACCTTTTCAGATCCCAACATGCTAATATGGTGCCCAACAGACATTATTTACTGCAAAGGATTAGGTTAGTTAATTTATCGGTGTTAATTTAGAGGCATTTACTTGAAGTAGTTGCACATTCAGTCCATAGGCTTACCGTGAGAATGTGACCAACATGAGTTGTTTAACTGGTCCCTCAGAACTCGGCAAACTGATCTTTATCTTGCTCTTCACCAAGTCAAAGGAAAAATTCCCATTCCTGGGAACAGCACAGGCTCCAGCCCATACCACAATTCTTCCAGAACTGTGGCCAACTTTTCCCATTACATTTTTACAGTGAGTCCTGATGTTTAATTGCTACATTTGGTATTCAGATAGAAAACAGCTTTATCTACTTCCGCTAAAGTTCAGGTATTAGATTTTGGAAGGGTCGATATTTCTTTTTGCATCAATGAGAATCTCCCATGAGGTAATTAAATCACATGCTTACTCATGGTGGGCAGTAACGTACACCTGGTAATTGCCATAAAACTGCTCCTGGAACAAAGCATTGCTTAATGCAAGCATGGCAGAATTAGGCCCCAGGACTCTATTAAAATGCAGCACAACTGTCAGAGTACAGCTTTCTCATAACAACACGTGATTTTAAAATGAAATTGCAGCAGGTTGGGAAATCTTGTATTAAAACAATTAAACGTTTGCTCATTAAAGTGTTTTGGTTTTTTTAACCCCAAAAATGAAAATTTGATAGCTGTGAAATCACAGGGCTCCAGGTGTGAGGGGATTCAGAAAACTAGTAAGTGTGCTTGCTCGTAAAAGTTTAATGCCATAAAAAAGTGCTCACGCTGTCTCCGTTACTCCTCTGGCTCAGGAACCTGCTTTGCCATCCTGACCATGCTGCAAAAAAAAGCAGTTTGGAAGGAGAATGAGATGCAGTCTTTGTGCAGGAGGCACCCATGGCCCTTTGAGGCTGGACAATGACTTCTGCCAATGCAAATCTGGAAACCTCAGCATCAATTTTACCAAGAAAGGGCAGGAAAATGCAAACAAGGAGTCTACAGTTACCAAACAGTTTCATAATATGAACTGTCCATACTTGAAATGAAAACAACATTTTAACTAAAAAAGGAAAGGGGAGATGCTGAATGGCTAATAATTCATACACTTCATTAATTTGTTGGCTGTGTGAAATCCAACAGACCAACTCAGCAAGTCAAAACTTCTTGTGCATGAGTCAGGATTTGATTCACAATCTGACTTTATAAGCCTGCTAATGCACTCATTACATTCTCACAGCCCTACTAAATCACTCTCCACTCTCCATATTTGGGCTAAATATAAGAAGAAGACATCATGCTTGTATCTTTTAATAATATCATAGTTTTTTAATAATACCATAGTCATTGCCTTAAAAAGCGAGATTTTTAAACTATTTAAAAGAGAAATATATATAGATATTGGTACATTCCCAAATATGTACAGAGAGACAATTTATAAAGGAAAACACAGAGGAAATGCAAGTCTGTACACTATTCAGAACTGGGCCATCTGCACTCCCTGGAAAACAGACAACTAAAGTTTGAGAAAAACAACAAACCAAATTCCCCTGTGAGCTACAGCTATAGTCCCTTGTCTTCTGTTTTTGGGTACACAGAAGGATCCTGCTCCTAGATTGCCATCCACATCCAGTGGGAAAGCGAGAAGTCCTACAAGAGCTCACTAATTAGCAAGAGCTGTGTTGGCACTGGCAGTATCAGTAGAAGGACTGGAAGGAAGCTTAGGAGAGTACTGAACACATGGGAGGGAAGTTCTTGCTTTATTCTGTCTGCAGTTAACTCATGCATGTCACCTACCCTGAGGGAAATCATAACCAAGATCAGGCACCCATATTTTCCGTAAGGTCGGCTCAAAGGGCTCAGGTAGGAAAACTCTACTGACCGCAGCAAATTTGCAAGAGGGTTACAGAAGTCCCTCACCTTCTTGATCCCATGACTTGGGTAACTGAAGTGAATTGTTTGAGCCAAGTCAGAAAATATAACATACTTTCCATAGTGAAAACAACTGAAAACTCACCTGACATAACTCGTCCATTAAAAAAAAAAAATTTGCATCATCTCTGAAGAACAGGTTCCACATAAAAATGGAAAAGATCCATTCTAGATGGGGCAGACCTGACTTGTGGCTGCCATCTCTTCACACCATCCCTGAACTGTGTCCGAGAAGAGAAGCACTGATAACAGCTATCAGTTACAGATTATTGAATTATGCTCAGCCCAAGAAGCTGCATTCCCAAAAAGGACAAAATGCACTTCAAAAGGGAAAGGAGAAAGGCCTTGTATTTCACAGCAGACCTGCGTAATGCACAGTCTGGGGCATCCCACTCCACATCCACTCTGTGGGCAAAGTCCCAGGGACTGCCAGCCCCACCCCTCTGCCTTCCTAGCTGGGCAGTGAAGGTCTTATCCTCTCCTTGAGGTATCTCCTGATTAGAAGGCATATTCCATCCAGGTGCCTTTGAAAAAGCAATTGTGCCCTAAAAACTACATTTGTTTGCTTTCTTTTTCTCAGGGCCATCACTGGAAATGTCACTTGAAGTGCATGTACCAAGAACAAACTGCGCCTATGATCTGTCCAACAACCTATGATGCAAGTGTAAAATAAAAGTAAGAAACACAAAAGAACTCATTGATTCCCTTAAGTGATCACACATAAATCCCATTAAATGAACAAAACTACCAAGACCTCAAATATCTTTCCAACAGTAAATTGCAGTGTAGAAGAGAATCTGGACATTCTGGAGATTAAAAGCTTGACCTCAAAAAGTCCAAGTTCTCCCTGTCCCAATGACTTTTGTGAGAGAGGCCAGTCCCCAAACCCTTCAAACTGAGACCATGAATTTTCTCCTGTTTCTGAGTACTCACATACAATCTGTGTCTGTTACTTAGAGCTGTCGCTGGTGCAGCACTTCCTAAACACACTGCATTGGCCAAGAGGAAAGGCAGAGACAGGCCCAGCCCCAAGGTGTTTACATGCATTTGAGATCCTTAATGAAGCTGCCAGACAGGGCAGCAAAGATTGACAGATGTTCCTGGTGGCACAGCAAGAACGGTTAATCCGACAGGGAGACAAATGCGCGAGACATGGAAATCCACTGTAGAAGCAACCTCAGCACTTTAGGTACACAAATCTCTGCAAGCAAACAGCTCTTCCCAAAAGAACAATTCCTAAAAGAATAGATCTCAACAGAGAAAAGAGATACAAAATCCACGGGGAAGAAAAATCCATATGAAAAGAGGACAAACAAGTCTAGATTGCTTATCAAAACCAGCCTTTCCTCCTAAAAATGAATTGAAAATGGTAACAAGGAGTTTCTTACAATGATGTCTAGGATACGTGGGAAAGGAAGTCAAACTGGTGACCTGGTCTTGCAAATCTCTTCCTACCCTGGCAGTTAGAATGAAGTTAATGAAATCGCTCAAGGTAGACAATATAGCTTACTCTGGCAAGAATTTATAGTGTTGGTGCCTAAAGAGATATTCATGAGTGATAGAGTTTTCAGACCTGAAAATTATTATAATACACTTTGGTGTCTCTGTTCTATAGAAAACTGACCTGTTTATACCTGAAAACTGTTTTACTACTTGCAACCAAATTACACACGTTCTAGTATTTTTGGCAGAAACAGAAAACGTGGTTGACAGCCATGCTGAATCATGCCAAATATCCCTGCAAATTTATCCTCATTAGTGCTGTTCTAAACCATCTAACTGCAGCAGTTTGTTTGCCAACAGCTTCTCAGACCAATTTATTCTGAGAGTCAGAATTAGAGAGTCTGCTTTCTGCAATGATGGGTAATGGCAGGAGTGGGTATAAACTGCTGGTAATCTACAGGGAAACCAAAAGAGTTCCATCAAAAAGTGCAATTAAACCAGTATTTACCTCTCACAGCAGAAGGGCCATTCACATGCAATTCAGCAAGAATATAAACAGTTTTAAGATACTTTTAGCAGACAAAAGCTTTTTCATAGTACAGATTTCTTCTAATGCAGCAAAAGTTACTCACTAATAAGAGTGATAGTGCCTAATATCTACTATTTTAATTTTGATGGGGTAAAAACTTGGATATTTTGGGTGCTTTTTCTACTACAGAAATGAATAACTATTCTCAGGTTCCTACTCCAAAGTGGTGTGATGCTATAGGGACTAGAGAGTGCACACAGACAGCATTGTAACATTAAAAACACAACAGAGGAGCTGCTTTCTCAGAGTATTCAAGTGGAAGAGATGGGAGAATTCTGTCTTTACAAATGGGATAGATGTTCAAAAATTACAGGAGAGGAGCAAAAGATCTCCTGTAAAGTTAAACACCTCACAATGTCATTGTATCACTGTAATTTCACAGGCTCTATTTCTTCACATCCCAGACCAGACAAATCTCCTCAATACATTTAAAGTCCCACATCACACAGACCATGCTGGACAGGCACTGGTCCCACTAGCAACCAAATTGTGCTCACCTCCCCAGTGAGAACAGACTCATGGAATCATCAGGACACTACATGACTTTAGGCTTGTGGGAGCTGGTTGTAGTGAAGTGACAGAATTCACTGTAATATGAGCAAATGTAGAGAGACGCATTTTAGAACAAAATCATGTAAGACACACTATATGATGCAAGGTAACCAAAACGTACTGCCAGTGGATAGGAGACAGGCTGTTTGGGAAAAGAAAAGCCTAATGGAATTCTTGGCTGCACTAAAAAAGAGCCTTTTATGCCACAGTACAAGCCCCAGTGAAACTGTATCTGGCCTATCATCTCTGTTTGGGGCTGTGGTGCTGCAGCACCAGGAAGCCCCCACCTGCTACAGCCCCCTGACTGCCTTCACCTGCACACTTGCCTTGGGATGTCTCTCCTTGCAGCACCTCTCAAGATCTGAATGCAGCTCCCAAAGTGGCACAAGGAGAGCATCTTCAAAAGCTCATATTGTTTGGCCCTGCTGAATCATACTCACTTTGGGAGCTTCCCACAGTAGCAAAGAGGGAACTAAGAAAAAACTGGATGCAGGTTTAACTGCATTAATTCCCTTGGTTTTATTCCTGACACCATCCAAGAGACCAGATGTTCACCCTGTCCCTGAAACCTGGAGCCAACACAGCATGCCACTGCCACCCCTTCTTGTCTTCTGACCCAGGGGCAGGACCTCCACTGCTGGCTGCAAGATGCAATCCTCACACTGTAAGGGCTGAGGATCTGCTCAGAGCCATCACACAGATTTTAAACTCAGGCAGGCAACAATTTCTTGTATTTTCATTAACTGCACAGGTGCCAGTGTATTTTCCATTTAAGAACTGAAAGAATAGGGGCAGATAGGACCTGAACTCATATGTATGGGAAGAAGGAAGTGACTTCTAAAATCCTAAGAAGAGCTTGGAATGCCTAAAGTACATGGGAGGGGGCAGAGTCCCAGCAAGAGGGGATAATCCCAGCACCTGCGCCTCTTGCACTTCCCTTTCAGCCAGCACTGCACCAGCCCCTTCCCCTGTTAAACCCGTGCCTTGAATTAAACATTTAAAGCAATTCAAGTAAATAAAAATGTGATACAGGATAGATACATGTAGTCTATGCGTACAACCCCCCTGAAAAATAAAATTATTAACATAATGTAACAGTGAACAAGTGAGACGAAATACAATGGTAAATGAAATTATATTATGATGCCTCCAGTGCTCTGGCCCCAATTTCTGTTTATTCAGTGACCCATCACTTTGAAACAGGTAAGCAAAAAGTCCCGACTGAGAACACCCTCCTATAGGCAGGTGATCCCAATCTTTCAGGCTAAAGCATGTTTATTGTCAGACCTTGGAGAAACTTATAGTTCAGCTGTGGTTTTGTTGCTGTGGCTACGCAGACAAAGACTTGAGCTCCTTTTCTGCGAGTTCAGCCCGTAGCTCAGGGCATTCAGCACGTTAATTCTGCTGGGGCCAGATGAGTGATACCCTGGAGCAGATACAATCTGGCTGCTACCGATGAAAGACTCATTAAAATTTTCTTACTGCGAACACACAAGCGCAAGAACAATTTTGAGTGACCTTATACCTCTGCAAATGGCCAAGGGCCAAACTCCTACCGCTGCCTCCGACCCTTGTACCGGAGCTAGAGACAACAAATTTAACAAGACCATAGCTGCAAGGGAATGCGCCTGAAACTTTAAAATCTTCCCAACATTTCCCTCACTGTGAGGCAGAGGGATTCCCTTTCACACAGAACAAGCCTTCGCTTCATCCACCTTGTATCAGATAACCTTTTACATCCCGGCTCCCGGAGTTTTGTCTTCTCTGGGAGCTGTGAAAATTCCTCCGGTGCAGTGGCTTCGGTCAAAGATCGCATTTACAAGCGGAGCGCGATGCTGCCGGTAACCACGGCAACGGGGCAGCCCTCCCCGAGCCCCTGGCCCCTCCGGTTGATGAGTAACTCGGGGACAATGCTGCACCCAGCGCTCCCGCAGGTCCCTAACGCGGCCGGCAAGGGGGGATGAAAGGCTGCAGCGTGAAACAAACCCCAGGGAAGTCTCCAAGCAGAAACAGCAGCTGGAGAGACACCCGTAGCCGGTGGGAGTAATCATAAAGGGAGTATCGAAGCAAATTTCACCAAATTTTGCTAAATGCCTTTATTATTCTTCCTAAAGGATTTTTGAATTATTATTTACAGCACTTTCTCATGTGGAGAAAACACATAAGAATTATGAGTTGGTTCCAGCTTTTGGCCCTCCTTAACTTCGGAGCTTCCAAAAAGGAAAGTGCAGACAAAAAACTGTTCAAAACATTGTTTCAACCATCAGTTCACCTGTAGCAATCCCTTTGCCAAGTGTAATGCCACATCCAACCATGCTGAGCCACTTTAAAAATCTATTACTAAACATGTTTCAATATTCCAGTATTTCTGAAATATTTAAAATCAGCTGCATTTGTGAAAAGAAAAGCTTTTCTATGAAAGCAGTAACTCAGCACTGTGCTGCAGCACCCTAAGAGCAAGAGAAGGCAGACACGGGGCAGGCATGGCTGTGTGCTAGAATGACAAAACCTGTCTCCTGTTATCCTGTGAGCTTAGTGACCCTCCTGTGGATTTTCCTCACCTGATGAGACCCTGCAGAGTTGCTCCAAGCTACTGCCTGACATCCAGACAAGGATGGGCAATTAGGAAACTCAGGGTGGGGCACATATTCCCCTCCAGGCTGCTGTGGCAGCACAGGCATGTTATATTGACATGGCAGTGGCAACAGGACCTGTGAGGTGAAAGAGAGCAGGGGCTGACAACCTCTCTGCATGCTTTTCAGGGGTTCCTGGTCTCACCTGTCCTGAGAACTGGCTGTGTTTAAAGTGAGCACTCTGGACAAGTTTCATGGGGGAGTAGCCCAGTTCCTGCACTCACAAGTGACTGCACAAAGCACACTGAAGGGCACATGGCAGTGGAGTCAGTGGGAATGATCAGCAGACCTGCTTCAAAAGCACACTTGTGATCTGAACTAAAGTGCTGGCACAGATGCACCTAAGGTGAGACAGATTTGAACTACATGGCAGCTTTCAGCTTTGCCCAGCTCCCCAGACACCCTGATGCAATACAAAAAAATAGCCCCAGTTTCTCCCTTGGATGGATTCTCCCATACCCACAAACCCTGAAGTTACTATTCTGGAACTGATGAACTCTCACTGCAGGCAATGAAAGTAAAATAAATGGCTCCCAGGTCCTGCTCCTTTCAAGTCGATTGCAGAAGTCCCTTTGACTTCAGAGACAACAATAAGAACAATAATAGGTTCTCATTAGGCCTCATTCCCAGCAGGGCTTTGGGTACTTCCAGAAATAACAAGATCTTCCTAAAGGTCTCTTTCTTTGTCTCTTTCTTTAATCCCAACAGGATTGGAATTTGGGGTTAATTTTGTTGCAGGAGTAGGCATTGAAATCCAGTGCAGCTCACATCAACACCTCTCATTCTGCCACTGTCTCCAAATAGCTCAGGATTAGACCTTTCTTGCTGGGCAGCCAGGTAAAAAAGTAGGTTCCTAACAGATGGCTCTGGGCTAGCCACAAGTTTAGCTTTCATCTAATTAATATTCCTTGCATGTGCATGTGTTATGAAAGAATTGAAAGTAGGTGTATGGAATAAAGCACATCCAGGGACTCCAAGCAGTGAAAGATACAATTGCCAAGAGACTTCTACAATCTCACCCCAGCCCCTGCACATATTTTATTCCTAGCCTAATTTTTTCCAATCTTTTTCCAGATTATCCAGCATACATTTCTATTCACTTTATAGTAAAGATCCCATCCAAGAAATATGTGCCTCCTCATCTTATTTTAGTCTTATTGAGAAAAACAGCACAGATATAGCAGTGATTCAAATAAATAATGACATCTCTCTATTAAAAAACCCACCATACTGATTCAATACTGTATTTCTAGATTTAGCATAAAAATGATTTGTTCATGATCTCAGCTCTCTCTTTTGAATGTGCATGGTTCTGTCCAGAGCCGAACACACTGATGACACATTTGGATCTGCCTGCTCCCGAGGTAACAGTTAATTCCCGACCTTGTTTTGGTCTTTTCAGGCAAGAGACCAAACTTCTGTAAGGAAGGATTTCCCAGGCTGTGCTTTTCAAGCCTTCTCAGAGCTGGTCATTCAGGGCTCAGTTGGAGTGTCTTCTTCAAATCTTTTCCTATTAATCTCGGAACCAAGCTGTGATCCTGGTTTAAACCTAAAAACCTGGTGCCTTGCAATAGCAAGAAATTGGAACTTGATTCCCATTGAGTCATTTCTTGTAGAAAGTAATTAAAAGAAGCATTGATACACAAACAGCACTCCAGAGTCCTATTGTTTCACAAGTGACAGAAATCTGCATTTAGACAATGAAATAGGCTCTTCAATTTAAAGGGTCCCTTACTTAAAAAAGGGACTACAAAGGTGCATCTTGCAGCCTACTTTTCCTAAGGAATGTCTATGAGGAGGTTTCAATCACTATGACAACCTCTTTTTAATGCCAATGATTTTCTAGCCCAGACAACTCTTTCTTGAGAAAGGGCATGTTTTAAGGCTCTGCCAAAACTGTGGTTAAAAGCCTTGCTGACAAGAGAATAATCTATGAGGTTACCGTTTTGGCAAACATGAGTTTTCAAAAAGAATCAGGAATTTTACATTATAGCTGGCCAAATGATTGCTGCTGTGAATGAAGAAAATAACAGAAAGAATAATAAAGGGGGAAAAAAAAGGCCAGACCAACCTGCCATAAGCATCATTTGAGTAAAACACGGGTGTTCTGGGATCTAAAGGTTTTGGTACCTCCTGAGTTTGTAAACTTATAAAGATGCACAGGGACAGATAAGGAGAAGATTCTATACCTCTGCGCATTTGCATTTTATTTCAATCCAGAATGTGGATTTTTTAGCATTTGTCAGTCTTTATCTGCCAAGCCTCTACCATATCTCCATCAACAAAATCAAATGCAACCATTTCTTGTCACTCGTATTTACACAGCATTTCTTGTACTACATTGCCATCTCTCTCTAGAATAAGTAAATAAAGAGCTTCCCTTTCATCAGTGATTTGATGTTATTCCATAAGAATTCCACTCCATCAATGATTTGATGTTATTCCATAAGAATTACCTCACCGGGAGCAGGATGAAAGAGACTCTTCAATATTCACAGTGCAGTTCTCAGCCGGTGCCAATTGAGAGCCCCACGAGCTCAGCCCCCCAAGTGCTCGGCATTCCCCAGGGATGGTTTGTAGCCATGCAGCCGCCCTGTTTTCCCTTTCACTGAGGATTTGCACCCACCCAGGTTACAGCCAGATAATTTTCTGCTCTGACTTCTGACCTGTTACTACTTTCACAGGGAAATGAATAACCACAGGTTACATGGCACTGCTAAGACAGCAAATCGCAGAGAATCAGCAGCAGATGCTGGAGGGCAAAATGAGGATTTTGGAGACTCATCCTGTACAAACGGGTCACGCTACCCAGAGCTTGCACACAGCCTGCTGCAGGGCTGGGCACGGGGAGGAGCAGGCAGAGAGTGGTTTTGCAATCAGAGCCAGCACAAAAGCCTTAGCAGCTGTTGCTATTGAATCTGAGGGATGCAAAGACAACACACCCCCCCAGCCACCGGGCCAGCATCAGCAGCTGACAGCCCCAGCAACGTGCTGCAGGAATTGCTCCCTTTTACCACTCTGGTGTTCTTCACACGTGCAGGCACACACACAAGAAAGAGGACTCCAGTGTTATCCAATAACAATACTATGTTATAGGGTACACAACAGTTAAAAGAAAGGAGCTAATTTTGTGTTAGACATGCCTGAGTAGAATACAGTGCTGCAGGGTAGCCTTTGACTTGCTAAGAGTGCAGCTTCTGTACTGAGCCTTCTCCTCTAGAAACAGCACATATGTGTAGGAGAAAGAGATTTTACAAAAATCCTACAACAATTTCAGATGATGGGGGAACAACAGAAACAATGTTGTTGCTCTGTTTCTGAAAGAATCTACATAAACCTGTATTCTGTTCCTCTGACTCACCAGGATCTGCTGCTTCAGAAAGCTGTTGAAAGGGTCAAACTAACGCATTATATTGTCTCATGCTACTGCCACTGTTTAGGGTTTAAAATGCTGGGACAATAGTGGATCTCTTAATGTTTTTGCCCCAAGAATAGTTGCAGTGATATATGGTCACATACACGTAACAATATAAGTCTATTTATAGACCTCCTAGAGGTCTATCCACCAAAAACCTGGTAATAGTTATGTCCCTCTCATGCTACCATCAGAGAAAAAAAAAAAAAATTAGGCTCTGAAGTGTTAAGCCACAGGAGCTGAGGATCCTTTTTTCTAGAAAGCATTTACAAATATCAGTACATTTGGCTAATGAAAATAAGCTTTGTCAGAAAAGTTACATCAGTAAAGACAATACCCAGTGAAATGCTGTGTGTTCACAGCCCCTCAGACTGAGCAAAAAGGACCTCTGGGAGTGGGCAGGACATGCCAACTGGCTAGGACTGGCAGTGCTTCTCTCCATGAGAGCAACAAATTCCTTTCTGAAAATGCAGCCTCTTGCTCTTAGGGCAGCAGAGCCATGAGAGCATAGTTAGCCCTGGGCTAGCTACAGCTTCTGCAGACAGATTACATTGTCTCTCAGCTAAGACAAAGGCTGGTCCTTGTTTAGACCTCCAGGACAGATGCTGGCCATGCTGGGAGTAGCTTGAGCAGTGCCAAACTCGTGCATCCATCATAGTCAGCAGAGGCACAGGTGCACAAAGTCAGGCTCAGCCCCCATAATCTGCTGACAGTGATGGAAAAAATCACCCCAGAAGGCAACACCTCCCAGGCTAATGCTGGTCAATCAATCTAGAAAAGAGGTGAAAAGGCAAGAGAAGCTGAAAGTCGTAATTTTTGCTGACCACCAACCAGGTCATTTCTCCTGTTAAAATTTCTGTCAGGTTACTTTGCTACTGAGCACCAAGCAAGCAGGTGTGCAGCTCTCTCGCTGGTCCTCTCAGCATCCCCAGGAGCACAGGAGAAAGCTGCGGGCACACACGCAGGACAGCTGCTGGTAACATCTGGCTTTGGTATGTGTGAGTAGATGGGGAACTGATGGAAACCCCCCAGTCCCCACTGCTCTGCCCTCCCACTGGCCTCTTAGAGGCACCATTTACACATTTCCCGCAAGGTACAAACAGTACAGTGGTTTTCAACATCTTCCAGTTTCCTGGAGGGTGATCTCAACCCCTCAAGCACCTGACAGTGAAAAGCAGGTCCTGGTTCTGCTGCTGTCTCTGCTTCTTCTTTGGCAACCTAGACAAATACTTCCTGAAATGCTCTAAAATCAGATACTGCAGATACTGGAATCAAGGACATCAGTTACTCAGTGGAGGATGCTTTAATGACAACATGAGAAACAGGAGTTGTCCAGACTCCAGACTCCTGTTTAATTTGATGTGAAAGTGTTGGCCCAATGCACAGAAGAGCCTCAGTTCCTCCATGCAACTGATGACACTTCAGGCTTTTCTGCTCCAGAAGAATTATAGGAGTGAAACATCTCAGATCCCTCAGAGCAATGGAGCCTGTACGGAGCAGGGATGTCCAATGGAGAGGACCTCTCTCAGCACCTGGAGGAGGAATCTGATGGCTGTGGAGGCCTGTTCCCCAGACCTCAGCCACACAAGGGTCCTTGCAGATGTCTGCAGCACAGCTTTGCACTGCTTAGGAAAATGCTCAGAGCCTCATCCAGATTTAGGGAACTGCTTTATTCCAGTGGCCTGTCAACCTGGCAGGGCTCAGCCTCAGCAGGATGGATGTCCAGGTGTCAGCCAGCAGTGCTTGGTCAAAACCAAGCTTTATGATTCAGGTAGTCCACAAGACAACAGGAGCTTTGCAGCAAGTTCCCATTAAAGCTGGTAAGATCCAAGTCACAGCCCTGCCAGGTTCCCTCCTAGAGGCTTTTGGAGACACGGGTAACAGTTTTAATATCCAAAATGCTGATGTAGGGGAAGGTAGCTAGGCTGTAACTCTGGAGCACAGAACCCTGCTTGGTTTAAACAAAATAGGCTCCCTTTGTGAGCCCTGCCTGAGGTGGTCAGCCTCTAACAAAAGACCACTGACAGTCCTCTGGCACGATCTCAAGCAATTTGAACTTTCTGCAGCTTTTGCAGTAACACAGTTCACTTAAAGCTGTCACAGGCAGGAACTTTCCAGTAATCCTCATGTTAGCTCTTATGCTGGGTTAATAACTCCCTGCTCAATCATCTGTGACCAAGACACAACCAATACAATTCCTGTTAAGTCTAAAAATGGAATCAAAAGCACATATGGAAAATCTGAAAAAAATGAATAAAGCAAATGCTATATCATACTTGTGTGCAAGGTAAAGCAGAGTTGCTGGCTTTTTTCATTTTATTATAGTGATTTATAATCCAAACCTTGATCCAAGATCAAGCCCCTATGACCCAAAATATAAACACAAGAAAAACAACAAACACCTTGCTTTTTATGTCATTTGAATAATGATGCTTAAGATTTTCTGCTTTTTATTTTTGCTCCATTTTTAAATCAGTAAACAGAGACAAATTTAAATCTAACAACTAAAATTAACATCCAATGTTGTTGCCAAGCACTGAGCTCCCATTTTGGGTGAAGCTGTTCTCCAAAAAACTGGTGACAAGGGCCCCATGAAGACACTCTCCCACAGCACCATCAAGCTCCCAAAGCCCTGCACTCCATATGCCAAGCAAATAATATTCTCACTGCTTTAGTCTTCTTCTGAAGCCTACAGAAATCTTCTTTCTTTGGCTTTAAAAAAAAAAAATCAGTGTGTTCTGATTTTAGCAGAAAGAGTTCTTGTAAAAAAAAAAATAAAATAATCTGTCCACACGCACTCACCTTGGTCTTTCTGTCAGAAAGGGCTGAGCAAGGAGGTCTAAAAAGCCAGGCAGCCACACCTGCCCCACCTCAAAGCAAAATCCTGACCAGGTCGACAGCACCGTTGAAGGAAAAAACAGGGATTTCCCCTTAGGGACTCAAAGGCAATTCATACAGCAATTATAGCATCAAGTTCAGATGTGCTCACCATTCATGTGGTTATAGAAGCAAAAGTATCCAGATGCATAAACAAATAAATAAAGAAATTGTGAGCAGGATAAAACGTTTAGCCTGAGTCAAGCCTTTCCCCAGGGATGAGAGAGCCACAGTGGTCCCTGCTCCCTGCACAGCAGCCAGCAGGGATCAGCTGGGCAGGGATCAGCTGGGCAGGTGTGATATGCTACTCTGCCTCTCTGTGCAGAGACCCTGACCTCATGGGTACCTCCCACCCTCTCCTGGTTGTTTCCACTACCAGCAATTACCTGGAGCTGGGCCCAAATATAAGCAAGAGGCCAAAAGGGATGAACATCTTAATTCTGACATGATGCCCAGGCCACAGCTACCCTCCATCAGCTGCAGCAAACACTGCTCAGCACAGCTCTGCAGGCTAAAATGCTACCAAAAAATAAAAATAAAAACGTAAAAATACATTCAATGCACCTGGCTCTTTATTCTTCTCTGAAATATATGACTAAGCTTTCCTCTCACATGAGTGGGAAGGCAATATAGCTACTATTTGTGTATTGAAATGGGCATTAAAGCAGCTCAGTATCCAAAACAGCCCAGCTAGAGAGAAGAGCAAAGAGGGTAACAAAAAGCTGTAGAGGATTCCACACAGCTCTTCAAACAGCAGCCACCAGAAGCAGCTATCTGGGGACAACAATGTTTCTATATCCAAAATTTGTAAAGAAGTTTTAAAAAATGATGTAAACACAGCACAATTTTTGCAGAAAAAAAAGAAAGCTCAAAGCATCTGAGAACACTGCAGACAATTATCACCTCTCAATTTGCCTTTTCCCTTGAAATAGTTTGGCCATAAATGCACCCATATACATTGGGATGCTTTCATTTGCACCCCCCTGGGCAAGTCAGGCACATCTGGAGAAATCAGCTTCACAGTATATGATGAGATTAGGAGTACTCTTCATAGGATGGAAAGACAATGGCCAAGATGAAGCATGACAAAGAAACAAAAAATCACAACAAGAAGGGAAACAAAAAATAAAATAAATCCTGTCCCTCACAATACAAAAACAAAAGATCACTCAGTGAGATGAACAGGCAACATGTTTTAACAGAAAACCATTTCTGCAAGTGGGTGCATCTGAATGGTGGGGACTGTGATCAGGCACTGGGGAAAGCAGAAACTTCAGAGGGATTAAAGAAATTGAGAGATGAGGGGGCCATGGGCTGTGGCACTGACTTGCCCCACAGTGAGTCAATGCCATGATCAGGGCAAAGCTGTGGCCCCAAAAGCCCTTAAACATCTGGAGCAGTGCAAGGAGGGAAGGATCAGTCTGTACTTGTCCTGTGTCTCATACACTTTCCTTAGTGCATGTTGCTAGGCAGAGCAAGAGTGGGGATATTAGCCTGGCCATCCCTTTGGCCTCACAGCATTTGCAGGTCTGAGAGATAATGCTTATGGCTCTAAATAAAACAGGGCACCACAGCCATCCATTCAAGCAGTGCTGCCACACAACACAGCAGTGTTAGCCCTGGACCTGGTGCAATTTTTGGCAGGTGCAGCAGCACCCTGCTGAGCTGGCTCTCTTGCAGGGACAGATCTGGCCATACCAGGATGGACAAAGCCAAGGGAACCGTTCCAGCCCAGCCAGCCTCTGCCATTTAACCTGCAGGGCAGGGAAGCATACCTGTCGGGCTCAATAAGCCTCTGTAAACATTAACAGGGCAGATCTCTGAATTACTTAAACATGCAAAGCAGTGGCTAAAATCACCCAGACTCTTTTCTGCTGTCTGTATGGCAGCTGGGCTCACTGATCTCACACATCAATAAAAGGGCCACTCAGGTAAATTGGAGGATATATCTTAGTTACCTGGAACTGACCAGGCAGCCCAGCCAAGCCCCCATCCCAGCAGCCTCCTGGCTCTAAAATGAGCCATGCCAGGAGATCCCCTTACACTGTTTACCTGCCTCTCCTCCAGCCTTGCTTGCCCTGAAACAGAAGGAAGCCAGTGTACCTTTTGACTAACAAACTCACCCAAAGAGGGTGTGTGTTGTATCTCACAGAAATTGTACCTCACAGAGCAGGATACACCCAAAAAATGTCTCCAGCAAGCAGCAGCTTTTCCCAGAGGCTTGTTTTGTGCATATTATATTCAAGACCATGCTTTCATGAGGCTGCTCCTGTCTGCAGAGATCAGTGTGAGGCAGCCCTGGGGCTCCTTGCCGCCCACGGCCACCATCCCGCTGCTCCCACGGCTGCTCCCGGCCACCACCCTGGCCCTGCACCCACAAGAGCTCTTATCTGCAGATCAAACAAGGTTCTCCTCCCAGAGCTTCACGGCTGGGTCTACCTTCCAGCTCCCCTTTTCAGGAGGTTTTTTCTCATGCAGGAGAAAAGCATCCCTTACTGGATTTCTCTGATCAACCCCGGAGTGAGGGAGAGTAATCCCGGTGTCCATCTGGCCACCTTCTCCCTGCCTCTAGCTGGGTCCTTCCTGGGTCCATCAAGACAAAGACCTGTGATTTTATGGCACAAGAGAAGTGAAGATCCCAGCGTGTGCTGAACATCTTGAACACACAAATGCCCAAGAGAAGAGGGAAAATGGTGTCAAATCAAAACAGAGTTCAAGAGACAGCAAAGCAGCGCCTTTCCTCATTGCACGGCACAAACCTGGCTTCAGGGAAGTGGTTAACACGCTTAAAACCAAAACTGAATAATTGCAGGCTGCTTAGCCCAGCACTGCTTATTGTGCAAAGTCCTCCGTAGAGGCTTTCACACAAATGAGTGATTTGAGCAATTTTGGTCATTTCTAATGACAGGGACAGCAGAAAGGGAAGCCCAGGTGCAAGCCCACAAGTCTAGTCTCAGCAGTTGCCCTGCAGCCATGTGGTTGCCCTAGCCCAGAGCCCCTGGGCAGCCAGGTGTCAGGCACACACAGACTTTTTCCCCTGGCTGTGGCTGACAGGGACTTCCTGGCCCTTCTCCAGTGGCTCCAAAGAGCATCAAACCAAAGGGGGTAATGATCTAACAACAATGACAGCCCATTTCCCAACTCTGAGCATTCTCATACAAAGCACTGCAGGAACCTGACTCCCATGAGTCACCCTGTTTAGTTTGACTCCTCTGCTCTGCTCCTCAAGGAACACAAGCCAGCACAGGCCAAATCCTACCCAGTTGATACTGGCTCACGAAATCAATTACTGGAAGCTGCTCCTCAGATTGCAGAGCCCTCGTGTGCAGCCAACAAGCCGGTGAAGAACACATGTGGATACATCCTGCATGCACCACTTGCCTCCATCCATTTTTTATTCCACTCTCATGAGTTTTCTAAACTCATGGACTTCCAGACCCATGGTTTGGAGGAAACATAGCAGGGGAGAAAAAGAGAACAATTGTGGACAAAACTCAAGGTAGCCTGAAATCCCAGCAGCCTCCCCAGAATCACCTCTCTCCAACTGGTGCAGCCCTACCAGCACCCATCTTTGCAAAGACAGAGGCCTTTTTTTTGCTTTTTTGGAAGTGTAACCAGAGTTACCAGAACAATCCTGTGAAGCCAGCAAAGCTTCCTAAAGTGTGAGAGAGGCCAGAGACCAGCCCTTTCTATTCCCCCTCTTTGTCTGGATCATGAATTTGCAATCCAAATCCCTGCCACACCAGAGCAGGCAATGAGCCTAGCTGCTGTAAAAAGCATTTTAGAGAGTTCATGAGGCTGTGTGCCAAGGAGCTGCTGCGAGACAAGGTGAACTGAGTTAGAAAAAAAACTGTATGTATGTAATACCATTAAGATAGCAAATAAAAACCTGTCCTGCAGTGCAAAGGAATGTGATAGTTACTGAGTGCTCCCCTATAGCTGCAGAGTCCTTGAAATATTAACAGGGTTATCAGCATTCACTTATCAGTTACAGTAGTGCCTAGATAATTCAAAGGACCGAGCCAGAGCTCATAAATATGTACATTTTCTCAATGCCAAACCCTTATTATCAGAGAATTTGTTACCTTTTTTAACTGAAATTTGTTAATCTTTTAAATTAACAAACTTAGAAAGGCAGCAATCTACAGGGAAAATATATTCAGTTGTTTATTTTTGCATCCATTTATTACTATTTTTGTTCTCAAGATGGGTGTTTTTGTTTGGCTCAAGACAGCCATGTTTATTGAGGTTTTGATGTTAGTACAAGGCAGCTGCATTTTGTATCATAACATCTGTGGTAGGTTCAAGCTGTAGAATTTCTAGGTGGCAGAAATTCACAGAGATGAAAGCTGGGAGCTTTGTACCCACAGAAGAAAGTGGTGAGTGCTGACACTCTTGCCTACATGGATTAGGTGCTGAGTATTGCACACAGAGCACTGGAACAAATCCTTCACTTGATATGAGTCCATGTGGTCACACAGGCCTGAGGGAGGGACAGTACAACAGCTTCATAGCTTAAAAGGACCTTCTAGAAACTTAAGCCCTTTCAGAGGGACATAATGCAAACATGGACAAAATTATATAATATCTCCTTCGAGAAAAAGCAGCAGAGAAACAACCAAGCCAAGGGCAGAGCCTAAACCCCCCTAATTAATGCCTCCTCTTTAAAACCAGCCCTATGTCTGTCCAACCATGTGCTGAACTGCTTCAGCATAAGGAAACAGAAATCCTACTGGAAAAAAAAAAACCCAAGAAAAATTATTTTCGCTTTGGTTGCAAATGCAAAGCAGCCCTAAGCTAAAGGAAGGGCTGCCTGCCACAGCTCCTCTCCACCTCCACACTGGAACTCATTTCATACTGCATTGAACTGTTTCTTCACACCAACTAAGAACTTTTTGGTCTGTTTTTTATTGCTAGTTTGGCTTTTTGTCAACACTCATCCTCCCTTGCATTATCTTGTACTCATTCAGTGAGCTCAGCTGTTTCCTCATGCTAAGTCAGAAGCTTGTTTTGTTGGGGTTTTTTGTTGTCAGATTGGCTTTTTAGAAACTTGGTGCATGCAAAGAGCCCAGCACAAGGTCACACAGGGGATGGGAAGCACAAGACTGTAACAGCCAGAAGCAAGATTGGTCCATCTTTGCTGCCACTTGCAACCTGTGACATTTGTGACTAATGAATGTGACTTCCAGCCCCATTCATGTATCTGAACCAGGTTACCTTGTGGATTCTATCCCTTCTTTTGATACTAAGTTTAGGAGAAGACAGCAATGCTGTTACCAACACACAGCAAATTACACAAGCTCAGGCAGTCCAAAGAGCTAATTGCTCTCACAATTTATTAATATGCATGTTTAATTTCTGCAGCAAAAAGAGAACAGGAAATAATTTTTCCACCAGCAAGTTCAGTTTTCTGTTTAAGGAAGGTTCTCAAGGAAATGTGTTGCATATACATAATATTACTTAAAACTATGAAGCTTATCAATTTATCAAGCTTTACCTTAAACCCAGCTACCCTTCTTTGGATCCTTTCACAGAGGAGTTATCCCAGAAATTTACTTCCCTGAAGGTTTCCAACTGCCTTCTAACATCCCACCTAAATTTATTACATTCACTTACACATTTTTTTCTTTAAACTGCCCTGCTCCTGTACTTCAAGGGTGTAGGTAGCAGTCATATTCTTCTTTGGTTTTTATTTTGCAATAAGAAGGATGAAATCTTCTACCATAAATGATACCTCTGGTAAAACAAGTTCTCTCTGTTCCCCGATTTGTCCTCTTTACAATGCATATTAATTTTTCTTGACTAGGAACAATCAGAACTGGAGAGAGATGAGCTATTTGCAGGGCCTTGTACAACAGCATGTAATACTTCACTTGATGTAATAAACCCATCTCACTTATTAAGCCTCTGTGGTGGAAGCACCACTGCATTTTTTCTGCTGGTCTGATGCTTCCCTGTATCTGAACCAACTCAAATACATAGACAGAGGTGGCAGGAAAGAAAATTAAGTCACCCAAATAGTGTCATTTCAGAAAATGGAGATTTTTCCATCCCAGTATCTGACAAGCACCCTAAGTACTAGATAAGGAGGAGGGCATATCTCCAAAGAGAGGGCAGTGCGACCCTGGCTAATCACACCCAGGTAAAAATATATTGATTTCTTCAGGGAAACAGCAGCATTTCCTCCAAACAAGCAGCACCACATGATCCAGCTAAAGGAAATGCAAGAGGTGCTGAAATGCCATCACATGGAAGATAACCTGTTCCAAGAGATTGTGTGACTCATAAATTATCATAGAGAAAATGAAATGCTACAAAATACCAAAGAACAGAAATAGAAAATAAACTAATCAAGATGTCTAATAAGGAACAGAAAGAGTGGTGCTTTCTAAGTGTTGGATTATTAACTATTGTGCTTTCCAAAAGGGATTATATTGCCCTGAAGTTCTAATGGATCACCTTCCCACTTGCCAGAGGAACAGCTCTCAGCTGAAGTTCAATACCCCACCCCATGACCTGGCCATCTCTGCAAGGTGCCTACACCCATGGGCCTCCCCACTGCATCATGAGATGGAGCCAGGGCTCAAGAGGGAAAATCCATCCCTGGGACAGACCACCAGCTAATTGCCTGCTGGCTGCCACAAGTGAGATGCAGGAAGGGATGACACAGGTCACAAAAGTAGTCAGAGCCTTGGTTTTGATAATCATGGTAGAATAGAAGGGAAAAGGCATGGCAAAAAGAAAAAAAGCACTGGAAATGCAAATACATGGCTGTGAAACCATCAGATTGAGCTCTCTGTTGAGTGCAGGGACAGATTCAGTGACCCTCAGGGAATCTCACCTGCTGAATGAGCCAAGAATACGCCTTGCTGGGTATTAGGCAATGTCGTGTAATATGACTACAGCAGTAAACACAAAGGCTCTACAGTGCAAAGAACAACACTGGGAATTTCACAACTGCTGAAATCTCAACCTGATTTCTCTAAAATTCCGTTTCATCACAGGAGAAAAATTTAATTAGGGATTTCTTATCACTACTCACTTTTATAAGTTCATTGAAATATCTGCACATGCACAATATCCAAATTTTATGCAGCACTAAGCCATCCTATACGACCAGTATGGGATGCTAGAGTGTGAGTTAAGTTGTTTGCCCCATGGGATGCTTTCCAGTCTGAGAAACCTTTCAAACTGGCCATCAGAGTTTTACTTTTCTTTCCCCTTAGGCCTTGAAAAGAGCAATGGAATCTTTTAACAGCTACAGACTGATCAAAGAAACTCAGAGCAAAAACTCAGGGAGCCACTGACACAACCTCAGAGCAGGAGAAACTCTCCTGGAGGACTTGCCCCAGGGGAAGAAAAAGGATGGCTACTTAACTACCAGAAGTGGTGTGAAGAATTTTATCTGATCATTTCAGCATCTCAGCTTCAGCCCAGTCTGATGCAGGCTGGCTGAGATAAAGGAGTGAATCAGTCATCTCAGCTTAAGAAATCCCCACCACTTGCCAAAGGACACATTTTAAAAGCAGACCATACAAAAGTTTGTAAAATTCAGTCATACAAAACAAGCATGTTCACGGCACAGAACACAAAAAATGTCCTTGTCTCTCAGTTCTCACCTGAGTTTATTGCCATTAATCAGTCATGTCCATCACTGCCGTTAGTAGTAAATAGGAATTTCTTAGTTTAAAGCTTCTTAAAGCTGAATAAAGTCCCAGACACTGTTATTAGCTGAGCCATGGGGTAGCTGAGGCACAAAGGCACAAGTCAATAAAGGCAGCTGCACCTTTTCACAAGGGATAGGAAAAAAATACAGTTCAACATCAATACCCAGCCTGGGCCACACAGGTGTTGCTCCCACAGACTGCAAAGACAACAAGCACTGACACCCAGTGTGCAGCATGCCCTGCAGCCTGGAGCTGGACACAGATGTCCTGAGGCTGCTTGTGCTGGTGACCTCTGTGGATCTGTCAGCAGCACCTTATGCTGCAACTCCCTGGGCTCTGCACAAGGACAGGGGCAGAGGATTGTGTCTGCAAAACCTCTGGAAGCTGCAACCAGCAGCCATCACTGCTGAAGGCTCAAGCCCAGAACTGCCAGGGGAAGTGCAAGGGCTGCATGGGCAATGTGCTGGTTCACCAGGAACATCTCCATCTCCAGGGGCATCCCAGGAAGGGACAGACCCTGCCCCTCTCCCTGCACCAACATACCCTCCTAAGTGACAGCACAGTGGTCAGAAGAGGTGCAGAGTGGATGAGAAATCTGCCCTCCCTCCCTGAATGCCAGAGGGTAGGCAGTGACAATGGAGGCTGCCACACCAAGCAAGCCCTATGCCTGGTGGGCAGCTGCCAGCCAGCTCCCAGGGCCTGCCACAGACACCATGGGCCCAGGACATCCCAGCACTGCTGTCATCTCTCAGGGCAGTCACTCACTCGATGCCTGCTGGTTATCCTCATTATTTACAGCAGGTATTACAAAAGCAGTCCAGCAAGGTCTCTGCTGTGCATGGCCCTGTACAAACTTGCAGCAAGCAAGCTCCAGAGATGCAGCACCTTGCTGCAGAACAGGATAGGGCAAACAGATCCAGTGAGTGCAAAGGGAGAAAGGAGAAAAAATATGGAAGAAGGAAAGAGGAACATGTATTGTGTAACAAGCTTTCAGCATTTACCAGGTCCCAGAATATACCCAGGGTTCCCACTCTGCATAACCAGGGCAAACAACCAGTGCCTGCTGTCAGCAGCTTGGTCTACAAACCCAGGTGTCATTCTGCCAAACTCAATGCAGAATAATGTCAGGTAGCTTGGTAAGTAGGACCTAAAAGTTAATCCGTCTTACCTATCAATCAAAAAACCAGAGAAATGTACCCACATCACTACAACTTGTACCAAACTCTTTTGCAAACACCCTGCAAAACTAACCAGAAGGCACCAGCAGGTACATGAGCTTGAGAAACTGAAGTTAAGATGGGATTTAAACTAGCAGGCAATTATCTGCCAGATGGAGAGCTCATCATGCAGAGCACACATCACTAAATTACGCTGTGTCAGTAAGAGGAGGCCAACACCAGAAATGCTCCCCGTGAGAAGGGAAACTGAGTCAGCCAAAGGGACAGCTCAGCCCAGTCACTGCTGCCAAGGGGCCTTTAGCACACGTGTGGGGCAGCAGTGGCTGCCGGCAGCACCGGCGAGCGCGCTGCGGGAAGAGCCACTGCACCCAAGGGACGAGCAGCAACACGTCCGTAACTGCCAGCAAGTCTATCCTCATGGCAAACTGCACTGGCAAAGAGGATTAAACAGTAGGCAAAGATGGGTTGGACTCTGAATATTTAGCAGTGTAATTTAAGTCTGAGCCCATGAATTCTTCCATAACCGACCCTTTAGCCCATCTGGGGGCTGCTCCACATAAAATCAGAATACATTTACAAACAGTTAAAGCCAGGAGGCCAACAAATCATCTCTGATCAACAGGAAAGTACTCCATGAAAATTCCCAGGGTTCTTGTTTATTTTACCTTTAAGTTCCCAGGTGAGAAGAATTCAGTTCCTGGTTATGACCAGAAGTGACCTATTCCTGACATGGCCTGAATGGCTTGTGATTCCTCTTTTGTTACAGCCCCAACAGCATCCAGCAGCTGAGGGTAAAAGCCAGAGTGCGCACACAGCTGCTGAAGCAGAGGTGCCCATGCACATGAGCCAGAAAGCCTCCTCTCCTGCAAGAGTGAGTGTGGTGATCCTGTGCCTTATGGCACTCACCAAAGAGATGGGAAATGTGAGCCCCACAACAGCTTGTGAACCTTCTTGGGCTCCTCTCTAATGTACAGCACAGTGAGAGCTCTTAGATCAAGGGCTGGAGCCCAGCCCATCTCTGCCCTCGCTGAGTGTCCTGATCCTGATCGCTGTGCTGAGTGAAGTGCCCAAGCTGTAGTGGGATGGTATTTCAAGTATTCCCACTTTATAGGACACTTAACTGCCTAAAACAGAATAGGGCTGCAGGGAACAGGCACCTACAAGTGAAATGCTCTAGCACTTGCTGGTTAGATCCAAGTCCTCCTACTAGACCTAAGGCATGAAAAGTTCCAAATGCCTCTCCCTAGTCACCACTGAATGGTGCCTGCAGTGTCTGGAGGCTGCTACAACAAGAAGTGCACTGCTGTGGGACAGCTTTTACATGATTTAAACTAAATCAACTAATTTTAGTTGATTTGATTTAGTTTAAATAATTTACATGATTTAAACTAAGCCAAATCAATTTTAAAAATTGACTAAAAATCACAGCTTGGATGTTCAAGGGTGTCCTTTAGAAATGGAGTCAGCACGAACACTGCAAGCACACAAATAAATGAGAGGCTGAGCCAGTTCCTGCAAAGTTCAAAAGTGCTGTGACAGGAATTCAATGCAATAAGCTCAGTGACTTGCTAACACCAGTTTTGAATAGGATCAAGGAGTCTGATCTGTGGCAAGTGAAAGGAAAGAGCAAACCCAATCAATCCAGCAGATCTTTGTGACCATGATGTGTGCTCTGGTGGCATGGCAGCTACAGAGATCCACCTTCAGCACATCAGCTTCCAAACCCAACAGCCCCTTGGGATCTAACAGCAAAGACAGACTGCTAGGTGCTGGCCATCACATCTTGGAAACTCAAATCTAATAGCATAGTCCTTGCTTTGCCACTTTTGGTGGGGGCCAGAACCTTTTGCTTCTTCCTAAAACTGGGCCAAGCCCACAGTCTCCAAGGCAGGCAGGAGATGCCATGTTGACAGCAGTTGTTAACAAGGGATTTTTCTTTTGTCTCTTTTAAAAAGCACTGAAATATTTTGACCATATGCATCATTTCCAAAAGTGCTGGAGACCTGATGGAATGCAGCATCTATCACGTGTCAGGCAATGGTGTTGAAAACAGATTACTTTCCTTTGTATGAGATAAACATAACATGTCTATGTTTATCATGTGGCCCCCTGAGGATTTATTACAGGTTTGCTATTCCATTTATTTGCTTTTTTTGTGCTTGGCAAGGGTAAACACTAGAATAAATATGAAGGTGGTTACGGCTTAGCAGCATTAACGACTTGTTGAAACAAACTCCAACAGTTTTCCTTTCTCTCCAGCAAATCCTACTTTTCTGTTCAAGTGCTTTTTTTCAAGTGTGAAGATCATCTTTCTGAAGTATTTTAAAATTTTCTTTCTTTGTTGAATGCCAAATCCCCATAAAAGCATACTTTCCCCCTTCATTCACTCAAAACCTTGACAATATTTAAAGTATATCCTAACATTATTCATGGCAAAACATTTTCCTCTTTGCAAATTACAGCCTCCCCCATCTTTTCTATCTAGTCTGCTAAGCCTGTTACTACAGGTAGTTTGCTGTAACAGAAATAAGTACAATCACCACCCCAAAAGAAAACAAACCCTTCCATTCTGGCACACACGTTCAGGGTGGGTTCATCCCACTGAACTTTAGCCACCTAACAGCAAGGCACTCAGCCCAAGGCAGTCATTTCTGTTCCCTCTTCAATCAGTGGGGCGAGATGGACATTTCCAGCCAACAGCCCTCCTGCTTATCAACCAGCCATGGCTGCACCTACATTTGAAGCATTTGAAGAGATATAGAGGATGATCATGGTGATAGATGATAGAAAAAAAAGCCAAGCTGTACCTTTGATAATGCTGTTTTCAATCCAACAAGATCAACACATTGCAATTCATTCTCAAGCAGAGACTTAAGAATTTTTTAAAAAAGCATTAGGCAAATCTCAACAGATTTCAAAATTTTTTATAAAGATTACATTCAGCCCCTTTTGGAAAACTATTACTTCTATAAATAGCTCAGTGTTTTTCAACACTGGAAAAAGACGTCTGCTGGGGGGAGGGAAAAATAATACTGTCACTTGTCACAGAAATACAAAGTGGCAAAACTGAATTTGATTAGGTCTCAGATGTTCTTTGTTTCAAGTGGACAACCATCGTGAAAAAAATCTTTGAAGAACTGAACTTGTCAACTTGTTCTGTACTTTGATTTATGCAATCTTTTGTACAACTAGTCTTAAAAAAGGAGCAGACAACAAAAAAAACTATCCTTCAGAAAAGACAGTAGTACCATGCTTGTTTCTTGGAGGGCAAAGCAGACGTCAGAGTAGTCAGGACTACTATATTACCCAAAAACATCATAATTCCCACAGAAACCAGGATAGAAAAACTGCAACATGGAAGATTGCCAAAGACTGTCATTAGATCTGATCTGAGTATCTTCAGCTCTTCTAACCCTCCTACATTTCCTAAATACTTTCCATAGATATTTTTGGAAATGCAAGTCAGTAGGTCAAAGGAAGCCAAAGAGACAGTTGCCCAAACCCTGTAACTTAGGCAATACTGAGGTAAGCAGGTAAGCTGTGCTGTTATCTCAGGTACTCAAACCAGAGAGCTTGTCCTCACCAACTGACTCTCAAAAGCCTGAAGGCTTAGGAAAGAGAGGGTGAAGGGATGGAGAGCATAGATCTTGTGTCTTGACATCTGATCCTTCCCGTACTCATCCTCCATGCATGAGCATTACTGATAGAGTTGCCTGAACTGCTGAATATTGAAAAGGTGCTTGCATACAGGTTTAAAGAGGTTTCTGCTCCACATTTAGCTGTTTCCTGCTCCAGCTTTCAGAGCAGTCATACTCCCAGGGTCTTTGTATCAGTCTCACCTGACCCACAAGGGAATTGAGGGGCCCAGTGAAACTGCAAGTCAGACCTGTGCCCAACAATTGCTGCACCCAACATAACCAGACAGATGTGAGCTCAGCTATGCCAATGTGTGCAGCAGCTACACATCTGGCTGAACTGGAACCACCATCATAGCTGTGGCATGCTCTCACAGGCCCCTGGACCCATGAACTCCCCAGCCAGCCCAAAGACTGGAGACAACTTGTCAGCTGCGGGGGTGTCTGACAGACCTGCTGCACACTCTGAGGGGGAGGCAGATCATGATTGAGTCACTCCAAACCCTCCATGAAGATGCTGGGAGATATCAGGATGGCAAGATGCTCTGATCAAGATGCTCTGACCAGACTGGTTGAAATGTGAGGAGGTCTGGGTTCCCATCCAAGTGTCTGCTAAGGATCTCTCAATCACCCTACAGAAGAGCAGTGAGTACACTCCCTACTTCACCTAATGTTACACTTTAAAACCTCTCATTATGTTCTTCAGTCATGGGATGTCTTGAGAAAATTTAGTTCCAAGACCAGAGTCAGCAATGGATGGGAGTTCCAAGGTATTAAGTACGTACACTGAAGGAAAATGGACCATTCAATGAGCAGATGTAATGTGATAGGCTTTATCAGCACTCAGACACTTCCTCAGGTAACACCTGGGATGTTGGAGATAATGAAGTATAAAATCCCACTGCTTCACATCCCCTACTTTCCCCACCACTACCTCTGATGCAGGTTTACTATCATTCTAACATCGAAACTTAGAAAACTGTTCCTGTATTCTAAACAAAGGGTTCTTTTGCCATTACCTGGACAACAATTCAATGTTTATTCTGTATTTGGCAGTTTGCAGCAGGCTCCACAATCCCTGCCTCAAACAATTCTAAAACAGAACAAGAGAGGATTCTTCTGAACTCAGGGGTGCAGGTCAGAAGGAAGAATACTTCAGTGATGACTGAGATGGAAGTAAATCACAAGAGAATACACCAAGGAAACCAATTCTTTAATATACCCTGAGGCTTAAAAAGCAATCAAAATATAAACCAATTACTAACCCAATTTTAAAAAATGTTATTACAACTATCTCCTCATTTGCAAATAATGTGAAAATGAGAGGAAAAAAGTTTTCAAGGTAATCCCACCACCATACTTCTCTACATTTAATTTCTTTCCTCTGAGACTTGTTATCAAGTAAAGCCTATTAGATCTTTCTCACTGTCTTATCTCCCTTCTCATTCTTCTTATACTTTCTCGTTGTTACCTTAGCTTCTCTCTTTCTAAGAAATTGATGAGAAAAGTATCAGCATTTTATTTACTGAGAGACAGAAGATACCTTTTATCTCATAAAAAGTTACTTTGTCAGTCAGACATCCACCAACTAATTTCCCCTCATTGCCATACATGCTTTCCTGTCTTTTGAAACAAAAATACACCACGCCTATGAAGCCCAGGCATGAAGTGGAAGGAAACCACTAGGGAAGCAACAAGGCAACCGCAGCTTTTTTATCAGCTGGAGCACCTCATGCAGCTGAAAATGGAAAGTCACATTCCAGCAGGCTGGAAGGACACACACCTAGAATGCACCTTGCTGCAGCATGAATTAGAATATGGGACCTATATGGATGCAATAAAGGACACAGGTATCCACAGCAGATCCAGGAACTACCCTGGCTTTAATTGATGGTCACTGTTCTTGATTTGCTGTTTTAGGAAAATAAATGTAAATGTTCAAAGTCACCACTACTAGCAATTATCAATCATCCTTCACTTCAGTCCCACCAAGCACACCACACAAGGACGGGGAATACAATCCTGCAGTTTGTGGTTCCATGCATCTTTCCAAATGGATCCCTCATCACTGCCTCCCATGCCTCAGCAGCCTCTGTGCCACGGCCTCCTCTTCTTGCTCCACAGTGGGATGCACAGGGAAGTGCAGGAGCCCAAGGTCCCTGGGACCATGCAAAAGCCCTGCAGCCACAGAACAGGCCCCAGCACATCTCCTGCTCCAAGGGAGGACTCTCCACCCATCCATTTCCCTCATCTCCTACCTGTATAACTCGCAGGGATCCCTACAGCAGCTGCCTGTAGCAATGTTTCCCTGGAAGGGGGGCCACGGAGAGCAGTCTGGGTGCTAAGTGCCAGTTTGGGCACTAAGTGCCCCTTGCTGTCCCTGGAAGCATGTCCTTGGTGGCGGCCAGAACCAGCTGCCCTGCAGACCAGCCCCCAGAGCTCAGAAGGCCCCAGCTGCCCAAAGGTGGGGACACGAGGCTGGGCTGTGCCCTGGCGCTGCCCTGCACATCCTGAGAGGTCACACCCTGCTCACCCTCCCTGCCCACAGCTGTCCCTCTATGTACAAGGATACCTTTTCGCTGGAATTTCCTTTTTCCCTTTAATCCCAAATCTTGCCACACACCAGTAATGCCCCAATACTTTGTATCTCAGGCACAGCCGTGGCCTCGCCTTTCTGAGAAGGGCTGCACCAAAGTATTGCAGCATCTGTATCTGTATGGAGAAGGCACAGACCTGGAGGTTCAGGATCATTAGCAATAATGACTTTTAAATTACAATAACAATTATTGATATACAATATTCTTTATGAAGCTCTGTGTAAAAATTCCCAAAGCTGACTGTAACACAAACAAGCTCTATGTTAATTTCTATTTGCTGATAGTCAATAACCTCACTGAATGCCACTGGATATTTAAAGCTAAAGAAAAGGATACTTGAGCTTGCACAGTCCTCAGAAATGCTTGGGTGTCTGTCCCTCACTGCCTGAGGTGCAACACCTTCCCAGAATTGTATATTGTCTGTTGCATAATGATATTTTACATTTTTCTGGAGCACTCAAAAGCTGTAGCATCCAGCCAGTTTGGGTTTTGTCTGCCCTGCTGATTTAGGCTGGGTTCCCAGAGGAGTTTGCACACACATCTATTGTATCCCACCGAGCTGTCGTTGATGATAAGTGGGACTACTTGTGGCAACACAGCCAAGCAGGTGCCAGCAGTGTTTGCAATGTGATACCCAGGCAAACTTGTGTAACGTTTGTGAAAAGCTGATGCTCATACCAGCCTTCCCCCTCCCGCTGCCCCAGCAAGAACTGCATATAATGTTTAACAAGCAAATGAAAGGTGACTTCAACAATGTTTAACCCATTTTGGACCAAAAAAATCCCAATTTAACATTATGATGAACATCACTATGGACAAAAAGTAATCATATTTAACCATCCTGTCAATTAGTAAAACTAAGAAATCACAGACTGATAGACTCTTGACCACCTGTTTCAGAAGGTCAGAGTAAAATCCTGCCACTCCTGGAAAGTAGGGGCAGGATTTCAGCAGAGTCCAGATTTTACCCCAACTGTTAAAGCAAAAACACAATGTGCAGACATGGGACTATAAAGCTAAAGTTCTTCCTTTCTGTAGGAAAACCTTGAAGGTACACAAGAAAAAGGAGAATATGCCTTTTAAAGGGACCCCTGGAGCACGTCTGGAACAGTTGCATGCAAAAGGGGTCCGGTTTGTTCACTCAGACGGCTCTGTGCAACAGGCACAGGGACACCCAGAGAGATTCACTTCAAAAGAGACAGACTTCAAAAGCTCCTTCCCAATCCAAAGCAAAATGCTAATATCCACACCACCCACACTCCTCCCGCCTCTGCCTGGGCTGGTTCCTGCCTGGCTGGGGGGCACAGCCCGCAGGTACCCCACGGGCACCCCAGCACCCAGGCAAGGGCAGAGCCTGCCCCAGCTGCTCACCACCCCACAGAGCTTCTGACAATGATGACATGAAACTTCTGACAGCTTTATGAAGCCTATTAGCTCCATTTGCTTGCTCTTCATGATTCTGACATTTTGTTTATAAGGAGAAGGCAAATATTACCATGCTTATTTGAATAATCCCCAAGGGAAACGAAAGAGTGCTGCGTTTAGCCACGTATCAGTGTCTCAAAGTGACTCGGTGGAGTAGCAGGCTCCTCACTAGCACTGCACACACTCACATGCCTCTGCTGCACAACACATTGCTGGATAGAAATAAGATTTTTATAGCACCACTGTTATTTCCGACTCGTATAGAGATCAAATCCCCCAAGTTCATAAGGAGTTCCAGTCCTTCCCTGACCTAAGAGCAGCTGCAAGTAGGAGGACTTGGTGTTTGTCTGGGTTGAGAGGTTAATGGCTATTCCATAGACACGTTTTTTGCAGTTAACTGGCAGGTCATTTTAGCAGATGATTTGCAGGTGTTACGCAACACTTAGAGATAACCCTCTGGAGTACTTCTGTCTGAGCTTCTTCTCTGTGTCTTTTCTTTTTTGAACTGCATCAGATAAATCAGAGAAACCAGGCAGGTGAGCCTTTCATGGACTAATCACGCAACAAATGCCCTTCCAATTTCCACACAGCCAGCCTTTCCAAATAAATGTCAAATGTAGTTCAGTGCTCGTTAAAATTATCTTAACATCCTAGCCATAAAAAACTTAAGCATTTCAAGTATCTCAAGACACGACACGCAGCAGACAGTCCATTTTGATGAGTATCACAGCACGGTTTCAAAGTTCTTCGCTCCTGCCTGAGACTTCACCCACTTAAACCGTGTAAATCATTATACTGAGAAAGGAATCATCCATGCCAGCTATTTTTCTGCACTGAACACACTCTTCACCTAGCCTGACAACTCTTCCAGGCTTTGTGCTCCAAGATGAGTGCTTATCTTCTGCTACCAGATAAAGAGCTACTGGTTCAAACAGACAGTGACCATGCAATCATCTACACCTTAATCCAAATGTTTTTCTTTAAGGTCACAAGCCTACGGTCTGTTTTTCCTGCTAGTCCTCACAGGACATGGAAACAGCATTTAACTTTCCACATAAGCTGCACCCTACCATTTTGGAAGAACCAGGAGTGGCTTTTCAGGGGATACACTGCAGCAAAATCAGTCAGCTCAGTTAATGTCACTTTCATTTTTTCTGAAGAAAAAAGAACCTCAAGCCTGCAAACACAAGGGAGAGTGTGGCTCACTTTTCCGAGGCCTTGCTGCACATTGTGGCCACTTCTACAGCAAAACAATTGCTGCTGGGATTGTGCCACAGTTTGATGATTATTTTTCTAATAATCTCCCCAAGTGTGATTTTACATACCTAGTACTTAGAGCCTTTAAAAAAAAAAAAAAAGCACAAATCTTAGTTTTAGTCTGCAGAGAGAGGCAGCAAGAAAAGTATCTGGCTAAACCTTTGAAAGTCAACAGAAACATGGGATCAGGTCCACAGTAAACTTTATAGAGTGGCACCTGAAGAGGAAATTACTCATTGCACGATTGATGTCACAATTAGAGGCATAAAAAGTAATTCCATGATAAACAGGCAACTGAGCAGAAAAAGAATAATATCCTAAGAGTGTGTTTGTGCTCAAATAAAAGTACATATTGGACAATATGGAACAGTCTTCACACACACACACAGACACAAGTTCTCCAGTGAAGTTAATGCACAGCATCCCTCCCTCTCCCTCCCTGTAACAGCCCTGATTTGGGGGCTGCATTTGGCCAGTATCTGCCCCTAGTGCCACTAAAGCAGCTCCAGTGCCATTAGCCATGTCACACAGCTCTCACACAGCCACAACTCATTGCTTTCAGAGCTGCCATTTCCCACAGGAGTGCAGGTCAGCAGGGCAGACACAGCAGAACATCCACCTGGGCCACACCAGCTCTGGGCTGAGGTCTAAGGAACTACAGCCAAACCTCTGGGTACACAGAAGGGAGTAAATATGTTTTGTTGCTGAAAAGGCAGAGATATAAAATCACAACTTTTTTTACAGAAAAATAAAGAGGGAGAGGAGACAGCATTACAGATACCTGTGCATCCCTACATCTTCGCAAGTTACATCATTTACTACCTTTACATCATTTACCACCTTTATGGAACCACATCAGAAGAGCCCCAGCCTCAGTACCACCTCAGCTGAGGGAGTATGCTCCCTTCCATGCACACTCATATTTATTTATTCTTGTGATCCACGTTTACTAAATAACTTCAAAGCACCACTTCAATCCACAGCACATAGACTTGATAGATTTTTGTGGGTCCTCTCCAAAAATTTCACAGATAAATTGCTGCTTCAGGAAACCAAGAGCTACACTCTGAACTGTAAGAGCGTTATTTCTGCCCATGTCCCCATACTGGTCAGACAAAATCAGGCACTCAAATGCTTGCTTACCTGAGACTGACACTTTCATAAGGGCTTCCAGGGGTCTGTTGTTGTCCAGATCACGACTGAGTTTGAGTTCCCCAGTGACAGAGTCCAAAAGGAGCAAGTTTAACTCATTGCCTTGGACAAAAGTGTAGGCCAGGCTATCAGACACATCGGGATCATGAGCTGGGATCTTGCCAATCACGCCCGAGGGAAAGCTGTTGGACTTGTTGGTCACGTAGTTATTGAAGAGGATCTGGAAGTCCTGCAGCACGGGTGGATTATCGTTCTGGTCCAGGAGGCGGATGTGCACAGTTGCTCGGCTCACGAGTGGCGCTGAAGTGGCCTGCACCACAATAACATACTCTGTCCGGCTCTCATAATCCAGGTCCATTAGGGCTGTGAGGTCTCCGTTGAGCAAGTCTAGTTGGAAGACCTCAGGGATGTTCCCCTCTACAATCTGGTACATGATCTGTGCATTGGTCCCCTCGTCGGGATCAGCTGCACTGATGCGTGCCACAATAGAGCCCACAGGGCTGTTCTCCTCCACAAAGATATCAAATTCATCCTTCTCAAAGACAGGAGGATTGTCATTTATGTCCAGCACGGTCACCTGGATGTCCACAGAGGCTTTCAGTGGTGGGCTGCCCCTGTCCACAGCAAAAGCCCGCAGGCTGTAGACAGCCACGTTCTCGCGGTCCAGCTTGCGCAGTGTGCGTATCACTCCGGAAGTGGGTTCAATGTAGAAGTCTCCATCTCCATCGTCACCCCCTTGGAAGGTGTAGAGGAGACGGCCATTGAGGCCTGAGTCACGGTCAGTGGCAGACAGCTGCAGGACACTGGTGGAGAGCGGCACATCCTCAAAAACCGAGCCCTGGTAGCGGTCGCGCAGGAAGCGGGGTGCATTGTCGTTGGCATCCAGGATGAGAATCTCAACGTACGTCGTGTCCGACTTCTGGGGGATACCGTTGTCGTGGGCTGTAATGGCCAACGTGTAGGAGGCCTGGTCCTCATAGTCCAGCTCCATCAGGGTGGTGATGGTGCCTGTATCAGGGTCAATGCGGAACTGGGGGATGTTATCGTCCAAAATATAAGTGATTCTTGCGTTCTCCCCCGTGTCTTCATCAGTGGCACTGATGGTGACAATAGAGGTGCCAATGGGCTTGTCCTCACTGACGCTCACTGTGTAGTGGGAGCTCTGGAAGACTGGGCGGTGTGTGTTGGCATCTGTGACATTGATGAAGACCTGGACGGTGTCAAAGCGAGTGCCATCAGAGGCAGTGACTGTGAGCACATACTGCCTTTCTTGCTTGTAATCCAGGGGCAAGGCCAGTGTGATCAGCCCTCCTCCACTCTGACTGGTGATGGCAAAACGGTTTCTGGTGTTGCCACTGGTAATCTGGTAAGTCACAACACTGTTAACGTCCCTGTCCACTGCTGTCAGGGTCAGGACACTGCTGCCCACAGCTGCATCCTCGTTCAGTCTGAGGTGATACACCTTCTCTGTGAAGGTGGGATTGTTGTCGTTCACGTCCAGGACAGTGATGGACACGCTGGCTGAGGAGGTCATGACCGGCACACCGTGGTCCCTGGCCTCCACCCCAAAGTGATAGTTTTCCACAGTCTCTCGGTCCAGCTCTGCAGCCACAGTGATCCACCCCGTGCTGTTGTTGATTTGAAAAGGGAACCCAGAGTCACCTGCTACAGGGGCACCTCCAGTGGATGGTGCCATCTCTATGAGTTTGTACTCCAGGCGGGCATTCTCTCCAGAGTCAGCATCCACAGCCTGGATGTGCAGCACCGAGTAGCCCAGAGGAACATTCTCCAGCACCGTGGCCTGGAAGGGAGTGCTCACAAAGATGGGGGCATTGTCATTCACGTCCACAACCTGCACTGACACCATACCACTGGAGTTGATCAAAGGAGGTCTGCCCCCATCCTGGGCTTTGATCCGGAGCGTGTACTCCCGAATAGTCTCATAATCCAGAGGGTTGATGAGGTCGATGGCGCCAGAGAAAGAGTGAATGTAGAACTGGCCTTTCAGGTTGCCACTCACGATGCTGTAGTGCACCTGGGCATTGCTGCCCCGGTCCCGATCTGTGGCCTGTACCTGCAGTATCTGGCTGTTCACTGGGGCATCCTCTGGCACCTGGACCAGGTAGCGCTTCTCACTGAACTGAGGGTAGTTGTCATTCTCATCCTCTACAGTGATGTGCACCATAGCTGTGGCACTGCGTGGTCCCGGATCCTTGCCCTGGTCATTGGCTTCCACCACCAGGTGGTACTCAGAGACCTCCTCACGGTCCACCGAAGCTCGGGTCCTCACAACCCCGGAGCGCGGGTCAATCTCAAAGACTCCGTCACCGGCTCCCGGCTCCAGCAGGCGGTAAAGCATGTTGGCATTGGCTGGGGCATCACCATCAGTGGCACGGATAGTCAGCACCTCATAACCCACCTCCAGGTTCTCCCGGATGCTCTCCCGGTACTCGGGCTGCTCAAACACTGGCTCGTGGTCGTTGGTGTCACTCACAGTCACCGTCAGATAGGTGGTGGCCGAACGGCGGCGTGG